>NC_083619.1:16894861-17560365 GCF_963584025.1 Labrus mixtus | reverse complement strand
AAAAGCACCAGAAAACATGTTTGGAAGCAGCCCCTCAAACAAAAGAGCCAACCAACACAAACTATTTAATCATCAATGGCTGTGATTTCTTTTCAGTTGACAACACTAATGAGATCAATGCTGAGAAAAGTTCTGAAACAATGGAAAGCCAAACTGCAACTTCATCCACAGCAGATGATGCAGAGGGCTCCCAGTGTAAAGATGGAACCTTTAAGTGCACCATGTGTGAGAAAGACTTTTCAAACATTGTGCTCATGCAAAGACATTACTCTGAGTCCCATGATTTCAGAGGCCCATACCCCTGTACTTTGTGCAAGACCACTTTTACCAGGTTGGCTGAATTGGTTCACCATCAGCAAAACAAACAGTTGTTCCAATGCCCTACCTGCAAGAAAGGTTTAAGAACTCCAGAAGAAATAAAAAAACATAAAAAAGTACATACTCCAACACCATGCAAATGTGAAACATGTGGTAAATGCTTTAAATCTCACTATCCTCTGATGCGGCACAGGAGAACACATAGAGAACAGCCACCTGTTGTTTGTACATACTGTGGGAAACAGTTTGCTTCAAAAAACTACCTGAAAGCTCATATGGTGAGGCATACAGGTGGTTACCCATGCCCAGAGTGCGGGAAGGTATTCTATCAAAAAACATACCTTACATATCATCTTTATAAACACAAAGGGCAAGAGCCGTACCTCTGCGAAACATGTGGGAAAGGATGGCCGAACGCGGCTCTGCTCAAGGTTCACATGGTTAAACATAGAGAGGATCGACCATTTAAGTGTGAAGACTGTGGTGCAACTTACAAACGGGAATCCCATTTAATGGCTCACCGCAGATCCAAACATTTGGGCTTGCGGCCATTTGTGTGCGAGGTTTGCAGCAAGGCCTTTAGATTAAACAATGAATTGAAAAATCACATGAAGGTACACACAGGAGAACGGCCCTTCTCGTGTCCAGTGTGTGGCAAACACTTTACACAAGCCTATAGCCTAAAGAAGCACAGAGAAAAGCCATGTATGTAGGAGAAATATATTGTGAGCTTGTACTGTTTGAAAACTGACAGTTATCCATGTACCATACCATATTCTATGTGTGTGTACATATGTGTCAATTTGTGTATGTTCATTCAACCAAGTTGTTTTGTATGATTGACAGTTTTAATAATTGAGCCACATAATTATAAATAAAGAAGAAAAAAAAAATCTTGAGTTGTGAATGATGTTCATTCATAGAGAAGTGTCATATCTCAAAGTCTTTTCTAAAGGGCACAGATCTCCAAGGTTTTTTAAAGGACTACCAGAAGCTCAAATCTGTTTGATAGAAGTAGGAGGAGGCTGACTCGCATTTTGGAAAATGTCTGGTGGATTTTGCGCAGTGGAAAGAGCACAGACGGACATTGTTAGGAAAACCTGTGAAATAAGCAATTGCATTGCTAATTTATATATTGCTGCAACATCTGTTTTGACATGCTTAGAAGACATAATATGGGCCAAATCCCAAACTTTTTTTTAACAGGGTTGCATACAAGTTCGGGGAGTTCTATTTGTTATATCCTACTTCCTCTTTCAGCCTACTTCCTGCCATGAACATATCATAATAAACTGGGAAGAAGCTTTTCTCTGGCCCCCGCACTTTGATTGGTGAACCAATGCAGAAGTTTTAATTTTGAACCGGTTTGCACAAATACTACATGGTCATTCAAGCTGGTGCAGGGCAGATGACAATTACCTATACCTATTATATCTCCAAGACTATGAGCATTATCGAGCCTCTCACCCTCCTCCCTCAATCTAAGAACATGTTAATGTGGCTGAACCTAGGAATGAAACAGCCTTCTCCTCCCATTACAAATGAACAGATTGAACAAATTAGGGATATAGTCATGCATCTCAGTAGAGAAGACGCCTTGTCCACCCGAACAGTGTGAGCAACCTCAGCCACATGCTGTAAGAAGAGCTGGTCATACAACCTAAAGGCATCATCTGCTCAGATTCAGCGACTACCTTGTTGGCTTTGAAAAATGGGACATGAAGGGCTCACCCTGACCTGCTTCAGGAGATTTTGTGCTGCTTGTTAAGGATTGAGAAAATAGGATGTTATTTTGAATTTCTATGCACCTCATCCTCAGCCGGGCCTCTGGCCCCTCAAGGCTGGCAACCCCCCCAGTGCAACTCAATTGTCCTTATGACCCTAATCATGGTGACGCATCTTACAGCTTCTGCTTTCCCTCAATGGGTCTCCATCTCCAATGCACAATCCACTGCTGTGTGAGCCCCACACAATGACTATAAGTCAATGTTGAGGGACCTACCTTCCCCTATTTCTATAAGGAAGACCCCCATCAATATACAATGTTTAAGACTTACCAGTCTTAATCTTTTAGCAAAAATCTATACCATATCCTGTTGGACCACCTTAAATTACCCACTGCATGGCATTTTGCATCGGCCTATGATCATGACCCACAGCCCTATACAAGGTCCTAAGCTGCTCTAGATCAACAGTATGGGCAGCCCCACCATTTAGCACTGAAATAGATAAACTCTATGATAAATCTCCTAAAGGTTCAGTCTGGTGTTCCTAATGCATTCCATAACTTTGCAGTCAGAGTCCAGTCCCTTGTAGGAATGCTGCAGGCTATGGGGCAGAGTGAGGGTGCGCCAAGCTTGATGATGGCTCGGCTTAACGTGCTTCTGTCAGAAGCCACCAAGCAGCTCGGCTGGTGCTTCAGTAAGTTTCTAGGTTTCACCCTTCCTTAACCGACAGAAAACCTTCTTCATTAAAGAGGAATTCACCTCAACTAAACTCTCACTCATAGATCAGACCTATACAGTAGATAAGCTTCAAAAACATTATCGGCACCCACAGGGTCTCACACTATTGTCCTTTTTTAAGGTTCAGCCACTGCGTTTGATCGGAGCAGTCACCTTATAACCCCCACAAAGAAAGTCTGCTCCAGTCCACCAGGGACACCAGTATCCATCCATACGTTTGTTTGATATTTGATTCAGAAAGGTAAAGAGAAAGAAGATGGAAATGAGTCAGAAAGATGAAAAGTTAATGGTGATGTTGAATTACAGATGGAGGCATAGGAAGTGCAATATAGTGAGTTGGAGAGGTACAGCACGCTAAAACACTTTCAAACGGAATGATAATGGTGTTCAGTAAATCAACTGATCAATGAAACTAAAGCCTTCAAAGTGAGGAACACTGGCGGCAAGAGTGGAGAGAGCTTTATTCCTGGAGTCAACGGTGCTAAAAGGGTCATCTATAATGTGTCTTAAGAAATCTCAGAAGAAGAGTTCAAAGAGGGAGTACCTGTATGAAAATGAAATGGATAGCTGAGTTCTAGTTTATGTTTTACTTTCTGCAGTGGAATGCTAGGAGTCTAGTAGCCAAGAGTCAGGAATTAGAAATATTTGCAAGTTGCATTGAGAAACCTGATTTTATATGTAGACAGTAGACTTGGTAAAAGCCATGTTTAGAATTTGAAATGCCAGGGTATGAAATTATAAGTATAAGAAAGGTTTACAACACAATAATATAGGGATTTATACTTACCTTAAATCTGTGACTGTTTAAGTATGGTCAGCGCAAGGAAAGATCTATGTAGTCAGTCTCTATACCACTTGGTTACAGTTGAGAGTAGAATAACTGAAAGGTATATTGAATGAGGTAGAATCACCAGTAATATGGGTTGGTGATTTGAATGCACATAGGGCAGTCGGGGAAGTAACAAACCAGGCAGAAATGGGGCGGCAATGGAGGACTTTTCTAGACAAACATGTACTTGTTAACATGGTTTGAAATAATTCTGGGAGCAGTGTCATGCATAGAATTAACCTTTACATCAACTGAGCTTGCTTTATTGGGGAATGTGATATAATGGATAGATACACAATGGAAACTGATCATGTTCCAATACTAAGCAGCTTTGGGAAAGCATCTATTAAAGAGCAGAATAACAATTTTCCGTGAAGTGCCCAATGGTGGTGAAACCTTATTTGAAGATGATGGGGCCATAATGAAAAGTGGTTGAAATTTAGACCATATTCATAGACAACGACCGCAGGCACTGGATCAAGTAGTATCATTGGAAGAAGAATGGGTTTTCAAAATCTCAGTAGCAAAATCTGAGTATGTACCTGGTCTTTGGTTGGTGTGAGACTTACGACCCGCCTCAAGCTCTCAGCCTGTTGTTAGGTTGCCTTAAAGTTAGGTTGAGACAGCAATTCAGCAAGGCGACCACCATCGATGGGACTCCAAAGCCCCTTGCAGTAACAGATGGGTGACGTCACTCAGGCTTTATCCATTAATATTTACAGTCTATGGCCTTGCCATGTTGTAAGAAGAGCTGGTCATACAACCTAAAGGCATCATCTGCTCAGATTCAGTGACTACCTTGTTGGCTTTGAAAAATGGGACATAAAGGGCTCACCCTGACCTGCTTCAGGAGATTTTGTGCTGCTTGTTAAGGATTGAGAAAATACGATGTTATTTTGAATTTCTATGGATACCTGGCCACTCAGGGATTGAGGGAAAATACATTTCTCAAGTCATTGCTAAAAGAAACTGTTGATTTGAAGGTTTTGCTTGAAAAATGGGAATTTTTGTCTGTATGTAAAATTAGAGCAACAATGGCTAATACTTGGCCATTGTGGCTTCTCTTAATGTTTATAGGCAAGCATCCAGACGTATGTCAGTGTGGGCTTTAGAAACTGTTATTGATTAATTACTTTGTAATAGTTAAATCAATTAAATATGACAATTATCCAGAGACATATCTGGGGTTTTCTTATTCCTCTTTAAAATCTATCCTTTCCTCTGAAGCAGAGTTCCAACCTACTGGTAGAGCCAGACCCGCCTCTCCCTACATGCAGAACACCCTCTGTGCATAGGGTCCCCTCATCATCTATAGGGGCCTCATGTTTGCACAAAACAATTTTCTGGGGTGGTGTCTGCAATATGAGAAATAATGCCAAGGTGATCAACATCCAGCTTTCCCACACTTAAACTTTACCTGGGAGTCACAACTATATAGTACGAGTCAATAGGCTTATATTTATTATTAGGTTATTATCTGAGAAATTAGGCATCCAATCACACGCTCGCTCTGCCTCTCCCGCTCCTGTTCATAAATAAAAATCCGCCAATGGGGCGCCACTTGGGCAAGGGGCAGACCTGGGTAGAGAGAGATCATAAAATGTCTTCATTCAACTGCCTGTACCTAAAAATATAATATAGGCTACAAATTATAGAGGGCGGCATTTCACTTCCAAGTGTACAGCTTGCCGGAATTCCACAAGAAGACGAAGAAGAAGCAGGGGGAAAAAAAACAGCCAGCCAGGCGTTTCTTGTGGCTGCATGTTAGCAAAAATCCATCACGACAAAAAAAATGAGCAAGACATTGACGGACCATGGTGAGTGTTTAACTATAAAAAAAAATGCTGTCCGCATTTGGATAGATGAAAAGAGAGAGGTGGAAAGCGATGTGTTAGCGTCACTGATATTAACGCACACGCCGCGGGACGTTGCATTGCTGTAAACGTGCCATGTATATATTTTTTTTCCCTCAAGCGTATTATAACAGTATTGTTACCTCGGAGTTTACCATTTGTGTCCTCAGGTTTCCCTCCCCTCTCCTCTTTCCGCCTCATCGTCCCTCCTCTGCAGCTTGTGTCTGCAGCTCTGTTGGAGATAGTGAAGCAGGGAGCTGTGATGTATTTCGGTCTGCTGGAGGAGTTTATCACCTCAGTGTTGGAAACAGCCCCTGAGCTGCTCACTGACACAGAGAGAGTCCAACTAGTGATTGGCCTTCGAGCAAAGGTAAGACAACTTCAAAGAGTTTCTTCATACTGTATATAATGTTGCAATGAAAAACATAGGCTGCCAAAGAAACGAGGAACGTGTCTGCCGTAGTGAAATGTAGCGTGGTGCAAATACTCAATTGTAAAAAGTATAGGTAGGTTGTGTTCTTCTTTATACTAAAAAGTTAAGTTAAGGTCATAATTAAGGTGAGTTATGGTAAGTTGTTAATATTGAAGTTGAAGGACATTATCACATAATGCTTAACTTTTTTTTTTCAACATTCTATAGGTACTATATTAGATGAACAAAACTATCCTGAAGACTATAACCATTCTTCAATCAATTTGTATTTATATCAAAGCAGAAACAGTATCCAAGTACCATTGTTAAAATGTGCTTCAACTTCTCCAGCTAATAGCAATGACAGTGTGTGTATAATAATAATATAATATAATATAGTTTTTTTATAGCGCTTTTCTAAGAACTGAAAGACGCTTTGACAAAATATAAAACCATAAAACAAAACAAAAAACGACGAGGACAGTACAATGAAGAAGTAATGTGGGGGGGGAGTTAGTGGTTGTAGGCAATGTTGAAGAGGTGAGTTTTGAGGGATTTCTTGAAGGAGGTGAGTGTGGGGGAGTCTCTGATGTTTGTTTTTTTGTATACACCTTTAATAATACTTTTACAATAAGGATTTCATTGTTGTTGTTTTCTGCCTATATGAGTTGGTCACCCAAAACCAAAGTAATAGCAATTAATGAGATTTATATGTTATATGTATAACCCCAGTTTATAACATCTGTGGAAAGGAATATACTACAGCCTATTTCTGCTTCCATAGTATATGATTTACATATATGATGTCTTTATGTTATTATTTACATTTTTTTTTTAAACATACAAAGCGTGAGTGGAAAGTAAGTGCAAATCAAACAGCATCACTGACATTCATGTTGGAGTTTATGCAGACTTTAGGAACACATTTGAAAGGGGGAAGATGTATATTAAATATATTGGAATTGGCCCCACAAGAGTGTGTGGGCTTTGGTCATGATCTGACTGACTGACAATGACTCGTGATCGTCCCCTACATCAAATGTTTACATACTGTACTACTGTTGTGATGATTTTCAGATGTTTCGCGTTGCCAGTCTCTACAGGATAGTTATTGAAAAACCAGGCTTCACTGAATGGTTCTGTTTTTCTAAATGCCAACAGGCGGTGCTAGAGTTGTGCCGCAATGATGCATTTTCTGACCAGCAGGCTTTTCGGCATCATCTGAGCCAAATAAATACCTTCATTACAAACCAGGATAAAGAGGTCAGTACTCTTGATGCATTTTCATCACTTTTAATTTCTTTTGGGTTTACTTATTTGCGTTTTTTTTGTTTTTGTTTTTTGTAAGACTTCCAATTCTGAGATGAAAGTTTCAGTTACAAACTTCCTGAGGCTTGTTCACACTCTAATGGAAGATCACTGTCAGAGGGATATCTTTTATAAGGTGAGTAAGATGGTACTATGTCTTCTGCTTGTTTTTGTCAAGTGACAAAACACAAGGGGAAACACTTTCAGTTCCCATCATTATATGCTGTTTGGTTTTGTTCCGGGTGGTTAGTTTGTCTTAATGATTAGAAAAGTGGTTCCTAAGAAGAAAAGCAGAGCCTCCCACCACATAGGAAAAAAAGTGATTCATTGCTGTCAAATAGAAAGACTTTTCTGGGCAACAGGGACCAAGTGGTTAGTTTGTGCACCCAATAACTCAAGGAAGAATAGCTGTGGGTTCGGCCACAGCTAATTGAGGTCTGAATAAATGAAATGAAACAGAGGCTGCAGTCCTCGAAGTCGGCGGCCCAGGTTCAAATCCGACCTGTGGCTCCTTTCCTGCATGTCAATCCCCACTCTCTGTCTCTCCCCGATTTCTGACTGTATCCGCTGACCTGTCTCTGAAATATAGGCACAAAAGCCCCAAAAAACAAGCCTTTAAAAATTAACTGAATTTACTATTGATTCCATGAGAACCCTCATTAAAGATGTGGCTGTGTGATATTTTTCAATGAGGAACTCTTGTGTTTTTTAAACAGTTTTATGTACAGACCTTCAAATAAACTATCCAATAAGTGTGTTATTATTTTAGTAAATTTGGGGAAATCTTATTTGGACAACCTTAGAGCAGACAAAGCCTCGCACCAACCCTAAGATCTTTGGCCCCCCTAGGGGGGGCCCTGACCCCATGTTGGGAACAGTGGTTTAGAAAATAGCTTTGAATAAAACCCTCAAGATCTATTCTACAAATCTGCCTCAAAATATGTTGTAAAAATGTAATGAATTATATTCTCTTTAGAACATCTTCCCAACACTGTTTGGTCCTAAATATGACTCAGCTCTACAGGCTCTAATGAAGAAATTCCTCCTCAATCTGCATGAGCTGCTGCCTGTTCCTAACCTTGAACAAGTAAGTACCTGACAAATGATTATCAACAACTAGCAATATTTGATATTCTCTCTGAAATGGATTTATTTTCCTCTTCTGTTCCATTTCTAGACTTCCCTTTGGTTGAGTCTCTCTCCTTCTATCTTGAAAGAGTGTGTGGACTTCATGAACCAGTCTAAGCCACTTAAAACACTTATCCAGCATCACAAACACCATGGGCACAAAGTTCCTAAAGGTATAGTACCAACAGAAATCTTTTCAATTATTGTCTTGAAGCCACAGTTGCTGAAAATAATTTATGTTTTGTTTTGTTTTTCATAGCTTTGTCTTCCTCTGGGGATGATTGCATCCTTTCCAGCCTGTCGTATCACCTACCAAATGTGGACAAAGACAAAGGGGATGTAGTTGTCAAAACTGAACCCACATTTGACCCTGATGATTGGCAGGCAGATAACCTATTGAGCAGTGAGTCAAAACAAGTTGTTGAAGAAGACGACGTTAATGTGTTCTATTCTGAATTTGTGAAAAATGAGGAAGAATATGGACAGCAGTGTGTCAGTGATGTAACTGAAGATCAGGGAGCATCTGTTGAAGTAACAGTTCCATTTTTTGAGGAAAATGAGTCCAGTGATGGTGACCACATGGATGAAAAATGGTTCAATCACTTGGGAACTTGCAGTCGGACATCTAATGAGGACGGCAGTCTTGTTTGTCATGTTTGTACCAAAGATTTTGATTGCCAAAAACTCTTTGACGAACACAAGAGGATGTGTGCGGGCAGAAGCAAAGGACAAGAAGAGATGGACCCACAATGTTCCTCAAGCTCGGCTTTTCACACTGAACCACTCCCTATTGATAAATTAAACAAGTCTGTTCCTTTTGACATGTCAAACATTGCACCCCAGGAATTAATATCCTCTGACACATCACAAGAACAAACATCTAAAAGAAGCAGTCGCGTCAAACAATGCTCCATATGCAGGGAAATATTTACTAGTTCTACTGACCTGATGAAGCACATGAGAAGCCACACTGAACAGAGTCCCTACCTTTGTTGTTATTGTGGGGAAGATTTTGATAGCTATAAAGACTGCATGACACACCAGGAAGATAAATGCAAAGCTTCAAACCAGTCTTCAAAAGACAGTTCCATGAGCCATGAAAATAACATGAAACAAGAGATCAATGAGGTTTATAGTGAAATAAGTCAGAGCTCGACATCTGCAGATGCATCAGCAGACTCAAAGGCTTATAAACAGCCACTGACATGTCCAAAATGTTGCCAGCGTTTTACCTACCACAAGAGTTTTGAGAAGCACCAGAAAATATGTTCAGAAGCAGCTTCTCAAAGGATTAAGAAAACCAACACAAACAATTTGGTTGACAATGGACGTGATATCGTTTCAGTTGACAAGGCTATGGAGAGCAATGCTGAGAAAAGTTCTGAAACAATGGAAAGCCAAACTGCAACAACTTCATCCACAGCAGTGGCTTCCAGTGAAATAAGTCAGAGCTCGACAACTGCGGAGTCACCACCAAACTCAAAGGCTTATAAACAACCGCAAACGTGTCCAAAATGTGGCCAGTGTTTTATTTACTACAAGAGTTTTAAGAAGCACCAGCAAATATGTTCAGAAGCAGCTCCTCGAAGGATTAAGCAAACCAAAAAAAAACATGTAATTAACAATGGAAGTGATTTCTTTTCAGTTGACAAGGCTATGGAGAGCAATGCTGCGAAAAGTTCCGAAACAGCAGAAAGCCAAACTGCAACAACTTCATCCGCAGCAGTGGCTTCCAGTGAAATAAGTCAGAGCTCGACAACTGAAGATGCATCAGCAGACTCAAAGGCTTTTAAACAATCTCTTATGTGTCCAAAATGTGGCCAGTGTTTTACTTACTACAGGAGTTTTGAGAAGCACCAGACAATATGTTCAGATGCAGATTCTCAAACAAAAGAGCCAACCAACACAAACTATTTCATCATCAAAGGCTGTGATTTCTTTTCAGTTGACAACACTACTGAGATCAATGCTGAGAAAAGTTCTGAAACGATGGAAAGCCAAACTGCAACTTCATCCACAGCAGATGATGCAGAGGGCTCCCAGTGTAAAGATGGAACCTTTAAGTGCACCATGTGTGAGAAAGACTTTTCAAACATTGTGCTCATGCAAAGACATTACTCTGAGTCCCATGGTGTCAGAGGCCCATACCCCTGTACTTTGTGCAAGACCACTTTTACCAGGTTGTATGAACTGATTCGACACCAGCAAAACAAACAGTTGTTTCTATGCCCCATCTGCAAGAAAGGATTCAGACATCCAGGAGAAATAGAAAGACATCAAAAAATACATTCTCCAACACCATGCAAATGTGAAACGTGTGGGAAAATCTTTGATTCTAACTATGCTCTGATGCGGCACAGGAGAACACATAGAGAACGGCCACCTGTTGTTTGTACATACTGTGGGAAACAGTTCACTTCAAAGGACTACTTGAGAGCTCATATGGTGAGGCATACAGATGGTTACCCATGCCCAGAGTGCGGGAAGGTATTCTATCAAAAAACACTGCTAACATATCATCTGTATAAACACAAAGGGCAAGAGCCGTACCTCTGCGACACGTGTGGCAAAGGATGGCCGAACGCGGCTCTGCTCAAGGTTCACATGGTTAAACACAGAGAAGGTCAGCCATTTAAGTGTGAAGACTGTGGTGCGGCTTACAAGCGGGAATCAAGTTTGATCTCTCACCGCAGATCCAAACATATAGGCTTGCGGCCATTTGTGTGCGAGGTTTGCAGCAAGGCCTTCAGGATAAACAGCCAGCTGAAAAATCACATGATGGTCCACACAGGGGAACGACCCTACTCGTGTCCAATGTGTGGCAAAAAGTTTACAAAAGGCTATAACTTAAAGAAGCACAGAGAAAAGCCATGTCTATAGGAGAAACCTGTTTGTGAGCTGTGTTAAAACTGATCATGATTATGTGCCACCCTTTATTCCACCAATTCATACAGTATATCTGTATATGTGCTGTACTGGTTTGATTATAGAGCTCCTGATGTGTAAATAAAGAACAAGCTGTTTGTGATATTGTGAATGATCGATCATTGAGTAAAACTGGCACAGCTTCACAGACTGTTGAAACAAAGACTTTTTCTAAAGGTGTGAATGTCTTCAAGGTATTTCCAAGGGCTACAAGAAGCTTAAGGCTATCAGATAGATTATGAGGAGGCAGACTCAATACTTATATATGTATTTGTTTAATTCTATCATTTTGGTGGGTTGCTCAATGGAAAGAGCCCAAGTAGACACTGTTGGAACAACCTGTGAAACATGCACTCACATTGTAATGTGTGTGATGCTGCAACATTTGTTGGGTGTTTTATTTACTTAAAACTACAGATTTACTAATGCATATGGTAATTAAGGTATTGTTGGACTATCGTTTAATATGCAGTTGGTCTTCCAAAATAAGCACTCCCAAGACTGCAACTTGGAATTGCTTTTGGAAACGGTCAGCCAGTAGTGACAACTAGTTACAGACCAAACTATCAGCTAATTTATTGAATTTAAGGGTTATTTGATAAAAATAAAAAAAAAAGAAGAAAAAAAAAGCCATTGGTTACACTGCTGCTGCTTCAAACAAGAAATCTAAAAACAAATGTGAGCAATATTCATGTGGGCTCTGCAACTCTTTCTGGTAGGTAAAGTGTGCTACTCCTCTGGGCTGTTCTGACAGTCGCCACCTGCAGAGACTCCAATTTCTCTCCGACTGAAACCTCCATCTGTCCTGCTGGCTCTTGATGAACAGACTCCCATAGCATGGAGTGAACTGTCTGCTGAAGAGCTTAAGCCCCACTGTCCATTTCTGGCTGCACTGGGGTTAAGACGAATATCTCCTGGGTTCAGGCACATAGGTAGCTGTGCATTATATAACAAATTGTATTAGAGAGTTTTCCTAGTTATTGATTCACCATTTCCGCTGTCAAAATGACAGGTTTTACTATAGAATAGTTGGAATTATCAACACCACATTAGATAGCCTTTTAACAAAAGTCAAATTAAGCATTCAGCCCTGACTTACTAGCTTATATTGCGGTGAAGTATAAGGTGGCAGAAAGCCTAGATTACTGTTTGGTAGTGATGCAATAGGAAAATTGTACATTCCTAGCTTACATTAGCTAAAGCAATTAAGCTAGCCTAACACTTGACCCAGAGAAGGGTTTCCAATTGCAGTAAATTACTAGTTATCAAAAGTGTTGCTTTATTTCAAAACTTGGCCAGCTGTCCCCTTTGGATTTTTATTATCAATAGCGTTTTATTTTTTTATTTTAGCTAATTAATCTAATCTAAAAGTGGTGAAATGACAAAGGTTATGCTTATTGGGTCTGTGGCTCAGTTGATCGAGTCGTCGCCTCTCAACCATAACGTCAAGGGTTCGTTCCCCAGCTGAGCAACATGTCCAATGTGTGAATTGTAACAGGAACATTGTATTGCTCTTATATGACTTACAGCATGGAACACAGAAGTGTAACATTATGAAAAGCATTTCAGCTCACCATCCTGAAAAGTTATCAGTTAAAAGTGAATGTTGTGTGAGTATGGTAAATGTTTACGGCTTGCATTTAGCTAGAGAATTAGTTACATTATATTCCCCATACCTCATCTCTCTGCATCTATCTGCTGCTCAAGTCAAATAACAATTCAATCTGCTTAAACTGTCATGGTTTAAGATATATATTAAAAGCTAAATAAATGAACACTAAGCTTTGGTCTGTACGTTCAAACAAGAAGGTGTTGAAAATGTACTGAATGGTAAATTAAAGTTATTCAGAGGACACAAGATTTGTTTTATTAACATTAACATTACTGTCTTTTGTGTCTGTTTGTTAGAGACTGCTAATATCTTTTATAGAATTTAATAAACAAAAAGTATAAATGGGACAGTGTTTAAAAAAAAATATATATATATATTTTATCGCTGCAGTTATGTGACATGACATCAAGATCAATTTTTACTTTGGATCCGTGAGATATGCTGAAGAAAGAACGGTTGCAAAGTGTACTTGGTTGAATTCCTTATTTACACAGAATTGGTCTTTTCAGAGCCAAGTCATCTATCCCGTAGGCTGTTAGTCTGTCTTTACACAGGATTACATAACTGTCTGAAAAGTGCATGCATAATTTACCATAATGTTCTGTGTAGAGCACATAAAGTACTTCCCTGTATTATTTTAGGAGCTACACAAAAATTGGGGACAACATGAAAATGAATACTCAAATATTCATGTTCTAAAACACTTCAGTCCAATGATTTTCTTTGCATTTGAAATATCACTAATGTTTGGTTTGTGTTGTGAGAATAACTCATGGAACTACCCTGAATAACCATCCAGTGGTGTTGCTTATCCAATATTGTTTAATAGAAGCCTTTGCAGCTGTAATTATGAAAAGTCTCTTTCCTGTCATTTAAATAATAGAAACACGTTTTCTGGGTTCAGAGGCCGAATCCATCCTGACTTCTATCAGAAGAAGTCGGATAACATTTTGAAGGACTGCTGAGTGGTGCAATGCAGCTTTGATTGAATTGAGTCTCCGGTTTGCAGCAGCGTCTGAAGAGATTCTGACTCTGTAAAGTGTCTTACTCAGCAAGTATGTCTTTAAAAGCTGGAGCTGCACTGGCGATGCCAGTATCAAATGCCACCCTGTAGTCGTTCATCATTACAGCTGAACGAATGCTCATCACTCTGCCTGACATTACTCTTTCTGAGAACACATCATTATTGAAGATGTTTGCCTCCGTTGTTTTATTCCCATGTGTCTTACAGGATTCGTTGCATGCTGCTTTGAATTCAGAAAGACTAGTTATTAGAGCGCAACAGCAACTCAGGAGGAGCATTCTATACTCCAGGATTATTACTCCTTTGCAATGATTGCTTGCGGATAACAGTAGTTTCTTTACCCGCTTACCAACGCGCTGCCACACTTACTATAAATATGACCCATAAGCACATCATCATTGCAGCTTTCTATAGCTTGGCAGGCTTTTTGAAAGAGGCGTTATTTCTCAGCTGGCATGTGAAAGCACATCACAGCCAGGAGCTTTTTCCCACACTTCCAAGTGTGGAAGAGAGAGATGAAAGCAGAGGCAGAGAGAGATTCTGGGATGAAACGTCTTCCTGCAGGCCCTAATAGGAGACACCTGCCTGACATTTGCATTAAACCATCTTGCTTAAGAGGTTGGCAGGTTTTCTGGCCTGGTGACACTGATGGTTTATTGAAAATTTATGCAGTAGGAGCATCCAGTAAACGTCCCCAGATATAGCGTTGCTATTTTTTGCTCTGATTTTCTCGCTCATGTTTTATTCAGGCCTGGGATGCTTTTGCACAAGAAGTGCAACCAAGTAGTGAAGACGGATGCTTGCTTGTTTTTTTTGTTTTTTTTGGTGGGTTGGTTTTTTAAGATGCAAGCCCGTAAGTCTATCATAGGAGGAAATGTCGACCATGTGCTGTGTTGCATGTGTTTCTCAGATGGAGGTGATGGCGAGGAAAAGAGACAGATTCAATGAGACGGAGCAAAAAAATAAATCTCCTGCCACTAATTATCAGCACTTTGTTAAACACTCTTGCTAATAGCCTCTGGAGTTGCTACAAACAGCTGCAAACATTACAAATTCAACAGCCTTTTCATTGGCTCCAACTCAAAGAGTTTATCTAAAATTCTCTTTGAAAAAAGGAGACAGCCTGAAATGGTGATTGCAGATTCTGCTTGTTCATGACCTTGCAATCACATTTAGCTGCCTTTTTGAATTCTGACAAAACATCTAGATCATCTGACTTCACCTTATTTCATACATGCAGACTATCTCTAAAAATAATAGTCAGGAATAAATCAATACAAAACATCAGCACCCATGTTTCA
This sequence comes from Labrus mixtus, assembly GCF_963584025.1. Lineage (NCBI taxonomy): Eukaryota > Metazoa > Chordata > Actinopteri > Labriformes > Labridae > Labrus > Labrus mixtus. The sequence continues at coordinate 17,545,190 of NC_083619.1, read as the reverse complement.
GTATTTAGCTACAGTCTGTGTTTCTCTGACATTCTGTGAAGCCCTCTGGCAAACCCTTCTGGCGCAGAGAGCTCTGCTGCAGAAAACGTTGTCCCGTCCCACCGTGCATCTGTATCGATTGTACTCTTTCGGACAGTGGTGCTTACTGTACACAGGGATTGCACCGCAGAGCAACAGAGTGAGAGAGGGAGAGAGATACAGGGAGTGGTGGGTGGTGAATGAATTTAGCTTTCTTTCTTCTTTTTTTTTTTAGCTTAATGTTGCTGCAACACAGAGGCATGCTTAAGCGCTGAATTGTGAGACAGAGTGCGTTTACATCCATATACTCTGCATTCAATCTTGCATTTCTGTGCATATTTACATGTGTAATTACAGGGGATGCATGTTCTGTATGTATGGATATGCAGACACACATGTACTAGGGGTGTACATAGTATTTATTGGCCAACATCTGCAATGCAGCCCAGTCAAGGCTTCAGCCTCATCTATTTACATTCAGACCATGTATAATAGTGGGAGCTCTTCAGCGTCCCCAACTCTCTACACTGCACACAGCATCCTGCTGTTTGGCACAATTGACATCTGTGCTGAAGGTGGGTTTATATTAATATTCCATAATGTCAGAGCCGACCTGAGGAGACAGTGAACATAGAGGGACTAAGCTGACCCTGTGTGTTTGGGCTGTAAGGTGCACAGAAAAAAACAGAAGAACCACTATCGAAACATGACAAACCGTATTAGTGCTGTTCTTTATTTCAAAATACTGCATGATTCTTCAATGTTGTGTTCATGTGGTCTTTATCAATCTTGTAATAGTAAAGAGTCATGAGCCATGTAAGCACAATTAAAAGGCAATTAAGTTTAAATGACCATAAAAAGCACGAGTGCAGTATACAAAACAACTGAAATTATACAAGTCATTTGGACTGTTATATGCAGGCTACTCATTTCCTCTATCATTTTTATACTACCAAAACTGAGTAGAGTGCAAGTGTAAGAAAGAGGGGATGGAGGCAGAATGAAAAGTTTAAGTTGCATGTGTGATCGAAGATATTTCAAACTCATAAATGTGTAATCTCTTTTGGTAGTGAGAAGTTTCACAGAAAATCAAACGATGTAACTAGCGGGAAGAGCTTCTTGTGTGCTAACATGATTGTTAGGCAGACAGAAAACAGATGGGGATGTAGCCGAGCTGCTGAATGATGGTCAAAGAAAAACAAGAAGACAACCTCCTCCAGTGAGACAGATGCTGCGTCAGCTTGCAGACAACACGAAAGACATCACAGGAACAAGGGGACCAATATGCATGCAAAGTTGGTGCTCACAGACATGCTCACATTAAGATATGCAACGCAGTAACACAAGCACATAGCTCTGCCTTCTAGCAAAAAAAAGAAAAAGAAAAACAGATACAAAATTCTTATGGAAACAATAATATTTCTACTTCCCAAACACTGTAATCGGCCAGCTGCTGGTGTGGGTGATCATTTGTGTGTCAGTATTTGTGTCTGTGAGGCTAAACTGACACTCTAAATGCTTCATAACATGCTCTGATAATTAAAATAAAACCTGTGAAGTAGGTCAACCCTCCACCTACACCCTGTAATGGTTTATAGCAGGTGACGCAACCGTTGCTAGCTGCCTACTAATGGATGCCATTATATTGTAATGTCTTTGTGACTGTGTGCAGGGCCATTTAACTGAGGGGCAGATTAGATTAGTGCAAACACTAAGCAGGTCGATGCAATAAAAACTATGTTTCATACATGCTCGCTGATTTTATAACAAGCCCGTGGAGTGTTAGTCATTGGTGTGCCGCAGCCTTGATCCCGCAAAAAAAAAAAAAAGGGATAGAAACAAAGTATCAGCTGTTTAAACACTGAACGGCGGAGTTGGCTGTGAACATTTCACTTGTCTCCAAATTATCTCACGCACAAGATAAACCCATCAATAGGATTACAGTTCCATTGAAGAAGAAGAAGCCAGACCGGCAATGTCTATATACTGGCATGACTGTGTTAGATGTTGAGGAGTTTACTGTTCATTGATAAAAACATGCAAAACATTCATTCAGTTTTCTGTGGATAGAAAATAAATACTTGTACTCGATCGTAAAACATCAATGGCCTCTCTTTGCATCACTCTTTGCAGATTATGTTAATGATTACTAGGCTGTGTTTTTAATAATTATAAAGAATTTGAGGAGAGAGAGAGAGAGACAGACAGAGAGAGAGCAACGCAAACCATTACCTAGTCCAAAGATAATTGCCTGCGTTTTCATATCCGTTGCAGCCTTGGTCATCTATCATTATTGCGCACCTAGCCACACAACCGGCAGACTTTTTTGTTTCCCTGGCAATAAGCAAGCTAAATCCTGCTCCACTTCTTGAGGTGGAAGTGAGTCAACAGTGCTGTTGTACAAATCGCCCCCATACTGTCCTCATTCTTTGTATGAGCTGGTTGTAGAGTAGAGAAATTAAAAAAAAAAGAAAAAAGGAGCATAGAGACAAATGATAGTGTCCTGCCATTGACAGGAGCAGCCCGGAACAAGGGCTTATCTGAGATGAACGTGCTGGTGGCCTTTGTTTGTTTTTGTTTATTTGTTTGTTTTTGGACTGTGCATGCAGTCATCCGGGAAAGCAGAAATGAGCACTGTCGCTCTTTTCCAGCATTGCTCCTGTTCATATTGAACACCTGGGAGCTGTCAATACAGCCGCTGCATTGTTAGCCAAAGAGCAGCTGCACTGAAGAGAGGTACGGTCTCTCCATGATTAAACTGATGACCCATTGTTGACAATACCTGCAAACCTCTTCTATCTTCTATTGCTCTGACTCGAGAGCAGTAGTATCTCTACACGAGGACTGGAATGATAACTCGTGTGTTGATCTGCTGGAAGCATCAAAGGTGTGAGAAAATGTTTTCTACTAGGTCTTTGTTTATTATTTTTGTAAGTGTTGTGATTTTGGAGTGTTGATGGACACAATCTTAGGTCTGCTCCCTTTACATAAGCCTGATTAGTAGCTTAGGAGCACTAGATGTAGCTCAACTATAAAAGAAGAAAAAAAAAACAGGCAATCTTTCTACCTCCTGACACTTCCCTCTGACTAATAGTTCTACCTCAATGTTTTTTTTTAATTATAAAATACCATCCTTGTCAACATTGTTTTCCAATGTTGTGTCTTTCTTTTCATTAGATTAAATACATGATTATCTTTTAACCTTGTATCTTTTACTTAACTATGACTTGTCTTGCCACTGTAACTTCGCTAAGTGCTGTGCTCATGATGGACTAACGTTTGGGTCTTTGTATCATAACAATGAGTAAGGTCTTTTTACCTGCTCTTTTGTAATATTAAATAACGTTTTACCTGCTTTTTGTAAAGTGTCTCGAGATAACATTTGTATTGAATTGGCGCTATGCAAATAAAGATTGATTGATTGATAAAGATCGACCGGGTAAAAAAAGCCCATGGTCACAGATACTCTTCACTTCAGTGCATTTACTATATTCATACACTTGATAAAGTTGAATAAACCCGAATTTAATAGATATTTCTGAAAAACAAACCAACTCCTTAATAAATATTCAATTTAAACCCCTTATAGCATTGGCCAACATCCAAACAGCAAAGTAGCGTTGTACTCATCTCACACATTCTGCTGACTGGAGAGATTGGTGGGACTCCAGCAGGATGAAATGCTCAAGCAGGGAAATATCTATTATGTTGTGACAGCACTTGCAGACCACTATGCATCCTCCATTTCATAACATAGCATCAAGGGAACACACCTGTGATGTCATTCACATGTGGGCACATGCACTCAAATCATCTCAGCGAAGGAGACAAAGTGAAGACTTGTGACCACCACTAGCATCAAACACCCTTTGGAGATAATGCAAAGGCTGGCGTGACACTGTGTTGTTGGCATAGCTGCATGTATCTGACTCCTGTGGACTCAGTCAGCATAAAATGCCAAGTCACCATGGTAACAAGGGATGCAACACGCTTTGCAAAGGTTGATGGTGGAGACAGAGCATTATTCTCCACCAGCATCATCAACATTGTCTGCTACGGTGATTAAAATCTTCATAAAAACGCTGCACACACACACACACACACACACACACACACACACACACACACACACACTGGATATCCCGACAGATTTTGTGCACCACACACACGCACAGCCAAAGCCTACTACAGGTCACGTTGAAGCTTCTTCGTATTATGTAACGGCTTGATTTACAGTGGTAGCAATTACAAAGCGTTGACAAATTCAGCGGCATTCAAAGCTGTATCATTCCCGTTTAACAGTCGATCTGAACTCCCTCTGCGTTTTTGCGCCAGACACGTCAGAAACCACCAGCGTTGGTCCACAAAGTTGCATAACATTTCAGCCACATATCAGCCTTCTTTACCAGGATATCTAGAGCTATCCATTGCATTTTTGGAGGGATAATCTCAACATGAATACCAACCCACAGGCGAAGCAGCCTACTGAGATGTTGCTGTCATTTCCATTCGCGTAAAACAGGAGCGCATTTTTTTTTTTTAGGTCTACCCACATGAAGACATCCGGAAAGGAAAACCTCTGAGAGAAAATGTTTGTGGTGCAGGGTGGATGTGTTAGCGCCTACCTGTCCGCAGGTTAAATGACAGTCGGGCTTCAACCAGATAGGGAGTGTCGCTCTTGGAGCGGAGTCTCCGGATGGGTCTGCGGTCTCTGCTGCCGTCTTGAGTGGTCGCCATTAATCTGAACCTGCGTCCAGATGGTTACTGCTGCTGGCCGACCGGGGGCAAGAGCAGCACCACCACCACGGCCAGTCACTCACACACTGAGAAGAATGATGAAGATGGAGAGGAGGGAGGGAGTTCACACACACACTCACACACACTGAGAGATAGAGAGAGAGAGACACACAGACAAACAGACACACTCAGAGAGAGAGAGTGAGAGAGAGAGAGAGAGAGAGAGAGGGGGGGAGGCTATTTTTTAAGGTAGCATTTATTTATGAATAGCCTTTTTTTTCCCATTGAAAACTCATACAATAGTAGGTCTACTGTTAAGCAATCAACAACACCAAGGGGTGGTACTTCAACCGAAGAAGAAGCACATTTTTCAGCATTAAAATATAACCATGTTTTTGACATTATAACAATTGGACAATTGGATTTTTTTGTTGTTGACAAGAACACTTCAATTGTGCAGCATGCCACTTTAACAGGACGGTGAATAGACCATCCTGAATGAAAGTCACTTACGGCGTATTGCCACTAGATGTCGCCCCTTAACTAAAGTTTCACCTTTTTCTTTCCTAACTTCAGTTGTGAGCATTTTTTTTTAAAACGCGTTTTGCGACAGTGTAGTTCGTTTACGGCCCCTCATTATATTTGCGCTGGCAGAGGTAAACAAGACAACTTGGCGTTACTTTGTTTTTCCTTCGACAGTAGGATTACAGCATTGCGTGGTAAGTACGATAAAGTTACCGAGAATAGTTCATCACCTACACATGTCACGGTCTTATTCACATGTGTATTCTCATGTTTGGACGTGCATGTTACTCCCTTTTCGTGTAGTCTATCAGACAAACTTTTGACTCCTAGGTAAAAAAAAAAAAAAAAGCAGTGTATGTTAATGTCTTCTGTGTGAAGGCAGCTTGTCATATGGAGTTTACGTAATTAAAATACTCAACTATTGAAAGCTAAGTGGCTGGTTGGTTGGTGCATCTCTTCATCTCAATGCGGTAGTGAATTGTCTTTTGAACATTGGCCCTGGCAGCCAGTAAAACCTGTTTCCACACATTTGGCACATAGTTTGTTCAAACATGCAGGTCGCGCCCTATAGTCTTTTTTTTTTTATTGAAGTGTGTCTCAATACAACGCCTGAGCTTGCCTTGCTTCCTCTGTATTAAAATGTATTGTATGCACATTGGTGTGTTGTCAGTGGCCAGGCTTCTTCTGTGTTATCACAATCACAGAACACACATGAGAGACCACTGCCCTGATTGTTCAACCATAGTGCATGCAGTCTCACATAACTATATGTGTTTAAGTGTTTTAGGGTGACAGCTGAATATTCACTTCTTTGAAATAATGTTTCACCAAAGTGTCATAACTTCGATCAACATATTTTCATATTGTACATCAGAATCAAAGGTTAGGTTTTCTTGCATGGTATTGCAACTGTTAGTGGAATTAATAAAAAAAGAAAGTGTTTTTTTATGGCTGCACTCGTATGATGTCTGGTTCATCATTTGTACACATGACTTTTTGATACTTGGGGGTCTTTGTGAGGGTTTAAGTTAAAGTAATATGGGGTTAAAGGATACCTGGCTGCACAAACAGAAGTCAAGTCCAGCAGAGTTCAGGTCAAATAATGTGTTTTTTTTAACACCAAAAAGTCATAATGCAGTGAAATAAACATTTAACCGATTTAACAGTTGTTGTTGCTGTTGTTGTTTTCATTTTGTTTTCTCTGTTCTGTTTTTACGTGTTCGTCTTTTGATCTGAAACACTAGTGACGATGCTCCTTCACAATCGAGCTGTGTTCGCTCTGGGTCTTCGCATGTGCTCCGCTCGTGTGAGGAGAGGACCTTTGATGGACACAAGAAGACCCAACTCGGGTAAAACAATCAAACCAACAAAAAACGTTTTGTATATTGTGTTTGTTGGGTACTATGTTAGTTTACTGTTTACCCTTCATTCAATGCTAAATATAAGACATCATGCTTCAGACTGACTATGGCTAAATGTGAAAAAGTATTCTTTGAAAAGTTTTTAAGGAGGACTTCAAAATAAGTTTGATAAATATTGTAGCATTATGGGATATTACTGAGGCGGTAGTTTTAATGACATCTACATAGTTCCTGAATAATCAAACAGGAATTAGTAGATAATATTCATTATTTGCTGTTAGAGAATTTAAATGAAGATATATTTCTCCTTCAGAATTTGGGACGTATACACAATTAATGGAAGGACTAAATATCAGGACAACATGTGAAAAAAGTTCTGTTATTATTCAATCCAATCTGCTGCCATGTTTTGATAGTAAAAGATAAGTTATTGAATGGAAAAAAAAAATCATTAAAAGTTTTGTTTTTGTCTCCTTTTTTCTCCCCCCTCTAAGACATGTCTGAGTTCCGTGAAATCTTTTCCAAAGCAAAGCACATCGCGATCATCACAGGAGCAGGTGTGAGCGCAGAGAGCGGAGTCCCAACCTTCAGGGGAGACAATGAGAAGTGGAGGAAATGGCAATCTCAGGTTTGAAAACAACAACAAAGACACGCTTGTGACTGATGGCATGATTTATTTATTGTGTCTTAATTTAGGTCAGCGCTCTGTTTTAAGTGTGTTTTACAGCTGTGGTTCAGAGTCCTTGTTGAGGAGAGGGTGTATTTTCTGTTTACGTTATAAATCTTCACATATCTCTGTGGATTTATCTAAGGGATACGGCCAGTTAAGAGATAAGTGTTGTTTGTTTCATAATATGGCTTCTTGTGGTGGGCTGTAGAAAGATTAACCTACAGGCTACACCCCCCTCCCTAATTGAGGTAGATAAACTTACCTTAGAATACTACACTCTTGGTTAATATCGTTGCAGCTCCAAACCAATGTCTATGTTGATGCATTCTTAGGACCTGGCAACCCCAGAGGCCTTCTCTCGCACCCCATCTCGGGTGTGGGAGTTCTACCATTACAGGAGGGAGATGGCTTTAAACAAGAAGCCCAACGCTGCACATCTGGCCATAGCAGAGTGTGAGGCCCGGCTGAGGAAGCAGGGGCGCACCGTGGTCGTCATCACCCAGTGCATAGACGACCTGCACCGGAAGGCCGGTTCTAAGCATGTGCTCAAGATTCACGGTGAGAGGTGGACTAGAACTACACGCCATACATTAGATTTCAATCCTGATATTTTATAGGAAATAAAAGACAATAATAGTACATTCTGACGCTAATCAGCCACTCCATGCTAAGTGCTAAGCTCTAGCTCTTTAACTCAGTAGAATGCCAAATGGAGCAGCAAGACATTCAGCCAGTCTCACAGATGACTGGAGTAGATCCTGAAGTATTTACTAGTTCAAAAATAGACAGATCATGAATCCAGAATCGTTTTGAATCGAAAAAATAGATTCTCAATCGAATCGCGAGAGACACCCAAAGATTCCCAACCCTATTACTCAGTGAAAACTGTGACAGCCCCTTGGTTGGTTCACTTTTTTCCCCCTCTGTAATGGAAAGTTTTTGTGATTCAGAGTTGTTGGTAATTTCAAAACCAACATTGCCTGAGCCCACAGAGTTCCTCACATATTTACGCTCAGTGAAAACAGTCTTGTGATGACATTATCTCAAGTGTTATCTCATTATGGCCTCGTCTGGCTCTCTGTTTTCATACAGTTTCAGGGTGATTTATGGCACAACACCGACTAATGACTTATGTTTGAGTCAGGCGACAGAGACGTCGTTGTTTACAAAGTCTGTGGAGAGCGAGCAGTTTTCTGTGACCCCAGCCAGCCTCACTGACAAACAGCTGTGTTTTCAATGTTAACCTGCAGGCAGCCTGATGGAGACGCGCTGTGTGAGTTGCGGACATGTGACCGTGAACAAGCGGAGCCCCATATGTGCTGCCCTGAAGGACAAAGGGTAAAGGACAGGCAGGACCTCTTGGAATATACACAAACACACACAAACTAAAAAAAAAGATGTAGGATTTGTAGCATGATGTCTTCAACTTGACCTCTGACTTGGTTATGTTCCATTGACACGGCTTCTCTTTATGTGCAGTGCACCTGGCCCAGACGTTGCTGATGCACAGATTCCAGTGGATAAACTGCCACGGTGAGATTACTGTCAGTTGTTATTACAAACACAGAGGGTCAGATTTACTGAGCCGCTTGTAGTGTTTTTGTGTTGCACACTAGGCCAAGACCTTTCCTACATTAAACAGGTGAACTGCCTTGAGAACAAGTATGTCTTATAATCTTAGGTACACATTTGGAAGGTACCACTGAGGGCTGTCTCTCTCCTCCATTTTTACCTGCATTTAAATGAGGATTTGGCACTTACTAAGTTGATGCATAAAGTTGCATAACTCTATGCATGTTAGTTTTACATGCCGATGTAACATACAAGTTGGCAACATACAAGTAGACAAGAGAGGATACTGTAAATACATTAAATATCTTAATAATTAAAATTAACAAAAGTAGAAAAATATATTTTTTAATTGCTTAGACTAGTGTACATAACGTTTGTTTGCTTTGCTTGTAGCACATGAGATGTATCCAAACCTCCATATAATGCCTAGCTCTGACTCTGCATCTCTGCCTGTTTCCTTTAGAATGAAAAGCTAGGGAGGACTTGTTGATGGTATAGATTGGAGTTATTTTAGGGCCAATCTGACACAAAAAATGTGTTTTGTCATTGCTTAGCAAGATGCTTGAATAAGGGGGTGATATATGCAAAAAATGTGTGATCATCAATAATTAAACATTTATTTTGCTTTCTTTGGGGGCTGTAACAATCCTCTTCATCTGCTACTGGCTTCATTCGGTTCCTCTGTTCCTGTCTCTCCAGCTCTGTCTAACCTAGCTCCCTCTCTTTCCCTGTTGCAGTTCAAGCTCTTATAACGTGCATTGCATACTGTCTTTTCTCTTCTTTTCTATTTACCTAGTATTTCCACAGTTATTTGACAGTATAGATACATAAAGTAAAACATAACTGTGGAGCTGGGAACTTTAGACGATAATAATTACAATTTCTCTGAGCTTTGATATCAGAAAAAAAGGAAACCATGCCCACTGTTGCTTCACCTGCAAAATTGACTTTATACTGATGTATCAACAAGCTGCTGCCCGGGTCAGTCTGTGTGAGCGTAATGTGAATATTTTCTCTCTGCAAGTCTGGACCCAGCCCTTTGTTTTATCATGCACTAAAGTAATTTGGGGGGCTATATTAACCTGCCTCTGTATATTACAAGTAACATGGTCAAGGCCTCCACATGGGGGCAGTGGTGGGCTGTGTTATGGACAGAGTCACATGCAAACAAAAACGTGAGAACAGCAACAAAGAACATTACACGACCTGTAGGAAAGAGATTTGCTTTAACTCAGTTCTTGCCTTCATTTCTTCATGACGATTCATGGGTTTCATTCATCTCTGGTCTCACAGTCTTTGAAATTATGCCTTTGTCAATCTTTCTTTTGTGCTATGGCCAACTTATCACTGTAAAATGAAAAGAAATGACATATTAAACATCTCAGAACTATTTGGTGCTGCTACATCAAGGTGTGGTGAAAGTGACTGCCACGGTCTGCTGCGGCCCAACGTGGTGTTTTTTGGAGAAACTCTGGACTCCCATATCCTGACCAAGGTGGAAAAAGAGATGGAAACATGTGACCTTTGTCTGGTGGTGAGTTATCCTCATTTTCGCATGCATATATAACATATTCTCCTATTGAATAATAGTTATATATGAAATTATATCTTGAGCTAAAAAAAAAATGCATTACTGATCATTTGAAGCTGTTCCTCGTGTCCTTGCTCCTTGTAGGTTGGGACTTCCTCAATTGTTTACCCAGCAGCCATGTTTGGCCCCCAGATTGCATCCAGGGGCGTTCCCGTGGCAGAATTTAACAAAAACACTACACCCAAAACCGAGTACTTCACGTAAGTCAGACAGAGGTTTGGAGTGTTGAAAAAGATACAACTATGCCTTAAAGTTAGCTTGAAAATGTATGAATGAAAAGTAAAACCAGAACAATGAGTAATGATGCATCTGAGATTTAGTGCCACCTACTGGCAGCATGTTGGCAACCTCCACACTTGTGGACCACTTGTGTAGTTACTGTATGAATGACTCTCTTTATTGCGCTTCCACCTCAGTGAGAGACCTTCCTGCCGCTGACCTAAAATTCTTCTCTCTTTTTGTTTTCTGTCTGTGTGATATGTGTGTTTGTGTTTGATGTGGCACAGGCATCATTTCCAGGGTCCATGCGGAACAACGCTGCCTCTGGCTTTGGCGCGACATGAGTCGGAGGTTATTTAAAAGGGAACAGTTGTTTAAGAGGAGAGGACCTTTACAGAAAAACAGAGGCTTCTTCCATAGACCAATGCAATACAAGCCTGAGGAGGGCTTCCATAATATTCATTCATTTTTTAAATTCCAAATATATGCCTTAAATGACTCTTGCCGTTTATGTTTGTAAGAGGGAGAGATGTATAGAAAAGTGCTTTTTAAGGCTTCTACTTGAATATACAGCTTACTAAACTGGAATTGGGATATTGTATGTACGGTATTTGGTGCCTAGATTTAGGCAGAAACTATGCATGGTAAAAAAAAAAAGGGAATGCACTATGTATGTATGTAGGTTTTTGCATAGGAAAACATCTCATATATCGGTTGGTACTGTTATTCTTTTACTTATCTTTCATATGACATGCTTGTGATGCTTCGTCATGTTTAAATATACTGTGCTCTAATCTTATGCTGTAGATCAGACTATCTTTCTCTTGGCAGAGAAGCAAAATATTCCTCTTTTTTTTTTCTTCGCCTCAGAATGTACAGATGTACATAGCATAAAGTAATCTTTGTGCCTTTCAAAACTGTTTACACAACCTTGACCAAATGCTCGATCCAAACCTCAAGTGCAAATCAGCCGATGTTACAGAGATTAAGTCGTGTGCAAAGACTTTTCTTTTGACCAAGGACAGAGGATGTGTTGTTTGACTGTGTTTATGACATCAGTAAAGTTACATTTCATGGATTATTCATGATGCGTTTATACAAACTTTAATGTGTAGTTTCATACAATATATATATATATATGTGTGTGTGTGTGTGTGTTTAAATGAGGTTGATGGAAATTATCAGAAGATGCAAGAAATTATATCTTCAATAACTTGATTATCTGTGTTTTGAATCCATCAACATCCTGCACAATTTCTAAAGATGTATTCTAATAAAACTACCAATGCAGTTATACAGCACATGATTATTAAAACCCTAAATGTACATTATGTTGTTTTCATGTCTTATTGTAACACAGGGAAGTGAAGTGTACAGTTATGTGTGTGTCTAAAATGAACAGTAGGTGTCAGCATGCAGCTTGCAATCCAAAACATTGCTTGCATATATAAATGTGCGCTGAAAGGGACACAACCTTGTATCTACTTGGATTCTGATTTTTAGTATGCATGAGTGAGAGGAAGGGTTGTTACGGCTGAGCCGAGCTGAGGAAACCGTTACCGACCTCAAATGTAATGCTGTTGAAAAATGGAAACAGGTTGAAGTGGGGAGAAGTCTTTGACTATTGTCCCAGTTTATCTCTTATGGAGGTCTTGCTACTTATGTCGTTTTAAGATAATATCCAATATAATATTAATTAACTTGTTTTTGCTGAGATTTTTGTGCAAATTTGTAAAAAAAAAAAAAAATTGAGAGTTGCCAACGACTATGTTTCCCAACCTTTTTTCCCTTATAACATCTTTCATTGACAACTTTTGAGCTTTGTTAAGTTGTCTCTTCTGTGAATAGTTTCCCCAAATAACAATTGTTTGCTTAATGGAAAATAGACTTGTAAAAAAACCTATCATACAATGCTAGAGGTAGACTCTAAAATCAGCCAACACAGTCTTTAAAATAAGCGTGGCATTGGCCTCTTTAAAAACTGTATATCTATTGATATGACTTATATAATGATGCTTATTATTATGCTCATGCGATGGTAGATGTTGACTTTTCAGGTAATCTGAAGCCATTGGCTACACAAAGTAGGTGACAGTATGCACCTTGAAAAATGTTACTTAAATAGGTGCACTATGTTTTACATGCAACCTTATTTAGGCCAGTTTTCTTTTATGACTTGTGGATTTGTACATTTTTATAGGGATTGTATTTAATGTCTGCTGTTATCCAGAGAGGTCAAAAAGCTCCAGCAACACTTGAAGTGTAAAGATCGACTTCATCAGACCGACGCTTTTCGGTTTGTGACCTTACCCTGCTTCTACGGTGCTGTTCTCCAGATGCCATCATGATAATGGTAGGAATAATATCTTAAATTCACTACAGGAGAAAGTTGGTGGTATTTGCATTATATGGAGAAAAAAAATATGTGCATATATCAGCATTGGCAATCAGTCAAAGTGAGTTAGACAGTATTATCATAACAGACACAGACAATCCAATGCCTTGCTTCCATAAATATCTCACAAGCAAAAAGGTAAATATGACATCACCAAATATCTATTCTTTCATTTTCTTTGTATAATTTTGCAAAACTTTTAGCTTTATCTTGCAACTCTGTGTGGATCCCACACAGCTCTCACTCTCACATACACACACAGCTCTCACTCTCACATACATCCTAAATGTATTTATCTTAATTGACTTACTGGACTAACATGATTAAGTCATTCAGTGGAAATGAGATGGAAAGAGGGCTACGAGTCACTTAAATTATGTAATGATAGTACTAAAGGGAGAGTGCATACCACGTTCACTTTGTCTCCCAAGAGAGCAACAAAATTAATGTGTGTGAGGAAAGGTAGGGAGAATAGACTGTCACAAAAATAGTATAGTAGTAATAGGCACGTAATCCTTTATTGGTGTCTCGGGGGAGTCCCTCAGGGCTGGTTTTGGGACTGCTGTAGTTGTTGCACTTAAAAGTTTTATTCCACTTAGCATTGCAGCTCAACAAACACACCACAGCTGCTCTAAATTCCCCAGTACTATTTATTTTTAAGTCTTCTGCCTTCCCTGTTCTTGCTCCTCAACAGTTTCTGTCTCTGCTTAACGATTAGCATCGAGATCCTTCAGTTTTCCTTACAGTATCCCCACCTGTTTATGTATACCATCATGACCATTGCCCTGCCCTGATAACACCTCATTTACTTCTCGATAATTGCTGCTTCCTTTAAAATAGAAGTAAGGCCAAGTCCTATTTATCACCAGTAGAAAAAGAACATGAAGAGCCACTTACGAGAAATCCCTTCAGTCTGATTCAGTCATTTCTGGAGCTGATGTGAACAAACACAGAGAGCTGACAACTCTGCTCCTGAGTCCTGCAGCTCATTCATGATTGCCGTGCAGAGGGAGGAAATAGTAGAAGTGGAAAGGTTCTTGTGTGACCCAGAAGCCTTGGGGTTAATAGACTTATCATCATTGGTGGCAGCTCTACAAATATCTGTCCGTCTCTTTGAATGAGGAGCTATATTGACCCAGAGATGGCATCTGTTTGTGGTTTTAATGTGAGTGTCTGTGTATGGTTGACTGTGTGACTTATTTTCTTGGAGTCTCTGTGTTTGGAGAGCGGTATTTGATAGCCAGCTGGATGGTTGTGTGTTTGTGTGTACGTGTGTACGTGTGTGTGTGTGTGTAAATGTACATGCATCATGGGAAAGACTGTCTGAGTGTAAGTGTGAGTGTGTGTGTGTGTGTGTGTGTGTGTGTGTGTGTGTGTGTGTGTGTTTGTGCTTTGTAGTGCTCTCATCTGAATTCTCTTTCTGTATGCAGACTGGCAGAAGTGTCAGACCAAACCAGGTCAAGCTTGGTGAGGAACCGTGAACATAACACAGATACATACTGTTGCTTTACAGTTACACACAGCCTGTCCATGTGCATTAGGTATGGTGAGGCTCATGCTGCCATTTCAGGAGAACAGTGTCTGTGTTTCGTAAACAGAGGCGTTTCATCCAAATAGTACACAGTGTCGAATCGAAAGCTTGTAAAAAAAAAACCAACTGGAGTAGGTTTCTAAAGAAAAATGAAACATTGAACATTTGATAACACATTGGATATAAAGCTACAGGGAGCTATGGCATTTAAGCTTTGTTTGAAAAAAGGCTAATCTATCATTACACAAAGATTACTCATATTTGGTATGTTTCTGGCTATTTGTCTATTTTCATTTGACAAAGTAAATCATCTTTTTTTTAATGCATTGAAAGCTGTGATAACATTTTGATAGTTGGTTAACAATTATGTGGTCATCTAATTCAATTTTTTGAAACAGTTTTAATTGCAAATATGGTGTTCCACATGCATGAATCCCAGAATGAAGACCCAGAATATTTCTTATATTCTGTTTATACTGTTGATAGCATTGTGTGAATTATGTGAGCATTCAGTGTTATTAGTTTGATCAGAATGTCTTTGACTTAGAAACATTTTGAAAAACATGTCATGCCATGGAGTACATGGTTTGTTGGAAAAAAGCTGTCAAAGAAAATGTCCTGAAATTCAACACTTATCTAAAATGCTGTGAGAGAAGAAATAGCTCTATAATCTAATTTTCTTCCATTATATTTATTGCAGATAAATGTTATATAAGAAATAACATGGTTGAAACATAGGTCAAAAAGTTCAGTTTTCACTACAATTAAGTTTAAACAAGCATACAAAAGGGAAGGCACTATAGTCTAGTTACAGGTGAGTGTACAAGAATAAGTTCTGATTTTAGTCAGTTTTAGCGCCTAATTGTTTTGCTGGACCTAAATCTTTTCATAATGGGAATGGAATATATCACAACACCAAACCAGATGACAAGAAAAACTAGAATCATTTTTAATAATGGAAAAACTTGTAATAAAAGTGTTATTTTCAACCATTAAAGATTGAACATATTTTGACATTTCTTTTTTTAGATTCTTAGATTAAATTTGTGATTTTCTTTGTTTTTATTTCTGAAAATTTAAACAGGCTGTTTGTGATAGATTAAACTAAAACAAGCTCTACTGATCGGTTAAAAAGGCGATTGCGTTTCAAAATAGACATACAATATTTGATTTGTCTTTACAGGAATATAGAATAACAGAGGCCTATGAAGACGGTATTTTCTATAAATAGCAACTGTTGATTTGCAACACTCGGCTGGTGACTAGGGCTTGTATCACATGATGGCAAACTCATGCACAGTCACACACAAACCAGCACACCACATAAACACAGTGCTAGCAACGCATACTAATCTCACCATGGCCTCCAGTCCCTAACCTTTCCCTGAACTCTGGTTTTAACAGACTTGACTTTGATAATAAAGGTTTACAGTTAATCTCTCCATTCCATGAAAACTATATTTATTTGAAAGGATCATGTCCCTAATCACCCTTCCGTCCCCCATCCCCCTATTGAAAACCAACCATCTAGTGTATTTTTGTTGGTTTATTTATGGTCTTCTGAGAAAAAAGATTTCATAAGCCGACTGAGGTATCTCTTGCCTGTAGGTCGCCTGATAATTAGTGAGCTCTTGTTTGAGGCTATGGTAGGGTCTCAGGTGTGAGCTAATCTGCTTTAACTCTGCACTAATTAGGATCAAGGCAAACGGCCACTTTCTCCTGGTTATTGATCAACACCCTCGCCTCGGCCAGGGAACTATGAGCTTCCTGTGAGAATAGCAGCACTGGGTTAACATGAGATGACATCCCCCTCCCAATCTACATAATCCAAGTTGTGTCTTTGACATTCAATATAAAGCTCCTATTTAACATCTGTTTTTCCCCAAGTGTTGGTGAGTCTCATCTGCTATGCCTTAATACAGCCGTCTCTGTTTGTGATGGCTTCCCTGATCATTACTCTCCAACTGACATCACCTGACACTCACATTATTCATTGTTTATCTGCGTGTTTACAAGCCAGACAAGCATATCTATTTGTCTCGGTTTATCTGCTTTCTTCTTGCGCTGTTTTGGTCTCCACCAATCCCTTTGGAAAAATCTGGACCCTAAAGCAACAATGATATAGTGACATCTTGCGGCCCATTTATTGATTGCAACCAACTGATAATGTTCTTTTAACCTCCCCCTCAAACTGTGTAGGAAAATCTATTTCTGTCACCGGGGCGGCAGTAGCTCAGTCTGTAGGGACTTAAGTTGGGAACCGGAGGGTCGCTGATTCAAGTCCCGCTGTGGACCAAGTCTGGAAATTGGTCTGGAAGCTGGATAGTTGGCAGTTCACTTCCTGAGAACTGCCAATGTGCCCTTGAGTAAGGCACCGAACCCCACCTTGCTGGGTTAACCCCCTCACTCTGACATCTTTCCATTAGTGCATGGCCATAGGATCGTGTTTGTGCATGTGTGTATGTAGTGCAGTATATCTTCTTCTTCTAAACTCCTCGTGATGTAGAAACCCTGTTGATGTGAGCTCCTTTTCACAAAACGCAAGGTCACAAAACACCTAATTTTTGGACAAATGTAATCTAATAAAAACTTCTGACAAGTATTTTAATCACTTTCTGCCTATTGGTCCACCTTACCCTGGCATACAGGTTTGTTAAGTTGCTAAATGCCCCACTATCTTTGCCAGCTAGTTGCTAACTTTGCGGACCTGGATGGTAGCCAACACTCTGATTTATCAGTTTTGTCATTGAAAACAGCCTCCCTTCTGGAGTTAGAAATTAAACTAGGGAGAGAAGTGACACTAAACCAAAACAGATCAAACAAAGCCGGCGACCAATGAAACAATACAATAAGCTAATGCATACTTAATCGCTTCATAGAGCCCAAAGTGGTCTACAGTTTAGTGAAACTTCTCTGAGTGACACTGTAAGACATTTTATTGATATTTAATATGATTTTTTTTAACAGTTTGAAAGAGATATCTTATTTAATAGAACCTGTAATACATCCTGTGTTAGATCTTCTCAGTCGTTGCCGTCATAGTAAAAATTATTTACATGTAAACCGCTTAGATCAAGTAATATGTCATCAAAGAGAGAAGTTGCAAACTCAAACATGCGATAAAGTTTATTGTCATACTGTATTTTGAAGGGTAAAGAAAGGTGAATGGTAAAAAAGATTGCCCCAATCTGCACTGACTGTAAACAGGTGCACATACAGTTTTCTTGGTTAAGGAGGGAACATTAGCAATAGTTAGAAAGCTATAACCTTCGATCTTACCTCCACAGCAGTGTAGATTTTCTGGTTTAAGTGTTGGGCCTCAGATCATCTGACTTGTGTTTCGGCCTCCATTGGGTTTTGTTGTAATAATGTCACCATGTATGAGAATTTCAGGAATTACTGAATAAGTACAATGTCATCCGGACTTTTCCTTTAACGTACTAACCGATGAGGACACAAGCCCGGGTTGTGCTTCTACAGAATCCTAGCTAAAATAGAAAACCCCAAGAGGAGTAGTTTGTGGATTAATGCTAAAGGACGCTCCCCTGTCCCTGAGGGAACACAAGAACCGACTTCTCCTAATCCATGAAATACTGCATTAACTTGAGAAGAATGTTACTGCCTCTAAACTAACATTACTGCCCCAGAGCACTTACTGTAAGTGACAACTGATCATGGTGCTATCTTTATGTAACAACTAGCAAATGTAAGCACTCGGCACTCACCCATGCTTTAATGATGAAAAATGCCTTGGCCTTCACTTCCCAAACGGCAGCATTACTGACCCAGCTATAACAAAAAAAAATACATAAAGCTGTCCATACATTTGTAGGCTTCCGTCCTGGGCAGTTGTGTAAGGGGAAAGATTCCCCGTTAGATATATATGACATCAGCAGGTGAAGTTCTGGCAAGGACTTTGCTGTTATTATCGATCAAAATAGTGCTGTGGTTGCTGAATGGGGAACTCGCAGAGCACCAAAATATGCTGTTTATCTTAATGTTGCTTTTTTTTTTTTTAGGTTGTCAGGCGATGTAAAACATGCATTGTTTTATAAAGATGCTAATTTAAGAAGCTCGAGCTGAAGCTCCACAGAGTGTTGCTGCCACTTTCTTGAGATCTTTTTGCTCACTCAAAGAAAGCCTCTGCGCTATTCACGTGACTAAAAACTGTGCATACTAATGGTGATCAAAGTTGTAATTAATCATTGTTGCACCTCTCTCTCTCTCTCTCTCTCTCTCTGTGTGTCTCTCTGATTGTGTTACTTTGTGTCTCTCTCTCTTTCTCACCTTCCCCCTGAGCTGCACAGTGAACACTTCTTGTGCTAATATTTAGTGGTTCACGTGATATTTTTGCAGACGGCCTTTGTGGGAGGAGACACAGCACATGGAATAGACACAAACACACACACAAACTCTCTCACACACACACACACACACACACACACACACACACACACACACACACACACACACACACACACACACACACACACACACACACACACTCTCACACACTCGCACATTGCCTCTCCCAGATTACTTGAACTATCAGAGGCTTTAAGAGGATTTCACAATGGGAGGGTGCTGCACTTGAATCTCATGCACCTGATGGCTATTGATCCATTATAAGCTCGCACACCGACACACACATGCGCAACAGGCGTGCTGGTTACTTCTTGTCGTTATAAACAAGAGTCTGACCTTGCGTCTTCATTTTCCAGTGTTAAATGTCAAAGGTTCTTTACTTCAGTTGTTTGTTCCTTTAAATACAGGTCTATAGTACAATACTTTTTTATCACAAGATGTTGAGTTATTACTCAAAAAGCATTAAAAAAAAAAAAAACCTTAACTCTAATAAAGAAGGATGAATACACTGCAGACCTGTCATCATGGTCTGCAGCTGAAATAAATGTGTCCATACTCTGTGTACTCTGGCAGTGGGGCTTATTAGCAATGCTGATGTGAGTGGAAGATTAGAGGGGTGGTGTTGTCTGTAATGGAGATGCTGAACGAGTCCCAGGGATGTGTAGGTTGATAAGCAAAAGGTTGCAATCAGCCAGCTGTCATGTGAGCAAACAGGATCATATCATGTACAGTATTCAGGGGAAGGAAGGTTCTGCAGCAGGAATACATTTGGTGGTTATTCTTTCAGCATTATTTCTAGCAAACCATACATCACAATCAAGATTTAATCGTTTTTTTTCTGTATTGTTCAGTTACTTAACTCCGTGGTTAGCAAGGCTACCTTAGATGTAAGACGATTAAAGAAAATAAAAATAAGGCACCAGATCAGAGGTAAGTTAATGTAGACCCTTTTTTAAACTATATACTGCACATCAATTATATTTTGATGAAATTGATCCAACAGTTAAGATTGAAAATCTAAATTTTTTTATATATCTCATAAATCTTGTGATTCTTAAATATTTTTAATTCCAGAAACAACATGCAGAATATTTAAATCAATATCAAGCCATCAACAGACATAACATGCCATCTTGGGCTTTCTTTTCTTATACCTACCTTACTAGATTTTCTGACATTTTAGATCAAGCATTGTTTTTTGACCGGTTAAAAAAAAAATACAGCCCAAAACTGTTCGATGACCTTTTTGCCATTGAACTGTCAAGCGCATCCACAGATATGATACGTGAGAATAGTGGATTCATTGAGTGTCATAACTCCTACATTTATCTGTTGTGGCTGTAAACATCTCAAGGAGCACGAAAAACAATCACTCTCTGGGCTGAATGAATAATAAGGTTGTGGATTTTTTTTTCCCCCAGTCCAGTTTTGACTTGGTAATTATGTGTGTATTCGGTTTTCAGCCTTGACGAATGGAGTTGTGATGTTGTCTTTTAAGTTTATTAGAAAAATACATGACTAGTGGCCATATGTGATTTATATTTGTCTTGTATTTCATAATCAAAAGAAAAGAAACAGATTCATCACCAGGTTATGAAAGATTTGTTCGGATGCATATAAAGCTTGTATTCTCCAAGGTTTATCCATCTTTTGCGGTTATCTAATGTATCTGTTCTCTGTGGAAATCCAGCAGCAGCACACCTGATTGACAACTGTGAGAAAAGGTGTTTTCTTTTTTCTTAGCACATTTAAATTAAGGCTGACATTAGCTAATTCACAACATGCATTGTCATTGCCCCTCGGGTCTGGCCTGGCTGTTTTATTTGCTGGTGTTGAGCCAATGTGTCTGTGATTATAAGACCAGCAAACACATCTGGACACTGTTGGGACTCGCAGCTGCTGAGCCTTGGTTAGAGATGATCAGCTGATGACAGCAAGTGTAAAGCACGGTTAAAGAGGAGGCAGCATCACCGGAGTTTTCTATGCTTTCCTCCTCCAGACAAAAAACTTCAAATTCTGCTGCTTGGAGAATTAAAGCCATGTTTGGGACATGACCAAAGGCCCCCGACTTGAAACACATTTAGTAGCAAGCTTCTGCAAAGATCATTTACAGCTGACATGTGGCGGGCAAGATTTAATTGCTCCAGAGATCTCAAGCTGTTGAGTCATCAAGCTGTTATTCACGTAACCATTTTGCAATGTAAATATGTGGGATACATAATCAGATGTTTTACATGATTTCAGCTGCTCGGCTGTTTCATGTCTTTCAGTCTGAGAGGGTTTTATGTGTGATGAAAGACAGAAATAGAAAGTGAACATAAAGGATGTGAAGATGATTCTCGGCAGATGCGGCGTGCAGTGGGGTGCACGATTCTCTCTCTCCTTATCTGAACGCCCTTGACTTGAAGCTTTGTGGCCTGAACTCCCACAAGACCTCTCTTTGTTCTTTGAAAGATGAGGGCGAGCAGAGTGTGACTTTGCACTTACACCTGAAGCCATCAGCAGAAGAGGGAATTACTCTTTTTTTTTTACTGTACGATGCCTCTGCACTCATCCCCACAAGCTCTAATGTCCCTGTTCACAAACATACCATGAAGTCCTCCTTGGAAAAACTGCACCTTCACACACGTGAAGGAACAATCCTTCTATCACACTGCTGCCGTGAAAAAGTCTCGGCCTGCATGCGGCAGGTGCATAAATGGCAGTTTGAATGTCAGATTTTCATCTTGTTTGATGCACAGTCTGACATTTGCTTCAAAAGAATGTGCCATGTCTTGCAAAATTGAAAAACATCAGTGGCCATTGTTGAAGTCAATTTAGGAGTTGCAACACAAGGAACATTGAAATATTGATTACGCCGATGACAACAAACCAATGGCAGATTAATAACACTCCGGTCGAAACACTATAAGTAATGACACTGTTTTGTTTGATTTTCAAATCAATTTTCCAACAGGCTTTGGGCTCGTTACAGCATTCTTGTACATTATCACTGACAGGCAGACCATAGTAACACAGCAGTGTGTTTTTGTGTTGTCTGATAAAGTCCAGTTTAAGAAGACGAGAGTAAAAAAAACACACGATCTATCTGAAAGCAACATGTCCTACATCCTGTGCCCCACATCCTCCTCTCAGGGGAGCAGAGACAGATAACACGGAGGAGTGAGACTTCCAGGCAGGAGAAAGGGGAGAGTTAAAACAACAACAGTAATATTTGTCCAGGCTTCAAAGGGTTTACATCTTAAATGTTCAAAATGAAAAGGTGTTCAATTTAGAAGTTAATGA
Organism: Labrus mixtus; assembly: GCF_963584025.1. Lineage (NCBI taxonomy): Eukaryota > Metazoa > Chordata > Actinopteri > Labriformes > Labridae > Labrus > Labrus mixtus. Next base: position 17,522,921 of record NC_083619.1, on the reverse strand, counting down.
AATTAGTTAAATATTTGACTTGTAAACAAATAGATGTACAAAATGTAATTATCGTTATTTAGTTTTATCAATTTATTGTCTAGTGTTTTTTTTTTATTTTTTTTTAGCTTTAACACAACATCAAACTACATGAGCTTCTTTTTCTTACTCCTGAAGAGTCACGTCATCAACATCAGAAACAAAAAAAACGTCTCTTTTCTGTCTCATACAGACCCTGTCTTTGATGCTTCTCCACAGCCAGACAGATTTTTTATGGAGCTTCTTTTTTGGGTGTCTGAATTTGGTCGACTGCCAAATATACTTCACTTCTCAGTTTCTATTTCTACTACCCCCCCCCCCCCCCCCCCATCCATTTATCTCTCTTTGTTTACCTGTCACATTGTATTTACCCTCATTCAGAAGTTGGGTTAGATCAGTGAGGCTGGAATCATCACAGGCTGAGAGATTCATAGAGAGAGAGAGAGATGGGGGGGGGGATATGGTGCTATTAGAGAGGGGGAACAGGAGGATCCTGGTATACATAGTGCTGGACTTTGGCATGGGTCGCCCATCTGTCACTTGACTTAAACCCTTCCTGGCACTAACGGGTCATGGCAACAGCAGCCTGTGACGGATGACTAATGTTCCCCTAGTAATGAATGAACGAGACACCACCCTCTGAATGCCAAGCGGGGTGCTGCAGGTGGTGATGAGGGTGGCTGCCTCTCTGGCAAACAGAAATCTTATGAGGATGATGAATGGTATGCAGGCATGTTGGTATGCCATGTGTGTGCCAGGCAAACACAGTAAATCTGCCAGATTGGGAATGTCCTGAATAACAGTCTCATAACATTTATATACAATATTAACTCTATTGTAATTAAATAATATTTACATTCTGATTAGTTCCTCCTCGTGTGTGTGTGTAAGGGAAGGAGGCAGGAAGAGGAAAAGCAGAATTGAATGTAAATATCAAATTACGCAGATAGTAATGATGGAAACATGCCATGTGAAGGTGGAGGAGAAAAGAACATCGCCTTAATAGATGATGTATGTAGTGTTCAGTCACAGAGGAGCCCTGCAGCTCACAGTCAAATCGTCTTGACTGTGCGTTGAGTAGCTGAGACCTGTCTTATCTTCACCTCATAATGCGCAGGCGTGATCCTATCTGAGCCCCGCAACAAAAAAAGAAGAAGCTTTTAGACGTCGTGTGCGCTGCTCTCCTTGAAACGGACTCGTAAATTTTGAGAGATTTATTTTGAACGCGCAAGAAAAAAAAAAAGAAAGAGAAATGAAGGAGGGTTTGGACGGTGATTTCTCTAAACAGCATATTTCAACCTGTGGATAGTGTGTGTGTCTCTCTCTCTCTCTGTGTGTGTGTGTGTGTGTGTGTATGTATGTGTGTGTGTGTGTGTGAAGCGCGTCTGTGGTCACCAGTTACAGGCGATCCGGGACGCTCTGCCTCGAGCCTGCTGTGCTGCTCGTGCGCTTCTTTCCCCCCCCCCCCCCCCATCGTTTGCTCCGGGAATCCGGTGTGTTTCGTTTGACCCCAAGCTGTGAGCAGGTATTCAGTTTATGAATGGCACTGACATGGAGGAAGTACCGTTTCAGAAAGTCAAAACCAGGCGGAAGAGAAGTCACTGCCCAAAGGCTGTCCCTCTGACCACCATCGTGTGCGAGGACGAGTTCGACTGCAAGGAGCTCGAGTCTCTCTTCCAGAACTACAACCTGAAGCTGGAGCAGACCTCCACTTTGAAAGCCCTGGCCGTGCTCATCGTCATGTCCTCCACACTGGCCGTGGTGGAGTTGCTGTCCGTCCCCAGCCTCACCATCTCTAAGGGGTCCCATCCGGTGCACTGTGTGATCTTCGTGTCTCTCTTCATCGTAACTAACGTCAAGTACCTGCAGGTGACTCAGCTCCAGCAGATTGTCAACCTGACGCTGCTCTTCGGCTTCACCTTTTCCTTCCTGTGCTGCCCTTTCTCCCTGGGCGCGATGGGGGTGGACCCGCCAACGTCCCCGGAGCAGGGCATGTGGCAGCTCATCCTGGTCACCTTCGTCGCCTATGCGCTCCTACCGGTGCGGACTCTGCTGGCGGTGGTGCTGGGAATAATGGTGTCCATCTCGCATCTGATTGTGACCGCCACCTCTGTCACGATGAAGACACAGAAACTATGGAGAACGGTGCGTATGTGTTTTATATATATATATATATAATATATTTTTTTTACCCCACAATCAATAGGGTTTTAATTATCACTATTTAACTTAATCTACACATAGGCTATATACAGTACATTAAGTAAATACATTGGCCGATGGAAAGAAACAAATGATAAAAACTCCGGTTCAGCACCAAGGACAGCTCCCTGTGGTTAGACTTGATGGGATTTACTCAGGCTTTGATCAAATTTGACACAAGTGTTATTCTGCCAAGGACTGTTTTTGTTATTTTTGTGATATAAATGAAGCTATGTAATGGAAAACACAACTATGAAAGAAGAATTTAAATGAGCTGTTTGACTTGAACATAGAGGCATGTGGTGGACAAACTCAAAGTGAGTCCTTTCTGCATGACCACTTTTTCTCAACCAAGTTAAACACTTAGAACAGCACAGATATCAGTAGTTTGACAGATCTACCTCATAGTAGCCAATGAGTGAGTAAAGTAATGATGTATTATTTTATATCTATATACATTACGCGATTGCGTACCTGTAGCCCCCTAAAAAGAAAACAAAGATGGACAAATGAATGAGCGTAGCAGTCTGCATGCCCATGTTTGTTTCCCTGTGGATGTGATTCAGTCCCCAAAGGAGCTGGCTGGGAATGAAGAAGCAGTGACATCCTGCTAACACGAGAAGTAGGGCATACAGAGGGGCACTCACACACACACACACACACACACACACACACACACACACACACACACACACACACACACACACACACCATACTTTCCCTTCACTATATGCTTCAGTTATAAAAAAAGAAAGAAAGAAAGAGGGCAGAGTCATGCATGCCATTCCTTGAGCTAAAATAGAAATTGGTACAGTGCTCTCTGTACATTTATATCTCTGTACCTTTTACTGTCACAGTGAAACACACACACACACACACACACACACACACACACACACACACACACACACATTCATATTTTTGACTGTCATCAGGTGTGAGGAGGAAAGATATGTCACATCAGTCAAACCCTCCTGGGGTAATGGAACATTTCTGTCTCTGCCTCGGTGCAGCACATGACGTGAAGATTGTGCATTTTCTTGGAAATTGAGATGTGATCAGTTCATCGTGGCCCTCGGTCGACGACAGCGGTATTTGCAGAGGAGATTGTTTTCCCTGTATGTAGGCTATGTGATACCTGCATAGCCATGTGAAGGACAGTGTTAGCTGTACTACCAGAGATAGCTAATCCATTAAGCTTAGAGATGAGCCGTGTGGCATGACCCTGTGCAGCCGAGGCTTGCACTAACCACCCACCTAGGTCCCAGGCACTCAGCCTGCGGAGCTGTTGGCTCTCATGGCTCAGTTTACTTTCTATACCTTTTTCCTGAGGCAAGGGCGTTGGAGTATACAACTTGATAAATAAGTTATTTGTATTTGCCAAACTTATTAAAAAAACAATTCACGTTGCCCTATAGTTTAAAGACAGAACATGTTTTACATGGCATCTGTAAATAATATATACCAGGTCCAATAAATGTTTTTGGAAGAGTCAGATTTGAAAAAGTAGAAGTGCCAAGGGGCTGGGCAATAACATTTTCCATCTCAGACCGAAATAAAGCTATGAATTTGAATGTATTAGCAGTGCACTGTTTTAATCTCAGAGAGCAGTAGGTGGATGTGTTTGGAAACCTGAGGTTGCAATCAGCATCTTTTTAAAATTAGACTTACATCTCTCGGTTAAAAAGCTTGACTAAAATATGCATCTATCTGCATAACAATAGACATAAATATTAAATAACATGCTGATAATATGACAACTTTCTAATACTCTGACATTAGTATAAGCTCTGTGCTTTGAGGTAACATTTCATGGAAGATATGAATAAAAATAAACATACCGTATTTTAAAAGCACATTTTATCATTTTATTAGAAATTATAAAGTTGATAAAGTATGTTGTTTGGCCTCTAATCGAATGTACTTATATGGAACATCCATATTTATGCAAAACTGAATTGATCCAAAATGAGTTGAGAGTAATAACATGTGATTCTTGTGGTAACACTTCACAATCTTGTATGTTTAGATGAACAAATGACACTTTTCAATCAATCAGTCACATCCCATAACTATTACAGTCTGGGCTTTTTATGCTGCCCATTAACATTTTACTGAAGGCTATTAACGTAAATGAAAAGCTTGTATTGTGATTGAACAATACAGCATTTCAGGTAAGCATTTAACACCTTTTGAAACATTTTTTATTATACATAATGAAAGTGAATAAAAAGTCTTTCTGACTGAAAAACTATATGGAGCTGTTAGAGTGAGTTCATTGCAATATGGTCAATCTTTTGCATCTCAAGGCAAGAAAGCAGAGGACTGAGTGTTTTTACCCCCACACCACTCCAATGTCCACTTTTAATAACTGAAGGCTGTAAAGTAACTTGAGCATCAACTGAACGTGTTGGAACTTGCCAGCTCTGATGCTGAGCACAAAGACAGACGGCTGCTGCCTGGAAAAAAGTATTTTCAAGGCGATCCATTATTCATACACTGGGAAACATTCCTGTCTGTGGCAATAGATGTTTGTTAAATGTGAGAAGTGGTGTGCATACCATATGAAGCTTTGACAGTGTATTTATCGTTCTCATGAATGAACTGAAATTACTCTTTATTTCTAGAGTTAAAGGGACATTTGTTATGGCTTCTCTTGAGGTCAAATGTGCTCGATAGTCGACTCCGCTTGTGACACTCGTGATGAGTGACCCAGGATGAGAGGAAAATAAATTCCTTTATTCTGAAGAATAAATAATTACTGCACAAGATGACAGCCTGCTAGTGTTCAGCTTAGAGGTGAACACAGGACCTTGTTTGGTTTGTGTAAAAAAAAGTCACAGCCAGACGACTTCAGTGAAGTAGAAAAAAACCACTCTTCTCTTTGTGTCCTGCACAAGGTTAAAACAGTCAAGCTGCTGTGCATCTGCTGTGATGGATGATCTGGAGCACAGATCGTCAGATATTTTTGTCACAGAAAACAATATATTAGGATCCACCACCTACTCATCCATCCGTCATACAGGAAAGTGTTTGTTGTTGATTTAGTCTGAATTGGCATTGTGAAACCTGTGATAAGGATAATAATACAACTGTGTCTGTACAGTGTATACTCTGAATGTAACAGTATAAAGTTCTGTTTGTAATTGTTCTCAAATTCAATACAACTTAATTAAACCCAGTAAGAGATAAACAGATACACGTACAAAACAATCAAACTTAAGGGACACATAACAGAGTGAGAAACTAAACTGTACATATTAAAAGCTTTTTAAAAAGTGTTGTTTTTATATGTCATATACATCAAACTAATGATATATACACATAAACTACACAAAAAATGTAACAGTAAGTAAAAAAAAAAGGCAATTCGGATCTATAACATTTTTGAAGGTACCTACAAGAAATGTAGAAAACCAACTTAACTCTACTTTAACTTCACTATGGAGCAAGTAAACAGAAGTTTGACCCTTAGCATTAGGGGTAAATGTCCTGTATGCAATGTCCATGCATGTGTACATACAGTATATCAGTGTTAACATAAACCCAAGAGCATACTGTGCACCAATAAGGACATACAAAATAAAAAAAACATGGAATATCCAATCCAAATGTATTTATAAAGCACATTTAAAACATCAAATGTTTACAAAAGTGCTGTACGATCAAACAGTACCAATATAACATCAACATGACTCTATGATTACAAGGTAACACAAATGATTTATTTGATTTATTTATTAAACTTTCTCGTTTCTTTCTGTTTGCAGTTGGTTGCGAACACAGTCCTTTTCACCAGTGTCAACCTGTCAGGCCTGTTTGTGCGCATCCTTACAGAACGAGCCCAGAGGAAGGCCTTCCTGCAGGCGCGCAACTGCATCGAAGAGAGACTGCGCATGGAGGACGAGAACGAGAAACAGGTACACAGGCACCTGTGCTTAGACCATTTGAAAATGAGATGTCTTTTTTTATTCTCTTCTCCCCCCCCCCCCCCCCCCCCCCACCGCCCCCTTTTGCTGTGAGTCATTTCAACACATTATTCATTTCTGTTATATTTGATGCCTTTTATGTCTCACACATTTATTATCCCCACTAACACTTTGTCCTGCGATAACTTTCTGTTTTTGACTGTATTCATGTGCATTTAAACTTCTTTTATCCCTCTCCCTCAACACATACACACATACAAACACCCAGGAGCGCCTGCTAATGAGTCTGTTGCCCAGGAACGTAGCTATGGAGATGAAAGAGGATTTCCTGAAGCCCCCAGAAAGGATCTTTCACAAAATCTACATCCAGCGCCACGACAATGTCAGGTAGGATCCTCAAATGCATACAACACAAAACAACTGAAGACCAGCTCCAGTGATATTTAAACCTCTCTTAACTGTGAAAAGACTTAACCAACACCACCTCAGGACTTGCATTTGGAGACACTATGTTCCTCATGGAAATATCCTGCTTAGTGGCATAAACACTCTCTCACTACATTGCAGTGCTAAAGAAGAACATCAGTTCACTAAACGTCTTATTTGGAACACTTACGGCTACACAATCTTCATATCTTAATGCAATTAAATGGTTTTTAAACAATACTGAGTTCTTCAGAGGAAGTTCTGTTTCAGTTATTATCCTCCCTCTCTTCTTCCGATCATCCTCTCTCCTCCTTCTGAGCAATTTTTGACTCAACCCTTCTTCCAGCAAACAAACCAGGGTTTAATCAGTTTTTGTCCACTGTTTGTGGATACAGCAGCCCTCCAGTGTTTGAACACAATAATGGCTTGCTGTTGTTTATTTGATTTGGGCTGCTATAATATATTCTGCATGAAAGTATTCGGATCATTTAACCAGAAGAACAGTAACAATACCACTGCTGCAACCACAGTATGAGTTAAAGTCAGGCATTCTGAAAGTTATATCCAATTATTCAAAGGTTAAAGTAGTTATTGTGCTGCAGAATCACCTGCATGTATTATTAATACTTCACTAGTATTACACATCTCAAAGCTGCTTTTTACACCTAAGCCAGTCCAGAAGAAGCTCATTTTATATAACTAGTTAGTTAACTCTATAGGAGTGAAGCTGTAATATAAGTGGATCATTTAAATACACAGGTAAATTAAAAGTATGACTGAATTGTTCTTATTTACAATAATTGGGTAAATGCACTTATTTACAAAATGTGAATATGGGTCATGAACTTTGTCCCCTGACACTGGGATTGACCTTTATCCCTTTGTCTGCAAACAGTGTGCTTAAAGCATGACGGTCAGCGGTCCATTTTCTGAAATTCATAAATCAATAGATTTCAGTTCCTCCTTTCATAATTAGCGTTAGTGACTGCGTTATTTCCTTCATCACACTCCTCACCATTTCAGTCATCACTTTCCATATCTTCTCCTCTTCATTCCTTTTTTGTCTTCTGAGTTTTCCAAGCAGCAGGGAGGCTTGAGGAGCAGAGTTTGCTCAGCCCCAGGATTAAGTTGCTACAGGGGATTAAATGCAATCGAGACTAAATTCTTGTTGCATAATCGTGTGTGTGTGTGTGTGTCTGTGTGTGTGTGTGTGCGTGTGTGCGTGTGCGCGTGCCTGTGTGCCCGCTGTGGTTAAATATGGAAACATCTCAGTGGAGCTGTGCTGATTGCTTTTGTGCCTTAAACTGCTTCAGATAGCGCCACCCTTTGAGAGTGATCTACAATGGGTGCAGACCGGTGCAGACATGATTTAAGTGATTTGGGTGGAGGGTAATTAAAAAGTAAACAGTGCACAGCACAAACAACTGTGAGTTTTCTTCATTATTTTCTGAGTCTGTGGGCAGTCTTGGGTTAGGGTTTATCTAATTAAATTTCAGCCAGGGGGATAATGTAGTGATTACAACAACAACAAAATCAAAAATGACTCCTAAACTTACAAAGATATGGTAGCTTAAACCTTATATTAGAAAAATGTATCCCCTTATTATTATTAAATGTAATTGTTTTTAGTTGTTAAAAGAATAGACTTTTAGGAATTTAAAGTAGCCAATGGGGAGAGTCCACTGGCAGTGGTCTGATTTATGAAACTGGATAGGATCATGGTGTCAAGCTGTCTTGGAAACAAGAAACATTTTTAAATGATGGTCCCTTAAATGACAGAAAAGCAAGGTGTTCTTTTAGGCTGGGCTTCTTGTGATTGACAAGCGGGACGGCTGTGGCTCAGTTGGTAGAGTCGTCGTCTCTCAACCGGAAGGTCAAGGGTTCAATCCACAGCTCCTGCAGCAACATGTCCAATGTGTCCTTGGGCAAGACACTTAACCCCGGCAGCATATGAATGGGATTAGTTACTTCTGATGGTCTCAGTATTGTTGGCTACTTTATTGCATCGCTTTAACGGCTGCTGTATTCTTTACACATCAGTCATGGGTTTGAGTCCTGGCCACCTTTGATGCATGTCTTCCCCTCTTTCTCTTCCCCACATATCCCGTCTACCTTCAGCTGTCCTATCAATAAATGCAGAAATGTTAAAAATACAATAAGAAATTGACCAGCAAATTAACTTTTATTAATTTACCCTCAACGGTTATTGTAAACATGATTTCATTGAGAAGAAATCAGAAAAATTCATCTTCGTCAATCTGTTTATAGGTTGACCTACTTTGCCATTGATATTATGAGAAGTTTAGGCTTCTGTAATATGCTGCAAGCACCTTTCACAATCCTTGGTGCTACCCCACTTTATTGACCCAGTGTCAGCACACACACCGCCCACATACTGAGGCTCCAGAGGGGCCCATCCAGAGTTAACCCTTGAGTTGGCACGTGGCCCATTTGTCTTCCAATGTGTAATTAAATAAAAATCACATTTGCCAAAATAGCTCCAGTAATACCTTCCACAGAGAGAAACAGGATCTGAGCATAAATGGGGGAATAACTTTTCATGAATATGTGCCTTTGGAGAAGAAATAATGGATGAGGCTGAGGGGGAGGAAGACAATATTAGATATTAGGCAGGTTTGAGTTACCAGGGGAAATATTCTGTTTGTATTACATCGCTTATTCATTAGAAGTGTAGAGCTGCAGAGGATGAGTTGGGGATGAGGTTATGACCTTGAGCAGTGAATCTAGTTCAGTACAGTGTAACAGCTGGAGCCCGAGTCACTTCCAGCTGTTGCCAGGAAGCTGCAGAGTTTGTTTTGACAGATTTGCTGGAAGTCATTCAATGTCTCTTACAGACGTTTCCAGTCTGGGATTTCTGGGCTTCCCAGAGCTCCAACTCCTTATGACATGATGCCTTCTACATGGACTTAATCATTTTTATATAGAAAAACACAGTAATAACTATGTCAAACATCTACAGTATGTCAACTACAGTGACTGTAAATTTCAAATGATAGATTTTTCACACATACAATAAAAAAGAATGATATGAAAACACATCTTAAAAGTAACACTATGTGGTGGACTTCTGCACCAGATGTTTGGGTTGTTCACTGCTAGCTCAGCATCAGACAGTCATATTTTTCTTTTTTGATTTATTGCACCTGTCCCAAAGGTTACTTATGAGCAAGTAACCTTCTGTTTTTCAACATATAATCCCAGATTAGATACTTTTAATATTTAATATTACCATTTTATGAGCTGAATAAATATTCCCATGGACATCAAGCATCCTTTGACCCAAATGTGCCCATGCAAAGAAAAGCTGTTCACCTAAGCTGTGCTTTTTTTAACTACTGATGCCACAATAAATAAAAATATAATATACAATATTTCGAATAATAATATTACACAATGTAAAATAGATATCTTTATCTGAGTTATCCAAGGAATGAGAAAAGTAGTTCAATTTTACTGCATTTTTTTTCAATCAAAGCCATTCTTTTAGAGATTCAATGCTGTGATTCCTGACCAGGCACAGGCCTCATGCTCAATGCTTGCTTCAACTTGAAAGTCAAGGCTATGCATGTGGTCTGCATGAGGTAAACACTGACCGAAAATAACTGAGTGTTTTGAGGTTCAGGCGAGGTCATGAGACAGCAGAGTGCTTGCACTCAGTGGGACACTCTCTGCAGCACATAACGACTGTTTTTTTTTTTTACTCCATTCACATTCACATGCCTCAGTCTTACTTTCTCTTGATTCATTTGCAGAAAATAAGTTATAGGTTGCAGTTTCTGCATAAATCCTCATGAAAAAATCTCCAAAAATTAACCAAACCGAAAGGTAGCATTATTGCAGTATTCTACATTTTACCAGAGTCTGAGCGCGTGTGCAGCATCTTTCTAAACCGTGTGTGGAATATCATTACATCAAACAGTGAGAGATCACATGTAAGCCACTACACCTAGAGATGGAAGAGTAACTATGCTGTTTAACAAAAAACAGAATCTGTAATAATCAGCAGTGTTTTCACAAGCTAAACAGTTGTCTTGTGAGCAGATGAAATTAGGAAGGCTTAAGTGTTGACTGAGAAGCGGTTGTGTTGACTGTGTGGAAGGAGAGCTAAAGTACATAAGCTGTGATTTGATGAGTAGATAGCAGACAGGTGTGGAGATGTGCCAGGTTTCAGATCAGGTAGCCACGCCCACAAGACGCACAGACACAGCCACACAGACAGTCAAGAGAGGAGGAGAAAACAAAGCCCTGACAGTTGGTTACTTCTATTTTTGTTCTACTAATCTCCCTGTTGAACTCCTATACACATTTCAAGATGGCTTTTAAATGAATGCTGCAGATGAGACATTGAAATTCATTTTACAATTTGTTTGTCTGAGCTAACAGTTTGGCCCTTTAATAGGAGCTACAAAAGGCTAGAGACTGTAAAAGGAATATGTAGAGGAGTTTATTTTTCATGACAGCTCATTTACAGTTTACAAAACTGATGATCTGGATCATGAATAAAACAGATTTTTTGCTTTGGTTGCTGGTCTACACTCATGTCATTTTACTTTGGAATTTTACTTTGTCTACTTATGTGAAATACATTATTTCATCATTACATTTTAATTCAATCTTGATTAAACTTCAAATTGTTCTCCAGAACAGTAGTTAAATATTTGTCAGCTGCCGACGAATGCCATTTACAACATCCACAAAAATCAAATTCATTGCCCCCCATTAAGTCAACATCTGACATTTAGCAGCTTCCCCTGCCACTTGACGACTTGATATTGTGAAAAGTCCTGCCCACGTGAGAGCTGCAGACATTCTTGCAGGACAGGCAGAGTTTGATGACTAATCCTCTTCTCAACCTCTATCCTTAACATTATCCAGGGCACAACCTTCTCGGGAAAAGAACCTGTTCTGAAAGAACCAGAACCGAGAATATGCAAATTGATAACAAAGTGTGGATGATGCAAAGCTCTTCACTTTTGCAAGCACCTTGAACTCCGATGCAATCTTCCAATTTCTGACTTTTCTTCAGCTGTTAATAAGATGCAGCCTCATATTTAAATTGAGAGACTAGCCTATTATTTTCTATTGCCTGGTCATATTTTAACATTGCTTTTAAATGTTTTAACAGACAGAATTCAGCAGGTTTTCACATAATGTGAATGGTCACATGTCCAAGGCTATAATGTCAAAACAACTGTTCTCCTCAGGGCGGTGTCCTTATCCCCCTGCTTTTTGTTACGTACACAGAAAGCTGTAGAACTTCAGAAGACAGCAGCTATCTGGTAAAGTTATCTAATGATTACTGCTCTGCTGTTGCTTCTTATAGGGATACTTCACCCGTTGAAATATGAATCTGTATTGACATTGGGTCATATATGTAATAGAAATGTGAAATACATTTTGAAGTTGGTGCCCTCTTGGCTGGGAAAAGGCAGAAAGTGTCTTTTTGGCTCATGTGGATGAAAGACACCAAATCCCAGAATGCACAGCACCGCAGGTCACTCCCACTAAGGTCATTTTTACAGACATATTTACTTCAACACATCAGGCCATTTCCTCAACTGATCCAGTCTTGTGTCGAGGCGGCCCCGGTGGCGCCAGCGGCCGCAGCAGCCAAAACACAAGACCGGGCTGTCGGCAGCAGCCGTCCCGCCGCTTTAAATTTTCAGCTTTCTCCATAGAGCCTGTTAGCACAGCTTCCAAGCAATATGGCGGACGTTAAGTTTCGATTCTGGGAGTGAGTTCCCACCCACTGATCTGTGATAGGTCTGTAGCTTCAGTGGTCGAAAATATGAGGAAATTGCGTTGTAGTTTCACCCCGCTAACCGCAGCTTCCGATGACACAAAATGGCGATTTTTGCGTCACCGGAAGCTCCTTTTCAGACTTAAGCCTGGCTCACACTGCACTATAATCGGGTCGATTTGAGCTCTGATTCTTCCTTCCCGACAATCTCAGGGTCGCTCCCAACTCAAGGCTGCTCGGACCTGATTATCTGCTCAGATTATCTTGTAGTGGTGAAAGGATCTGGCAGAAGTTGTGTGTGAGTACAATATAATCACGAGAGACAAGAGAGGAATGTAGTCATGGCGACCAGCGGCAGGACGTAACCCAGTGTTTTTTTTTTATTTTTTTTAATTTTTTGGTACAGATCATCAGTGCAGCACTGTACTGTCTGAAACTTGTATCCATATATCTACTAATGTATCAACTTTCCTGTATCCTACAACAACTTTCACTTCCTTCTCTTTCACCAACCGCCGTCCGTTGGAGTTTTCAAATGAAACTTTATTAACAATTGTCAACGCTCCGTCCCGATTTCACTCGTACAGTGTGAGCTCTCCGGCCGTGTCCGACAATCGGGTCGTACAGTGTGAGCACATAAATCTCAAGGTTTGGTCGGGCGTCGTAAACGATTCAGTCGTACAGTGTGAGCTGACATGCCACCCCGAAAATGAGGGCGGGATGCACGACCATTCAAAAATACTACCAGGTTTCTAATGATACAAAGCTTAATGCAAATGGGTGAAGTATCCCTTTAAGCTCCCTGTGGAAGGAACGTGTGGTCCAGAAAGCCAAATTGATAATAAATCATCCTGGACACAGTCTTTTCTTAAATTCCCTCTGGACAGTGCTATCTTGCTCCTCCAAGGAGTAGAAACAAATACTTTAACTCTGTTCAATTTTCAACGGCTGTAACTGATTTATGATCAGTTGCTGTACACTTAAGTAACCTGTAAGGACTTTTATTTATTTATCCATTTGATAAAGGTCACATATTATGCAAAATACACTTAACCATGTTTTTCTTACACTAATACGTGTCCCTAGTCCGTCTACAAACCCCCGAATTATGAGAAAAGTCCATCCTCTTTGACTTTTACCATCTCCACGCTCAAACAGGCCGTTTGGAGATTTTCCCTCTGTGACATCATGAAGGGCAGTTACCCCTCCCCCAGGTGGGTGACACTCCCACAGCTAGGTATTTGTTCATCCTCTGAGTCTGCCTTCTCACAGTACACAATAGGGAATGGTGCAAAGAGGCCCTTCTAGAGGGGTCTGGTGGAACAGAGCTCACTCGCATTTAAAGCTACAGACACAGAAACAGCCTGTTCTGAGCAGGGCTGAAATAGAGGGGTATAAAGGCATGAGAAAATACAGGATCAGAGTGGATTTTTGGAAAGAAACTTCAGAGATGTGTTTTGGGGAGCTCTGAGTCTTATTTAAACTTATTGAAAAGGAGGATAATATGTGACCTTTTGTGGAGTTGTATGTTTTTTGGATCGGGCTTCTTATTTGGCAGCCTGTTCGTCTGCTGATCTGTCGTTACTGGCATGTTAATTAAATTGTCGAATGCTGTTGTGGCTGTGTTTGTTTCCCTGATATTGTCTTGATTTCTTTTAATAAGCTGTGAAACTGAATTGCTCTTCTAGGATAAATAAAGTCATCTGAAACTTAAATCTGAGTTGTCCCTCTGCTGGAAAAGGAGCACATTAAAACACCAGTTAACAACAAAAGGGCGATGAACGTTCTTTAAAGGATAAAACCATTTGGGGGACATATTTGTGGAAACTGTCAAAGATACATGGGAGGGGGGCATTTACCATGGAAGTGTTAAACACATGAGGGCTGGTATTCCTTCTAAGTCTAAGAAAGGTGATGCAAGAGCTTGCAAGCTAGACTAACTTAGCTAGGGACCAGAAAAATGTGAAGTCTGATGATAACTGAGCTTTCAGATCCCTTGTTTTCCCCCCTGTTTAGACAGATTCCCATTTGCTCTAATTAAAGCCAAAACTTGAAACCTAGAAGCTTGTTTGCTAACGCTAGCCAGCTGATGTTTGGAAAGTAGAGGCCTAGCTTGTTCATGAAAAATGCAGAAACGACTTCATGTAATTGCTAATCAATTTTTCTGATTCATAAACACCAACGGGTGCGTTGTCAATTAAAATAAGCATATCTAATTTATGGTAATTATTACTCTTACCACATCAGTACTCAAGTCAATCAAACACCAAGGACATGTATGATGCTTTCTCCATTTTTTATTTTAAGTCTAAAGGCCTTTGAATCTTATACAAACTTTCAATAGGGAAAACAAGTTCACCTGGAGATGGTAACAGCACCTTGAGGGCTGCATTAACCTCGAACAGTTCCTGACTGGCTCCGAACAGGACATGTCTCCACCTTCATTCCCATGAGGATGCTCCTGCTGCTATTTTGAGTTTCTTTGCTTGACTGAGCTGTCAGTCAGTTAAGAGTACAGGCTCTCCTTCTCTGTCTGCTTTTAGTTTATCTGCTGCTGTAGGTCATTAATGTGTACTGTGATTAGTTAGCTAGAAACACATAATCTGAGTGTTAAAGATTCACTTTAGCTCAAGTTTCTTCCCTAATGTCTATTTTTGTCCTTCATACAGTATGTAGCACCCAGCATCACAATGCATTACCTTTCAGAGTTCATTCATGCCTTCGTTCATGTCTGCCTCAGTCATCCACACCCACAATCATCTAATAATCCAATCACGCCAGCGAGTGTTAGTTGGTGTAGGAGAGAACGCCAGCCTCCCGTAGCCATTTTTCTAAATTTGTCAGTGTTGACCCTGACAGGCATCCCACATTATTACATAGTGTCAAACTGGCTAGAAGTGAAACATTATTTGATTAATTACATGCATTGACTCAAACGCTTCTTTTTCACTGTGTTACAGCATCCTGTTTGCAGATATAGTGGGTTTCACCAGCCTGGCCTCGCAGTGCACAGCACAGGAACTGGTTAAACTGCTGAATGAGCTGTTTGGAAAGTTTGATGAGCTTGCCACGGTGAGTCTGTTCCCCCCCCCCCCCCCCAAACACATATCCCTCAATTACTGTCACTGTCACTGTTGGCATAAAAAGCTGCTCCTTTTCTCTCTGTGCACTCTTTGTCCAAACTTATGTGTGCGTTTGTGTGTGTGTCTAAGCGTGTACTACCTTAGCTACAGTGTGCCGGTACATGCCACCATAGTTCCAGCTTAGAATGATGATGACGTCATATTGACTACTTGAAGCCCATATGATGCTTAATATGATTATCCCGTGCTTCATTTGAGGAACAGTTGAGAGACCTCTTTAATCTAGGCCAGATTTACCCAGAGCTAAACCTTTCCCTCACTCTGACTGTTTGAATTGACTTGCATGACGGGAGCGCTGAGTTGCACTTGTCCCAATCTCTCTTGGTTTGCATGTGGAAAAGATTTCAGCTCTCCCATCTGTCAATATTTCAGTCTTTGTGAGTTCAGTGCTGAAAATCCACTCAACTTTTGCTGTGAATTTGTTGTTAATCTAGTTGCTTGTGACGCTATCAGAAATGTACAAAACCATCTAATCCCAATAGATGCCTTGATTGTTGTTTTACTCTTAGCTTTTTACTTTGCTTTTTACTTTCTGTGAGATCACTACTTCTCCAACGCTGTGATTTCTGCTGACACATGCAGTATTTTTTGTTGGTGAAAGGGTTGAGCACTTGCAGATCACCCTGCCACAGCCTTATCTACATGTAATCTGGCCTCTGTTACTTACACCAGGCCCATGCCCTTGTCAAATCCATTAATCCAAAGGATTACAACTAACCCTTTTTTTGCTTTCATAGAAGGTATTACTTGGCCAACACAACTTCTATTTTTAACTTGTTTGTTTACAGGCACCAAATTAGAACTGACTTAAAAAGAGAGCCTCTTATTTGACCCATAATTGTCAATTATGCCAATTTCATAAGCTTCTCAGTAAATCTTCAATCATCTGCGTTACCTTCCCTTTTTCTATACTCTATTTTAGCTGCGGTCTGCCTTGTCTGGTACATAAAGTTGCATTCTACCCTTAAATGTTGAAGCCGAAACCATAGACTGTATAACTTTTGGACAAAGCCATTTTGAAGTCATCCATTGGTCAGTCTTTTAAAGCCTCAGATTGATCATTTAGGCCATTTGAACCAGAAGTTACCACATTAGGAAGAGCAGCTGCAGCACAAAATAAACTTTACAGCAAATATTATTTGGTCAATATTTGTTTGAATTGAAAAAATCCCCAAATGGCAACAACAAAAACAAGGCCCAGATGGTGACATCAGTGACTGAATCAGCTGAGATAACACCAAACACATGGCAAGCCATCTCGTTATCCATCACTCAAATCAAGTGCATCCCTAATGCATGACTATGAGCCTTTTTTAATATATTTTGGGTAACATAAAAATTCAACCCCCGTACTGGTGTTATGAAAGAAAAAATAGCCAGAGTCTTTGTACCTGTAAAGACGTTCATTCCTTCTGCCAAGTTTAGCATTTTGATGTGGGGCCTTATGGAGATGGACTTACTGTTGTGGCTAGCCTCAAGCGGCCACTCGGGGTATTGCTTGTTTGCGCAAATCTGTGTAGGCTTCATTTTCCTTAGTTTGCTGCTTAGCAGGATTCCATGCATTACAATACTCACTCAACCCATTTACCCCCCCCCCCTCCCCCCCCCCCCCCCCACACACACACACTCAAACATTCTCATTAACAAGTCAAGTCTTGTCAACAAGTGGATGCACTTTTACAATTCATTAAGCCTTAGATTGTACACTCTCATTTCCATCTGCGAAAGCAGTTTGGTAATTGCAAAAACTATCTTAAGGCATATTGGTTACTCTCTGTTGTGATTTGAGTTGCATCCTTTTGCTTGTTGTTGAATAAATTGGTCTGATCTCCTCTTGGCTGCTTGTTGGGAGTCTTGTGTTTCACTCAAAGGCTTTCCCTAGCTACGAAAGTTGTCATCAAATGTTCTCCTCTTGCCCTGCCCTGACCAGTAGCCACACTCACTCTGATCCACTTTGGCAGGAAGTGGCAGTGCAAGTGACTCATAGCTGTGGTCATTGTGGGCATGCAGACTCTTCTTGTTCCATACGAAGAGCGGGCGATGCCACATGGCCACTGGGCATCATCCCATGATACGTTTCCAGCACCATCCCCACACCACCTGTCCACTCTCTGGACTTGTCAAGCAGCATGGGAAGTGGGCCAGGAACGCAGTGTTCTCCTCAAGTGCTATTGCTTTAGTTAGTAGACCCAGGATCCTCTCTCCTCTCCTCTCCTCTCATCTCCTCTCCTCATCTTTTTCAGAAAGCTTCAACTCAACCAGTTGGCTATCTAGCTAATGCAAGCTAAAATACTTGCCAGTTTTGAGTCTCTCATATAAGATGATCTTAAACCAGAGATACAAACTGAAAGAGAGGATACAAATGTATTGTCTGTTTACACAGAAATGTGCCTAGTATAACAAACTCACCTGTCCTCACATCACGATCACATCACATGTAAAAGACAAAAGCAACACAAGATACAGTAAATAGGAGTCCATTAGTAAGTGAATCATGCTATTTGACGGAGTGTGAGTATGTGAGGATGCTCACAGTAGGTGTGTCAGTTTTCAGAAGGCTGGGCCTCTCAGCCCAGTGGTTTTGTCTTGCACCCCATGTACAGAGGCTGTAGTCTTCATTGTAGTGTCTGTGGGTTCAAATCCAAACCCGGCCCTTTGCTGTATGTCATCCCCCACTCTGTCCTCCCAGCACTTCCTGTCTTCTTCAGCTGTCCAATCTAACAAAAGAAAAAATGGCCCAAAAAAGTAACAAACAAACAAGAAGATTTCAAAAGGCCAAAAAGTAGGTATGCGTAGAAGTTGCCAGCTGAGCTGTGTCATCAAAACAATACCAAAAATGCTGAGCACATGGTTAATGTGAGCTGTGAGTTTAAACCAACATAGAAATGTTGGTATAACCAAAATAAAAAGAATTCTAAAAAAATCTAAAACAGTCTTAGAGTTATTGTTTTCATTTGTTTGTATACATTGATAAAAACATGAACAGACTTGTAAACTAATGCCCCCCTCTATGTTTGCCCACATTACAATTCAATTCTACAATTCTACAGTTCACTTAGCAGACGCTTTTATCCAAAGCGACATTCATCAGAGAGTAAGTACAACACAAGCAAGGATCTAGAAAAAAGGGAACAATGTCAATAAGAGCAAACGATCAGCTTTGAGTCCGATTGGACACACAGGTGCTGACAGGAAGTGACCAGAGGCAAAGCACAACATTGACAGCAGTTCTTGAGAGCTCTAATCGGTATAGAAACCATCTTATAAGTCGTCGTTATCAAACAAAAACCATCGTCACAACCATCATCAATGATATGGAGACCATCATCATTAAGTTAGTAGGTTTTCATGAAAGAGCTGGGTCTTTTGCTTTTTCTTAAAGATGCAGAGGGACTCTGCAGATCGAATGGAGTTTGGAAGTTCATTCCACCACCGGGGGGGGGCGACAGAGGAGAAGAGTCTAGTCAGCGTCTTAGGACCCTGTTGTGAAGGTTGGATCAGACGCCTTTCATTGGCAGAGCGTAGTGGGCGGGAGGGAGTGTAGACCTGGATGAGAGAGCTAAAGTAAGGCGGAGCCGTTTTTGTCGCTGTTTTGTAAGCGAGCAGCAGAGTTTTAAATTTGATGCGAGCGGTAACTGGGAGCCAGTGTAAGGAGATGAACAGCGGAGTGACGTGCTCTTTTAGGAAGGTTGAAGACCAGTCATGCTGCTGCATTTTGTATCATCTGCAGGGGTTTTATAGTGCATGTAGGAAGACCTGCCAGTAGAGAGTTGCAATAATCGATGTGTGATATCACAAGAGCCTGTACCAGGAGCTGTGTAGCATGTTCTGACAGGTAAGGTCTGATCTTCCTGATGTTGTACAGGGCAAATCGACATGACCGGGCAATCGAATGCTACTTGAACCTTAAAAGTTAGCTGGTCATCAATCATGACACCCAGGTTCCGGGCAAGCTTTGTGGACATGAGTTTGGTTGTTCCAAGCTGGATATTGATCTGTGGTTGCATAAAAAACATTAAAGAAAAGTGTTTTTCTAGAGCAATTCTGCTTTACCTCTTTGAAAACGTGAGATGATATCAGGGAGGACAGCTGAGCTTCAGTTTGAAAATCATTCCACATAATGGGTGCAGCAATACTGAAGGCCATTTACCATGGTAAATGGTAAATGGACTTGAGTTTGTATAGCGCTGTTCTAGTCTTCTGACTACTCAAAGCTACTTTTACACCGCAGGTCACATCCACCCATTCACACACTGAGAGGTGGCAGAGGTTTCCATGGTAAGGGACCAGTGAAGTAACTAATCCCATTCACACACATTCATACGCCACCGCTAAAGGAGTAGGAGCAAATTGGGGTTAAGTGTCTTGCCCAAGGACACATCGGACATGTTGCTGCAGGAGTTTGGGATTGAACCCCCGACCTTCCTGTTGGTGAGACGACCTACTGGGCCAAAGGTCAAAGGTCAATGGTATCTTTATTGTCCCCCCACAGGGAAATTTGTTTGCAGCTGTAAACATACAATACATAAACAACACTAAGAAATAAGCCAACTAACATTAGGTGCATGAATACATAAAACATGAAAGCCCAGCAGCCACCCCAACCGTAATATCTTTAGTTGAGGGGAATATCTTTGACAGCACTCTGTCATCTTGCAAATAAGTATGCAACACCCAGAGGATGATGAAATAGCCAATGTAATATTAACCTGACAGGCTAACAATAAGAAATGGGTGGAATATAGCCAAACTTCGAAGGTCAGGATTGGATTTAAAATGTGTTTGCAGCTGTAAGAGACTAAAGCAGGCTGGATCTTTAAGAGCCCTCCTGATGGAGTTTAATCAAGTGTGTGCTTGCGCCCTTGTTTCCAAATATTGATATGGAGGGAATAGAAAGAAGAGCTTTATCCAGCACCAACAGCATCACATTTACATAAGTAGATTTAAAGAAACATTGTCTTTCTTCAGTCCTTAGACTGTACCAGATTGAGTCAGGGGTCCAGCTTGAAAATTGAAGTTAACAGGAAACCCACTCACACTGATCAGTATTTGCTGTTTGATTCCCACCACCCACATGAACACAAGCTGGGAGTAATTATAACTCTTCACCAGCAGGCTGAGAATCTGAAGACTCCCGCTGAGAGTGAAGACAAGGGCCGCAAACATCTCAGAAAATCTTTGAAACATTCTCACTTCACAAAGTTGTGCTGCGAGAGTGCAAATAGTATGTCAGATTGACACAGGAAGCAGATACAGTAATTATTCTGTAAATGTTATTGAATATAAGTGGGATTTTCTTTTTATCTTAAAGGGAATTAAGACGCATTCAAGATATTTCAGTGTTTGTACGTTATAGACTAGGGAGATTTGTCTCAAAGATTGATAAGATATACAAAATTAACAGACCAACTGGTCGTCCTTAGGCCCCCACTCTTGATAAACACTTCCTCCTGCTGGCACAGTATCCAACAGTCTGTCCAGTGCCAGAAACAACAGTTTCTTCTTGGAGAAGGACTCTGTGATTAATTTATTCTTGTTTTGATGCTTCAGTATATAACATTAATAGATCTGGACTGGAATTGCTTTTGTGTCTGTACACATTAATGTGTATGTGCTTGTCGCTGTTTCCATGGCAGAGTTTCACAAAGCTTTTCATTCTTGTCTCTCTTTTCTCTCCTCTCTCGACACCTCCCTGCATCACAGCTCTAAGACTCCTCCGCCTAGTGTTTCGCAGCTTTTTTTTTTTGCTTTTTTTTTTGATTGACATGCAGCAGCCTACTTCCCTACGCTGTGTCTTTTATGCCCTGTGGTTCTCTGCACTCTCTTCCTCTCTCATGTTTCCATTTTTAGGGTGGCGCAATCCTGTTTCTATCTGCTGCCTCTCACTTCCTCAAAAAAGTCAGAGTTCCCCTTTTCATTCATATCATGACTGTGAAAAAGCTTGAAGAGTAGCCTGCATTATATCCCTCTTTTCTTTTTTACACACATTTCAAGAAAAAAACGAGGACGCATTCTTATTTTTTAGTTTTCATCATTTGTTCCCAGTTGAAACTTCCTATACTAATCCTTTTTAACTGGAATAATTTAGAAGCATCTATTTGTTATAAACCTGAGTTTTTATATTTTTACTGTCATTACATTACAGTCGTATTGTTTTCTCTTTGCGAAGAAAGTTGTCTTTGAAAAGATTCCCAAAACAGGAAAGTTTGTACTAACTGAAGTGTAATTCTTCAATAAGTTATAACCTCTAAAAAACTTGTTTCATCTACTCTGTCAAGGTTATAATTTGTACGTTGGCAGGTTCATGTAATAAAAGATATATCTCAGCCAAGAAAAAACAAACAAATGCAAGCTGTTAAGATGCTATTAAAATGTTATTTTTAAATGAAGCACAAGGAGTGTTCACTGCCCACACTGTGGCAGCTGCCTGCTGGAAGCTAAATTCTGGGCGTAAACACGACTCAAATATAACACTGTTTGGGTTTGTTCCATGAACAGGTGCCGGGATCACTGTCGAGTCACTGTTGAGTTTCCCTCAGATGCATGTGAGCTGAAAAACTGTGGACTGAAGTAAAACCCAAACCGAACATGCCAGCTTGAGGTCTGGAAGGGGGAGAAAGAGAGTAAACTATTGTTTCCTAGAAAAAAAAGAAAAGAAAGACTAACGTGTTGGTGGCTGCCAAAAGACACAACTTACACAACCTGTCTTAACAAGATAAGATAGGAAAAAATATCTTTATTCTCACTGGACAAGTACAACGGCAGAAAACCAGTAGATGCCTAATAGAAGTAGCTAAATATAGAAAAATATACAAATACTAAACCCAAAAATAAGGATGGTCAATAATGAAGCAGCGGATCAGCTGGATTTCTTGACCCCCTAGTCTTCGGTCACATCATTAAGAATGATTATGTATCACCGGCGTTTTTATTATTTATTTGGTTTATTTGGTTTGTTTGATTTGTTCGACCCTCTCCGGCAAGTTAATGACCATACAGCCAAAAAAAAAGATTTGTCAGGCTTGTGCTCTGCTTGGTGGTCAATAAGTCGAAACCAGAAAAGTTAGCGCCACGTCTCAAAAACATTTTCCAAGTTGAGCCGAGTCCATCAGAGAATAACCTCAGTAACATTTACTAATCGGAATCTTTTCAAACTGCTTAAAACATGATTATTGAATCTGATGGTTTGACATTGACCGCACCTTTCCTGAGTAACGCCTGATCTTTAATCTTTTTTGACTTTGCTCCACTTCACTCTAAAAAATCAGACAAAAGCAAAAACATCGGCATGGCTACAGATCAGTGTCTGCTTAAAACTACATTAAAATGGATACAATATGTTGATCACTAGCTATTGGTTAATTCCCTTTCTCTGATACCATGAATACATTAGAGAACTATTATACCTTTGAATTGAATTTTTTTCTCTTAATAATGATCGTAAGTTTTCACCTTTTTCAAATGTAGCTCAATCTTTCAGTTATCAAAGGCATATTTGTGACATTACAATTCCATCTCTCAGTTAAAAGCTTAAAACCATAGACTGTAAATATTTCTTAAAACAGAGAAAGGTTTTAAAGTGTTTTACTGTACATATTTCTTTTTTTTTTACTGTTATTACAAGGCTCACAATCCCAAGTGTTTTTGAGCTTTTGTTTAACTATTGTGACACAGAAAAAACTGAAAAGACGTTTTACAGTGAGTTGTGGAATAAGTTGCATAAACAGATTTAGCATGATAGAATAAAAGATGTATTTATTTGCTCATTCAGAACCGATTCTAAGTGCAGAATAAGTGTGAGTTTAGTGCAACCTTTTGGTTTGACACAATCATGGTTGGTGCAGGATTGAGATATTGGCTGTCACAGTTGTAATGTTTTTTTTATTCACCACTGAATGTTTCTATTTCTGATAAAGACCACTCCCATCTTTGTATAGTAAGCTATCTGTAAACACTGGACATTCATTATTTGTCATATCTATAATGTGATTTTTATCTGCATTGCTCAAGTCCACCAAGGTTGTGGTGGGAGGAGGAAGTGTTGATACATTATTCATTCGCTGCATTATATAAATTATTGTAAATGAAATAAAATCAATGAATGAGCTGTTGACTTAAGGGAAAAAAAATACCCAGGCAGTGGAGCGGGGGGAATGTTGGAAAACTTCTGTCGCACTTATAAAGATTTTTTAGCCCAACAGTGTGTCCTGGTAATGAATCATTGTGGGCCTTTATTGATGAAATGTTGACATTTAATCAATCAACAAACCATATTTTCCACCAAATAGTATGCAATGGCCTTATAGAAGCATACAGCGTCACTGTCTATTTACATACAATTCAACATTAGAAAAGGATAAAACATAGTCAAGTGTGTCCCTTAATACCCCCCACCCCCTTTAGTCCCATCAATAACGATGACACATCACTTATCTTTGTCTTTGTTTGAAAGGCAGCTCATGGTGTGTGCCAGCTCTCTCCTTTTGGGACTTGTAGGAAATGAACCGCCGCTTCTCTCAGCTGCCTCATCATTTCCTTCATAATTATTTTCTGAATGTTTCCCCTGCCTGCATTTGAGTCTTTTTTGTCTCCCCCTTTATGTCTCTACATATTAAAGTATTTGCACATGTGCAACTCTGCAGATGTACTTCTATACTTTATGTAAGGTTACTGGTATATATAAGAATACACCTTACTTGATGTGGTTTATGATTTATTTTTTATTTCAAACACTGAGAGCATAAAATATATGGTTCTGAATCTGTCCCAACTAAACTCCTATTGCTTTTCATTCCTTTGTTATAAAAATACGAGAAGGTGTCACTGTATCCATCTTTTGTCTATGCTGATGACCACCCATATTTCCCACAATGCTTCAGTCACATGACGGCTGTAATCCAGCTTGTGACTTAATCAGCTCCTAAACCCTCAGAGTGCAGATTAGCAAAGGAAAAGTACAGAGTAGGAGACTCTGTAAGCACTGGGGCTTTCCCTGCTTCCTATCTTCCATCATGGCTCTCTACAGCTCCATCTGTTACCGCTCACATGACCTCAGTTAACCTGAAGACACCTCAGCGGGTCTTTCAATAATAAAACTTTTTATAGTAGAAAAAAAAAAAGACTTAGACCAGGAGATGATCGCCTTTAAGTGTCACAAAGATTTTCACTCACAGTTATAAGAGTGTAATGTTTGAGATTCAGCTCACCGGATACAAAAGTTCAAAGATACTGATAGATACATACATTTCCTGAGCAATTTACAATACAAAACATAGGAATATATGCCCTATACAGTAAGATATGGAATACCTGATTGCATGGTTGCTTGACTTCGTGTGTAGATTGCTAATACCAGAGAGAGAGACATATTTATCTATAGATATTACAATTTTTGCTAAATTAATAGTGTTAACAGAAGGATGAAGGAACAGGTCTACATTCCCTCCCACCCACTACACTAATGAAAGGCGTCTAATCCACCCTTCACAACAGGGCCCCAAGTCTCTAGCTACACTCTTCTCCTCTGTCGCCCCCCGGTGGTGTAATGAACTTCCAAACTCCATTCGATCTGCAGAGTCCCTTTTGCACCTTTAAGAAAAAGCTAAAGACCCAGCTCTTTCTTGAACACCTACACACTTAATGATATTATTGATAACAATAGATATGATGATGATGATGATGATGATGATGACAAATGTCTTGGTTGATAATGGCGATCTTAGGATAGTTTTGATGCTGATTAGAACTCTCAAGAACAGCTGTCGATGTTGTGTTTTGCCTCTGTAAATTGCCTCTCAGCACCTGTGTGTCCAATCAGACTTAAAGCTGTTTGTTTGCTTACTGACGTTGTTTCCTCTTTTTCTAGATCCTTGCTTGTGTTGTTCTTACTCTCTGATGTACGTCGCTTTGGGTAAAAGCGTCTGCTAAGTGAATTGTAGAATTGTAGTCAGCACTTTATATTTTAGTATATATATTATCAATTAACTATTTACAAATTGTCATGCATTTAAGTACCATCTTGGATCTTTATGAGTCATTATCTAAGAGGTAATGTATAGCGAGCGGGTTGTTATCACTTCCTCCATGATAACAACCCGCTCACTCATGATAATTAACCCGCTTATTACATAGCTGCTTATTAAGGAACGTTACTATTTGAAACACAATATGGATAGAGAAATGGTTTTATTGATTTAAAAATGATTTACTTCTTCTGCTAAACAAATATTGTTTGCGATCTATAGTTAGATCTGTTTCCACAGCAACAGTTAAACTGTAGCCTTCATCAAATGAGTTAAACTAGCTGTTATCACTCACATGAAACTAAACATTTCCACTGTTGGTGAAATGAGACACAGTCAGAATATTTCACTGAGATTTGGGTAACAATGACAAAAAAAAAAGCCAATATGCTACTATGCTTATAACAAACCAGTTAAGTGTTAATAACTCATTTGTTATCCTGAAGTTAATATGAAATAAGTATCTGTAATCTCTGTGTATATATTGGCCCTGCACAGAGAGCATGTCCCTAATTACATTTATTTTTATGTCTCCAATTATTCTAAATTATTTTCTTCAGTCTGGAGTTCAGTGTTTAGAACAATATTTTGACAGGAACTGTTTACCTAACAGAGCTGCATAAAACTCGTCATCACAGCTCATCCTGTATGGCCTCATTTCACTGCTATTGTGTGTGTTTTTTCTTTTATACTTCTGTGATCAAGAATATATTCCCCATGAGCAACACATGTGCCTCCATGTCACTGAACACACCGAAACCTTGACCGCAGCGTGTTTAACCAAACCACACACACTTTTGCTGCCATGATGAATTCAAGCCGTTTTTTTCTTCTGAAACCCGAATGGTGTCCATGTTAAAAATAGAACATCATCTTGTCTCGTGCCCATCACCGTGCCTAATTATGACTCTTTGTGTGTTGCACGTGCATGGCCAGTGATCCCATTTCCTCCATGGAAACAATAAAGGGTTATGAGAAGGCGTCAACAGTAAGCCGGTCTCTCTGGTAAAATGAATGTCTGGTGCTCATATCCTCTAATAATGTGTTATATTTGTAAGCAGCCTTTTCATGCCTCTGCTTATTGTCCCCAAAGAGAGAGAGAGAGATAGAGAGAGTGACTCACCTTATTCCCTAAAGTGAGACTGATCCTGTGATGTAGCGCTGCATTGTGAGAACCATTTCAGTGCTGGTGTATGTTCAGAGTCTCAGAAGATAAAGAGGATAAAGAACATGTTTTACATCACAGCAGTACTGTCATACATGTTGTATTCTTGTCCAACTGGTTCTGATAATTGTAGTCACTGCCTTGTGTCTTTCTGATTTTGACTGGACAAGCTTTTGTGCTTTCTAGAGCTAGTAGTAAACCTTCAGGTGTCTGTATGCTAAATATAAAAGCCATCACCTAGCTTAACTGAAAGACACAACTCCCCTATGTTCATTGACCAAACAGCTGAGATATAACATCATTGTTAGTGAGCTCTAGAGTTGCTCTGAGGTGGATTTATTTACTTTAGTACAACAGTATTGCTGCCAAGCTAGGCTAACTGACTGCTCAAATTAGCCTCATATTCAGTGTCCAGACTTGAGGGTGGTATGCAAGAGAGTCAACAGGTTTGTATCCTAAAAGTAAGATTGTTTGTTAGTTAAGTTCTTGGGGTTTTTGGTGTCACACTTCAATAACAAAACTGAAAAATATAGCTGTGCTAATAGCTGTTAACTAAAACAGAGAGTTTGCCCGAAGCTCAATCTGGGTTTCCCTGATGAGGGTTTTTATCTTGATGACAGCTTCTTATCTAAGCATGTCCCGTAGTTTGTCACATTCAATGCCTCAAAAACTACTGGGCATTATTTTTGGACAAACTATAGGCTACTTGCATACACAAGGGAATAAAGTTTTTCCTAAAATGTTGAGGGGTGGCATTGTTTAGCATTTATAAACAGAGTGTTATGCTAAGATTTTAAAGGCCATAAAGAATCATAAACCTGCACCATAAACTTGAATGACCTCGAAAGCTGCAGCAATGGATAGCTTGAAGCAATGCTAACAAATTACGGTGATGAATCAGTGTAATGGATAAACTATAATTAAATGTCAGCATATATAACACAAACACAACTGGTCTCAGATACCTCTGGTAAAACTTTAATTAAACTGAAAGATTGATGCCTTTGGTACTCTGTTTTAATGTTTTTTTTGGGTTTTTTTTTAAACTAAGTTCATTGTTAATTCCTATGAGATGCTGTTAAAGGCCTTAGGTGCCGACGCAGAAGTTGTTCTGTTCAAGTTGATTTTGTTTCTGAAACTTGTATTGGCTCATTCTTCTAAGAGGATATTTAATCACAGTTTCACTCCTTTTCTCATGTGCAGGAGAACCACTGTCGCAGGATTAAGATCCTGGGCGATTGTTACTACTGTGTGTCCGGCCTGACCCAACCCAAGACTGACCACGCCCACTGCTGTGTCGAGATGGGTCTGGACATGATTGACACCATAACGTGAGTGTTCAGTTTTTTATGAAGGAGCATTCTTTATTAAGATCTTGCAGTACTTTATAACGGTAACATTGTATAGTATGACGTCATCACTGTAAATGGATGGCAATAATAGTAAACTGTCCGTCCATTCAACTCTCTGACTCTATATAAAGATAGAAGGCAAGTCTTCACCTCCTTTAGGTGTACAAAAATGAAGCAACAACTGATGAACAGCGAAGATCTCTCAGCTTTCTTAAGAGATTGTTGTGTTCGTTTTGGAGCAGATACTATCAGTTACAGAAAGTTCAATGACTCTAGCGTTTGTTTCCTTTTCTCTCGCTGTGACTCCTCTACTTTGCTTGTCCAATGCACACTGTGCACACTCCCTGTATAAGGCATCGAGAACTTCACTCATCAGAAGTGTCGGGGGTTACGTCAGCATAATAAGAAATAACTATAATGACAGAAACCATATGTGAGATAAATGTATTTTTTGTGTATTATAGTTATAGTCTGACTCATGTCCTGTCCGTTAACATGGAGGAGGAGAAGCTTAGAGACTATATCGCATCCAGTAGTAGAGGGAGCTCAGATGTTTTGTTTTCTATTTTAGGGAAAGTGTCATGTCGCCAAGGTTTCAATACATTCTATGGTTCAATAGAATTTGCTTTGTTAATGGATTTTGTAGAAATTGAATCATTTTTCTAAAACCGAACTCAACAGTCTATTTCAGTGAGTTCATGTTGAGAGATTTCAGTAGGGAAAACCACAGCCTTATTGTTACCCATGTGGGCTGTGAGTGAATTCTAACACTGAACATTTGAGCAAGCAGGGCTGCAGTTGGCAGAGAGAAAAGGCCCTATTGGAGAGAGAAAATAAGCGATTTTATTGAGCTTGAAAGAGCCTGTTTTCCCCTCACATAGCTTATATAGTTTGGAAGGCAGAGGGTGAGGAATGGAGATGCAGCAGAGGATTAAATCAGAAAAATGTCATGACTTGACTGAAAGTCTGTTAATTAGCTCACACTTTCTCCTCATCACCGATTAAATAGAAACGCTCAAACAAAGCAGTCCTTTTGTTCTTTGTTCTATTTTGGTGTGTTCGAGCAAGCTGTTTGTTTTCTCTCCACTTCTTGACAGATAGAATCTTACAAGGAATGATTCTTGTTTCAGATTTTACGTCGTTCTTAATTTAGGATGTGCATGTCACATGAACTAGACCTTGATTCAAAATTTCATAGCGGTCGGGCAATCATTTTCAATGCTTGAAACAGCTACCGCAGGGTAGGTGTAGGACAAAGAAGAGCTTAAACGCGTGCTGCCAAAACAGACTTTTTACATTTTCGCCCGCAGAGATATGTAAGTGAGTGAAATGTTTGACTGGTAAAAGACAGCAGGATGAGATTTTTTTTTTTGGGAAAAAATCAATTCTCACACATGTACATGACAAAATAAGCAAAGAGATAAATGGCACTCCTTTGTCCACAGGGGGCACCCATACTGACACAATGTTGCCCACAGGAGATGTAATGTTTTATTTAAACCATGTTTGTAATAGTTCTGAAAATGTGTCAAAAGATTTTGCTCAGATTTTTGTGCACACTTCAACATTGATATCAAATATGCATTTTTAATATTTCAAGGTAAAATCCCAGAGGCTTAGAGATTTGTCTATTTCAATAACCAATGATAAAAGCAGCTGTTTTACATGCTCTCCTTCAAGTATTTATAAAACATAAAAGGTCAAACTCTTAGCTGCTTAGCTGCTTACATAAAGTATAAACTTTAGCATATAAAAGTCTGTTCACCAGTGAGTCATAGATATGCTAATCTTATAACAGCACAGTGCTCATGTACATGAAATAAACACAACAAACATGTGCCCTAATAAAGCAAGTAAAGCATCTTGAAAGGCACTCTTAATGTCTTTGTGTTACATTTTAGTGCATGTTGTTTCTGTGCCACCTCATGATGCTCTGCCTCATTATAGATTCACTGTAGATATAGATTTGATATGATCTCTTTACCTCACTCTGACACTTCACATGTTGTGCCCCTGCAGGTCAGTAGCCGAGGCCACAGAAGTCAACCTGAATATGCGTGTGGGCTTGCACACAGGTCGGGTGCTGTGTGGAGTGCTGGGCCTCAGGAAATGGCAGTATGATGTGTGGTCCAATGATGTGACCTTAGCCAATGTGATGGAGGCTGGAGGACTTCCAGGGTCAGTACTAGGTTTATTACATGAATAACAGCCTGAGCGGGATCTGAACACAAATCTTAGTCTTCTTTCATTGTGGTGTTATGTGATCTACATTGATGGTGGAAATCTAACTGTACACTATGGTATTAAATTATGGGTGTTTTAAAACAAACATCAACCGTTTGGTGGAATTTCAGATTTCTGACCTTATTTTTACAACCTTCTGCAAAACTTAACTTCAGATGCCCTGCTCTGACCATCCTGTCACCATGAAATTACATTCTTGTACGACAATTATAGCAACTGTTCATACGTTTTAAGGAAACCAAAATGTTAATAGAATAATGTAACTAGCACGTTGCAAAAATGTCAATACAGAACATGTCAGTATATTATTTAGTAGTGTTGTAGTATGCAAAATCGGTCTTGGTCTCATGACCACTTTTTGAAGGTCTCTGTCTTTTCTCAGAATTGAAAGTATTTTATTTCGGTCTTGTCCCGGACTGGGTAGACTCCAGATTTTAAATCAAAACCGGCTGCAACCTTCCCGATGTTATAGTCTAAGTGAGTGACAGGCCCAATGCACACAAGATGAAGATTTCTTAATTATATTTATGGTCTTGATCTTGTTCTTGACTAGGTCTCAATCCCTAAATGTCGTGGTCTTGTCTCTTTCTCGGAGCACTCTGGCCTCGGGTATGTCTTGGTCTCGGTTAGTGTGGTCTTGACTACAACACTATTATTTACTGACAATATATTTCACTTGTTTTCTGCAAATAAAAGGTGCTATATAAATCCAAGCTGTACTATTATTATTATAATTATTATTATTATGATTATGATGATTATTATTATTATTATTATTATTATTAATAATAATAATAATAATAATAATAATAATAATAATAATCTTGCAAAACACTATCCACACTTACAGTAGGACCTATACCATAATACAACGTTTTATGGTTATGTTTCATACAGAGCAATTTAGCAGCGACTTTTTGAGACTCGACTTTTAAAAAAATAAAAATCCAAACGATAACGCAATCAGTTAAGTTGTATCTTAATTTCTAAGAGGAGTCCAAAGATTTTCCTTTCAAACGTTATGAGAAAAAAAAAAGTAATATTGCTCACTGTTTTCCTCAGGAAAGTCCACATCACCAGATCTACGCTGGAGTGCCTAAACGGAGATTATGAGGTGGAACCTGGAAATGGACATGAAAGGAACGCCTTCCTCCAAAAACATGAAATTGAAACCTTCTTTATAGTGCCATCTCACCGAAGGAAGGTACCGTATTGTAATTCTGCTCTGAGTAATGTGTGTTTAACATACTGAGTATTTCTATGAGCTGTAAGGAAGGCAAGATGACTAAGATGACAGCATCAGCTTTATCCTCAGACGACACTTTTTGTTTAAACTTGGTCTCATTTGGTCCTCTTCTTACCTAGACGGTGCAGTAAACACATAATGACTGCAGGCTGCATGCTCATTTGTATTAAGTTCAACTACTTTTTCTTGTGATTCAGAGTAGACTCAGTTCTAAATACAACAGGATTATTCTGTGTTTTCTCTACCATGCAAATACAATAATATAATTGACTTTAGCATCCAGCGTCATATGAAGGAGCTCTCACGCATATTTTACAGAGCTGATCTCTCTTCCAGCCCTTAATGGATTGGGACTGGGGCTATAGAGACTACAGAAAACAAAAAAAACAGCCCAAGGCATCCATCATCTCAAATCTGCACAGTTCAACAAACTTACAGAGATATACGTGTGTGTCAATGATTGCACATAAACACGCACATCTTTAACCGATGTTGCAGCCGGAGAGGGAATTTCAGTCTTGTGTTTGCTCTCGTCTCCTCTCCTCTCCTCTCCTCTCCTCTCTTCTCCTCTCTTCTCCTCTCTTCTCCTCTCCTCTCCTCTCCTATCCTCTCCCCTCCCTCTAGAAGCAGGTTTTAGGTTATGCAATACAAAGCTTGTGCATAGGTTCCATGAATCCTTATGTGAACCTGTAACATCCCAGTCGTGTGTTTTATTTTCCCTTTGATATACAGGAGACTTTGCTAATCCTCTTAATAGTGCTGCTGGTTAGGCTTCATCAAAGACATGGCACACAGATAGATACTTCCTCACTAAGCTGTGTTAGATAGGCTTCTGCTCACTCTTGCTTTTGTGTCGTTAATTACTGCTGCACAGGGACACATTGCCAATTTTGTGTATCAAACAAACATATGTTTCCCACTAAAAATGACCCCTCCTCATACTCTTTTATACTTGTTAAGTGTTTTTGAAATAGCTGATATAAAGGACAATCAGGGCCTAACCCACCTTATATGAACCTCTTTCTAGTTAAACACTAGAGCCTGATAATAATGATTGCATGCATGTGTGTCTGTGTGCATGAGCATGTGTGCACATACATACTGTCCAATGCCTGTGCATGATTTACCTTTACATAATACATATAGCTGTGTGGGGTGTCATGACTAAATCCTTGTTCCCGTTTCTTATCTGGTGACAGATATTCCCAGGATTGATTCTTTCGGATATAAAGCCCGCCAAAAAGATGAAGTTCAAAACTGTGTGCTACTTACTAGTGCAGCTTATGCACTGCAGGAAGATGTTCAAGGCTGAGATTCCCTTCTCCAATGTCATGAACTGCGAGGACGGTGATAAGGTATAAACTCTCAGTGTCTGTGTTGACGTCTTCTGTGTTTGTCTGTGCTGTAATTTGTGTTAATATAGAGGCAAAGAGGTGCACCCTCTGAATGTGTAAAACGTTGTTGTCTAAAAGTTCTAGATTTCCAATTGCCCCTGAATGTGACCTTCATTTTAAGCCATTTTTTCCATTCTCTTAAAGTCTGTGTTTCATTACAGCATAATATGATAATAATAATTAAATTAGTGGCGTAAGCCGAATATTTCAGGTCATGCCTCAGCTCTCTGCTTTAGGATTTTACAAACCAAAGCAAAAGTCCCCAAACTTTTAAGAACATGTAGCACTTCCAAATTTAAATGAAGATTAAACACAAGTTTTAATAATTGGAATAACATTATTGTGGTGAGTTGAATAGGCCTGTTTTTGGCAGTGTCTTAGACTTCAGGTGTGAGTGCAGCAACCATATGCCACATTGTCAGAGCCCACGCTGTAACTTACCTTTTGACTATTTTTTAACCTTATTGCCATTTGAAGAATTAATGAATTAGCTTCATCCAGATCCAAATGCATTAAGTCTACAATAATGTTACTAGTTCATGTGATGTTGGGTGTAGTCTGGCATCATTTTTACATAACTGTAATGTAATATTAGTCATACTTTTTAATCATTCTGAAATAATTCCTATTAAATGAAATTCTTTTTAGTTTGTAGGGGAAAGACTTGGGCCATTAAGAGTGCGAGTAGAGTGTGTAATTCCAGCTGTAGCGTTCCACTAACTGAAGCTCACATATCACCAAAGCTACACATACCACAGTTTAAGAATCACTGTGCTAAAGCTTTAAATAACATCGTTCCAGCAGGATCGTCCAAGGGGTCCTCTGAAAACATCATGTGGATTCCTTCATGGTTCAGTAGCTTTACAAATGTGAACTCTTGGGCGGTAGATTTACCATGTGTAAGAGATGTGTCTTTTCGTATAGCTGTAACACAAGTGAGGTTTTTCTCACCTCATTGAACATTACACAATGCTCTCATGCATTAGATGGAAATCAGGACTATCAATATCTCCCATATAGTAATCCCTCTGTAGTGTAGTTAACACAGATTGTGTTTTCTTTTGATGTTTTGTTGCACATAAAAACTTTGTGCTACAAATTAGCTGAATTAGCAAACCACAGTTTAGTTGTATTCATTTATAGTAAGAAGATGGAGGTAGTGACAATAAGTGATGATCATATTAGCTGTAATGACCTCAGACTGGTGCTCTATCGCACACACACACACACACACACACACACACACACACACACACACACACACACACACACACACACACACACACACACACACATACAGTATTCCCCTCACATCCATATACTATACTGTCAGTGACACAGCGGTCTGGCTCTGGCTACATGTCAAATAGCCTGTTTGACCTTGTACTGTATGTGTGTTAGATGTTCAGATGTGTGTGTGTGTGTGTGTGTGTGTGTGTGTGTGTGTGTGTGTGTGTGTGTTCATGTTTGTGTGTATATGTGTATGTGTGTGTGCGTTCTTAGTATTTTTGTTGTTGTGGGAACCAAAAACTGTAATGTTTTTTGCTATATATATTTATATATATATATTTTATTAGTATGAAGGTTGGACTCATGATGCTACATATTGTGGATCTTTTCTGATACTGTATGATAGTGTCTGCCCTTGAATCTATATATATATAGAACCTTTGATGATAGCATCCTCCCATTGTAGACAGTAGTCAGATTAGTATAAAATGGACAAATGAAAAAGTAGGGACAGCTTAAGTAATACACACACCTTACACTGAGTAGTTATTTCACATTCAGGCCACACACACTTGAATTGTGTGAAATGGCATATGCATTCAAGGCACGGAGGGGGAGTGATATGAAGGACCAGGGTTGAATGAATAGGATTTTCAGTGCAGCAGACATAGCTGAATGATTGGTCCTGTGCTGCTCGGAGCAAAATATGAGACGTATGGAGAAGTGGGCCTCTGCAGGAGTACCTCAAAGGAGGTACAGAGGAATAAGGGAGGGAACTGGGGAGACAGAGGGGAGGAGAAATTTGATAGAAGGACAAACAGGAAACACTGGAGGGAGTAAATAAGAAAAGATGAAGCAAGGGTGTGAGGAAGAAGGTAAGGATGAACAGACAGAAACATGAAAGAAGGACAAAATCAAGGAAGAAAAGCAGGGAGCAGTGTAAAATATACAGGAGCAGGAATGGAAGGGGGGACATATCGGAACAAAGATGGAAACAAGGGATCATAAAGGAGAACATTCTGAGGCAAGTAAGTGAAAAGAACGAGCTGTTTCGTAGTGGAGTATATACTGTAGTAACAAGACAAAATATAAGTAAGAAAGATCCTACAGAAGCTAAGAAGGTTAGAAAGAAAAAGGATGGGTGTACAGAAGCGAGGGAGGAGGAACGACAGAAATATGTGGATTTGAAATATGAAAAGAAAAATACACAGACACTGGGCTGAGCAATATGGAGCAAAAATCATAGCTCAGTATTTCTTTAGCTGAATGGTGATACACAATACATCACAATATTCAACCTGTAAAGCAGTAAAACAAAACAAAGTCAGTTCTAAGTCAAATCCACATGGGCCACATTCCAAATGTCACTCAGGGACTTTTATGAACAGCCTGCTGCACAATGTGAACATGTACATGAAAAATAACTTTAAAAAAACCCATTTGTGAAATATAAATAATATTATTAAATAAACATGCTTGCTCAGTAAAATAAAATACAATTTTATAAATGTTAAAATTTTTCCCAGAGAGAGAGAGAGTGAGAGAGGGAACACAGTGAAGAGAGGACAGACAGGGAGAGGAGAAATAGGCGGACTAGCTGCTGTTCGTGAGGAACGTACAGTATAACGTTTTTTTGACGCAACATGAACTTCATGGATTCAAACGATGATGTTTTGTCCTTTATCTCGTTTGAAAATATATCAATATTTCTTAAAAACTCTATATTTTGCCCAGCCCTAACCGAAACAGAGAGGAGATCGAAGTAAGGCAGGTAATAAGAATGAAAATACAGAAGTTTGGAAGAAAACAAGAAAGAGTAACTCAAAGCAAAGAAGGAAATAAGGATGAGTATAAGGAAGCACTGAATCATGAATGACATGAAGTAGGCTGTTCAAAAACAGAAAAAAATGAAGCAGAGATCAAAAAGACAAACATTTAGAAGTTGGGAAGATAATAAAGACGCCTGGGGGAAGCAGATAAGGAAATAAATAGTTGAGAAAGCATCAGGAAGCATGGCATGCTGTAGGATCAAAATAATGGAAAAACAAATGGGAGCAGGGTACGGAAAAATACATGAAAGCACAAAAGGTTGTAAGGAAGAATGTGCAGATGTTGGTTTGGAAAAAGGAAGTTAAGATTAACATCAAATAAACAAGGAGGGTAGAAAAGAAAAGAAATATGGAAGCAAGGGGGGAAAATGAAGGGAGGAAGAGGGAATAATTAGAAGTAAGGAAGGATATAGAAGATAGAAGATAGATTAATATAGAAGAAAGAAAAGGAGGAAATGCAGCAAGACAGTCATGTCATGTAATGAACTCATGAACACTTTTCCTCCCTTACTCTGCCACTGAGCTAAACAATTCATCCAGAATGCTCTCTTATATGGACAGACATACGCACACACACACACACACACACACACACACACACACACACACACACACACACGTACTCTGCCATGTTAAGTCTCTGGCTTTGCTCCAGTGGCCAATGTTTTGCATAGCTGCTCATTTTGGCTGCTGTAGACACTCAGACTCAGCGGGGTGCGTTCAGTAATGAAGTTAAGTGTGAAGGCAATGGCCTGATTTGGAAGTATAATAAGCTGTTGTTCACTCTTATCCAACCCTGTCCCTAATATGATAACACTCCAATGGTATAGAGAGAATACAGGAAGCTGCGTTTTAGCCTGCTAATCACACTATTGTTTCTAGAGTTCTTTCTTTTCAATGTCTTTTCTTGTTTTTATCCCCCCTAGCGGAGAGCGATGCGAACAGCTCCACAGAAGCTGAGGAACCGTACCAACACAAACCAGGCTAACTTGATCCAGAGCAGCCCGAGAACCCGGGTCAACCGCTACATCGGCCGGCTGATCGAGGCCCGTCAGACCGAGTCGGACACGGCAGACCTCAACTTCCTCACACTCATGTACAAGTGCTCTGAGCGCGAGCAGAGGGTAGGGGTAACATACTTAATATGCACAGTGAAATGAACTGTCCTATTATGTCACTCACTTGTATCTGCTCTCTGTTTGTACACAGTACCACCAGGTTCCTGATGAGTACTTCACCAGTGCAGTGGTCCTCTCTCTAATCCTAGCTGCCTTGTTTGGCCTTGTCTATCTTCTCATCATACCACAGTATGCTCAGCAAATTCTCTTGTTTTCCCCCTTTGTCTCTCTCTCTCTCTCTCTCTCTCTCTCTCTCTCTCTCTCTCTCTCTCTGTCTCTCTGTCTCTTTGTCTCTCTCTCTCTCTCTTCCTGTATCTCTTTTATTGACTCTTTTGAGAGTCAGTCTGCTTAACTAACCATTTCAATCTTCCTCTCTCTCTCTTTTTCTACTCAGGGGCACAGTGGTACTTGTTCTTCTCGTCTTCTGCATCTGTTTCCTAGTAGCTTGTATAATGTACCTGCATATAACTAAATTACAGGTAAATACGGCTGCTTTCTTATCCTAACCCTACTGAATACAGGACTTTACTTTAATCTCAAACCTCTAATTTCAACATTTATCAGTCCTGTGTGAGTTGGTAAGTGTACCCTTCTCGCTTATTCTTTACCCTACTATGATTCTTTGTCTTTTTTGACGGGACTAAAACATAACATGTAAATGCACTATAAAAAGCCATATAATGACCATTCCTTTTTTTAAATTAGTTGCAATATTACTTTAAAGCTCCTTTGCAGAATTTAAACTTGTATAGCTAGCTCGCTCATTTTCAGCTTTTGTTGAGTCCTATGGTCTTCATCAATTCTCCTGGTGACATTAATTAACACCTTGTGACTCTAACAGGTTTATGATCTCCCTCTCCTCTCTTTCTTCTTTTTACACACCTTACTTGCCTCGTGATATCTCAGTATCTGGCTCCACAACATTTTCATAATTTTTCTCACAAACAATTTTTTAACAGCTACTTACACTTTTTGTCCTGTTGTAATCTTCTTGGTACAAGCACATATACTACACACACACACACACACACACACACACACACACACACACACACACACAATGTTGACATGCTTTACATTCCCATCTAATGCACATTTTCTCTCAGTGTTTTCCAGGGTGCCTGACTATTCAGATCCGCACTGCTCTCTGCATTCTCATAGTGCTCTTAATCTACGCTGTGGCCCAGGCCTGTGTGGTAAGTGGGATAGGTGATAGTTAAATAATAGCCTTCCAAAACACTGCACTTTACTGGACCAACCTGTGAAGGATTAGAATGTTAAACAAGGAAATCAAAAGTATGGTAAACAACAAATGCCAGTTGAGAGAGAACATGGTTTCTGTCAGTCATATGTGCTGCATTTCAGCCTCTTGTGGCTGAAATGAATATTACAACAACAAACTCTTTTTAAAAAAGAGCCCTGAAACACTACCTACTTGGCTTAATGTAAAAGATACCTAAACTCGGTTGATGTCGTTCAAGAGATTTAAACCTTTGTCAGAAAAGAAGCCTCGTAAAAAAAGAGGTGAAACGTCTTTAAGAACTTTTACCAAGTCCAGTTTATTTGAATAACCGTGACCCAAATGACTGAGAACATTCACAGACATTTCTGAAACTGTGATAATTCTCCTCACCATTTTTCACAGACAAAAAAAAAATTATAATAGCTAAGGCACTTTTGCTTTTCACCTAATAAAACTACCTTTCCGTCCATATCACAGGTGAAAACGGTAACAAAGAAAAATGATCTCAGCAACCTTTCTTTAACCAGTTAAAATGTATTTTTCCATACAGGGTGATTAGAGAAATTATCTTAGAAACTCTTTTGCCAACTTGGCCAAACTTTTATAACCCCCACCTTTTTCACTGATGAAGAAAAAAGAATAAACATGGATAATGTTGAGAAACCTTTTTGCCCCCCTTTCCAAGATCCAAACCACAGGAGAAAGGGTTGAAACTGGATCACTAGTTCTTTCTTTTTTTTTGTAAAAGTACCACTGAAAAAGTATCCGGCTATCTTCATGACCATTTATCTTCTTGTTTCGCCTCTGTCAGGTGGGCTGTATGCCCTGGTTGTGGGGTAGTGCCAATACCAACAGTTCCATCATCATCATCGATGCGGACGGCGGCGCCAACCACACCATGGCAGAGCTGCCTTGTGACGGTGCCCGATACGCCTTTCTGTCTTGTGTGGTGGGAACACTTACCCTGGCACTTTTCCTGCGGGTCTCCTGGCTGCCAAAGATGGCGCTAATGCTGCTTCTGGGGGTGCTGTACATCACCGTGCTGGAACTTAGTGGCTTTCGCAAGACAGCAGGGTGAGGGTTCACGGCGCACTACAGAAACAGTCATGCAAAGCACTTCAGTTCTTCAGCATATTTTTTTAATTTCTGTCCGTGACATACATACATGCATGACAACAACAAACATCCTATCAGAGCTTAAAGTAAGAGTCCCCTGATCTACTTATGATTGTGCGTCATTCGAGTAGCAGAGGCGAAGTGTTTGGCTGTGAATGTCCAGAAAAAAGGTTTCTGTGTTTGTTTTAGAGAGAGCAGATAACCAGGAGTTTGGAAGAACATTTACTGTACATGTACTGAGATAAATGTGAGTGGAGGAGTCTTTTGCTTGTCTGCAGCCCACATGCTCTTTCATTTTCCATCCTTTCGGGGCAGCACATGTGCTCATTAGTTCCAAATCAGAAGCCTGAAAGGACACTGTGGGCTGGATGACAGTAGCTGTACAGAGGGGCCCAGCCAATTTCATTGGAGCTCTGAAAATAAACGTGTCCCTGAAAAGTGGTTATGTTGAATTTCTTACAATTGTTCAGAGAAAGAATTGTAACTGAAAAACATACTTTGTTGTGATGCACATAATGCATCAGTCAATAATATAATTTTGAATTGCTGAAAATTTCGTTAGTACATTTTTGTGTTGATGTTCCCTATGAAAAAAATATACATTTTTAATTATTTCTTAAAACTATACTTAAAAATACTCTCTGCACTGTGGGGGGTCCATTCAACTTCTCATGTGTAGTTTTGTGTGTGGTCCAGTCCAGTGCTGACGTGTGTGTTGGTCTCTTCCACAGTGGGGAGTCCTCCCACATCTGGGGCTATGAGCCCATCCTGTCTCTGTTGCTCTTTGTCAGTGCCCTGGCCCTCCACTCCAGGCAACTTGACCTCAAACTACGCTTGGACTTCCTTTGGGCTGTGCAGGTCAGGAAGTGTGTGTATCAGTGTGTCTGTGACAGAGACTTAAATCTAATGATCAAAACACAAGTTTGAAACAGAACAAACAAAGTAGACAAAGTGTACTGTATGAATGGTGACATTTGAGCTTTGAAATAAGTAAACTGTTGAGTGGATTTGTACATTTCTGCTGTCTTTTCTTAGGCAAATATGATGGTAAAAGGCTTCATTTGGATTTATGTCTTTTGGCACGACTATAGGGCATAGTGGGACTGAAAGTGTTGTGCAATTTGTGAATTTGAAGCTATTTAACAAGCAGCACTTGCAAGTAATGTACTCAAGTCCCTAAATACAGGCCATGAAGGAAGGCTTGTGAAGTTTTATACTGACCCCAAGTGGTGAAAATGTTCAATTTAAGGCTGCATCTGTTTATTTGCTCTTTGCTTCATTTGCTGACAGGCCGAAGAGGAAAGAGACGGCATGGAGAAAGTCAAGCTGGACAATCGGAGGATTCTCTTCAATCTTCTGCCCGCACACGTGGCTCAACACTTCCTGTTGTCAAACCCCAGGAACATGGTGAGCCTCGCTAATAGACACGCAGACAGACAGACAGACAAACAGGTAGATAAACAGGCAGAAAACCAAAAATGACGTCTGAGTAAGTCATCAAAGGACCTGAATTATCCCTTTTCTGTGCTCTTTCTTTTTCTATTAGGATCTCTACTATCAATCATACGCACAGGTGGGTGTGCTGTTCGCCTCGATCCCTAACTTCAATGATTTCTACATCGAGCTGGATGGTAACAACATGGGAGTGGAGTGCCTCAGACTTCTGAATGAGATCATCGCTGACTTTGATGAGGTGGGTTTTTGTTTTTTTTCTGCTGACTTTCAACATTAACTTCTTGGAGGTTTGTTGCTTTGTGTGTTTATTTGAATGTAAATGTTTTACAGCTCATGGATAAGGAGTGCTACAAAGACATAGAGAAAATCAAAACCATTGGAAGTACATACATGGCAGCAGTGGGCCTTGTCCCGACCATTGGTACCAAGGTGACATGACCCTTCTTTTTTCTGTTAGCACATGTATGAATACATAGCTCGTTGCAATGAAGATAATATGAAGGATCATTTTAAACAGATTCTAACTGATTGGTGAACGTATCCCCTTTAGGCCAAAAAATCAGTTTATGACCATTTGAGCACAATAGCGGACTACGCCATCGAGATGTTTGATGTTTTGGATGAAATCAACTACCAGTCGTACAATGAGTTTGTTTTGAGAGTGGGTGAGTGTAAACTTGTAATCCTACTATGACACAACTACAAACGAGAGGGTTTTGTATTTATTTAACATTTTCCTTTGTTTGTGTAGGTATCAATGTTGGTCCTGTGGTCGCAGGGGTGATTGGGGCAAGGCGACCTCAGTATGACATCTGGGGGAACACAGTCAATGTGGCCAGCAGGATGGACAGTACTGGAGTACCAGGGAAGATACAGGTATCCAACACACTTTGCAATATTAATCTAAAGACACTTTTCAGATGAGGTTAATTTGATTTACTGACATAGGAAAACAACTATACATATATACTTCAGTTGTAAAGGCTGCATTAGCTTATAAGTTAGTCAAGTCCTGAGCTGACCCTTTTCAGTGAAGTTCACTCAAAACTTTTATGTAGTTGAACTTGACTACACGGGTAACCTGCTGTGTTTGACCCTTTGGAAATCTCCTGTTTGCTTTGGCACTGAAATAGGCCCTTCAGCCGAGTGTCCAATCTGCAATATCTATTCATTGTTTCATAACAGAGTAGTGGAACATGACCCAGTACCTCAAGTTTGACATTTTTTGATGCAAAAAAATGTGTAGTTTTTTTTTACTGTGAAGCATGATGCCATATTGATACCCATACAATATAATTTCATACAGAAGACCAAGTGATTCAAAGGATTTTAATTTGATGTTTGATTGAGCTTTGTTGAACCCTGATGAAGAGTTCAATATTTTCCAACATAGATTATGTCAATAATGAATATATTTCTTTGTTGTTTGATACAGGTGACTGAAGAGGTCTACCGCCTACTAAACACCAACTACGACCTGGTGTGCCGTGGCAAAGTGAGTGTCAAGGGTAAAGGTGAGATGCTGACCTACTTCCTGGAGGGGAAGGTTCAGGGCGTGGGCACTGTAACCACTTCCTCAGTGGTGCGTTCCGCCAGCCTGGCGCGTCGGATCCATTCCTGTGGCAAGACTAGTGTCCCGACCAAACTGGGGAGCGTCTCCTCATCCGCTAGCCTTGCTGCTTATGCCAGCATGGGCAGCAACATGCAGATTAACGCTGCCAACAGCAGCAACAGCCAAGCGACATGCCTTCCTTCATCCTGCGTGCCCGCAGTGGGTGAGGAGGACGAGGAAGAGGACATAGA
Source organism: Labrus mixtus (assembly GCF_963584025.1). Taxonomy (NCBI): domain Eukaryota; kingdom Metazoa; phylum Chordata; class Actinopteri; order Labriformes; family Labridae; genus Labrus; species Labrus mixtus. The sequence goes on along the minus strand of NC_083619.1, from coordinate 17,480,225 downwards.
GGTTACAGGGATTGAGATTGGGGCTGTTGCAGATGTGTCAGTGTAAAAAAAGGACAAGACCAAAAAATTTTAAGGAAGAACGGAAAGAAATCCCTGGTCTGAGGCCTAGAGGAGACAGGGCTGTCCCGGTTCTCCTTTAAATCCTAGCCACTGGTACCAACCAGGACATGCTCGTTCAGGATGTGAATATCCTGAGAAATAACATGGTGATGCAGACAATCATAGCAGCTCTAAGGAGTGTTGAACTGTGTGAGGGAAAAGGTGAGAAGAAGAAAGACACCCGGAATCAAGAGTCATCTTTTTAACATCTTTTTTCCAGATGATGCAGTTTGTGGTGTTCCTGGGTTCCCCACAGATCCAGGTTTACAGTAATGTGCATCTTTGTTTTATAGTACATGCTCCATGTACAAGGGGGTTTGGGAAATTAATATCCAGAAAAAGACTGATCTTGCTATTGCTTTTGCACTGTCTTTCTGAATATGCCAAGGAAACATTGCATTATCTACAGAAGAAATTGTGTTTTTATTTTGTTGGTGTATGTAAGCATGCATGTGTGTATTTGTGAGTGGGTGTAAGCATGTGTGGTCAATTCTGAATTGTAACGAAAACAGCACAAAGTCCTTTTTTTAAATTCTTGGAGCTCATTGGATGAAACTGGCTTTTTATGACATATTTACACTCAATAGTGCATGACTTTTGAAGAGTTGACAGCCATAGTTACAGTACTCCTGTTGAAATAAAACCAAAGTATTGAGCTTTCATTAGATCTTTAGTGTTACAGCTTATGTTGCCTCATCACACAACACAGAGAGAGAGAGAGAGAGAGAGAGAGAAAATGTTGCAGTATTCTTGGACACATTTTGTATGTGGGACGTCTTCAAACAACTTTAAAAGTGACTTTTTAACAGAGAGAAATGTACCTGAACTGCAATTATTCATGAGGGTTTAATTTAATATTGCATTAAAGGCTGATGAATGGAGCAAAGGAAGGTGTTTAGTCCTCAAAGTATTTCTAGTTGCAGTGCTGCTATGAAATAAATGAAAGCCAAACTGGATTAGTGACAAAGTATGACTAACATTGCATAAAGGACTAATACACCCTTATGTAGGTGCAAACATACATGTGGAAATCCAGGAACGCATACATCAACAGAGAGGAAATCACATACAGGCACAAACAATAAGCACACAGCTTCTACAAATGCACAACGTAGTCCTTTAGCCAATGCCTTTCAAATGCTCCATGTACATTGACACATCTCTTGAGGCAACAGAAGCTTTGGTGCATCATCCAGCTATACTGTCGTCTTGCAGACATTTATCACTATACTCCAGCTTCTTTGATAAACTCAAGCTTCATTTTGGGAATTCCTCATAAAATGTAAGCTTTGGCACGTCTCTTTCCTCAAATACAGTTTCAGAAATGTGAGGCGCTTCAGATATCTTTATAGCCTGTATCTTTAGCATCATAGAACTTTCACTTTATCTGCAAAAGTGTAATTTCATCATGTTTCAAGTTTTTGCCTTACTAAATAAGCTTACAGTGATTGCAACCTGCCTTTTTAGATATATACACTTTGATATGCAGAGCATACCTTTTTGTAAATAGCCAAAAACTGCAAACTATGTTGTATCTTGTACAGTGTAAAGTTGGTTTATTTGAATATTTTGTAATAAAGACAATATTGGTGTATAAAATAACAAATGAGTAAGGCTGTAAATATCGGTATAAATGTGTAGCTGCTGACACACAAAACACATAGGTGTTAAGGATTGTGGACTAGGATGAACTGTATATGGTGATGTTTGTTGATTTTTATGTATGAGAACTATGAGGCCACCAAACATCAACATGTGCATGTAGCATATCAAATGTTAAATGGATAACACATACATCTTTATGGGCAGTCTTCTGTGTTAGTTCTCCACTTTAAAATGGAATCAATCACATTTTATTTCATGGCTCTTAAAGTTAACAGTTTCACTTTGCATGGAAACAAATATATAGGAAAATGTCTTGTTATGCCACTCAGTGTACTCCCATAGCCAGATGAATGTCCCAAACACTGAGTGGGAACCAAATTTGTTTAGCCAGTGTTAGTGTACACTTGGTTGCAGGTTCACTCAGTGCAACAGTTAAGTCAACAAACATTGTGCTTGCACCTTTTTTTTTTTTTTTTTTTTTTTTTTTAGGACAGTAAAGCTGTGGAAGTAATTTCCTTAAGAATGAAATAGTTTTGAATAACTTGAAATCAGATGTAATGTCATTTTGATGTGTGTAAAAAAAAACTTAAATAGTGCAGCTGCTGTTACAGTTTCACCTTTGTGGTCAAGTTGCCTTACTCCCAGCTACAGTTGACATTAAGCAATAAAGGGAATCTAAGGTGAACACACACAACTCCCACATCATGTCACAAGGGCTAAACAGGCTCAGATGAGCAAATTAAATTCTGACATTTGTAAATAAATACAATCTCTCAGACTCAACAGCCAAGAACAAATTCCCGCTAAAAAAAACATCTAATTTGATTTTAGAGACCCCAAAGACAATGTACTAAGCCCTTTTCTTTTAACTTACATAATGCCGTGGTCACTTTACTGAGTACTTCTCCTCATGACACATAAACTGAACTTTATATCTTAAGTTGGTCACTCATTAAAATAATTTGTTACTAATAAAAAAACAACAAGTACAAGTACATTACACTTATTTGATTCAGTAGATAATTTTTCTCTGGTTACATTGCCTTCTTCTTCTTCTCTTGTGTCAAAAATGATATCCACCTCCACCTGTCATCTCTGTGTAGTTCAACTTTAACACCTGATTCCAATGATCAACTAATTAAAGCCTGAAACTGCATGACATGAAAGCTAGGTCATTAGCCAGCTAAATGGACATTCAGAAGCAAACGGTTAGTAAAAATCTACTTTTGGCTCAAGCAGATGCTATCTTTAGTCATTAATAAAGACGTCTGAAATTGTGGCAACTGTGTTCTTTGTGTAAAGAACATGATGGAACAAAGGCGACATCTGGAGACCATGCAGGAAGAGACCGAGCCAGAGGAGGAAATCGAGAGAGGCGAAACAGGAGAGGAGAGAGAAGGTGTTCAAACAAAAGAAGGTATGGAGACTCAGGAGGTAACGGCAGAAGACCAGAGTGAAGAAGATGAACATGCTGTTTATGTGAGGGCCCTGAGACCTAGGCGACTACCTCGTTCCCTCAGCAATTCAGAGAGTTATTTAGAAAAGCCATCTACCAGCAATCTTCAGGAGGAAATGGAACATTTCACCGAGTCCAATCTAAGCACAACTTCAGTGGATTTATATAATGATTCTACCACACCTGGGCAGGCAAGATTAAGAAATGAAGAGAGGTCCAGTAGTGGTGAGCTGAGTATAAAGGTAAGACATTTTAGATTATTCAATATTATAAATGGGACATCAAACAATACAAATGGGGGAAAAGATAATGCTCTTTTGATTTATGGTCTCTCAGATCAATTGGCAAAAACACAGACATCAAGTTTTTGCAACACCTAAACCGTCTTCTCTGAAGAAGACAGGGCGCAAAAGGACTAGGAAAGCTTCTCTAAAAGTGAGTGTTTGTTTTAAGCCATCATCTCCTTTTTACTTGAATAATACAGGTTATATTGTAGGTTTTGTTTTCCTCATAAATGTCCTTAATAATATCTCCAAGCAGGAGCCCTTTCCTCAGTGGCTGGTTAACTTGATGGTAAACATCGAAGAGGCAACAGCACACCAGCTGGTGGTTGAGTAATGCTCATCACAAGGTGAGCGCGAAACATGTTGGGCGCGCTGATCAATGACCTCTTTGTGGAACACCGAATGTAGAACAAACTCTTCACGGATTATCATGGTTGGCACTGCCAGGGATTAAAGTCCATGTACAACATGAAAGTTACAGTTTTCACATTGAAAGGCAATTCAGGGGCATGTGTTTGCACTTTATTAACCTCGACATACATCAGGCATGTAATTAATAAATCACTAGCATTAGCACTAGTATTCATGAAAAATCTAGTTCCTCCCAACACCTTGAACATGAACCCTTTGACCTTTCTTAGTGGGTGTTTGATTTGAATGCAGTGTACAATATTATTTCAGAGGCCAAAGCTTTCTCTTCAAACAACATCACATAGGTACACACCACACACAGATAGTGGTTAGTAGTTTATTGAACTTTAGGAGGGCAATGGGTAAGGGGTTATGTTTGAGCTTTTTCATTTACAGTCAGCTTTTGGTTATGATTTTTATTTTATTTTTTTTGAAGTTTTTTGAAATTGAGCTGTGAAAATATAAACAAGAATAAAGCTCTTGAAAAACTCTATGAACACAGACTTGATATCTATATCTGTCCGAGGATACCATCACCATGGAGATAAAACTTAAGGCATTTTTAAACACACATTTAAAATGTATTTTCCCTTGATTTAAGAAATATACAATATTATATTTATATATAAGTAATTGCTTCTCATTACTAATTAAGTGATACTATAAGCTGCGTAAAATGGAATCAATAAAGCTAAGTTTACCTCAAACATGCACTAGTTTTTTCAGAATATATATTCCACAATTGAAATACTCCTGAACTGAACCTAGCAATTTATATCAGTTTTTCTGTATGCTGAATGTTGTAAATTTTGTTTTTCACAGTTCAGTTTTAAATGATATTCTTCGATATCCATTCTCTGCTTAAAAGCAAAAACAAACAACAGTTACAAAAGGAAGAGCTTGGAGTCATATAGAGTACATTGCATGAGTGGTGTTATTGTGTCAATAGTAAGTGGAGGTATTTGGCAGACATACATATAGTTATACTACATAATACTACACTAATGAAACAACCATTTACTACTGTCTTTCTCCACACAAACATGTTATGATTCAGCCAGAGGGATCCATAATGCTAGGGTTATGCAATGCTAAAGGCGAATGATCTTGTTTATCTGTCTGCCTGATAAGAGGAACAAACAGAGTGTAAGTTAGAAAACAATCTGTTGACATAACTTAACAAAATAACAATCAGAGGTATTGAATCACCGGTCATTAAATCATAGCCTATAACTACATGGATTATTACTTATTCTTGGTGTTATCTATTACCACCTAATTGACACATTTCTTCCAAAAGCAGCATCCATGTAATTGTTTTCATAACCTTATGTAAAGACAGAGATCAGAAAAATTGGTTGTTCAAAAACAGGGTTGTTTTGATGTTCAATCACTTTATGTTCCAAAGTCAATATTGACAACAGACCTTGTGAAACTGGATCTACGCACGTCAAGCAGGGTCATCCATGGTTTAAAGCGGCTTTGTCAAAAATATTTTATATACCTAGTTGGTGTGTCAATCATTAACACCTCTAGAGGCCGGACCTCGTATAAATATTGCTGGTTCAGAGAAAGGAGTTTAGAAGGAAAACTACACTTGAACTGAGCAATCCAAAAGGAAGAAGTTATCTACTCAAGGACTAGAGATGTCTGGATTATGTGAGAAACTGAGATTAGTGGCAGCAGTTGCTCTGGCTATCTTGGCTGTGGTGAGCTCGTCCCCGGTGTTGGGACCGGAGCCTATCCGCTGTGCCGTGTGTTCGCAGGACAAACTGAACGACTGTCCTGCCATCCCAGCAGACTGCAAGCAGGTGCTGAGGGAGCCTGGCTGTGGCTGCTGCATGGCCTGCGCCCTGGAGAAAGGAGCGTCCTGTGGGGTTCACACAGCCCACTGTGGTGAGGGTCTTCGCTGCACTCCCAGGCCTGGTGAGGCCAGACCGCTCCACGCACTGACCAGAGGACAGGGGGTCTGCACTGAAAACCTGAGCCAAGGTAATCTGAGTTTCATCTCTTTCCCTTGAGTCTAACTTGTTAATGTTTACTACTTTGAAGATCTTAAAACGACAAACTTTAAAGCACAAAGAACCATTAGGGATAGGGAATGGATGTAGGGACAATGTTAAAAAAAAAAACATATTTCTTTTAGGTTTTAAGACCAAAGATTAATTGTCAGCATTAAATAATTTATGTAACCATTACAGGTGAAGCAGATGGCGCTCCTGAACCAGGCTCCCTGCACTACCTGCTGGGTCTCAACCTTCCGCTTGATCACCAAGACACCACTGAAGAGCAAGAGAGTTTCAAAGCGAAGATCAATGCCATCCGCAACAAACTGGTTCAAGCGGTAAGTGGGGGGGGGGGGGAACCTGACTAGTTAAAATGATTCAAAGTAATCTGGCTTCCTCCCACTAGAGGGAGCACTTGCTTATAAGGAAATATATTTTTATAAGAGATAATGGGGCATTGGATATATTTGGCATTAAATACATGCTGGGTCTCTTTACACATTTGTGTAGTTCTCACTGTTGCCTGTTTGTCTTTTGCACAGGGTCCCTGTCACATTGAACTGCATGCTGCTCTTGACATGATAGCGAGCTCTCAGCAGACACTAGGAGAGAGGTTCACTAATTTTTACCTCCCTAACTGTGACAAGTATGGCTTCTACAAACCCAAGCAGGTGAGAATCGCTGGATTTCTCAAAAAATTAAATTCCGCCCACCTGTTGAAAGAGATTCTTCCTGAACCACTGGGTGATTTATTCCTGCGGTTAACCGTCCCCATTTCTCTTTCAGTGTGAGTCATCTCTGACTGGACCGCCGGCTCGCTGCTGGTGTGTCTCTTCCTGGAATGGGAAGAAGATCCCAGGATCCAGTGACTTGCTCGATGACTCAGAGTGTCATCAAGAAGTTAGTCACTAAAGGATGGACACTTTTGATCGCTCATAAACAAACACAGACTCATACACAAACAAATCAAGACAAAAACAAAGGGAAAAAAAAAAAATCTGATGAGTTGACCTCATTTTACGAAAACACACTCATTCACACTAAATCTAATATCCTATTTCAGAGGTGAAAACTTCCTCTCCTTTTATGTATGTATCAAGACTTATTTATTCAGTGCTTGTATATTCCAACTAACCATTTGTCGTTTTTAGATATTTTATATGTTTGCCTATTTTTTTGATTGTAAATAGGGCAACACTGTATACATTTGTGTTTCTGAATAACTCCACTGCTCACAACCACAAGTCCGCAGCTCTGCCAAGCCCATTTCAGAGTCTTCAGGATCAGTTTTTTTTTAAATTCATTCAAAACTGGAGCTGCTCACTGCAAGACACAACACAGCCACTCATTCATTCAACATGTTGACATTGTCTGAATGTATCTCCGTTGGCGTTTCCTCAATGGGTATTGGGGGGGAAATACTTAAAGGGCCACAAGTATGTACACGGTGGCCAAGCACAAACATATCAAGACTCATCCAGGCCACCATGAGGTTTGGGACTGTTTTTTTTCTGCATTTGTCTACCTCTACAGGTCCACAGGTTCAGCACAGGATTGCTGAAGGCTCTCTTCAGCTACAGCTTTCTCATATTAAGGACTCTTTTATTTGTCTGTTTTGACTTATTCTATCATTTATTCAGGTATTTATTATGATTCACTTGTATATTTATGCTGTTTTTTTTTTTTGCTACTGAGCTCTTGTGCAGTGAACAGAATTACTGCTGAATGCTATTTGCCAGGAATGCTGCTATTCCATTATTGTTTTGGGGAAACAATGTTCCATGTTTCTGTAATCCTGTGGATGTGCACCCAATTAAAGTGTTATCATGATGAAGTCGTGCTTAAATTACTTTTCTCATTGCAGTATAATCTATTTCAAACATACAGTCCAATGCAAGAAAACGCCACATGAGAAAAATAATGAAAATGCTACATCTGGATAAATTAATGCTGCCTTTATTAAGGAAAAATAGACCTCTGAGGGTTGCATTGTACATGCAAACAGTATAATTACTTCAACATGGGCAAGTGATGAAAATGATCACTGGCTAACATGAGATGCGAGATAACGGTTCGTGGCCTTTATCCCGAAGAATCAGCTTATGCAAATTTGAAATTGACAACAAAACAGTTACAACCACAGTACAGATCAAAGAAAATCTCTCTTTTCCACGGCTTGAGATCCAGCATAAAAAAAAAAAACTTAATACACACTGTAGCTGCACTGCCTTGTCCAACTCCCTCAGGAGCAGGAAGCAACTGGACAATAGGAATTCATAGTGATAGGAATTCATAGTAAGGCACTGCATGCTTACTCTGAACTACATATATTAAACTTACATACATTTCATGTTTGTCATACCAAGCATACATATTATGATGTACACATGTGCAATGCCATTTAATTGTGCGTAAATGAAGAGCGTTCTCATCAAAGTTTGTGACAAGCACAAATGTCTTTTATTCAGAATAACACAACTGAATACTCAGATGTGGTCTCGATTTGGTCATACAAACAGCTTATGAAGACTCCATCCATGGCAGACTGTATCTGTGACATGAAGGCTTCTTCCTCCTGGTAGTCTTCCTCTGTTCTCCCTGCTTTGCCTCAGAAAAAGGTCCCACAGGTAACAGATGGAAATAGCAAACATCCATGTATCGGTTGAGCCATCTCTGGACCTCTCTTCCAATATCCTCAGTGTCTCCATTTGTTTTTGTTTACAAATCTTCGTGCTCACACTCCCACCCTCCCTCCCTCCGTCCTGCTCCGCTCCTATTGGCTGTCGGAGTTGTAGTACTGGGCGTCTCCTCGCTCCTTCCCATCAAAACCTGGCAAAGGCTGCCCGTATTTGTCCACACACCAGCAGAAGCCTCGCTTTCTGCCTTTGGATGGACGGCACTGGAAGGGACATTTAAAAGTAGGAAAAATAATTAAGGTGGGTAGTAGGCAGCTAAATTCACAAATCCAGTTGAAGACGCAGCATTAAGGTCAACAAGGCACTCCACTCAAGGAAGTATAACAGCAATAGTTAAGCGGCATTAATGGTCAGATTGTGCTGAGCCTTGGTTATCCAGCACACTGTGGTATTTTGAGCTGCTTTTATGGTCTACCTCCTGTTACACACACATATAGAGACCTTTAAGGTAAACAGAAACCTGGTAAAATATTTGCTTAGTCCCGTTTGTGAACAACTGACAACCAAGATCTATTTTCAGAAGCTGGTGGCCAGTACGAATCATCTGTTGCTGATTACACCCCACAGCTCCAAATTATGGGTACTACAAATGACTTACAGAGCCTGTGCAGCTACCCAAGGGCTGTTATTTTACTGCCAATTTTACTAAAGGTCAACCTCCACTCTAGTAAAACATGCAGCCATTCATTTCAAAGACTAAAGAAACTGCTGCTGCTGCACAGAGAATTCAGAGCTGATCAGGAAGGAAGACATCCTTATTTTTACTCAATATTTTAGCAGGCTTTGACTCATAGGCTGCTCTGAGCTGAAAAGAAAAGTCCATCTCTCAGACCAATCCTGCATAAAAGGAGACTAAGTAGATTCAATGAGACTTAAAACTGTACATTATCAGAACAACATATTTTGTGAACAAAGAATGTATCATGAGGAGTTTATAATAAGTATATAAGTTGCATTACAAAAGGCACTGTGATTCAGGTTTTGGGCTGCATCAGCTGACATCATTAAATATTTGCCAAGTCGTGGTTATTTCTGGAAAAACACATCCAAGTGTCATTTTGAGTTTTAATAAGAGATTATTTCTACTAAAATGATGCAAATGTCCCATTTTAAACTGACTATCTACATCTGCCTGCCGCTCCTACAGCGCCTTGGGGCTCAGCGAGGACACAAGGTCCATTCTACTAAAACAAAAACAATGAGCCTGGCATTGTGAGACTGGTTATGAGATGATTGCAGGTCAAGGAGAACACTCCATTAAGCAGGAGGGACTGCTGTGTTATAAGAAAAGCTTCTTGGGTGATGCAGTGGCCCAGGAGCCCTAAGTGCCTCCATATGAATGCGTCAGAACCACTCATTTAGTACAGCCCAGATCGTGGGTGAACCATGTGAGCGTGGGGATGGCTGAAGCTCTATTTCTGTGCATGCTTCTCAAAAGTCCAGCAATTATAGGGGGAGCGCATCGGGTGCTGGTGGCCACCTTGACGTCTGTCTCCCTGGGAGGGTTCCCGTTAAACGGCCATCGTCCCAGCCGTCAACCCCACTGGGGTTTGGCCCCTGTGGCTTTTCTCCAGCGCCAGTGGCTAGGGTCTACCTCACTGGTGTGGTGGTGCAATGATGAGGCTCTAATAACTACCAATGAATACAGGAGGACAGCTACAAATCTGTAATTGGGCTGTAGGAGCCCTAAAGTTTGAGTCACTAAGCTATAACACTGAATCCATATTAATGCAGCATGTGAAAAGAGAAATGCTGGTTTCCTTTCTTTAACAGCCTTTGTACACAAAGTTTTTTTATCAAGTAGTTTTAGTAATATGTTGCCACTCATAAAACTGAAGCGTACGATGATCCTCGGATGGTCTTCTTACCTGCTTTTTCTTATAGAAACCCTTCTTGTCACAGTTTGGTATCCGGAAACCTCTGGGGTTGAGGATGTCTGTAATCTTGAGGCTGCTGAGGATGCTCTCAATCTCCCTCCGACAGGGTCCCTGCAGAGTGGGCAAAGTGAAAACAGTCAGTGTGTACATTGTGCAGTAAGTCTGCTCATAATACCACATCTTCTAAACCTGAGTGCCACTAATCCCATGAGCACATGCTGTCTCCTTTTGTAGCATAAACTGTTGGACGTTTTTCTAGATCGACATAAGCTGATCCAAAACTGCATCAGACGCTGGCCTACTTTAACAACTGGACAATGGTTGTTGCAATATAAAAGGAGTGTGGATGAAAAATGTATTCATCTAACAAGTTCGTAGCCAGTTTTTAGAACTTCATCATCTTACACAAAGGATGGAGTATACATTAAATTCAAAGCGCCCTAATAAAAAGCCAAAAGGCTTCACTTCAAGTCCAAGTTCTTCAGTCACTAATCAACGCAGCCAGTCAATGCCCATTACTCGTGTGTGCTCACTTTTCTGGCCACAAAGAAGATCAAAATAGCAGCAGGACTTCCTAACAGGCCTTCATATAGGCCAATCCATCATTCGTTGGCTCCCAGTGCACCCGGCACGCGGACGCCTTGTGGCCAAACAATCGCCTGACCCAGGTCAGCCGCAGGGCCATCGTACCCGCTCGCTGCCATGCCATTCTGCAGTTCACGATGCCTGCCAACTGTCAGCACCATTACCCAAAACATTTCATCACCCGCAGGGGGAGAAAACACCAAAACACAGAGGAAGAGGAGAAAAACATTCCTCCAGTATGCTCTGAAGACTGAAAAATATTGGTTGCGGTACTTACATACTCAGGCTCCTGTTTTGTTTCCAGTGAGAAGTTTAGTTGGTCTGTGATGAGTGGACCTGGGAGCTCCTCCATCTTAAAGCTCTGGGCTCTCTTCTGCTGTTCCCTGCGAAGGACTTCTGACTTGGCAGAGGGGAAAAAGGGGTGAAGCGGATGCCTCAGTGGTCCCATTGGTCTTTGGGTGCTGTACAATGTTTGAGGGATTAAACCGGTGAAATTCCTCTCCTCATCCTGAGTCTCAGTATTATCTGCTGAAAAAAAGTGTTTATTTCAAAAACAGAGGATTAGGAGAAATCGATTTCTCAGAAAGATAATATACTTATGTCAAATGTGGCAGAAAAGGAATGAAATGTGAAAGATGGCTACCCCCACTTTATTGAAATGTAACCTTGAATGCCTATAGTTGCTTTTTAACCAAAAGCACACATTTAATAAGGTTACTTTACAATATCTGAATTAAAGAGGAAATCTAAAATTATTATTTGCATACGGGTTCAGGGAAGTTGAGGTTTTCTCATGAATTAACCATCTAATCTTTCACATTCTCTTTCCATCAATTCATTATAAATGTTCATGAAATAAATGAATAATCGGTGTTGAGCTGGATTGCCACTCTAACTGCATGTTATGGACATAAGAGATGATTATTAGGCTACTTTTAAACTTACCTCGCACCACAATGGAAATATCTTCACAAATAGAGCCAGAGGTTTTAAACCATCTGACAACTCCGCTGCATCTAATCAACGTATCTCACTTTTACATTACATACGTGTAAGTGTATGCAGGAACCGTAAAGCGCAAACAGAAAGTATAAATCGTGCATGTGGCACGCAAACTGACGAGGTGCATGCAGGAGAATTACCTGGAAGTTCATTAACTGGAGGTGTTGGTCTGACGATAAGTCGTTTATTAGTAGCATTTGCACAAATCCCTCGTCCCTCCAGCAGAGCCAGCAGAGGTTTCGTGTCCCCGGGCTGATGCTGACATGTGAGTCCGAAGCCACATCTCCCGGTGTACACGCCGCACGGCTGGCCGAAACTCAGCGCGCAGGTCATGCAGCAGCCGCAGCCCGGTTCGCGGACCTTCTCTGCACAGTCCTTGGGCAAAGGTTTGCACAAAAGCCTCGCTCCGGCGTCACATGGCTCGCATTTTATAACCGGTCCGATTGCACCTGACCTTCGAGTGAACGATGCGAGGAGAAAAGTCATGCAAAGTGCGCGAAAGCAGGAATCCATTGTGGCGTCTGAGGGCTTATGGTGTCAAAGTGAGGAAGAGCACTATGTTACTGTGGTGACTTTTCACTGGACAGCTTCTCTCTCATTCACATGAAGCCACCGGACAAAACATCTCAATATATAGACCCCAGTGACTGTACTAGTCACACCCCCGCATAGCTTGTGGTCTACTGATGAATTGCCTCGACTCCGTTATTCTATAAAACCATATGATGAAATTGGGAAGATTTAACAGATCACTGGAATAATAATTTACTGTATCGACATGTGACTCAGAGCAAAATAATATTCAGAAAATAAGAAAAAAAACTTTTGTTTGCCTTATCTAACAGACTTCATGTCTTGATATTGTCAATATGTTTTAATATTTATTGACTCACAATCAAGGAAATAATCATGGAAGGTAAAAAAAAAAAAAAAAAATGCACTGAAATGTTTTAATATAGACCAATTCTAAGCTTTGGAGCCAACACAAAGTTCATCACATGCAATACACAGAGTCATTCATAGGGGGCGCCCTATGTGTTTTAGTGTGTGTGTGCGTGTGTGTGTGTGTGTGTGTGTGTGTGTGTGTGTGTGTGTGTGTGTGTGTGTGTGTGTGTGTGTGTGTGTGTGTGTGTGTGTGAGAGAGAGAGAGAGAGATTATTATTTTAACAACTTGGGCGAATCACTATTTTATTTTCATATTCAAAGGCTTAAATGTTCTTATCTGCTATTACTGTATATAGTTGTTCCCTTAGTTTCTTGTATGATTTGGTTTTTGTTGCAAACTGTGCTTGTGTGCACTTCATGTATCTCGTGTTTGTGTGTCCATTGATTTGTGGCTCAAGAAGCTGCTGCACATGAACCTGCATGACCTGTGTGGTTTTACCACATACACTTGGACAAATCCATGCACAAGATGATTGTATCTAGCTGAGTTGTAATAAGCTACAACAGATGAAGTATTTAAGACTTGGTGATGAGTGTTAAAAGTACATTTACTCAAATGTTCAGGTATGATTTTGTGCCCTTACCTTACCTTTAAATCAATTCTACTATTCCTCTATTACAGAGGCAAATATTGTACATTTCTCTCTTTTTCACTTAACATGTGCACATGGGAAAAGTTATCCAATGAAATACTTATGCTTTTTTTTATTTATTAAACAACCCAACATGTATAAAAATCTCCAAACTGACAAATGCTTGATAATAAAATTCTGCCTTCACATTCATTTATCTATATATAAAAATTAAGAACACTCCCCTGGAAGATGTTGATAAAATAAAGTACCTTTACTTTACCACTATTGTATAAAATAATAATAACTGAAAGAGTGAATATATAAATGATAAATAATTTGAGACATTCAACATGTTCATTACTTATGCATATATGCATTTTATATGCTTTTATATAGGCTACGTCAGATCTTTATTTTTAAAAACATAGAAAAAATTGCATTGAACTGCAAAAAGTTGCAGAATATATTTTGGTTTCAGGGCTGAATTTACAAAGAGGATAAAGACGAACCAAGTAATGAGAACATAACTCAAGGAGACCTGCCCATATGGTTATCAATGTTTTGGACTCTGTAAAAATACCTCTCATGTACCTGTTCCCCACATGTACAGTAATACTATGGTCTCTGACCTTGTTGTTAGGATGTGTGACATAGCTGGGCCTGTTCGTCAGTGCTACAAAGCAGACCTTAGAATAAGGACACATACCAAACATGTAAGTGAGAAAATTCCTGAGTAATTACATCTGAAGCATTTTTAGGTCCACGATTAATTGGTTACAGATGAGCGAATGAATGCACCAGCACAAAATGTCCAAACAACCCACCTTAAAAGAATAACAGCAGGAGCAGCAAGGTGTATAGTTCCTCATTGCTTTTGAACATTTTTAAGAAGCCAATGCCAAATCAGTTGCCAACAAGCTCTGGCGTACCGCCACTTGACAGACAGGTCTACAGCAGAGCAGTGCTCAGTGGAATGCCAAACATTTGTTTCATAAGCTGAAAAAAAGCCTGCTGATTTCCCTCCCTCTCCTCTTAGAGCTCTTAGGAAGGGGGTCTCTCAGCCACCTGTGCATATTCAGCATAGCATAGGAGAGAGTCGGGCACAGGGAGTAATGTACTGAAGGAATGCCATCCCACAGAGCAGCCACTCAATAAAGGGGAGTGTGAGGAATTAGCTTTAGCACACACAGGATATTACTGTACATGTGTTTAACATAAACTGCTGTCAAAGTCTGTACTGGCCAACCGCAACTGCTTGTCAAAACCTAATCCGGAGCAATTTTCTACTGTTTTAAGATGATTTGGACTAATGGGATACACTCGCTTGAAGCTCTGAGAGTGGTCTGCATTTGCTCCAGCAGTTGTGTTGTAGCTCTCTGTAGCATATTGAACTGAAACCGTCAGCTAATTATATCCTGAATGCCTGCTTCTGGACAGAGGTAGCATTAAGCACCTGGGGGCCCGTCTCTACGGCTACTTGTGGGGGCCTTTAAAAAAGTTTTATTTTAGTATTCAAGGGGAACTTACGTTTTATATAAAGTTGTCCTCTGATGAGTCATGATGGCATCGTATGTATTTGATGTATTTTTAATTGTTACACAAAATCCAATTCAATTGTGAAAGGGGCCTGGCACACCTGCCTTGAAAAAAAACAATAAAGTCATACACACCACAAATCAAATATCAATAACCACACAAGTGACACATATACAAACACACACACATATTTTTGTGTTTGGGAGAATAGATAGGTTTTGAATTTCGCTTAAAGTAGAAACAGTAGTGATGGACCTCAGGTCAGCAGGAAGTTTGTTCCAGGGAGAATGACCATAGTAACTAAAGGCCCCCTTTCCAGACTATGATCTAGGTACGGCTAAGAGACCTCTAACTGGGGCGCTGGTGGCCCAGTGGTTAGAGCGTGCGCCCCATGTATGGAGGCTGTAGTCCTCCAAGCTGGCGGCCCAGGTTCAAATCCGACCTGTGGCTCCTTTCCCTCATGTCATTCCCTATTCTATTTCTCCCTGATTTCCAACTCTATCCACTGTCCTGTCACTCCAATAAAGGCACAAAATGCCCAAAAATAAATCTTTTAACAAAAAAAGGCCTCCACCTGATGACCTGAAGGGCCAGGTCAGGTTGTAGTCTGTGAGCAGGTAAGAAATGCCAATGGAGTTTTTCCAGGTCAGGTTGTAGTCTGTGAGCAGGTAAGAAATGCCAATGGAGTTTTTTTAGGACTGGAGTGGTATGTTTAAATTTTCTAATACGTGTCAGAACTCTGGCTGCTGAATTTTGAATAAAATTAAGTCTTCCTACAGATTGTTTGGAAAATCTGGCATATAGAGCATTGCAGTAATCTAATCTGGGTGAGATGAATGCATAGACTAATTTCTCTGCATCAGTTTGGGATATGAATGTTCAGAATTTTGATATGAATTTTAAATGGTAAAAATCCTGTTCTGGTAATATTGTAGATATGACTGTCAAAGCTAAGGTCAGAATCCAGAGTAATGCCAAGATTTTTGGCTTGCTCACTGTATTTAGTAGACGTGGATTTGAGGTGAATATGGATGTGCTGTGCCTGAATTTTTGGACCAATGGTGAGTATTTCAGTCTTGTCTGTGTTTAGTTTAAAAAAGTTGATGGACATCCTTGAGTTGATATCTTTTATGCAGTCTGTTAGTTTATTTATAGGACTAAGATCTTCAGATGAGAGAGAGATGTACAACTGTGTGTCGTCAGCGTATGAATGGTAAGACATGTTATGTAACTGGATGATTGCTCCAAGCGGAAGCATCTATAGATTAAAGAGTAATGGCCCAAGGACTGACCCTTGAGAGACCCCAAAGATAATTTTTGCTTCTTTAGATTATAAATTGCCACGAGAAATGTAAAACTTCCTGTCTTTTAAATAGGACTTTAACCAGTCAGGCACAGGGCCAATAGAATCATGAAGCCTTTGCACCCAGATTTTCTGATCAAGGTAGCTTTTAGTTAGATTTGACCTGAGTTATGTCAAGGGATACATTATATACAATTCATACATATAACCCTTTCATCAAATCGAGGTCTGCAGAACAAGTATGGGTAAAAAAAAATGTTTATGTATGTGCTTATCCCTAAAACTTGAAAATTAACCAAACTCTTTCCCTGTCACATCTGTCTACATGTGGCTATATATTGTATTTAAGTGTTTTGGAGTGAGAGGGTTTGGGGGATGGGGTTCAGGAATGAGACTGCCACAGATCACATGACAAGTCTGGTAGGGTCACTGTTATTCTTTTATCCCCCGTAGTCTCATGACTGTCTGTCATATAATTGCCCCTGTCTGAAGCTTTTCAGGCACACTCTCATCACATATGAGTTGTAAGCAAATGTCTCTATCATGATTAATACAATCTTCCTTCCCTTTGATTCTGTTCAGACTGGCACCCATACAGGGGTTTGACAATTATCCGATTATAAGATGTGGTTTGAATGGTGAGCAAAATAAAGAGGCGAAAAGGCAAAGGCTACCTTTCATCTAATTCCAGGGTCGGTTAATTATTTTTTTGGAGCGGTCTGTTCGTGTAGCTGTCGTGGTCCCCATTTCTGGAGGCTTGGCCCCCGAGGCAGTCCAAGGCTGTAATTAGGCCTGAGCGAAGTGGAGGACGGAAAGAGAGGAACTCTCAGCACTCAGTCTGACAGATTGCAAAGTGCTCGGAAGTGGGCTGAGAGTGGCGCCGTTCACTTTGGGCCCTGAATCCCCCCTACTGCCAGACAGTATCACTTCCTGTGTCTGTATTTCTATGTCTCGTATTGAAACATTAGAACTTTGAACTTGAATTCACAGATGTATTCATTTTTCTTCACATGTGCAAAACATATTGATTCTCATTTTTGTTCTATTGCTCTCTTTTATCACTTTGCCACTTTGCCTTCTGTTTGACATCAATAATAACTGATTGAGTAAATCCCATGTACATGAAAACTGTTTCTAATTGAGTAAAAGTTTGTTTTATTCATTATTTAGAATTCTTCTTCTGTGGTGTGTTTTGGAACTTCAATAAAATCAAGTACAAGTGAAATGGACAACTGCATGTAATTTCTTCTTGCAATAGTCCTGTATCATTTTTCTCCCTGACACCAACACACCATTACTCATCGTAAACAAAGACAAAATTATAGTTGGTGGATGAGGGAATATCCCTAGCAGATGCAGGCCCTACAATGCTCCATTTATTTTATAAGTGATGGTGGTCTGTGGTTGCAAGATGTGGTTTGATGCTATAAAGAAAAGACAAAGACTTACAATAGTCCGTTTTAAAAGTTATAGATGTCAAAACAGGGAACATTTTGGGTCTGCAATAAATAGAAGATATTGAGTTATATTGAGAATATTAATTGGCCTACTTTTTATGAGATATTCACTGCTGTTGTTTTACTTACATGCAGATAATGTTGAGACATGATTCATTTAAAGCACACCTCGCATGATTTAGAGATCATGAATATTAAATTTACAAGTAAAAATTGAAAGCAAGTCTATTCATACAAAGTCAAAGTTCATGTGCTAAAACATCACCAAAACTTTTCTGTAATAATGGGGATCTAGCGTCTATCTCTTGAATTAAATAAACATCTTAAAGTGGACATTAAAAAACTCACTTTAAAATGATTGACAATGTTAATAACATCCAGGTACTATTAAAGTGAACATACTGAGAGCATAGTGGTCAAATACTATTGATCAAAGAAACTTGAGCTCTGATAAGGCAGCAGGCACACACCATTGAGTCACAGGTCAGGAACCCTTGGCCAGTATTAAAGTCATGACGTAAACACAAATTCACATGACAAAGGCATTAACTGACCTTACAGCCTGTTGATTTCAGTTCAGTGACCATGCCCTACAGAGACCCCTCCACAGCAGATGTGAGCAACATTATCTATGAGTAGACTGGGATAGTCATGACCATCTGTGAACTTTATCCCACGCTACAATCCAGTTATGTTGTCACCTTTTTACCACAGTCACGACTGCAGAGCATTACAAACTGCTTTGATTTATTTCTTGGTACTGTATGGCACAGAAACTTGCAGCGTTGACACTTAAATCTGTTTTAACCGATTCTGAAGCAAAAAAGTTTGTAATCCTTTAAAACTTATTGACAACTAATGATACACTGATGGTGTTGGGTTCATTTAGACTGATGGTGGTGGGTTCATTTAGACTCAATCCAAACTATGTTGAGGCCTGATCTGAAAGCTAACAATTAAACTCTGTATTTTGTGGTTTTGTTGTCTGCTGAAAAAAAAAAGAGAAGCCTCAAATTGTTCAAATTTTTTTCTCCCCAACCTATACCCTATTACCCATGTGCCGCAGAGAAAAGAGATGAGCCCTGCCCCTCTAATTAAGTGGCTGTAAAAATCCTGCAGAGCTAAGGTAATTGAGGAATGAGAATAAGTTCTGTCAGGCAGATATACAGGGTCTCTCATCTCTACATTATCTCCAAAATGTGATTGGTCTCAGCCTGCCAGAGGACTGTTAAGTAAATTTGAAAGCTTACATTTTTAGGACATTCATATTGTGTGTGACAGGCTCAGCATACCGACTTCATGCGTCAACACAATAGCAGTGATTATACTGCAGAGGCTTGTCAGCAATTGCCATATGTTGGTTAAAATAAGTCAATACTTTTGTAGGGCATTTTCAGTACGTCTTTCTTCCTTGAAAATCTACTCAAAATCGTAAATATAAAGACATCAAATCTTTTATAATGGGAAATTATTACACTATCATGCTAGGCATACATACTCTTCTCAAACCTGTTTGAAATATAGTCTCACCTTACAAGCTTTTCTGTAATCTAATCATGTTGCTTGGTTTTCTGGACTTTCCCCGGCTTCTTTTATTTCAAGGCCACTCCACACTAAATAACAGAGGAAGACAGGTTCAGGGCTCTCTGCAGTCACCACACCTGGGCCCTTGCTTCCTTCCTGCCCTCCCCGGGAATTCTTCACTTTCACCACCTGCAGAGGGACAGTACTGAGAGGGGAGGAAGGAGGGTCTACCCTATTACACCTTTCCTGCTTCTCTGCAATTTTATTCCCTCTAAGCACCATTGCGCCAGCCTGTCCAGGCTTGTGTGCAGGTAAAATCCTTTTTTTTTTTTTTTTTACAGCATTTCACCAATAAGACAGTGGACACGTGTGCTGGATCTGTGCATTTGTGCCAGGAAAGTAACGCACAAATGCACTGAAGCTGGCTGTATTTCAGCCCTACTGAAGGATGTAGTGGAAATTCACTTGAGACTGTCACCACAACTTTTTCAGCTTTTAGAAAAAGCTAAATAAATGAAGGTAATTTTCGCTAGGGTTAGCAGCCACATCACTGAACAAAATAGGTTCAAAAATATTGTGTAGCTAGTGTCCTCTGCTGGCTGTAAATTGAACTGAAGCTTTTCATAAAACTTCATGTTTCCAGGGAGGCCTCTTTATTACTTAACTCTCAGCAGTATAGTGACATGAACATGTTACTTATCTGCTCCTCCTTTAAACTCTGGGATTAGCAACAATTTGAAGACAGTATAGCTTGAACTCTGCCTGTGACAAACACTTCAGAACACACAAGACCTTTGCATGGTACTCAGTGACAGTCCCTGAACAGCAATCATAAGAAAGACATACATGTAACTTCCTGTTATTCACTGTTCTTCTAACCTACAATACTTTAATAAACATCGTAGAACACTTAAACGTCTGACAGATTTCATATATGATTCTGAAGATTAAAAAAAATGTACGCTTCATAAAATTAGGCACAAACAAGTACGTTATGTCTGTTGGATAATACGATTTAGGAATACAAAACATGGATTCTAGACTTAGTCATATCATTGAAAAAGTCTGATTGCTTCAATAAAGAGCAGGTGTAAACTGATAAAGAACATAAACGACGTGTTGTGTGACAGAGGATAGAATAAGATTTTTACCAACCAAATGCTTCAAAGGAGAAAATAAAGTAGAAACCCGCCGTGCATTTAATGTCAAAAAGTGAAGTTTCGTGATACTTGCTTACTACAGGTAAGCTATAGGCCTACTCAGATATGAAGTTTGCTACCTTGTTAGTTATACCCAACACACACGTGGATAAACATGGGGCCAAAGCTAGCCAGTCTTTTAATTCACAACTTAATACGACGAAATGTTGTGTGTTTACTTGAAGCCTTACAAAAACGAAGGAAGAGCTTTCAACTGACTGTTTGTGGGACCGGTTCCTGGATCTCTGATGGTTGCCAGGCAACAGGTCCTTGTCTTATTTTTCTCTTGGGATGGGAGGTTAAAATGCTGATGGGAGGTTAAAATGCTGTTGAAGTGTTATTTGTTAAATAGCCTAACTCTAAATTTATAGAACAGCTGTTATTAGTCCTATAGAGTTATTAAACAAATCATGTATTTGTCATTGCTGCTCCAGTTATCAGCAAATGAAAAAATAGCTAGTATGTGAGAGGCCTAGTTTACATTATGTTTGCTAGGAAGTGGTTCAATTGTTGTCTAACCATATGAGATTATTTTGAATGTTTTACATTGTCTTCTATTTGTGTTTTCATGTATGCTAGGCCTACTGTTCTTTTGTGGGTATTTTTTCTGTTCGATGAATAAACTTCTGTTAAAAGGAATTTCCCAATGGGGATAACAAAGACGTAAGTCTTATAACCAATTAGCCAATACGTTATAATAACCCATTAGCCATGTTTAGCCAGTTTGACACAATCACAAACTGGGAGCTTTACACTCCGAGCGAACGTGACATAAGAAACAAATGGCCAAGTAAATAAATGTCAAATTCGACAGCTCAAGGAGATTAAATAAATGTTTCACTTTGTTTATTTACAGAACGCATCACACAATGTCATGTCAATACACAAATAAACTGTCCACTTGTAACAGTTAGCATGTTATAAACAGAGGCAAAGTATTGTGAGATACATATGAGGTACAGAATATAGGTTATGAAAATGCTTTTTTTTTTAAAGATAACAATTGTGTAGGCCTACGATTGTGTAGACCTACATCGATGTAATAATTACACCCCTAACAGGACTGCATTTGGAGGTAGGACCCTCACTAGATAAAAAGGATGCTCAACCAAGAGTTGAAAGGAATCAAGTTTTATGGTCATTTTCTCATACACATTTCCGACAAGCAAACAACTGGGGTCAAAATAGCTATATTTTTGCTCCAGTGCAATAAGTCCAATATCACTGACAAATGGCCCCTTTGTTTCTTCAAAAAAGTTTTAAAAAAAAAACCCAAATATGATTACAATGTTTGCTCTTCCGCTTTAGCAGCCTGTTCCTTTTAAGTAAAAAAACAAAAAAGGATTGATAAGCTATTTGGTAGGCCTACTGAAACCTGCCCTGTTGTTTTGGGCAATGGACCCTTTCAAACATAGGGCACTTTAGTAAAACATTGGCAGCTGTTTGTAAAATCAATTTGTACCCACTTCAACAAAAAGTAATGAAGTGTTTTTAACTCAATAGTGTCAATATATATATATATATTAGGGAATAATTAAAATATTGTTCTATGGTTCCTCTCATTTTAGCACACACACAACCATACAAGCACACTTTCATTTCAATGTTGCTTACAGCTTTCAAAGTGGTAATAATCAAATACATCTTATAAAGAAAGTTATTTAACAGTTCCAGAAAGGTTGCATACATGCTGCACATATACAGAAGGCGTTGGTTTAAGTAAAAAGGTTGTTTTTTTTTACATTGCATAGATAAAATAGATAAAATCCTGTTAGCGATGAGGCCTACCCTGAAGTCAAAAAGCATGTCTGCAGCACTGATTTCCCACAGTTTTTACTCCAAAACAAGACAGCATGCTTGATGATAGGGCACAGAGATGCTTCTACATCAGCTTCAATATAGAGACTATATATAGCTTGAACAAACTGTTTTGGTTAAATATCAGAAAAAAATCATCACATGGAAATAGATAGGTTCTTAATTAATGGTACTTAAATATGCCTGTATAAGAAAAGCAGCCTTTGTGTTTTGTACTTTGTTCTTAAAATACATTGAAAGAATATATCTGTGACAGACTTTACAGCTTTAAACCAGTAAAATAGGACAACACATTTCATATTTTTTAATTTACTGACTACTTTACAGCTAATTTTACAGAAAAGAATAGTAACTGAGTAGTAGGGCTTTATATGTTTCTATTGTAAGATGTCATTAGATATCCTGCTTCCTGCTGCTGGTAATTAATCATTATGCATGTAATGTCCAGAAACATCCAGGGTTAATGTCCAGGTCATCCCCATCTTCAGTCCTGAACATTTTGTCCTTTGGCCTTTAAGTCCTTTTTTGCAGTTTCTTCCCTCAGTGAAAGTTCTTTCAGATGATCAGCCCAGTAGAAGGCAGCCCTACTTACTCTTCTGCGAGCCAATCATCACCTTGGAAACAAAGTTGACAATGGCGCTCGCCGGCTGTTCAGGGTCATGCTCTGCAAACAGGTGACATACGTTGTCCATGGAAGTACCAGTTTTCCTCGCCACAAAGCCAAAGATCCTGCAGAGATGGAGCAAAGTAGTTAATAGTGGCCAGGTAATCGGCCTCTAACTGACCATGTGACTTTAAATAGAACTGCTTTAATGCTGTTCTTGTTATTTTAATGTAAAAAAAAAAGAAAAAAGATTTACTTACTTAGCTGAAGGGTAACCATCTTTTTTCCACCTGTGAGCAGAGAAAATAGCATTTTGGTGTTGTTGGAATTTCCTCATACATACAATTAACTATATTTCCACCTACAGCATTAAGCCCTTTTCAACCGTCATACACTAAATTAAGATATTGTGTATTTCATTCGTACTCCGTACTCAACAGTAGGAGTATTGCGGTTGTTTTTATTTTATATTAACTGTTGTGAACCAAAACCACAAAGACAAATTCCTTGTATATGTAACTCTACCTGGTAATAAACACAGCTCCTGACATTTAAAATGATCTGTGAAAATGTACATTTATTTTAACATATTAAGTTGTCCTTTTCAGAAACTAGTTATGATATTCCAAGATACATTCTAACATTGCCCGACATATCAGGTTTAACCAACCACAGCCATTGGCAGCATTCTGTAAACATTTTAAGGACAAGTGTTTCAACTTGAAGCAACAATACTCACTTTCTCTCCTGAGGGTCCAATGCACAAAATATGACTGTGCTGACATTGTAATGCCTCCTGAAGAAGAGCCTTGAATGAGACAGGGGGTAGTTATTGTAACAAAAAGTTTTTTTCATTTCATGCAGATAGGCGTTTTATTGTCATTGTAATTAGGTACCAGTATGTATAATATGAAAAGCCTGTGTGAAACTCACTTCCTCTGGTTGTCTGTGAGGGTGATTCCCTGGGACGACACCTTGAAGTGGACTACAGTGGAGGTTGGTGAGGGATCGGCGTTCAGAGTCATGCTGGTTGCTTTCTGCACGGCCTGGACGCCTGTTAGTGACTCCATCTCCACCGAGCACAGATACCACACGTTGCAGGCTGCAGGAGCACACAGTCAAATTATACTATGATCACAACTGTGCAAATAGAGCAAGTGTATTTAGTGACTCAGTCCATAATAACAGGGCTAAATATGGGGATACGTGTGGCTGCACCCAGTAACAAAAGTGTTACAGAATTGCACATAAAGATTATGTAAGTGTTTATGCAGAGTGGCATCATTTCTTTGTAATACTGCTATTTAAAGAAGGTGATCCTGGATGATTACCTGCACCCTGTTTTAACAGCTCAGCAGCAGAGTTGGTGACTGATTGTGAGGTAGTCTCCACAACATCTTCAAGGGGATCTTTGGACAAGAAAAGCAGAAAAGTCAGTTATATTATTCAGTAGAAAACCACAACAGTTACATCAACAAACGAAATGACCAAATGGCCAGACAGGCAGATGTGGGTATGACCACAAGCTTCCACATAAAATTAGCTCTGTGACTGTGCGTCCAATGTTTACCTCTGTCAGGTATGATAAGTTTGCAGGGCAGGGCCAAGGGAGTAATTGAATGTTGGCAGACCAGCGCCGTTAAGCTTCCTACAAAACAATACAAAATCAAATCAGTATTACAGTAAATGCTTTCGATGCTTTACAGCCACATCAATTTCTTGTTTTTCTTTTAAATGTATATTCTGTAACTTAAACGTGAATCATCATACTTTATATATCTTTACGAAAGTAGAAAAAAAACAAAATAAAATAATGATCAATGAAACGACCGTTGATTAATCACCCATTCAAGCATATGGCCGTTAATTATATGACAAAAAAAACATGATTTGATCTGAAAATGTCAGGTAAAAATATACAACATGACACAGACGGCATATTTTCCAACAAAAGCAAATGGTGCAGTGAGCAACTGACCAGAAGAGGGCAGTATGGTGCATGACGTCTGTTATTCTGGTGCACTATAAACAAACAGCTAGCAGCTTTTGAAGTGAGAAGCATTAATAGAGTGTGTACTCACCAAAATAGGGTTCATTGGGGCAACCCTTCAAGCGCACTCCTTTCTGTGTACACTCAATCAGGAAGTGGCGAACCAATTCATTAGATAGATCGCCTCCTGTTAGAAAATGGACCAAATTACATACAGACAGAGAAAAAAAACCCCAGTGAGTCTGCAGTCTGTTGTAGATAAACCATCTCACCTAAATCACAACTCTTAGCAATTACCTCAACAACATGCTACTTCCCAGCCTTGAGGAGTTACATAAAACATATTCAGCTCCACACTCCACTTCAACATGTCCTAAGATTAATGTGATTATGATTCAACAGAAGGGCCTCTGAAGGGGCAGGAGGGTTCCATGTGTGGAATGTCTTGACACAAAGGCTTGGAGAAAGGCCCGCTCCTTCAAGTGGGTTTGGTTTCACACATATAAGAAGCCACAAAGCCCTAAGCTGAAAGTGTGGGGAAGGACAGTGTCATGATGTCACTGCAGGTGCCGTTGGACTGGGAATGGGTGAAGGCATACAAAAGGACAGGTGTGAGTGGGAGATGAAATAAAAAGGGATGAGTGCTGTTGTGGTTTTCTGCAGGAAGGGCAGAGGGGCATCCGTTTTGCCCTCATGTGTTGACAGAAAATACACACAATTTGTTTCTGATAGTTATTGTGTAGGATTGTATGTCCATGTTTTGAATAAGAAAAATGTATTTGTGAACCTCTATAATCCCTCAATCAGCCTTTGTTTTCATACTGAAACATGGCCAGAGAATGTTTGGCCAAATTTATCTAGCATCTTCCCCAACCCATTCTTCACAAACAAACAAAACAAAACAAAAACACTGGGAAGTACTTCACCGGGCAGCCTGTTTTGACCCTGCTCCCTGGATAATACATCCATATCAGGCAGTGTTATGTGGGGCAGAGAGCTTCCCATGAAAAGGCCCCCGGATCACAGTAGGCTTATCAAACCGGCACATCCTTTGTTTGCGAGTGAAACATTAGCTGTACATCTAAGACTACGAGGCAAAAGGGGGTCTGTTTGGCTTCATCGTGGTGATGCCCAGGAGAGAAACACAGAGTGAGGAGCTCTCACACACAAACAGAGGGAGGGACTCTCAGGTTCCAGCATGAAGGTGAGTACAGTGGGCTGTAACTGTAGATGGCTTTGTGTGAGATTATGTGATGTATGAGTGTCTTTCCACTGCACCAATCACTGATATCAAAATACACTTATTTTCTTTCTTTTCTGTACTATGATGAGCAGGTGGATACTTTTCCCATATGTGCATGCATGTTCATTTAGGAGTTACATTCTGCAGGATCTTTGCCTAGCTTGGGAAAGAACAAGCATCGAAGGGAAGACAGCCTAGCGCCGCCGAAATGGGTAAAACTACATGTAAGGTTCTTAGTAACAACCTGTTTTGTTCAAAGGAAAAGTCTTGAGCTGTAAACAGCCAGCAACCCTATGCCTTTCGAAATCTATTTTTTTACCTTTCTTGGTCTGCTGGAAAACTGAGGGTGGAGGAGTAGCCACCTTCATTGCCAGTCCATAGGCCCCTCTGAAGGAATGACTGTCCCGCACGATGAAGCAGCCAGGCTCCTTGTCCTTTAAGACTGAAATGGCTGAGTCAAAAGAAACATAATCAGGCGATGGCTCTAAGGTTATACGGGGAAATTCATTAACTTTTATCAAATCAGTGGAGACTGAAGGAATACCTTGGTCCCTTGAGATGTCTGGCTTGTACCAGAATTTAGATGTGTCCTGCACAAACTTTACAGTAACCTGCTTGACAGCCAGTACATCTGGAACACAAACAAATATCAGTTCAATAGAGTAGTGATTTAATTTCATGATGATAGCTTAAATTAGGTAACTCTTTTTACCTGGCAGAGGTGAGGCTGTGCCCGGTATCTGAGCCGAGAGGTCAGGCAACACATTGGGGAAAGGAATGCTGAGGGAGCTTCCACTGTGGGGACTCGAGAATCCACTGAGGGATGGAGATGCTGTTCCCAGCGAATGCTCTCCATCTGACGCCCTCTTCTTCTCTGGCAGAAGTGGTGGCAGCATTTGAGGCAGCTGAGGCAGAGGTT
This sequence comes from Labrus mixtus, assembly GCF_963584025.1. Lineage (NCBI taxonomy): Eukaryota > Metazoa > Chordata > Actinopteri > Labriformes > Labridae > Labrus > Labrus mixtus. Next base: position 17,453,091 of record NC_083619.1, on the reverse strand, counting down.
CCCTGTCCATGCCTCCATTTCCCAGCAGAGCGGAGGTGGAGTTTGGACAGTCCGTGCCATAGCCGAGCCCTGAGTCATCCTGCTCGTCAAAGCTTTGAGCAGGACTGCGGCTGAGGGCGTAGCGACCCATACAGCTTCTCTGGCTGCTTCGGGGAGAGCTGTGGGCGTTAGGGGCAGGGTGGATGTGGGGGTGGGACAGGGTAGGAGAGTGGTGGCCATAGTCCAGTGACATGGAGTGCTGCATTTGCTGTCTGGCAGAGGAGTAGCTGCTAAGAGATGAGTGGCGACTAAGGAGAGGATGCTCCGGCCAAGATGGGTTCACTGTTGAACTGAAAAACAAAACAGATTTAGAACATTATTTTTTGTATCTTGCAAATATTGCATTCTTGTTTGTCTCATGAATTAAGGACATCTACAATGTCCTGTTCATCCCAGGTAGATTTGTCGTTTTTGTTTGCCACCATTTCTGTCTCTTCATTTACTTGTGAACTCAAAATTACATCTCTTATATACTTCTTAAAATTATCTGCAAAGTCTGTTTACATTGCAATTTGTACAGGGCAGCTTTAATTTTGATTAATGCACCAACATCTTCAACACAGATAAATGTATTGTGTAGTGTACTTTCACTTATTTATAGGAATTAATGACACTCCTGCTGCTCTGGTTTTAATTGGTCTCATTCTTCATTTCACTCTGGTCTCATTTCATTTAATGAGACAATAAAATGTGGATGGAGATAGATGCTTTATTTATAACACTAGTGCTATCTTTGGAACTGTAGACTGACACATCCCTTATCAATAATAAAAAAAAGTGTTTGTACTTACTTACAATCGCACTGAAAATCAAACCCCCAGTTCTATGTTGTTGTTTTTTGTTATCACGCTCTCTAACAGGAAGAAATGGTTCTGGATAGGACAGATCTGTACCTGTCTGTCTGCTGAAGGGTCCCAACAATAGAAGCAGAGTGTGTAGTACTGAGCATCCTGTGACAATTGATGGAGGAGTCTGGTAAAGCCTCAACACCAACATGACTGACCATCTCTGGATATCCCCTGGGTTCTGTTTGAGAGCAGGAAAACAAGAAATCGGAATTATTGCACATGTATTTAGCACATTCATAGAAAGATGCTATTTTCGCTCCAAAAGGTTTAAGCTGTGAATTGCTGGTATGTTTAACCGATATTGCTTGATTCAAATGTTGACGTAAAGGTTCATATATGAATAAAGATGAGATAATGTGTATAAAACAAACTGACAAAGGTCAAATAAGCAGAAGTATTCCAGCTGGATTGTATGATTGGAGTGGGGGAAATCCCTGAGGCTCATGGTTTCCAGACCCAATCAATACCGGGTTTGAAATGAAATATGTCCACATGGCTTTAACCCTGACCATCAATCTATACGAAACCAATCAACAATTCCCCCTGCCACAGCCCATGAAGTCAACAAATCAGTCGAGACTGCAACTACAAATGAAAAGCCTTCTGATATAATTATCTAAAAGCTTTATTTTAATCAGTTTCAGCCTAACGTCCCTGTCATGAATATAAAGGTTATGTTCAAAGTCAAACCTAACAGTCAGGTTTTCTCCGGTTGAATGAAAGGTACAAAGCTGAAAGAGTAGCTGGTTTATTCCTGTCCCTGTTTCCCCTCCGTGTAAACAGACACACTTTCATGGGGGAAGAAAAGTTGTTTTGTGTCCTGCCTCCTGACCCGCAGTAACCATGGAGATGTGGCAAGACTGAATGTGCCGATTCTTGCCGGGGTGTCTGAGGTAGTAAGGCACAGCAGGAGAATGAATCTGCTCTCGGGCCTCACAACTTTTAACATACCAACAGTCAAAGTAAACTGAAAGTAAAAGTATAGGTTGTATTAGGTTCACGGAGAATGATCGATCTATGTGTGGGTGTTTTGTTCCTTGCATTAACAACAGTGTTAGTCTATGACAGCATTACAAATAAAGCTAGGCTCACTTCATCTAAAATACTTCACAAAAAACATTACAGTTCATGAGTTTGAATCATCTGTTCCATTGATGCTTTTATAGTATAATAGAATAAATATGTAACAATTTAAAAGATCTATTTTGTCAGTGTCCACACAATGCTGCATGGCAGTGGACGACACTGTTCTTTCCCCATATAACGTTACATTTTTGAATAGCTTTTCCAGTCATGGCAGGCTTAACCCGTGATCGATGTGGAACCACAACAATGCAGCTTTCAAGTTGGCTGTGAACTTCATGGAAACCCACTTTCTTGGAACCAGCGTCAGCTAACTTCTTGGTTAGACTGAATTGGTTTTCACTGTGAATTGTCAGCCCATTGTATGTTCAGCTTATACTGTATTCCCTGATCTAGTTCCATAAGTTCTAACCCTGGGGTAACTTTATATTTCTGTTTTGAAGTTTTATATATCAAAGAACATTCCTGTTATGTCCGGTTTGTTTTCAGAATGATTGTGATCTTGAGACTTAACCAGGAACCTGCATCTGCTCATTTAACTTGTGATATTCCTTCTTTACTCAGATGAATCTTACTCATATTCCCCTTTTAATTGAACATTTAGACATTTAGAACTGCACAGTGTTGTATTTATCCATGTTCAAATAATTACATTTTAAAGCATCCTAAATCATGAAAGTTGGAAAAAGCATTCTTCTCAGTCATCTGTTCAAATCAAGCTTTGTTGGCAGGTCAAGTCTAAAGTTTTGAACATTAGCTTCCATCAGTAGAGAAATGCATAAATAATTATGTGATTTAAAAATGTAGCGAACAATTAACACATAAAGGATATTTAATGCAACGTCAACAATCCACAGATACTGGGCTACAAAGTGCTATAAATGCATCACCCTTGCATCTCTGAGAATTATATAAAATGGGGTTTTTCCCCTTCAAACACCTCAAAAAAGAGCACATCCCCTCAAAGAAAAAAAAAAGCCTTTGAGTTTGAATCTGAAGAACAACACTGTTCTGTCTAAAAAGATTTCTCCCCTGGCCATGACCACAAAAACATTCTCCCAAAAAAACTAACATGAAGGGCAGAGACTGGTTAGGAATCTCCCTCTGCTTTTACATTTATGGGGCGTCTTTGTTTTCCCTCTCTGACTCAAAACCACTAAAATTCCACAAATGTCGTCTCCATTATTATCTGAAGCCAGGCCGAAGATATTGTTCCCAAAGAGTCTGTCACAGAGCAGACATGAAAGACAACTCGTGTGTCGCCAATAAACCTCTGCATGGCACCGTCACTCACTAGCTTTATGAAGTTGAGGGGGAAAACATGTCCGCCAATGGGGAGATTACTGAACATTACTGTCACTTGAACCTACCGTGGTCTGTTCTGTATCCTCCGTAGGACTGCATGCTGGGTGATGGTGTTTGCCTGAGCAGGGTGAATTCAGAAATATTTTTCACTGAAAAAAGAAAGGAAACCAATATGAAGACATTTAACCAAACTACAAAAAAAAAAAACAAGCTCATCGTGAACACTTCTACAATCAAATACTCCGATAAAAGCATCTTACTAACAATGACACAGGAAACATTCAGTGCTTACCATAAGGTGTTGGAGGAGAGATAGGGAAGGCTGGGGTGGGGGGAGTCATGTCACTGCCTGCCTCGATCCCAGTGTCCATGTCTGGTCCCTGGGCCCTGTAGTCTGCACTGTCACTCCTGTACAGCATGTGATGCTGTAACAAACAACACATACATGTCAGCAAACATATAGAATAGAATGGTATACATGATATACTTCATAACACGACACATATGTGCTTTATTTACCTGAGTCTGTGGTACACACGGGGAGTACGTCCGCTGGCTTCTGTACTCCTCTGTAACACCCCACCCCGAATTACAGAAGCCTGGATGGTCCGTGACATCACTTCCTTGGCGACTGAGACTCCTTGTGACACCCACCTGGCCCTCGCTGGACTGGACAGCTGGATACACACAAAAGAAATATGCAAGTAGATCATTACATGTTCATAGATTTACAGGGATTGTTAACTTCTTTCACATTTGATACCGTTTAGAAAAACATTCATTAAAAATCTTTGACCGTAACGGTCTTCTTCTAGTCAAGGTAGTATTGAGATGTTTTCTCTCATATTCAGGGTGAATAGATAACGGATGGGCAAGACAGTTGAAACAGTGATCAAATTATTTCGAAGGGTTTGTTAGTTTTGTGTTACTGAGTCTTTCTGGTGGATGGAAAACTGTACATTACAAAAGAACATATCACAATAGTATTCAGTTTAATTCTGCTGCCTCCATGTTATGTGTTGTATGTGCTTTCAATGTGGCCTCTGGGACTATTCCCTTGTCTCTCCTCTATTGTCTTTATTGCATGAACTGCTTTGATGTCTTTGTTCCGTCTGTGCCACATACTGTATGTCTCTCATCCTTTTGCTTAGGCCTGATGTAATAATAAATGTAATTTAATTTATTGTATTTTAATTTTTAACTAATGCATTTGAGGTTGCCTACTGACAACTGGCCGGGGACTACATATGGAAATTAGCCGCAAAGGCTAAAGCTGCTACTTTCACTGTACAGTTAATTAAAGGGGTCTGTCCACCCAACAATAAGCAAATAAACTAAACTAAACTGTGTGGTATTGAGGGGATCTAACGTTAGAACGACTGTAAATTAAATAGTCGGACTGCAAAAAAGAGCCAAAAGTATTGTCAATAAGACTGATTATTCTACTCATACAAATCCACTTATTCTAAATTCCCATGTCATGAAATGCAATGAGCTGTTTTATTACAAAATAAAACAAATGATGTTCAAAGCAAAATCAAAATCACATCCAGATTCTGTGCAAAGGGTTAGTGCCAATATGATAAAAAAAAAAAAGGTGTTTGTAAGTTTATAGTAAAAAAAAGCTAACATAGGTATTAAAAGGACATTGTGTTTTTATTGTTGGGCTTTAACTACGGAATGATGCCAACATTTCATTCATTTTTGATTATCTAATACATTTTTAAAACGTGTAATTGACTTTTGGTTTTAAAACAAATGGTTCGTAAAGCTTTTTTTTTTTTTTTAAAGCTGTATACTGTAAGGGTGAATGATGTATCTGTTGTTTTATTTACACTTCTGGAAGCTGGTAGTTTCATTTGATAAGAATGTAGGATAGATTTTTAGAAGCAGTCTGCTTTTGCCTATGCCTGTTCAGTCACTACTTAATGCATGACAGTTGACTTGTTTTTTATATTGTTAATCATTATTGTATAATGGATGATGAATAAAAAAAATATGTATAAGCCCACAAAGAGTACGCACTGCACAGCTAACCCTGTGGCACTGCCTGGAGTCATGTTTTGAGAAGACAGCTGAGGAATGCCAGGGGTCTTGTTGGGAGAGGGTGGGGGGGGGGGGGGGGGGGGGGGGGGGGGTTAGTGTGTATATGTGTGTGTGGGGGGTCAATGTTGTGACTACTCTGATGAGTGCTGCCACTCAGCACTAGGGTGTTAATTTGAGCCCTCCCAGTGAGCTCTGACCCCGCAGCTCTGAAGAATGCTAATGGTGCAAGAAGTGCTAATGCCCTGGATCATTATTCACCCCGTCTGGAGCGAGTGTGGATGACACAGACAGATGTTCCTCCATGCATGCATCACGGTGATACAACTTTTTTGATCTTCTTTCATCATTATATCCAATCTACCAACCAATTTACAACATTTGACATATAAGTGTGAACCATTGACTCAGAGTAGGGGATCCCATCCATCTCTTAAAATGTGTGTGGAAACAGTGAGGAGACAGGTGAGAATGGATCTGAATGGTTTGGCAAAAAAAAAAAAAAAAAGGCTCATCTCTAATGACTCATTTTCATTGCCATGTCTGTAACCTTGAACCCTCGAAGAATAGGGCTGGGCAATATGAGGGTCAATACAGTATTGTGAGGCCATAGAGAGGTTTCTTCAAAGTTTGAATTCAAGTGGAAATCTTTGAACATCTCTAGTTGTTTCACACAGTTAAAAATCAATAAGGATCACTGTTTTCAGGCAGTACTACTGGCTTTAAAGGACTATCGCTCACTGTGATTCATGTCCTCATAGTGTGTCAGGTATTTCATCAATAAGACTCACCCAAACAATAACATACCATACAGTAAGGCAAAAATTAAATACTTCTTTAATGTTTTTTTAAAAGTATTTCAGTTACCTTTAACTAATGAATTGCACACTTAACCTTGATGTTGTTTGAGACAATGCAGTTACTGTAAAAAGTAATAAAAGTAAAACTTGTAAAAATCGACTTTCTGAGCCAACAGACTTTAAAGTTCGTCAAAATGACAACATGGGGGCTTGGTCAAATGACGCGTTGAGCACATGAAGAACAAGTGGGACTGGTCTAGTTGCTGGATGCAAACATAAAAGCAAGTCACCCCCTTATACTTCCTACAGGGTACTTCCAAATTACAAATCTTCTATAGCCTGTAGCCTTTGTTTCTTGGAATGACGCCTCTTTGTAGTTGATATGCACAGACAGGTAAGCTTTCAGAATCAAATGGGAGAGAGAGAGAAAAAAACGTTGCCTGCGGGCTCACTTGTTCCTCTTTTGGAAATTCCTCAGGCCTCCCTGTCGTGTGCCCCTCTACAACCACATGTTCATGCCGTGTGATTCAAGCACTGCTAACAAGCAGACGGCTTTCTGCATTTTCTCTGCCTCACTGGTTGTCAGCAACAGAATAATGGATTGCTATTTCTTCTTTGATAAGTACTCCTGAGTCATTAGTAGCAAAAACTGACAAGTTGAAAGGACAAGCCAAACCTGATAAAGTCAAAATCTCAGGAGCAAGGAAGTGGTCAGTGCAACTTAAAAGAAACTACAAATAGTAGCTTACATGTTGCAGTTTTGTAACCTTGCATTTCCTTTATCCTTTTACAGCTTCTATGGAGGAGCAGACATATAAATAGTGAAACACATTCTGTGAACATATTTGAAATGATCCTCGACTCAAGTGGAAATAACTTCGTCAAAAATCATAGAGATGAGTCAATCCACAGCATAAAAGATAATTAAAGAAGAAATTATAATAAGCAAGGTATCATTCACAAGAGCTGAGAAGGAAAGACTGCGGATGGATGGAACTGTGATCAACATAAGATTACAAAAGGGAGAGAATCTTTCAGTGATGAATAACATCAAATACAAAAATACTGCTGATTTTCCTTTGACGGCTAACAATGAGCAGTCAGTATAAGGGAAGCAACAACTTTCAGGACTTTGATTTACTGCATATCTGTATTTCAATCTCTGTAATCAAACAGAGAGAGACGGCCATGTTCAGAAAGGTCGATGACAGCTGCTCTCCCTCGCTTCATGTAAGGTACTGATCGTTGAGTCAGATAGCTCGACAGACAAGTCTCGACGGCGCTCTTCGCTCCGAAACATACCAAAAACATCTGAAAAGCTGGCAACAACCCTGCTATTTCTGCCACTAAAACACGCCAGGTGGAAGAGGGAGGGAACGGCGAGCTTTGTTAAGTTAACTGTGTCGTGGAAGAGAAGAAGAGCTGGGGCTGTCTGAGAGGAGCAACTGCGCTGTAAAACCAGAGCTGCCAATTATAATTATCAGCATAATTAATCATTATGATTTATTTACACGATCTACCGCATGTATACGTTACCATTTTGAAAATGAAAGAGAAAAGGTTCACAGTTTCAAACAAGCTGAAGTAACATCACCATTAAATTATTTTTTTTGGGGGGGGGTTAAGCCAACATGGTAAAAACCAAAGAGTCTTCATTTAGTGACAAAGAAAAGCAGGAAAGCTTCACATCTAAGCAGCTGGAATCGGCACGTTATGAATAAATTATAAGACAATTTGGCAATTGATTTTCTTTAATTTGATAAAAACCATTAATCAGTTGACCATTGCAGATCTATCTTAAATCTTCATAATCATTCCATATTTATAAATAGAGTTTAGAGCCAATGTTTGCCATGAATATTAGGAATTTCAAGCAAAAAGACTTAGTGGGATCACAATGACTGTCAAAGATTTCTTTCCATGATCACATTTCCATATCAAAGCACACCACCACCACCACCACCACCACCACATCCACATCCAGACTGTCTGTCTGTCTATCTTACCTGTCTGTTGTGTGTTTTTCAACGTTGCTGCGTTACTATCGCTGAATCTGACGTCGATGCCATTTGAGCCGTTCACTATCGTCCCGCCGTTCTTCTTCATGGGGCTGCTTCGGCTCTTCACCGGCATGAATGTTGGATCCAGATCCATGATCAGCTGGTTGAGCTGGTCGATGGAGTTGTCGATGTCCATCGTTAGCGACTTGAACTCCTCGTCGCGTTTGTTGTTGTTGTTATTGTTCATCGTCGCCTGCTCTTGGTGGGGCGCTGTGTTTCTCTGAGAATCCGTCGTACCAACTCTTGTGAGGCTGTGTAGTTCAGCGGGCAGGCCGGGTTTGGGTGGACTGCTCCCTTGCTTGTTCCCTGAGTATCTTTCTGTACCGTTTCCCTCATCGGGCATGTAGATAAACTGTTCCGCGGCAACCATCTGCTGCTGGCGAACCCAGGACTGTGTGGAATAGCTCCCCTGCCTGTACACATGCTTTTTGGGCACAGGAGCACTGCTGGGATTAGAGGAGGCCACAGAGTTACTCCTAGAGGTCAGGCACCCCCTTTTAGCCTCAGCGTAGGCTCTCTCGTACTCCTCCATGGGAGGGGGCACAGGCTGGTGGATGTGGTGCAGGCTTTGGTTTTGCTGCTCTTCCCCCCCCGGACTCCCAAAACCATCGGACAGCAGAGAGTTCTGGCTGCTCTTGTGGCAGGAGGACGACAGAGTCCCTAAGCTGTCCACACTGTGCAGATCATGAGCCGTGATGACCTCATCATCCAGGATGTCGGTTTCCCTCTCGCGAGGCCTGGAGTCTCCGTTTATGTGCACCTGCGCTGGGACTACCTGCTGGACGGCCGACCTAGGGCCTTGATCATCCATCACCTCCAAGGGGTCCTCAAGACCAAATTTGCTTAAAAGCCGCTTCAGCTGGACTTTCTCCTGTGAGCTGGGGCCTTCTTTAGGCTTGATAGTGGTGGTGGAGGTGGTGGTGGTGGTGGTGACAGGCGTGGGTCTGTCTGCCCATAGAGAAGTGCTTGATAGTCCGGAGTCACTGCTGACGGAGAGGGCGTGGTCGCTGTGGTCAGGGCTGGAGGTGGCAGAGGTGGTGCGAGCCCCCCGGCCAAGCGTGGCCTCTCCTCCTACTCCTCCTCCTCCTCCTCCTCCTTCCCCGTGGCTCGGGATCCTCTTGTTAGCGGCTTTGTCCTGGGTTAGGCCTTGAGAGCGGGGCGCTGCAAAATAGAAGAGATGCAGCGCTTCATACATTCAGCTGGTATCGGCACACATACTGTACACACACAGAGACACACAAACAGGAAGCAGGGACACGTACACAGACGAACACAAACACACAGAACCACAGAGGAAACAACAAGCTCTCAACAAGTACAGTCATGTCATCCCATAAATTAAATCATTCAGGATCTGTTATTGAGAATGTTCAACCCTCACAAACACACGTCACCTGACGAAGACAATACAAACAAACACATGACTGCAAAGATGTAGGACATCAATACATTGACATAATAAGAGTGTAAATCATTTCATTTCAGTGAGAAAAATCACCTGATTAAGAGAAGATACCCAAATTATTCAAATACCTCTTTTGTATATTCTAATTCAGGTATGTTTTAAGCAAATCTATTCTTGCAAGCTGTCAAGGAGTTACATAGACTGGAGATGCATGTGGACTATCAGGTTATATAATGCATGTGATTTTCTGTAAGTTGCTACTAGAGTCAGACGGCCGTGGATCTGCAAAGTCTGACCCCGGCATTCCTCACCCTGCTGTGATTAAGCCTCCCTACTCCCTCTCGACTGCCCCTTGACCCCCAGCATATGTCCAAACAACCTCCTTAATCCTCAGAAGTAACAGGAAAAACTCCCAGAAGTCAGTCATTTTGCAAGGCAGCGTCCCATCCTTGACCACAGAAAACAATCGAAAAAACCAAGTTCAGCCTTCGTGGACTTACTGAAAATGAAGGCAGGAGAGGAAGAAGGACACGTGAGCAGCGTTGCCAGGTGAAGTAAAACTCGCTGTTTCACTGTCACTCTCCCTGTTCCGCAACAAAAGGGAGCTGGAACATGACCCCCTACGCTTCTCCCTCAGTCTGCCGCCTTAAGTGCTTGCCTTTCAGTCAAACCATGACTGGAGGATCTGAATACCAGACATGCATGATAAAAGCCCCCCCCCCCTCCTCCTTGTCCTCCACTCAGAAAGCTCCTGTATGTGTAGTTGGCCCCTTCCGCCTCCTCCTCCTCCTCCTCCTTCTCACACAAACACACCAGTTGAACCAGCATCCAGCCTTGAGCAGCCTCTGCTCAGGTCTCCATGCAGGTCAGATCCAGTGGGAGTTTTCCCAGCAAATCCCTCTTGTAGCATTCTTTCTTGCAAGGTGCAAGCAGGTTTTAGGGCAGATGTTTCCCCTCTTACTCAGCAGAGGCCATCTTTCTCAGTCACCCCTTGTCATCATCCTGCCTCTCCTGTCTTTTCCCTACCCCTCCTCATCTGTTTCAAGACGGAGGAAAAAAAAAAATCTCTTACCTTTACCTCCACTGCCAGGTGAGTACAAAATACAATCCCAGGAGCGGGGGAAACAAAACTCGAAGAGAAGAAGAGGCAAGGAAAACGCACGCGAGAGGACATGGCTTTCAAGCAGCAGATAATGCTCAGGGTCAAATCAAGAGGGTTTGAATGAGTTGGCCCTGTTCTCTTCCTCTGCTGAGAAGGTGAGAGTGTTTGCACTCCACACAAGGGGGGACCTTGAGATCTCCAAATAAGGGCAGAGGAATGTAAACAAGTGGGGCGGGGCTTAAGTGTGTAGGCGGCGCTGGAGGAGAAGAAGTAACCCAACGCTCTTGCCCTGCGTAAGGGGACTACCCCACTAGGGAGAGAAAAGGGGGAAAAAGGAGAGAAAGAGAGAGAGAGAGGGCGGCGCAGAAAGGATCAGAGAATAAAAACAACATTCCTGCAGCTCCAGACTTTTTAACTCTGTAAAGAAGACACTTTTTAATTAAAGCAATCCTCCTACTTGGTGCTCTGGGCAATTTTCATAAAACAAAGCGGCGGCTATGTTGTTTTTCTCTCACTCTTGTGTGTCATGAAATTGCAAGCCTTCCGCCCTTGTGTACAATGTTGCAAAGAAACAGATGTTCCCCACGCTCAATTATGGGGTTCAACAATTGTTTGTAAAACTGTTGCACCTATCGGGATTGCATTCACATTAACAACGCCATAACTGGTTAACCAAGTATGTTCTTAGCTCAAGAGTCTGTCAAACCTTTTTTAATCTGGCATTCATCATGTTAGTTGTTGTGGTAAAGTCAATCCCAGAAAAATCTACCAATTACAGTGCAGAGAAACCAGAACTGTTCCTCAATCTGCTCTCACATCACAGGAGGAGGTCTTGATGTGTATGGCTTTGCAATTGCCCAACCTTTCCATTCCTTCTCAGTTATACAAGCCTGACAAGCCCTTGAATGCCAAAACCGTGAGTGGAAAGCATAATGATGATGATCATCCTTTATTTTCTTCTGCCCAAGCTTCTACATGCGGTAGTGGAGATGTGTCTCTTAAAATCCTGTGTACAATTTCAACAAGACAAACTGTCTGTAGAGAAATGGTGGAGAGGAAACAACTGATGTATCCAGATGTTGTGTAAAGCGCTTTAATCAAACGCCCCTGGTGGTAAAGTTGCCATGCACACACTCTGACTGCCTATTCTTCAGGCAGAAGAACATTATTTAGTTAGCGGTGCTCCAAACATTAAAAAAAAAAAAAAAAAAAAAATCTTTAAAATTTCAGCAGCATTTTTTTCCACAAGCAACAGTGAAATCACTCCATAGACTTAGCTTTGCATTGTTTTCTTTGATTTTAAAACTTTTCAAATGCAAATTTGTTTTTTTTCCCCGAAATTTGTGCTAATGTTTACATCTTATCATTACATAAACATGATCAATTTCTGGGGGCGCGGATAGCCTCGCGGTTAGTCCGCATGCCCCAAGTACAGAGGATAAAGTCCTCACAAGTGGGCGGCCCAGGTTTCAATCAGACTTGTGGCTTCTTTCCCCACTCTCTCTCTCTCTCCTGGATTTCTGACTCTATTCACTGTCATGAAGGTCAGCTGAAGTTCAAGCAGGAATATTAATTATATTCTCTCACACAGTCCACTTCCTCTTCCACCATCTCCCTGATACAGTGATCAGCTGATTTGGGGCGTTTACTCTTGAAGGAATAATCCAACCCGACTCTGCCACAACCTCTCTCAACCAATCATCCGGCTGCGGTCAAATTTTTAAATCTGTTCTCTCTCTTCCTGCAGTCAGTTTGTCATTTCAGTGCGATCGCTGCGACCCTCCTCCGCCCCAATCCCCTCTATTCCAGCTCAGCAGAGTTCAGATACAGAATCAGAAACCCACTCCTGATCACATCCTGGTTTCTTCTATCACCACCACCACCACCACCAGTATCTAGACTCCATAGGGGGGGGGTATCCTATCCTGCTGTCAGCCTCGCCACCCCTCTGAGTGCATGAAGTCATCATGACGGAGTCTAATCACAAAAGACATTGCATATTTAGCATTTCCTAAACTGTTAAAAAAACGATTGTAAACTGTTACTTAAGTCTCTCCTTATTGAATTGTCTTTATAACAGAGGCTTAAAAAAAATAAATCTTCAAAAAAGACAAGAAAAACAAAACTTGAGACTTTCTAAATTGATTTTCATGTAATGGTGAAAAGGTCTTGAAAAGGTTGCCAAACACAGTTCATTTAATCAACAGTCACTGTCCAGTCATATTTGGTTCTGTATTATGGCATTTTTAAGGACCTGGGATTTTATTTAGTTATAATGTAACAAAAGAGCAATCAACTTTTATACCAATTACATGCCATAACAGTGTTTTTAGTCTGAACTTTCTGTATTTAAAAGCAGTCTTCCATAGTTATCTTCAGGGATGATTGACTTTGTTACTATGATTGTATTCTTTTGTTGATCATCTTAGAGAGATTTCCAAACAGTTTCAACTGGAACTAAATTGTACAAAACAAAATGTAAAAGTTGCCATGAAAAAGTAAAGGGCATGGTCCAATGTAAAACAGACTAAAAGGAATACTATGGTTTTCTGCTGAATTATTTAATGCCATTCCAAATAGTTTTCTATTCAGCAGCAAGTCGAGAGCAGCACAATTTAAAACAATAGGCCTGACTAAACACCACCAAAGGTGAGCAAAAAGACAAGGTGCTTTGGGTTAGGTTACCTTTGAAGAGTCAGTACAGTTAGAGATAACTCTTTAATTAGACATGAATGATTACTATTCAGCACTTTTTGTTTTAATAGCTACTCTTGTCCAATAATTTCCACATCAGCTGTTAGTGAAGCCACACAGAGACAACAACTGATTTCACAGTAAACTGACGAAAACAACCTTTCTGGAAAAAACATCTTTTAAAATTCAACTCCTAATTAACACGTGGGGATAAACACACTCTCATAGGTGATTGAAGTAAATGAGGTTTTCTTTTCACTACTTTAGCACTTCTGTGGCAACCGCTTTTTAGACTTCCTCCTCCTGACCCGTCCTCTGACTGACAGCTTCTCTGCAGGCCACACTTGGCCCGCCAGACGACTGGTGGTAAGTAGATGAAGAATTCCAACACAGCTCTGAGTCTTCCCTCTCAGATGTAGTGTTTACATGAGAAGACAAAGCTGTAAATATCCCACATAAATGCTCTGCAATCAAGGCAAGAGACGAAGAAAAAATGGCTCCTTTGTTGTTGCCTTTGCATTTCTTTGATGCATTCTTAAATTGTGGTGTTTCGCTCTTTCATTTAAGTCCCAGGGGTTTTCGTAAAAAGTTCTAAATGGACGCGTTGGGGTGTTTTAATTGAAAATAAAAAGAAGGCAACTCATTTTCATCAAGCCGAGCCTTGCTTATAAAAACACTGAATGAATACTGGGAAAGGGTGGATCTCTGTTTTAATGCTACCACCATGTTGCTCTATTCTAGGAGGTTGTTGTGAATTCTGTGGTTGACTGCAGAGCAACCACCGCAGTTAGGACGGGACGCTCCGAGTGTGAGTCTGTGTGTGTTTGTGCACAAAGGAGTGAGAGTTAATGTGTGTGTGTGGTGTGTGTGTGTGTGTGGTGTGTGTGTGTGTGTGTGTGTGTGTGTGTGTGTGTGTGTGTGTGTGTGTGTGTGTGTGTGTGTGTGTGTGTGTGTGTGTGTGTGTGTGTGTGGGGGGGGGGGGGGTGGTTAAAGCATGCCTATTCATTTGATGTAACAACAAAATAGAAATCTCTTGAGAACTAACTGCTCTTCCTCTGAACTCAGCATTCCCTTCTCTCCTCCCTATCCTCCACACAGGAAAAACATGGTTTGTCATTCCCAACATACTGCAACCGTCAAGTCAATTTTTAGCTTTCATTTCCTTTCACTCAACTAAAATAGAAGTCTTCATTCCCCCAAGGGCCTGTGCGCCTGGATTTAAAGCCTCACTCATGAGTAATAACTTTTGTTATTGACGACCGAAACATAAACCGAGCGAGTGGTGGCTGTGTGTGCATGTTAATGCAATCACACTGCACTCCCTAAATGCCATAAAGCACAGGACCTGTCATGCTGTGTTTATTCCCTAAGAGATAATTAGTGTATATTTGTAGGAATTTTATTTTTTTTAAAAAGGCTAAAAAACAGTCATGCTTATATCACACCCTTTGCCTTCTCCTCCCATTCATTACACAGCCACTGATGTTTTCACGCTTGTCTGAGTTATTAAGCAGAGCTTGTCAATGTCATAAAGAGAGTCTTGTGAGTCATGCAAATGCACAAATGCAGAGAAGGAGCCGTACCTTCACCATCACAGATGTTCTGGTAGGAGTCCCAGCGGATTAGTGGATCCGCTGTGTTGTAGTCCACAATAACATCTGCTCCATTTTGCCACCTGTCAGCACCTAGATGCAAAAATAACAGACACTGTATCACATGTTTTTACGGCTGAACAGCGGGGAGTAGAACAAATACAAGTCAATGTTATGTCGTAGTAATGTTGTTCATGGCTTGAGGGAGATGAAAGCAGGAATGGTTGTACAATTATTTGAGATTCTGGGTTATGGAATTATATCACAAAGATTTGATCCTTTTCTTCGAAGTTGTTAAGAACTGGAAATGTATTTTCTGAACAAATGTTAAGCCACGAACAAAAAGAAAAAAACAATATGAACGTTGTAGTAGAGAATTAAATCAAGCTTGTCCTCTTTTTCTTTGCAAAAATAATTATAAAGTGTATTTTATCAAACTACTCCTTTACAAAGAATCCCAGCACCTCATGGGGAAAAAACAAACGGACAAGTCATTACGAAAGTATTTGACCAGAAAAAACTGTTTTGATCAAACAACGACCATTCACATGTCCATATACCCCAACCCGAATATTGAAATTTCCCACAGATTGGTGTTTTTTAATGAATGCTGAAGCAAATATTAACAATACATAGTACATCTGGCAAACATGCAGAAACACACACCATGGTTTCATTCTGCAACAGAGCATGCTGTGCTTCTTTACCTCTCTGTCAGCACACACTTCACACTACATTTCCTCTCTGCAGCATTCCACATCCCCTCTCATCGAGGGGTGGGGGCAGAGGGGGAAGAGGAGAGCACAGGACTGTGCAAAAATAAAGGCTGGAGAAAGCTCTGTGTCTGCTTTTCTAACTTAAATCCGCTCTAGCAAAGAAAACAAAACAAAAAACAAAAGTGGAGGTTTGGGAATCTACCTGGGATCTTCTCTGGTCCCTCGGAGAACACCAGCTCCACTTTGCCGTAATCTGGAAATCTGGGATCTGGAATATCGGAGCCGACAGGAATCCCATTTGTGAGGCCATTCAGAAAAGAAAAAAAGATGAATGGTGTTGTGTGAGAATAGTATTCCGCTCTGTACACGTAACATGTTTTGGAAAACGAAATGATCAGTCTCAAAGTGCCAAGTCTAAATTAAGTGCAGACACGGCCCAGCAGATGTTGCATGGAGCAGTTGAGTGAACTCGACGCAGCACGTCGAGACCTGTCCACAGGGTGATTTGATTCAGGTGTACCTTTGTTGGCAGTCTCCATGTCCTCTTTTTCAAACATCAGGTTGTAGCCCTGCACTGCTCCCGTGTGGAACTGCAGGCGGAAAATGACTTCACGCTCGGAAGTGATGTCACTCTTGTGATAGCATTTAATCTACAAAAGTAAACACAAGAATATTTTTACTACTAGTCAACACTGATTTCTGATTTGAGGAACTTTCCAATGGTATCCTCTGCTTTGTTTTTTTTTTAACCTACCATGATGTCTCCTTTGAGAAGCTGGGCAGGCTCCAGGGTGATGCATACACGGTCCCTGTGGGTCAGACCAATGTGACTGAAACAAAAAACAGAGACGCCAGTCAAGCGAGCACAGATACAGAATATACAGACAACAATAACTCATAACTAATGACTGTACCACATGTGTGAACTACTTACTAGATACCAGAAGAATACACTGCCTGCATCCCCTGGTAGACCTTGATGTAGGGACGACAAACTGAAAAGGAAAAAGCATAATTTCTAAATTAAATAAATGTCAAAAGTGCATTGATGAAATGACCTACAGTAACCTGATAGTAATTCATGGGTTGCTACTTAAATTGTTTCTCTCACACGTGATTATCTGTTGTTGTGAGAAATAGTTCTCAGCTCTATGATGTAATTAATCTCTGTCATTTCAGTACAATTGGTCATTTACATGCAAACATCTGAGTTTATTCTATTTCACTGGTAGTCCTTGAATCTTCCTTCAGTTTTGTTTGTGTAAGGGCCTCTTTCTGTCTGAGCATGTGTGTGTGTGTGTGTATAAAGTACATATAAGTCTCCATCTTGTTTACTGCTTCCACTCTGATGTGGTTGTGTCTAGATTCTTTTAATACTGTCATGGTTGCAGCAACAGCAGTTTTATTTGCCGTGGCAGCTGTGTGTGTGTGTGTGTGTGTGTGTGTGTGTAGTGGTAAACAATATGAGTTTAACCTCCAGTGGCATCAAAGTTTGGTATGCCATGAAGGATGATGCAGTGCATGAACAAGGGAGAGGCGTTGATCTTCATGGATCCACTTAAGAGACTGTTGAGGATCCAAACGTACCTGATGTCAAAGCACAGAGGTGGGTTTAAATAACAGGCAAAACGATGGGAAATAATCCCACAACTAAACATTTCATACATCCTAGGCACCAAACATCCATATTTATTTTAAGGCAAACTGAAATTGTAACTGTTGAACTGTGCGTTGCAATCTGCCAAGCAGTCTTCTTTACTTTTTTCAAAATCAGGTTCTACCTGACCATGACTTTGCACAATTTAAACAGTATTTTATAAGGCAAAGTTGAAATCAAATTAACATGCACATAGTTTTACATTCTTCTAAATATGGGGAAATGTATCAGTTATAAAAGGAAAAACAATTAAAAAATGCCAAAGACCAGTGAAAAAGGTATGCAGGCCAACCCCAAGTATCAAGCTCCGCAAAACTGGATCCCACACTTCCCATAATGCAGCAATAATATTTAAACCCCAGAGTACATATGAACGTGTTTAAGAGTCACTTATAAGGGGATTTTTGTAACAGCTGGAGAAAGCAGATATAGCAGCTCCACTTTTTCAGTCTGTAAGCTAAACTAAAATAAGCTCAGCTACCTTCAGAGAGTTGTATCTATCTTCCTGCCGATTTCTCATATGAACTCCAGACAATGTCAGGAGAGTCATCAGGAGAGTCAGATCTGCACAGTGTCAAGAGCTGCTCTGCAGACATGTAGAACACAACAAGACAATGGTCCGTGTGAAACATGCCACATACTCTAAATACTTGAAACTACTTTAAATTTAGGTGAGGGGTGTCTTTCTGGGTAAAGTGCAGGAAGATTGAGTTTCTGTAATAATGGCTTTTTCTGTGTTGATTTCAATATAACATAAATTTGGATTAGAAAATCAATATACAAGGAAGGCAATCTCAAACTGTGATTGATCCAGCAGGCTCACAGATCTAATCTGCACAAATTTCAAATGACACAAAGCCATTCTAACGGGGTCTCACCCATCCATGTTGCAATTGAGTCATTGATTTCACACAAAAATGAGGTCAAAACAGCTTGAAAAAAAACGAGGGCGAAAAAATGCAGTTCCTCTGTGCCAGAGGCATCAGTGTGATGTTGATTCACAGGGAGAGGAGGATTACACCACATCGGGATGGGGTCCATTCACATGACAAACATCAACAATGATGAGCTTTTGAATGAAAAACAAAAACAGGATATGCAAAGTGTGGTATTGAATCAGGTGGCTCTCAGGGGACATGTGTGTGTGTGTGTGTGTGTGTTTAGATGTTGGTCAACAAAGCACCACACAGGCAGCAGCACATGGACTGACGTGCGATGCTAGACAGAAGGGTGTGCTTTAGTTTCGAGTCTTACCGTTTCTGTGAAGGTGTCATCAGAGCTGAGACCTTATCATCATAGTATTTCCTCATTGCAAAGCGGTCCAACGCCTGATCAGCACTTTAGGGGAGACAGAGAGACACATTAAATGCTTTAGGTAATTATGACTCAGGAGAGAGGTTTTTCACTCTGCTGCTCTATAATTGAACAGTGTTGAATAAGGATAACACACACACACACACACACACACACACACACATAAACATGCATAATGGACAAGAGTGAAAGTACGCGGGAGACAGGGGATTCCAGCAGAGAGGAAGAGAATGCCAGCCTTAAGTAAACACGGAGGGGGAGAGGAGGACAGAGAAAGGCCGGAGTGTGTGCACAGCTCTGCTATTCAGACAGATCTTAAACCAACAGACGCTGCAGCCTTTTCACCAAAGCTCTGTTTCTCTCTCTCTCGTCGAACCCTCTCCCTCTGCTCCCCCCACTGAATCTAGTCCATTGTAAATCTGCCGCATTGTTTTCCAATCTCTGCCCTTTCCTATCTGTCTTTATACATGCGCCTTACCAACCCAGTTTTCCTCAGCGGGACAAAAACAGAGAGTGAAAAAAAGAGGTTAAATTCAATCGAAGGCTGATGTGTGCTCATGCCACAATGGGACTTCTGTGTGCAAAAAGGATCTACAAATTGGAATATCAGCAGGGTGTCCCTCCAAATGTTTGCTGCACCTCTTTACTTTAGAGCTCGGTAAAGGAGCCACCTCAATCAAATGAAATGCCTGACGATGGCTACCAAATTGGAATCGGTTTTCGTCCTGATGAATAGATTTCATGAATCTGACACTGTGGCCAGAAGCGATCAGAGTAACTAACATGCTTCCACGTTGATTCATGTAACTCAATACAGGATGATTCACGGCTTAAACTGTGCGGTTTTTCCTTTGGTTTTGAAAAGCGCTCGCCTCTCCTTGACTCACTCTCTGAATCACCTTGTCCCTAAATCAAATGGAGGAAAATAACTCAGATGTGGTTAGGGGATGATATTGCTTCTGGTAGATGGAATGCCTTTTTAAAATGCTGTGGGTTATGTTATGTCCAGACTTCAGAGCAAACAACAACATTTTAAGTACCATGACAAAAAAAAATGTGGTATTGGTTACCTGGCTGATACGTCGGTGAAATGAACGAAGGATGAAATGACAACACCGATGCGACCCTTGCCGCCCTGAAGAAACAGAAGAAGTCGATCACAACACATGCAGTTGAATTCAGTTTTTTAAAAGCCCCAAACACTTATTGTCTCAGCTGCTCTCCTTTTGTGCGTGTGATGGGATCCTACATTTAAAGAAACTATTTCAGTCAACTCAGGAAGGAGCTGTTTACTTCATGACACAAGTCTGCATTTTTAAGTATTTCTCAGTGCTCTCCTTTCTGGTTATAAGTGGGTGTGGCCTAAGAATATGACTGTAGATGGGTTGGTAACTAAGATTTACTTTTGGGCTTTTTTATGCCTTTATTTTAGAGACAGGACAGTGGATAGAGTCAAAAAGTGGGGAAAGAGGGGCGCTGGTGGCGCAGTGGTTATGTGTAAGGAGGCTGTCATCTCAAGCGGGCGGCCCGGGTTCACATCCCACCTGTGGCCTCCTTCCCGCATGTCGTTCCCCACTCTCTCTCCCTGATTTCCGACTCTATCCACTGTCCTATCTCTCCATTAAAAGGCACAAAAAGCCCCTAAAAAATAAATCTTTAAAAAGTGGGGAAAGAGAGAGAGTGAGGAACGTCATGTGGGATATGAACCCGAGCTGTCCGCTCTCAAGGACTTAGGTCTCTCTACATGGGGCGCGTGCAGTAACCGCTAGCCCACCGCCTTTGTAACTGTAAATCTATCTACATTGGACACATTACCTATAAGCAGATTCAAGTTTTTGAATATTGAACGTAATAACTCAATACATTTTTGATGGATTGTGACTAATCAGGTCATAAATATTTCATGTTTCACAGATTTCTTCTGAAGGATGATTAAAAAGCAAAATTTTCAGATGTGTTCACAAAAAAAAAAAAGAGTTTCAGAAATCTTCATGGAAAAATCAAAAAAAATCGTCAACGCAAAATCAAACACAGTCAAATCTTGAATCATCACTTTAGTATTGATGCTAAACTGAAATACAGATGCAACAAGCCAACCAGTGTATGCTCACCCTGCAGTGTATAACCACCACATGGAGAGGGTCAGCATTGAGCCAGCTCTCCATGGCTTTACAGATGGTGCAGATCTTATCCAGAGGTGGAGCATGCAAATCCGGCCAACCTGTGTCCAGCGTCTACAAACAAAAAAAAACACATCAATCACTGTAAACAGACAGAGTATACACTCTATCCAATTCCCTTTACATCACCAAACACTGATCAATATTACACTGTTATCTGTCGCTGGTTGGACACAGATGATCAAAGAGGATGAACAGAAATCATTTGTGTATGCATGTGCTGTTTTTACACCAAGATGACACAGTGACATGTAAACGTACCTTTGGGTTCATTTTAGACAGGTCATGTCTTTTCTCTGACAAGTTGATAATCTAAAGAGAACATAAAACAAAACCAATGACTTTAAAAAGATGTTGCTAAGATGATTGCATTCTGCTTTAACACCGACTCTCGCATTAGCATGAGGGTTAAGATGAACTGCGCACCCTAAGATCAATACTCTCATGTCAATATCCCCTGAAAGCCCATCAGCCCTGACATCTCTACTGTTTGCACTTTGACACTTGACTCATTTGGAGGTGACAGGAACAGCACATGCACAGCACTGACCAGGTAATTATCCGCATGCTTGGACTTCAGCATTCGTGTGACATCCTTGAGGTTGTGCGAGTAGATCTCCCCTGAGCAACCCCGCGGGAAGGACACCGCGATGATGCGCTCTGTGATATACGTCAGATCCAGTTCGTATCCCTCCTCCATCTTGAATCTTGGGGTTTCCTGTAAAAATGAAGAACAGACACCATAAGAGGCCTTTCAGTTACCTCACACCTTTCCCGCTTAAACCAGGTGACTTTGCTCGTGTCAATATTTGACGTTCAAAGTCCTTGACTTTAGCCATTGTGACCAAGTTTCCGGCAGACATCTTTTTAGAGTGTGACCTCACTTGTCGATTGTGGGACAGGGGGCGTCTTGTTTGCTCTTGTTTGCGTCACAAATACTGTAACGCCACTTATCTGTTCTTCCAAAAGAGATACAAAGCGGACGTTTCAGAAGATTGAACACCAACCATTTAGAAGCCACTGTCAGCCTGTCACTCATAGCAACCATGACAAAAACAAAGAAAAATCCTTCAAAGAACTCCGGCTGAAACCAGTTGCTGTAAATCCCTGACCGATGGTGTGTCGCTGTGACCTCATGGCAATGCACTTCCTGCAGCAGTGGTCTGGAGAGAGCCGCCACAGACACATCCCTCAATCTCTTATCTAGTCATCTGTGTGTGTTCAGTGCCGGTTTGCAGCCCCAGAATAGCAAAGTGTGGCCGGTTATCAACACTGTTGACACTATAAGTCCATCCATCCATAAGCTGAATCACTTTTTTTACAAGCGAACATAAACATTTACAGCCGAATAACAGTAAGGATTTACTGCTTCACTTTGAAGATTCATATATTTAACTATTATGATTAATGGACAGAAAATGAATCACAAATGATCATCTTTGGAAATAACATTTGTTACAATAATTATTTTATAATAGAATCTAAATAAAAAAAATGGTTTTTGATTTGTGTTGTAAAGCTTGTATTATGATGAGCCACTGTATATGTCAAGGAAGGCATGGGAGGCCATTAGTTGAAGCTTTAGAGACAAAAGATAAATCTTCATAGATTCAGAGTGAGCTCAATAAATTGGACACTTAATGACTTTTCCATGTCTGGTGAAGGGAATACTTGAACTGCTTTAATCAAAGAGTTCTTCAAACGCCTTCCAAGAAAAGGCGACACAGCGGCCTACGGGTGAATAGAAGACACTTATCTCTACCAAAAAGAATGTGGGTATCGCTTACATTTTTTTTATTTGTTCTTTATAATTCTGGACTTTTGCATGTATTATAACATTGTTTGAAATAACAGATCAATTGCTTTATGTATATTAAAAGTAAAAGAAAAATCAGTGAAAAATAACCATCACAAACCGTCTGACCACGAAGTGAAGCCTTCAGATAGATTTGTTTGAACTTTTCTCTAAAGTAAAAATAGCAGTTTGAAATAAGTTATGACAAGAAAGAAGAGCCAAAAGCAGCTAATATTTAAGTTAACTTGAAATACATATACTTATATTTCTGCTCATTAAGACATGGTTTAACCTCTTGTTCTATCACAGTCAAAATCAGATATTGTGATTTGTAATTATACTGGAAAATTGAGAATTAACCAAACCAGATCCTACATATTGAATCAATCAATCATTATTTGTATCGCACCAATTCACACCAACTGTTATCTTTACAAAAGAGCATATGGGATAATATGCAGGCAGGATTTCTCGCGTTCCGGTTGTCCACACTCCCTTGCCGCCGAGGTGGGGGTCAGGGAATGAGCCTGAATTAGCTATATGTCAATGACTTCATCATATTTATCCATACTTATCTGTAGCGTTTGGAAAGGAAAACTGATCAACAGAGCCTCATAAATGTTTCACATTTCACAGAAACCCATGCCCACAAAGTCACAAACAGAAAGACATTCTTAAGCTGCCAAAGATATCATCGTCCTTCTTCAATCACTTCAGTTGTTTGTTGTTATTAAAAATGATCCACAGTACAAGAATGTGTCCATCAATTAAGTTGCAAATGACTGCAGGCCACGGCCAAACACTTTGAAGGGGGGCCAGAGAGAAGTCATAAAGCAGGGACAGTGTGGCCACAGCTTAAACCAACCCTCCGAGCGGAATGAAAGAGGCCATGTGTATGAAGAGGTCATCACTCGGGGAAACAGGCCTGGCTGTTTTGTGTGTGTGTGTGTGTGTGTGTGTGTGTGTGTGTGTGTGTGTGTGTGTGTGTGTGTGTGTGTGTGTGTGTGTGTGTGTGTGTGTGTGTGTGTGTGTGTGTGTGTGTGTGTGTGTGTGTTGGTGGAGGTGGTGGGAGCTGGAGGTCCTCTGGGATTGGTGGGGTTAGTCTATTTTCCCTGAGACTCTAAGAAAAAAACTGTTGACTAATGGGAAATTAATGAACAGGTCACCCAGTACTTAAGCTCTGTGTATCTCCAGGGCAGGGCTTAGTGATGTTTTAGAAGTGTCAAAGTTATATGCTAACTAGAGACATGAGAGTATCTAACCTACACTTAACCTCCATGTGACCTCAGAGTATCTGTCTTAATTGTTTGGTACGACTATCGTGGGGAAATATGTTAAAAATGTGTTGTTTTTATCTACAGTTTAAAATGTTAGTTTGTTAGTTTGGAAACTTCTTGACTCTCTTACCCCAAAAGTTAGCCTAGAAGATCTCTCGCTTCTGTTAGGTAGAATAAGTTAAGCAACTTCAGCAAGTAGCAGGCTAGCAATGATTATTTTAAAGACCTATAATGTAGAAACAGTTAGCCTAACCTTGTTTATAGCTAACAAAATCAGCCTGAAAATGGAGCCTGACTACAGTTACCTCCGAGTCACTTGTTGGTGTTTTAGTAAAACACCGCCAAAGAAACAGAGGAATCATTTTATAACATTTAGATACAGCTAGGTTAGCTGTCTCCCCTGTTTCCAGTCTTTTTGCATAGCTTAGCAAGTTTAGCTAGCTTAGCGAGCAGCTTTGTTTTGACAAAGAGCCATGAGAACGATAACATTTCTTCCTATTCAGCTCTCGGCAATAAGCAAATAAATGCATGTTTTTTGGAATAACAAACTATTAAATATTATAAAATAAATAACTGGCCTAATTCTAGCGCTACATAAACAAGAGGAAATGCTTCCAACCAATTCAGAAAATATATGATATAAAAAAAGGTAGCTCTTATGATAAAGAAATAAATCTCAAAACATCCAAATATTTTACTTGGCCCTAATTAATTTCACATCAACCATTCATGGGCAACCGTGCAACAGCATCCTCTTCCTACCAGACCTCTCACTTCTCCCACTCTTCATTCAAGCTTACATGAGCGACTTGCCCCAGCACGCACTAAAGATAATTGGTCTTTAATTTGCACTGACTGCTTTTGTTCCTGGGTTGAGGCGCAGCATTAGCTCACAAAGGCAGAATAAGCAGTGCCAAGGAACTCAAATCCCAAGCCCACCCATGGCACTGTGAGAGCACGGCTGGTAGAGTAGTGGGGTAGGCAGAGAGATTGGAGAAACTGGGTTGCCAGGTCTCCTGTGAACAAGCCGCAACAGGTTTACTAAGGTCAGGATGTTGGGGGATTAGGGTGTGTCTGGCTCCCCCAGCTCCAACCCCTGCAGGTAAGAGCTTGACTATCTTGGCTGTGTGGGTGCTGTCAGCCACGTTCACACTTGCATGACCATCACTTGGGAGCAGCTCCAAATGCCTTTCTTTCAATTACCCAGAACAACGCTGAAAATAAATTAATCAGACATTCGTGTTATGAGTAAAGAAAACACCGGGAAGACGGATCAGGAAGGCTAGGATGAAGCCCGTTTCTATTTCAGGAGCCACACCCTTCACCCGGCCCGCTCTGTACGCAATCTTCCATTTTGTATGGGCAGGTAAACCACAAGATGAAAGAAGATGGCATCATGTAATATGCCTCTTAACTGCTTAAGAACCGTCTCCAAAACCTAACGCCAGATAATCAGATCCTTTATGGGTGGCCTAATCCGGTGAAAAGTGACCTCACAGTTGTTTTCATTTGCGAGTCTGTTGTGGTGACCACACTTGGCAAAAACGCTACATGCCTATCTGTCACAAATAATGAGACACTGCCAAGCTGGTTGAGCTCCAGCAACCGAGTCCATCTATGAAAGAATTTGTGCGTATGTGATCAAGCTGGTTGCTTCATGTCTGTAGGCTCACCAGCTTTATTTTTGCTTCGGTTATGTCAGCGTTGCCTCATCATGCAGATTACTTTTACATATTTGTACATACCAATGGAAGACGAAATACAGATTGCTACAAATCTTGGTCAAAATTCGGGAAGGAAAATGGTTTATTTTGAAGGTTTACCATCACAAGTCTCACCAACTGTTTCAATGTTATGAATCCATATTGTAATGGATTGAACTGGATGAACTTTAGTAAAGAGACGGCAACTATTTTAATCAGTTAAAGTAATAGAAAACATTTCGCCTCCACACATATGAGAGTAACCCCCCTCCCCATCACGCTCTTATATCAAACTCAATTGCTTCTGTTGGCTCCGGCTTCTAGTCTGTGAATGACATGTTGTGGCAGCAGCCTTCATTTTGAGACAGCTGAAATATTTTTACAGGTCCATTAAACTGGAATTCTGCGGGAGGAAATAAAAAAAAAATGGGCACTCTGATATAGATCCACGGTCGAGTACCAAAACAAATCCAGAAAAGCGCCATGCCCCTCGTTACACCTCGACTTTATCTGGTACAGACGGCAGGGCTGGAATTCAAAGTGGGGGCGATAAAGCTCATCCAACTCAGCATGAGTGGACTGGCTGTGTTATGAAGAAAGCAGCTACACACACACAGCTCACCACTGTCTCTTTGGGGGACCCTCAACAGATTAATGATCTCCTGAGCGGTTTGTCTGTGGTAACACCTTTAAGTGTCATAAATGCTTCAGGAAGTCTGGCTGCCTGTGGGGGATAACAGGACAGAAATGTTTTTCTATACCTGATGCATTTCAACTCCATTAAACTTCATTTTTACTTAATGACCCTCATTTTTATTTCTTTTTTTTAAAGTAGCGTTGCACAGTACATTTAGAGAACTATTCATAAAGTCAATTTAAATCATTTAAATTCCATACGAGAGGGGCTTCACAACCAGAACAAAAGTGTTGCTTGCTCTTGACCTCTTCCCCTGGCTGCAGCCCCCCATTAGTATTTAGCATTCACATCTAATAGCCCCCTAATAACTTTGATACCATCAGCGTCACTGCTCCAAACCGCCTTTTATTCCGAACTTGGCATGAGCACACGCCTCATACTGCAGGCTAACATGTCCACAGTGACATAACAGGCTGACTGAAGGGCCCTGAGAGGGACAAGGCCACAGTTTGTTCTGGCCTTTTCCTGTCAGGGGCTCTATATATGTTTGCGCTGTGGCTTTGACACCCATTGACTGCCGAAGAAACTGAAATAAACAAAACCATGAGAACTATTGAGAAAAAGCCACAGGAAAGGGAGTCCGTGTATTTTTAGCAGATTTATTTAGTAACCCTGGAACTCTAACGTGTATTTGTCTCACATTTTCATGAGATATTTTGAAGAGAATAAAAATGACAGCCCTGAGCTTGGAGCAATTCTGCGCACCCTAAAGGCTCCTAAAGTGCTCCCTAATTACCGTTTTTCTATCCCAAGGTATAGAGGAATGCGTTCCAAAATGGATTACGTTCCCACTCTCCCTCCCTCGTTTTCTCTTTTTCTTTCCCCATTTTCTTGCAATTCTTTCCCCTTTATTGCTTTCAGTCTCCGTCCTTCTCCTTCTTTCGGTTTAATGGCTTACACATGTCTGCCAAGTGGCCGTGGCACCGCTGTGACAAAGTGAAAAATACCCCAATGCTCTGTCCCATGCTGTTGGATCACTGCTTACATTACACAACCCCACCCGACCTGTCCAACCTGCATTATCAGGATCCATATTCATTGTTATTGGCGCCTGGTATCAGTGAAATAAAACTGTAATTTTGGGTCTCTTATGAACAGTTCTTAGAGGCAGAAATGATAAGCGCTCTCTGTTTTCTTTCAAAAGGGAAGTAGACCTACTTTTTCCCAACAGGACTTTTCATTTCCAATTTAAATTTTAATTTGGAGTTGTGTTTTAACGTTTTTACGTATGTATAGGTGTCAAGTTTTCTTCTTACTCTCCATCCTTTTGTCCCTTTGTGAAGCACTTTGGTATGCTTTGGTGCTCTTTAACTTTTGTTGAGTTAAGCTGACATATTGCTCACACAAATCTGACCCCAAAAAGAACTTGCAAAAAATCTGTAATTACCAGTTCAAAGATGTTTTTTCCTTTCTCGCAGGGTCTGTAATTAAAGGTAATCTTGAGAGAGTTTAGCCTGCAAAATGTTCAGAGCAACCTGCAATGTCTATGTTGCCTGAAAGGATGTTGTGCAGGAAGGTGTAAATGCAGGTGTGTGTCTCATTTCCAAACAGGGAACGGGACAGTCTGATATTCACTTTAAGAAGTGCTGTGATGTAAGGATGCTTGTACATGTCATCGACAATGGCTGCCCTCCAAAGCACAGCTTTAAGACCCATAATAGCACCCAGCTGCTGCTGCTCAAAGAAAAAAACAAGTTTAACTGTTTCAAGTCTGACTGTCTTCACCATTTATCCACCAACAAAGTCTGAAGAGACAAGAAAGAACACAAATGTCCTGTTTCTTCAAGAGACTACTTGGGACAAGTCTTCCAAAGTAATGGCCCCATATGTTTCACATTATAGAGGTCTCCAGAACACCATGCCCACAACAGCAAGAAACCCCAGAATCCGAGCCACTGCAAAAGACAATTTATTGAAGAGGACATTTAAAAGCTAAAAAAAGACTGACAGAAATCAAGCTAAGCTATAGGGGGTTTAATTCAAAGGCTGTAAATGATACTCTTTCACATTAAAGGGGGGGGGGGGGGGGGGGGGGGGTCCACAACATCAGTGCTTGGTCAGTTTGAATGACTCCCTTCTCTGTCTTGAGAGTGCTGGAGCACAAACACACACTCATACCCAGAGCCAAAGTAAATACAGACAGCGGTGGCTTGTTTTGCACTTTGAATAAATGGGCAAACTCAGTGAAATGTTACTGAGCAAAGGGCTAAAGAGAAGGGGGGGGGGGGGGGACTAAGGGCTGAGAGGTAGTACGCAGTGTGTAGAAGTCTAATCCTGCTTTTAAGAAACTGCCCTGCCTGACTTTGAAACCCTCCATGCTAATGATTGACCATGGAAAAGTTCAAATGCATCGTGCCTTACCTTTTTAAACAGAGAGCGAGCACTTTGAGTCTTCGTCTGTGTCCCTCTCTGTTTCCTCTTTGTCAGTAAGAGCTGCTGAAAGAGAAGGAGTCCTAATGAAAGAGCCCTCAGCCCGTCATACAGGCTTAATGCAGGCTGAGAATCTCATTTTCCTCTGCTGGAATCTGCTCTCAGGTCGGTCACAGCCGCTTCAGGGCGCTCACTTCGTCCTTTTGCCCCTTTCTGCGGTTCTTAAAAAAAAAAAAAAAAAAAAGTATTGAAGTCTTCACACAGTTCCTGAACTTTCTGCTGCTGTAGCTGCTCAGTCCCCCAGCACGGTACACTTCCTCCAGTCCGGGCTGCCGCTGCAGCCACCACAAGTCCTAGCATGGGATAGTCCTCCCACTGCGCCGCTAGGGCTGTCTCCCCTTGTTCCCTCCCCCCTTCACTCTACCTCCCCTCTCTCTGGCCTCCTCCTCTCCATTTGTTCTCACCATCACCCCTCACACGCAGACGGAGACTTCCTACCAGCCACCCCTCAGTGGACCACCCCAAAAACCAAACATTTTGGAGAAATAAAACATCTTAGTACCATAAGGTTTTTTACCAAAGTTGATTTAGGAAGTTGAATAGGCACGGACAGCAGTATGAAGACATTTGCTGTTCTGTGTCCTTATACCTAAGACACAGATTATGTTAATTCAGCTTTGTTTATGGTGCCCAACACACTCATAACTCCAAAGGGCTCTAATGCCTTTTCTGTTCAAACATATTATATTGGTTTAGTGGTATGATGGACAATAATAGCAGGATGTACTATGATGTTAAACCAGGATTATTAAATGTCAGATATTACATCATTTATTATAAAACTTTAAGATCTTACTGTTTTTTAACATCCTTATTGTCTGAGCAAGCAGTAAAGCTGTCTTCAGACCTCCAAAGAAACTTACTTAAACTTTAAGATGATTGTGGAATATGGTTTTCTCATCTTTCCAAACGCCTCGTGCATGATGGTGATTTCCTGTTCAGTTCTCCAAGATATGCACTGCTTTTAATATACTTCAAGAAAATGTGATTTTTTTTTTCTCCCCATTCATCTTTGGTAAAATGATTTGTAGACGGCAGACGGATAGCGCCATCCACAGGTAACAACAGAAACTGCATTTGAATCAGCAGTCTCTCCTCATATAGTGAACCGCTTCAGCTTTTAGTTAACATTGCAAACATCCTGCTTATAACTTATAAAGAAAAGTATGACTCAAAATTGCTATGAATGCTTTATTTAGAATCTCTTGAGAATAACATTTAGATTGCAGAAAAAAAACATGATTAATCATTAAAAAGTCAGGTCAGTATTGTCAGCTAAATCTCTGCCAAAATAAAGACAAAAAACAGAATTTTCTAGATTACAAAACATATCTTAGTTAAGCAGAAACACACTACAAACAAAATAGCAAATTTAATGTTGCCTCCATTGTAGAGCTGGGGTGAACACTTTAAAAATAACATTCTGAATTAGAAAAAAAGCCTTATATTCAAATGAGCAGTGACAAATATATTCAATGACCATGCATGTGTTAGAAAAAAGCATACATTTTTTCTCTGAAGCTTTTATATTATTGAATAACAACAAATCACCACAAACTTAAAATATCAAAATACTTAAATGAACCAGTGTCAGAATTTAAGCACACCTCCAAAAATCTCATGAGTAGGAATAAAAAAGACAGAAGTAAAGCAAACGGCATAGAAACTGCTGGGTTTCATTTCATTATTATGCTGTATATTAAAAGTGAGAGGTGGTGCTTTGGGTAGTACTGCTGGAGGAGAAGGTCATGCTGAAATTAGAGGAGTAATCTACACTGCCTCTACGGGATCCACTCTTGGAGCCGGCTCTTGACCCCGAGCGGGATCCTGGGTTAGAGACATTGTAAGGGCTGCTGATTCCCTTGGAGGAAATCGAGGAGGCTTGCAGCAACTTCATCCCATTACTTTCCTCCACCATGCAGCCATCCATGGCTTCCTTGTAAGAGATCTTCAGTTTGGTCTTAGGGCAGGTCAGATTCTTCTGGTGGTTTCTTGTGTCTTGAAGCTTCTGGGCCCCTTTACCATCCAACCAACCTCTGCTGATAGACTCCTCGATGGTGATGCGACGTCCGGTGTCGGGCTCTATCAGGCCTCCTGTCAGGTACTGAAACTCCAAAAATCTCTGGCCAGCTTCATAAGGCAGCCATGACTCCTTCACTGCTTCTGCTGCTGACATCTTTCTTTTAGTCTTCACATCCTCAAAGCCAACATAGGCTTTCTGGGCAGGTTTAAGCTTAGTGGCCATGCTGTCATCAATGATGCTGTGATGCACCGCATCCTGCAAAGACAGTCTAGCTCCGGTGGCAGGATTGATAATGCCCCCTGTGCATGCCTGGGCCTCCAGGAGCCTCTGGACTGTAAGAGTGTCGACAATGCCTCTTCGGTGTGCTTCAGGGATGGTGATTTTCTCCAAGGTCTCTGTGTCGAATATAGCCCCCACAGGGCTATGGTCATCGAACATCTCAGGGGGAGATACAGTGATGGAAATACTGTTGAAGCGTTTACGGACGGTAGGAGAAGATGGTGCGGCCTGGGTGGGACTGCTGCAGGTGACCATGTCATCAACAGTGGTGGCTGAAATGGTCATCTCAGTGGTGCTGGTTCTGCTTGTAATTTCATCAGCAAACTGGGTCAGGGTTAGTGTTCCAGCACGATACTTCTCCATCGACTGCTGGTCGATGATACCGCGGTCCAAGCAGTCCTGGATGTCATACTGGGTTCCTGTTTTCCTGTCCACTATAACCAAACGAGCCGAGCCGTCAGACCCCTTGATGGTTATTTCCTCCCACTCACACTCCTGCTCTGACAAGTCCAGGAAAGTGTCATAGTCGATTAGCTCCCGATGGTAGGCCTCCCTCACCGACATCTCAAGCCCAGTGTCTGGATCGACGATCACAACTCTCCTCTTGCGAAGGATATTGGTACGGCTCTCCTGGGGTTTCTGGGCCTTCTTCTTGTCTCTGAGAGGCAGGAGTATCAAGTCAGTTTTGCTATCTTTGATGCATCTGTCCTTCAACTGAAGATACGTCAGGTTATCCTTAGTATTAGGGTCGAAAAAACCTTTGGTGTCATCTCCTTCATAAGTCAGGATCTCATTCATCTCCTCATCAAAATATCCCCTTTTATAGGCAACTGAGACATCAATACGATGGCTCTCTTTGGGGTCAATAATCCCACCGCTGGCAATTTGGGCCTCAAGAAGACGGATTCCATGACCTTTCTCAATCAGATCTTTTTCAATAGCCTGGAAGAGGGAGATTGTCTTTCCTGTGTTTGGGTCTCTGTATCCAGTTACTGCCTTCTCTGCAGACAACAACTTGTTTTTAAACTCTTTTCCAATCAGCCCCCTCTTTGAGGCCTCCTCTACTGTCATGAAGACATTGTTGACTGGATCAACAATGAAACCAGAAGCAGCTTGGGCTTCAAGAAGCTCTAGGGTGGTTCCCCTCATGAGCAGACCGTCTTTCATCGCGTGATAGAAAGGCATTATCCGGTCATTGGCCTCATCGTAGATCCCTGCAATGCAGGAGGAGCCGTAGAGGTAGGACTTAAGCTTGTCTTCAATTTCTCTGGTGGTGAGTTCGCCTTGATTAAGCTTTTGCAAATCAGTTTCATCTAACAGTTCTGAATCCATGAGCTCTTTGATAGAGACTTCACCACGAAGACCCTTCACTGTCATAGGCGTTTCTGGTCCTCGGAGTAGAAGCAAACCAGAAACAGGTTCCACTGTGCACTTCCTCCTCAGCTCATTATAGCTTGTCTTCTCACTTGTTGCTGGATCCAGGTAGCAGGTGGGTTTTTTGTTCAAAGCTCTGTAAAGATCCTCATCAATGAGATTGCGGTCCAAGGCCAGATCTTTGGGAAGGTAGACACTCAGAACAGGGTCAATTATGCCTCCAACAGACTCTTGAGCTTGGAGCAGGCGGACAGCTGTGTCTTTGTCTACATGGCCCTGTTTGCAAGCCTGACCCAAGGACAACACTTTGCCAGTGTATGGATCTTTAAAGCCTGTGCTCGCTGCTTCGGCTCTCACCAAGGTGTCTCTGTCTTCTGTGTCTACGATCCCTCTTGAACAGGCAGTATCCACAGGCATCTTCTCATTCAATGCGGGGTCAATGATGTAACCTGTTGCTGCTTGAGCTTCCAAGAGCATAAGGGCGCTCTCTGGACTGAGGAGGTTCTTGTTTTTCGCTGCAGTGAAGGGCATTTTTCCTAGGGAGCCTGTCGTCATGCCAGCGATGACTCCTGTACCCTTCAGACTAAGCTGGATGTCCACAGCTACCTCATCCACAGTCTTTTCTCCCTTCAGTAGCTGGTCTAAAGTGGCTTTACTTATTATGCCACAGTCACAAAGTTGGTGGGCAGTGACTTTGCGGCGCACTCCATCGAATATCAGCTTGGATGGATTAATTGTTGGGATCTTCTCATCAGTCTGGGTTTGCCTGCTAGTGGCGCTAGGTCTCTGCTGCAGCCTCAGAATCTCTCTCTCCAATGCATCTCTCTTGAGTGCCAGTTCTTTTGCCTCTTTTTCAGAGCTAAACAGACGACTCTTGTACCTCTCCTCGACGCTCTTTAACTCTCTCATGAGCCTCTCGATCTCATTCTTCAGAGAGAGCCTCTCTCGATCAAGATTGTCTCTGTCTGACTCACACTGCTTAATCTTGCCGTCCCTGAGCTCAAACTGGCTCTTCATGTAGTTGAAATCCTTGAGGACTGCGTTCTTTTCATCCTGCAGCCGCTGTTTGCTGCGAATCTCAGTCTCCAGTGTAATCTTGATGCGGTTGAGCTCTTCTTCTAGGCGCTGCATGCGGGACTTGTCCTGCTCCAGCAGTTTAAGCTTGGATAGCAAACTGTCTCTCTCCAGCACTATCTCACTGAACTGGCTTTGGGACTGATGTACAATCATGGAACTCTGGGAAGAAAAAAAAAAAAAAAAAAAAAATTAATATCTGATCAGAAAAAGAAAGGTGATGCACAGAGCAAAGAGTGAAAACTGTGATTAATGAATCATTAAGTATAAAGGGGTTACTTAAGGAGCATGTTGTAAGCATAAAGTATTTCATTCATGGATAGTTAGTTTTTTGTTTGTTTGTTTGTTGTGAAGACCAACTGAATGTTTGAGGAAAAAACAAGCAGTTGTCACTTTGAATTGCACTGATTGATCATGGACATATTTAAAGAGAGGTGTGTCCTTATTAAATCAGTTAGTATTCATTGAGTATGAAGTGACTGTTATTGTTGTCAGTTTAGTCAAATTATGTGAAAAGTAATATGTTGAGCATGAAGATGCATATCTCAGTAAAAGCATAGGTAAGCAGATGAATTTCATGCAAAACTCTGAGAAGTCACATGTCATGGACTACTTGAAACCGGGTTCAGTCTTAATACATTTTTAACCATTCATGCAAAAGCAGGCAGGCAGTAAACAAATGTTGTTGAATTATGTGGAGATGACCCTTCAATGCAACCAAAAGTACCTCAATAGATTGCTTTTTGATTTTGTCAATTTCCAGTTTAAGCTTTTCTCTCTCTCTGGTCAGGTCATTGATGAGAGTCTGGAGCTCCGCTGTCCTCTTGGTGCTACTTTGAAGCTGGACATGCATGGCCGAGATCTGATTGGCGCTTTCTCCATCGATAGCATCTTTGCTCAGTTTCAGCTCATCTCTCTCCTGTTTCACTGCCCTCAGCTCCTCCTCCAACCTCAGTCTCTCCTTTGTCAGGTTCTGTGTCAGAGTCTTCAGCTTCTCGATCTCAGTGGTGTATTCATTAAGCTGGCGGCTCTTTTCCTCTATGGTCTTATAAAGGCTCTCGTTACGTTGGTTAAGTTCACGTATTCGAGTCTCTTCCTGCTGGAGTTTCTGCTTGAGTGCCCTCAGCTCGGCTGTGACAGCTGCCAGTTCATCCTTGGTGACTCTATGATCCCTTAGGCTCTTGTCCAGAGCGGCCTGGAGGGCGCTGACATCCTGTTCATACTTCCTCCCAGAGTTGGATGCCTCTATCTGGATAGATTTCAGTGTGCTAATTGTGGTGGTGTGCTCTCTGCAAGTGTGTGTCACCCTCTCCAACTCTGCCTCCATTCTCTTTCTACGTGTGAACTCCTCCTGGGTTGCCTTCTTCTGTTTTTCCAACTCAGCTTCCAGTCCATCCAGAGATCCCTGAAGTTCCCGGATGCGGCTCTGCAGCCTGGAAGAACTCTGCTCGGCCTTGTTTTTCTCACTCCTCTGCTTCTCCAGCTCTACTCGGGTGATGCGGATCTCCTGCTCGGACACTTTAAGCATGTTGATTTCCTCCAGATGTGATGTGTTCTTTGCCTTCAGATCTGCCTCAGCCTGCCTCAGGCGATTGATTTCTAATTCCATAGCTCTCCTCTTCTTCCCCTCCTCCTCCAGGTTGAATGTCAGTATGCTGATCTGTCTGGACTTTTCCTGATTACTTTTGGTGGCTTCCTGTAGTTTGATCTCATCATCTCCTTTCTGATTCGTGAGCGTTCTCAGCTGAACCTCCAACTCGCTGCGAATCCTTGTCTCTTGTGTCACTGATGCCCTCTGCTGGCTGACCTCTTGCTCTGCTCTGCTCCTCTGCTCTTCTGTGTGAGCAATGGACTGCCTCATTCTCATCAGCTCCTGGTCTAGATCTCTCTTTTCAGCAGTCAGTCTTTCAATCCTTAGTCTCAGCTCTGTGGTGTCCTCTTCTTTCTGTTGTGAGGCTTTCAGGATGGTGGTCTTGGTAACGTGGATCTCTGTCTCGTATGTCTGCTTAAGTTGATTAATCTCCTGGGTGCACTGTGTTCTTACCTTTGAAATATCTGACTCAGCGTTTCTTCGGCGTGTCGCTTCCTCCTCCATCAGTATCTTCATCCTCTCCAGTTCACGTTCCTTGTCCTTCACAGCTTTTTCAAGGTCAATCTTTGCCCAGTTGAGCTCTTCCAGCTCCTTCTGTCTGCGACGCACCGCTGCCTCATATTCTTCTTGCTGACTTGTGTAGCGTTCCTCTGCCAACCTTCTTTTTCTTTTCTCCTCCTCCAGCTGGTACTTAATGCGCGTCAGCTGGTCATTAAGATCTTGGAGCTGGGTGTTTGTGCTGTCCAGGTTTTCCTTGGTAGCATTAACTTGCATGACTGTGGTTCTCTTGACTTCCTCCATAGAAATGAGCTGATTTTTGGATTCACTGAGCTCCAGCTTGTAGCGGGACAAATCATCCTCCAGGGCCTTGTTTTTCTGGTTGCGATCTTGGATGTCCTCCCTCAGACGCCTCAGTTCCTCCTCCAGCATCTCGATCTTGGTGTTCCTGATCTGAAAAGAGCCATGACAAAAACAGAAACTACGGTCAGATTTGTAATCTTTTGGTTCATTTAGCTCCAGTTCATGTTGCACTTTATTTAACACTCATGGGATTATATGCTCATATCAATATGATCCTAAAAGGTGTGATCCAAATCTTCCGTCTACCTTCAGTTCCTCCATGTTCTTGAGCAGCTCCCCAAGAAACTTGTAGTAGTCACTGGAGCGGGTAAGCAGCTCAATGTAGTTGGACTGGATGTCAGCCGCCTGATGGAGATCAAATAATTGGATTAATACTGATGTAAAATGTCGATGAGCTCATTACCTACCAGTGTGATCTTTAAAACATCAAATGAAGGGATTAACCTTTTAATAAACTGTGTTAGCTTCACCATAACATTTCTCTGAATGAATGGAGAGTAATCACTCATACCTCTTGTCTGACTACAGAGGCTGGGGACTGAAGCATTGTTCTCTTGATCGGAATGTTAAGAAGAGTTTCCAGGCCTGAACTGTACGAAGCCAGCTGCAGCTCATAGTCCTGAAAGTATAATAAAATACAAACTTTTTTCACTTTGTGAAAATGATTTCTTGTGCCCATAAAGATGGTAATATGTCTGAATATAAATGATGTATAGAAATACAAAGAAAACAATGCATATTAACTGGCTACTTACCTTTATGGAGGCTGCACAGGTGTTTGCGTTTTTCTGCACGTCCTCTACTTTCTCCTTCTTTCCCTTGATTTCTGTGTGAAGTGCCTGTGTGGTATACAAAGGATGGGAGACATTAAATTCCCTGATTCAATGCTTATTTAGTTTATATGTGTAAGTTATATTAGTTTAAGTAACATCAAGTTTATTTCAATGAAGTTTATTTCATTCATTGACACAAAAACAACAACAAACATGCAAAAATCTCAAATCTTGAATGTGACCTCAAACTGTCTAGTCTCTTTTTCTTTAAAGAAATAATCAAGACAAAAATATGACACAATAATCAGCCATTACTAAAAAAAAACATTGTTTGGATTAATTTTCTTTCGATTCAAAGTCAAATAAGTTGAGTTGACATTTAAAGTATGTGTTGACAAAGAAAGAAATGCGTGCCTTCTGTTGGTTGAGGTGGTCCATTAGAGTCTGGACATCGTTGAGCTTAACCATCTGCAGGGTGTCCTGGCGCTTCCTGGCATTGTCTACCCACTGCTCCAGGGAAGTGCTGCTTTGCTGATAATGTTTCAGCTGTTTCTCCTGCTTCTCCAGATCCCACACTCTAGGGGAGGAAAAGGTGGGAGGCAGAGGAAGGGATGAAAGGATGTTTTCAGTGTTGTTACCGGCAGTGGTCGATTAAGGAAATGGAAAATATTCACAGGTATTGGAGGAAATGAGTGTACGTGTACAGACTACCCTACCTGCTGTCAATCTGGGTTTGGATGCGGCGCCAACGGTCGGACATCTGACCCACCAGATCTGAGTACTTGGACAGGTCTACATCGCACTTGTGGAAGGAATCTGAGATTTGACCGTTCCATTGCACAGCTCTAGACAGGTCGGACTCCATGGCTGTCAACAGGTCTCTTTTTTGCTCCAGATCACTCTTCATTTGCTTTTATAAAGAATCACAAAATATACTATGTATTAACATCCCATTCAATACTGATTTAGATCTGCAGGCAGATGCTGTGCTGATGCATACATAACGGGATTCTGACATTATTGTACAAAAATAATACAGTGATTAATGAGGTTACAACTTCAACAGTTAGAACACCTATCTCAAACCAAACTCAAATCTCTAATCAGCAAATCAAGTTGGCCGTTAGCTATTAAATTATTTAATTACAAGTAAAAGCCTTGCATTGAAAAAGTATTCAAGTACGCAGGATGTACTTAAAGGTATCTAAATACATTAACTCAATGCATATTGTGCAAAATAACTAGTATTTATAAATGACTGTAATATAGAAATATAATGGATATCAAAATGTGTTGGTTTCTTTTTAGTGATGTTGCAGATTTTCCCTAATTAGTTTTCTTTTGCAATCATTTTCAACTGTCCATTGCATTAAATGAGATCATCACACATATGATGTATTAAGGTACATTGTTTTGCTAAATGCTGCTTAAGGACTGATGGCAAAGACTCAATCACTGTTTCCTAGATAAGAAATGAATTTTGAAAGTTTATTTTCATCAAGTTGCTCAGTACATTTTGCATTTTGATGCATAGGGCTTGAAAGTGGAAGTGACTGAACAGACAAGTTTAAACATAATACTGAAGTTGTGTCAAACCTTTAGAGTGCTCCGATAGTTCTCCACCTCACGAAGGTCCAGGGAGGAGGTCTCCTTCTCTGTCAGCCGGGCCTCGTGCACTTTGATGATATCTTCAGCCTGGAGAAGGCTTTGAAGTAAGCTCTTAAGCGCTGACAGCCTGTTCAGGACACAAGGCCATTTCGTTTAATACAGTATCTACATTTGATGATGAAATATGATATCCTATTACATACAAAGTAAATCTTGATGTTGCTACAACCGCAGGTACTAGAAGTGACGTTTTATGTACAGAATTCAATCACTGCTGGACAACAAAAGGGGATGTGATTAGATTAAACTGACATACCTTTGAGTGTAGGCTGAGTAGAGACCCTGGAGGCCTACAAGCTTTTGGTTGATGATTTCCAGTTCAGTGCGGAGAAACTTGGCTTGCTCGGAGTCGGCTGGTAAACCTTCCAGTTGCTTTATTATCTTTTCTCTAAGGCGCAGGTACTCGTCATGAATGGAGTCCAAATCTTGGTGCACAGTCTAGATAGCGTAAAGTCACAAAAAGTTTAATTTAACATGTGCTGATGTTTCTTACTGTCTTTGAAACAGAGTTTAAAAGTTTAGCTAGGGACTTTTTACCAAGTGCTATTTATGATATAAACTTAATAGTATTTTTCTTTTGGTAATATATATGTATATTCAACGTTTCATTCTTCCAGTAGTTGCAATATTTTGCAGCAAAGAAAAATTCTCACTTGAAGTTAGATTGTCTACTGAATTAAAAGATAAGTACCTGAAGCTTCTGGATGTGCACTGTGCACTCGTGCACACTGTTATCGCCGAGGGGAATGTGCAGATGACTGGTGAGACCAGACTCTGCCAGCTCCAGCCTGCGACGGATCTCTTGCAGACTGCTGAGCAGGCTGAGGCTGAGGGTAGAGGTGGGTGGGGTGGGAGGCTTGGTGGTAACCTTGACCTCAGTTGTGTTGACGACAGTTTCCTGCTTGGTGGGTTCAGGCTTCGCCCCTTCATCTCCTTTATTTGTTGGTGAAAATATGGAGAATATGGTTTAATATCAGATACAAACAGCAGGATTTGAAATGATTTAGTGAACTGACAGTTCAGGGATAAGGTGAAGGGAGTTTGAACTCACTGTAAGCAGGCAGCTGGATTATCAGTGTGTCATAGTGGTTCTGGGCTTTGTCAAAGTAGCCCTGGATGGTCATCTTGTCATCTTGCCCAAACAGATCAGAGCCTTGGCTGGTATGCTGGAACTCTTGGTAGTGAGTCTCCAGTCTTTTGATGATGCTGCGGTACTCCTCTGGTCGCATTTTTGACAGCTGCAAGACAACAGAGAGGGAAGGAAAAAACACAGGAAGTAAGCAAACTAATGCAGACCATGTTTCAGAAACGAAATCTAGAAAAGCTTAACATACAATTCAATTTAGCACTTAGCAAACGCTTTCGTAAAAAAAGCGTCTGCTTGGTGTTAATTGCACTCTTTGTGATTACTTACCATGCTGAGTGTGAGGGAGTTGATGTACTTGATGTCTTTGACACAATACTGCCACGAGATGAGACTCTTGATGTTGATGTAGAGCTGATTCCAGATACTCATGATTGCTTCATAATACTGCTCATTCCTGGTGAACAGCACAAGCCATTTATCACTCTTAGTCCTAACACAAAACTATGCAAACACCACACGATAAACAAAAGAGACAGTGTGTTGTGAACATTTTTTTTATCTGCTTTGGCTGACACATTTTGAACAGCCCCATCTTAACTTGAGCTTGGTTGATCTACAATGACTGAATGTTTCCTACTTGTTGGCGAGGCCGATGCTGAGCGGGTTTGGTGGGGGGATCAGCAGACACACAGAGGGAATCAACATGTCCAGACCTCCGGGTCCTGTCACAAGCCATTTACTGCGCTGCGAGTTATCCTTCAGGATGCCCTCGTTCCCTTTGAAAATTCCTTTCTGTAACACAAATTGGACATATCAGAAAATATTTGCGATATTTAGGACTTTACATTTAATGCTTAATATTCTGTGCTTATGTTTGTGTATTTGCGTGCGTGTATGTGACAGAGGGAGCAGGCATATAACCCACCTGGTCTTGTTTGAAGTCACACAAGGCCTGGACCATCACAGGGCTGCTGCTCTTCTCCTCAGGGTTGCGCGGTTTCAGCCTCACAATGGACTTTGATTTGTTGACCAGACTTTGGACCTGCCTCTTATGCTCAATGATACGCTCCTTCTCTTTCTGTGAACATCCAAGAAATCCGTACTATTTTAAATATGCCACTGTAACCTGGAGCTACCATTACAGTTAAAAATAAACTAAATCTAAAGAACTTTAGAAACATGAAACCAGACACACATTACCATTCCACTAAGCCTTTGAAAAGAACTGGCCAAACTTGTTCACCAGACATGCAAATTGTTTACACCCAGGTCACAGAACATACAGTATTTGGTGGTTTAAACCTGCAGAGAAACATGCATTTCCTGGACTTAAGCTAGTGAAATGCTACCTCCAGGTTTTTCAGGAGCTCAGTGAGATTTTCCAGTGGAGTGTTCTTGTCGCAGGTGAACTTGCTTCGGATGGCCTCATGTTCCTTCTGCAGCTTTGCATAGGTCTCATTGGCATCTTTGAAAAACTGAAAATGACAGCAAAAATGTTTTATAAAGTGGTCACATGAAAACAAAAGTGGCTCTGTTTAGATAAGGGAAAAATCTGGTCTGAGCACTTACTTGGCTGTAGGCAGAATTCTCCTTTAAATGCATAGAGATACACTTGGTGATCTGGAGAAGCCAGCTCCACTGGGTCTGCAGAGTGTCCATGTAGGCCTGTGGGCACATTCAGTCATCAGTACAAGACCACTGAATCATTTGTCGTCTTGCGTTGCGTCAAACCCAAAAAACTGAGGGTCTTACTTCAATCTTATCGGAGGCGGGATGGTTGTTGTTCAGGAGTCCATCCGCTTTCGTCTTCAGCTTGTTCAGATCTTTTTCTTTCTCTTCCAGGTCCCTCATCAGACCCTAAAGAGATCCAGAACAGAGAGTTAGGGATCCAGCAGGATAGAGCCATCACACCGAACTCAGATTTTAGCAGTACAATTAATTAAAACACAATCGCTTCAGCAAAGGATCCTTACTGAGTAGCTCTCTTGTTTCTTAGGGATGTACTGATCGATGTTCTTGTCTCCCCAGTCAAAAACCAGCTCCTCCTCCTCCCTCTCATTCACCCACATGATGGCTCGGGAGATCTCCTCGATGATGCTCTGAAGCTCACGCAGCTGATGCACACGGCTGTTTGAAATTTTCTAAAGCAGAAGTTAAATTTAGGAATTAGACAAAAGTAACAGAAGCTAGAGAAAACACATCTGCTGGTTAAAGAAAAAAAGCTAGAGTTGGGATATACCTGAAGACTGTCCCATTCTTGTTCCAGGATTGAGAGATTGTACTTGTCAGACCTTGAATGCTAAAATAAATAGAGTTAGTTTTTTAAAATTTTATCTCAAATAATATGAGTGCAGAGTATTTCATTTTTAATAAACAACACATCTCAAACCAATCACATTGAACACTTTAAAGTAAAGACATCTTCAAAGAGCTAAAGAATCAAGGAAACAGTGAATAGAAGACGACTTACCAGTTCGTCTCTGGCTCGGTCTACTTCCTGACTTCTCTGGATGGAGCTGTGGGTTTTGTTGTGGCTCATGATTTGCTTATCAATGGCTTCGGCATCATCACCAAATGGAGAGGTCTCAATCATGCGCTACAAGAATACAGAATCATATTTGTAACATACGTATTTTAGAAAACCACTAGTTCCCTCACAAAAAAAAAAATCAGATACAATTTAGTTGAAGGAAAATGACACATGGAATATAAAGGAGTTTTTAAGGAAGTATACTGTATATATACAAATACAAAGTGTCTCTTTTAATTATCAACAAACTCCAGAAAGGCCAAAATCAAAAGGTCTTGGGACATAAAGCCATTTGTTTTTTCCAATACAAAACTTTAAAAACAAGTTACAAACATATGATTTATTTTCTTTTTTACTTGTTTTCTTTTATTTTATTTTTTTTAAAGCTCCTTAACACCTGGGCAGAGTGAATAGTGAGTTTGGTTGAGACTATATTCAGCTTTAAAATAACAAATAGTTAGCCTTTAGTTGAACCATGATGCCTTTGTTAATTGAATTGTAGGAGCTTGTCACCTTTTTTTTTAGTTTATACTAAAATACTTTGATCGACTTATACTTTTATTTATTTATAAGATTAGAAAAAGGGCAACAACCTGTCTGTATTCTTAGTGTAAAATGATTTTGAATCCAAGCTTCACAATTCCCTCCCTCCTATAATTTTCCAGAATTTAAATCTATCTCCGCCCCTACTTTGTCCACTAGGTGTCAGCAAATAATCATGTTCACTGTCAGCAGAAAACAATCCCAACTATTCCCCCCTTGTCTGCAGCCCTCAGCAGTGATAAGCGCTCTGCCAGTAAGTCGACATCAGCCAGTTCCTCCTGCTCTTTACGTGCATTTTTTTTCTCTCCCTCTTGCCCTCCTTTTCTCAAGACTTTTGTTCTCTCACCACTCCCTTTCCCTCCGTGGTTACTTGGCAGAGGACACACACAACAAATCTGTCAGGAGACTTTCGACTGTGAAGTTAATGTCCGGGGGAGAAAGGTCAACAAAGTTATGTAAAGCTCAGTAGGACTGTAGGTACAATGGCAGACAGTGTAATCAGCTGAACACAGAGACAGAGGTCGGTAATGGCAGGTTTTCAGATGACATGTTTATGGATTTTGAGCTTAAAAATATCAAAAATAGCTTAAGTAGAATGACTGATACACAGAATTATATGAAGAAATGTTTCTCTATTACATGACACGGGGAAAGCGAATGACAAAATAAGAAGGGTGAAGCTTGAAGTGTTGACAGAATGACAGGGTGTGTTTTTTAGTTGGGTGGGAGGGTTGGGGAGGTAGACTGCTGAAGGGCGTTTTTCCCATGAGCATGTTAGAGATCTGCTGAACGGCCCCGTCCCAAAACAAGTGAGTCAGTATAGTGTCAGATGTCACACTCCTTTACTTCTACTTTTCTTTCTGCTTCAACCAAGTCTTTATCTGCTTCCCTTTCTGTCTCTCTCTCCCTCTCTCTCTCTCTCTCTCTCTCTCTCACTCTCTCTGTTTCTCATATGGCCAAGCTCTTTCCTCTTCTTTGTTTCAATCCCTCTTCACCTCTCTTGGCCTCTTTTCACTCATGGAACAGGTTTGGCAGCATGACCAGATGGTATCAGTTACAGGAGGTCAGAGTACGTGATAGTGTAAGTACTACCCCCCCTCCCCCTCCCCACGCCCAGTCAAAAAAAATGGTGCACCTTAACACAACATATACAGGCATGCACACACATGCAGATGCGACCATCCACACTGCTCCAACAGGTTAAAAGTGTCAGAGTTTTGTCAGAGACACTTGCAGATAATGCTGTCACAGAGCACGTCAGACAATGTCAGACAGATGCTAATAATAAGTCAGTATTAG
This sequence comes from Labrus mixtus, assembly GCF_963584025.1. Taxonomy (NCBI): domain Eukaryota; kingdom Metazoa; phylum Chordata; class Actinopteri; order Labriformes; family Labridae; genus Labrus; species Labrus mixtus. Next base: position 17,409,249 of record NC_083619.1, on the reverse strand, counting down.
AATATGACTACATACAGATTGGCATTCATTTACCAAACTGTAACGTGTATCAACTTAGTGAAATAGTTCTTATTGCTATACTGTTTTCAGCATATCATGTGTATTTGTTTTGTTTTTACATTTGCTTCTGAAAGATATGAAAACCTCACCTTCTGTTGTGCAATCCAGGCCATAGCATCATTAAAGACCCTGCCCCCATCAAGGGAGCCCACGCTGCCCCTGTTCGGTCGTGGGGTCATACCACCCAGTAGCTGCTGTTGGATGGCGACATGCATGTGCTGGAACTGGTCTAAGCTGATTGAGACAAACAAAAAAAAAAAGGAAAATACTTTTGAATCTTTCAAGAGGAATCAAAGCTCAACTTCAAAGAGCTCCACATGGTCAAAAACAGCTAAAGGAGAAGAATTGTCCCGTCTGAAATTCCATATCTGTCTATAGTTATGGTTTAACAATGAAATAGGATTCAGACGTTGCTCAACCACAAGCACATTTTGCAAATGTAGTTAATGTACACATGTTAAAACTGTAGGCAGGTGTAGTCAAATACGTATACAGTCACGAATGAACCTTTGGAAAGACAGCACACAAACTCATGCTCTACAAAGAAACACACACACACACACACACACACACACACACACACACACACACACACACTGCACATTGTCTTACTTTCTGCCCACATCGTTGGGTATACGCATCTGCTGCAGCTCTATGCCACAGACCCTCAAATGGTCCATGGATTCTGCAGCCATGTTCAAAAACCTTTCTCCCTCTACTGCCGGACCGCCCTAAAAAAACCCACAAAGTACAGATATATTCTAAATGATGCATTATTTTCCTTAGGACAATATCTGCTTATATCTACATTTGATATCAGTTTTTTTCAGTGTAAACTTTTGAGCTATACTTACACCCTGAAGAACCATTTTTGCCCGCTGCAGGTACTCCTGACACTGGCCTGTTAGAAACAACGCCTTTTGCTGAATAGCCTGTACACTGCAAAGGAGAAAAGAGCATTCAGGCTCGTATACAGCTTTAAGTAATATTCATTTGTTAACTATGCTTAAAAACATGTAGGTGACACTCTTTGGTAGTTAATTAGAAATAAATCAGATTTTACAATAAAAAAATGTCATCATTTAAAAGTGCTGATATGCAGGTAAATGTTTTTGTTTTAAATAACTTTTCACCATGGCTTCAGGTAACTACATTGTTACAGTAATGCGATTGTTAATGATTATTCAATTTAACAGAAATTGATGAAACTTCCTTTAAAGCTAAATCATCCCTGTATTTGTGTAGAATGTGTGGAAATCAAATAAAGCAGATTTTTATTATTCTTTAAAAAAATCCTCTATCATTGTTTGTAAAAGTCATGCTATAGGATGGATAGGATAAAAGGGGAAACGGGTCACCAAAGGGTCACCACTACAAAAACTAGGTTAACCAACAAATCTTCAGCTCTGGACTTTCTCCTTTTAAAGAGCTTGAAACTCATCCATACATCTTCATATGATTCTCTATAGTCTCCTTAAGTGTGACTTTGTTGAACATGAGTTAAGCATTTTTGAGAGGACTCTTGAAAAAGGAAGTAGTTTGGAAGCTCTTGCATGAACAGAGACCTCACTGCTTCAACATTAACACTGACATCATAGTGAATGATAGTAGTGGGAGGACATTTAGGGGTGTGTGCAAATATTTCTTCTATTGTAGATAAACAGGCTACAGGCAAGGAGGGTTACAATGAGGGTCACCTAGAAACACATAGCCTATTATGAAAACAAAAAAGAAAATATTTGAAAAGGGTCTGGGATGAATTTGGACTGACAAGAGAACAGTTTTATGTTCTTGTACGTAGCCCAACATCACTTGAGCTATAGCCTAGTGCTTATAATATTAACTACTTTCCTGCATTCCTGAACGTATCTTTTGGTTTCAATCATATCAAATTGCCACAGAGGCTTCTTGATGTCAACGCATTGGTATTTTATATTTATATTTTTGTTAGCTTTGTAAATGTTCTCCTTGTAATTGTACGTTTCTACGTCACGGCCACGTTACATTTAACGGTTAATTGAAGCAGACTCGTTAAAAAGTAACAGGTGTTTTTCTTCCCCTTACCTTATTCCACCACCTCCGCCTCCGCTCATGCTAACTTTCACCTTCTGTCCGCCGGCCCCCCCTCCGTGCATGGAGGACCTGGAGAAGGTGGTGTAGGTGTATCCGCCTTCACCTCCCTGGTAGTCTCCATGAAAGCCGTTTCCACCGACAAAAACGTCGTTTCTCAAACTCGGACTCGCCAAATCCGGCCGCGAGTTACTTCTCGGGCCCATTTGAGCCAACCTTGGGTTGGAGCCGTACGTGCTCATGTTTGCAAATGTTGTTTCAAAGTTTTTTTTGTTGTTAATTTAAGTCGTCTGCTCTGCTGTCCAGACAGAGGACAGAGCGCGACTCTCCCCTCCCCGTCTCCTGTTACGCAGATAGTGCTGCTCTGCTGTGAATAGACGGAAGCGGGGCTCTTTTGGAGAGAAACCACACCTTTCTGTGTTTATGAAACGCTCCTGTGCTCTCTCGGCCTGTGTCAGAAGATTAGTCAATTTACACTGCAAAATCCAAATGGAAGTTATGTTGCAATCATTACTTGGAATGCGCAGTTGTTTTATGATGAAATCTACAACATGTGTTATAACCTGTTGTACGAGACTCAGAGGTGAAGGAGGTTACTTAGATTAGGAGTCTAGCTCATTTTACTATTTAAGCATTTTCTGCCACGTTCAAACCAAGCACTACAAATTAAATAAAAAGGCTTTAGCCTATAATAAAAAGGTGGAAAACTTTGAGTCTTGCTGTGTTATTGCGAGCTAATAAGCTATAAAGATTATGATATAAGGTGTAGCCTACAGATGTACATTAATGCTAATTTAAATTTAAAAGTAAAAAAATATATATACTATCTACAATGCAGATGGTCTGCAGTAAAGTGTGGACATGCAGGAATTAGCAAGTAGGCAATAAAATGTGTTGCTTGGAAACAGTCAAGTCCCAAAACAGCTAAATCTTAGTCTTGCTCCAGTAAAGTGGAACAAGTTGTGTTGGAGCAAAGTGAGTGGTTTAAAAAAAAAAGAACACAAGAATCTATTTTTTTCTTATTAACTTGTATTTGTTAATGCTTTTTCCTGTACAACAGCACTTCTTCTCCTGTGATTTTGCTTAAATGAGCCTAAAGATTAAACTGTGTTGGGAATAGCATCCAACTCGACAGCCAAAAACTACAACCATGCCTTTTCCTGTTATTACATTAGGCTTTTTATTATTTGTATTGCTAATGTAAGTTTGGCAAGGGGACAGGAGTTCAGATATTGCCTCTTAATTAACATTGGCACATCCACAGTGTTGTGGATCATTGTATTTTCCCTGTAATAAATAAAAAAGCCTATATAAATGAAAATTTAAATCCCTAATTATATGTTTTAATAACTGTTTGTGAGCACTCAGCCCCGCCTGTGTGCCCTCTCATGTATTTTAAACCTCTGATGTGATTGCTTTGGGTCGTCAGTGCAGAATTGTCTCCATGTTAATGTCTTCCAAATCAGTGTGGACTCATTTTAAACTCTTGTCCAGTTTGAAAAAAAAAAGAAAAGAATACAGCAGCCCCCACATTTGTTCTCCAGATGAGTGAGTAGAAGAGATAGTGGTTGTGCAAAGAATCTGTCATCCAGAGTTTAACATTCTTGAGGTTAAAGGGAGTCCATTTGAGGATTGAATGTTTTGTATAGCTAAACCACCAAGTAAAACCAAATATATGTTTTATTTTCCCATTTCCCTTTACTTCTGTACTAGCTTTTCATTCCTTGGGTGACAGGGCACATCACAGGTAGATGTGTCTGAGCTTTGAAAAGTGAAAGGGACAAGTAGACAGGAGGGAGAGTCATGCATATTGTGTCAGTGTGAGACAAAGTTTCTAAAGTATGTGGGAAAGTAAAGGTTGGTGAAATGTCCGAAGAGAAAACAATTAACAATGAACCCAAAGCATTTTTGCCAACTTATGTTTCAAAAGTTGCCAAAGTGGAGAAGATGGATCCTCTAGGAAAGATATAGAATTACTGGCAACAAATATATATATCTATATTTAATGCCAGAAATCTTTTTGTCTTTATTACCTTTTGTTTTGACAGCCATATTGTGCCCTTGTTTGTTTAAAGACTGAATTATTTCCACAGAACCCTGTGCTACCACACTGTCAATGAGGTGTGAAGACAGAGTTAGGCAAGAGGGGAGGGGGGGGGGGGGGGGGGGGGGGGGGCGTGCTCACGGGTTACAACTAATCTGACAACTTCAAGAAACCAACGCCCTGAACTGGAATTTTCAAACCATTTAAGAGAGAACAAAAAGTTGTACTTTTCAAATGTAATGTTCATGAATGAATATTGTATTTGTAAAAACTTGTCTTGACTTGTCTGTGCTCAATATTGAAGATTAACTTTCAAATGTATGACGACAGCCTCATACTATAACGCCAACAACCTTGAACAACCAGCCTCAGACGCTGCAACACACACACACACACACACACACACACACACACACACCTAAAGACACACCTTGCTTTCCCACTGGTCAATGTGATTTTGCATTACGTCTTTTTTTTTTTGTTCCAAACAAAAGCCACTGCAAGATTGAACATGAACAATTTGACAAACTTCAACTATGTGCCAAAAAAAAACAACAGACTGAACGGAAGGACAGTGAACCTCTCTGTACTGTATAATAGGATAGTAGCGATTAAGTGGAACCAAGCCCCTTCTAATGAGCTCTCCAACAGAGAGGGGTTTTTTGTTGTGCAGTTTTTTTAGTATTTGTTTTTGTGTGTATTGCAAGACAAGAGTCTTTATGGATGATTTAAGTAACAGTAAGGCTGCAGGGAGGGTTCTACAGTCAGATTTAGTAATACTCATCTGTCATTCACTGGAAACACCCTAAGGCTTATCTTCCTTTATGACTTATGTGTCACTCTAACTGTACTCTCTGTGTGTAAAGGCCACTTTGAGGAGAAAGTAAAGCCCCTGCTGGCTTTCTCCTCCACTTGGGAGTCAATAATTAACTTGATGTTTGCTTTCCAAAAATCCCAGTGCGGATCCTGGTTGTAAACAGGAGATTTAATTTATTGTGCAATGCCCTGTGGAATACACAGAAAACTGACATCTGGACTGTAAAAACACTCACTTGATATGTGTGACCCCATGGTGTGACCAAATGAAATATGATGAATCCAAAACCCCGAAAGGGCAACAACAGGTTAATTCTCATGAATTAAGTCAAGTGACTGACTGAGTGACGTGCTCGTAGACATGCGTGTGATATAATTTCCAGACTCTGGCACTGACATCATTCACTGAATAAACAGTGAGAAATTAAAGACTGACATCTGGTTTATTGAACTGCAGACAACTGACACATCCTGGGTTATTAACCTTGTGTCCTGACTTTAGCCTGCAGCTTGTTATCATACAGATGGTTCTTCCGGCTTTACGGATACATCTCTTCACTGCTTCTTTGCCAGTTCACCCCAGATGATTCAGTCATGAAATATAGTAAATGTTAAACAATGATCTTTATGTAAAAAATACATTTACATACAGAGGATGAAATACAGTGACGAATGACTGCCCTCAATTATATAAAAGATGATGGGTCAAGAAAGCACAGTGTATTGACTCTTTTGGAGCTTTGTTTGCATATTTATGTAATTACTGTTTCAAGATTTGATCATTTTAAGTAAATGTTATTAAGTATCTTCCTCGATAAGATTACTATAAACCAGACAGCTCCTTATTTGGATTAGAAAAATCTGTTTTTTCCGGACACTCATTTAGAAAAACACAGTTTAAATGGACAGACTTTTGGAGGAATTTCCTTGTAATCACTCCTTGTAGTCATTATATTGTCCCAATCTCCCCAAATTGTATACAGGACATGACTTCAGATCTCATGGGAAATAAAAGCCACAACATCAGAGGCCTTTCCACAGTGATTCAGCGCTTCAAAAACTTTGTTGTTACCGCCTTTTCTTCTCTAATATTTGCTTATCAGCAGGTAGATTATCTGAAGGCTTTGTACTGTGTGTGTGTGTGTGTGCGCATTAATGTGTGTATCTTTGTGTGGTTGTGCATATACTTAAACTGTGTACACAGCTCATGATTATTTTCTTCACACTATCTAAGTTGACATTAACTTCTAAGTTATAAACCCACCAACACTAGGCTATCGCTCAGACTTTGGAACCACTAAAACTTTATTTATACAAGACAACATTGTACTCCTGTGATAATGATCAAGACTTTTTTTTTTTTTTTTTTTTTTTTTTTAATCAGCAGCATATGCTACAGATAGGCTACACATATCTTATTGTGAAAAGGAAAAATAAATACAGAATTTCTCACAGCTGAGCGAAACCTCTGGCACACCTCTCTGATTTTATCAGGTATACACCAGCCAGTTTGTAGACACACAAACACACAAACACACACACACACACACACACACACACATACACACACACACACACACACACACACACACTCTCACTCACAGTCTGATAGAACAACACAGACATTTGAAGTGACTCATAGCATGGCTTCAGGGTGGGTCCTGGCCACACCTGTGTTAGTTGCTAGGGTGCGTAATAAGCAGCTTTGAACGATAACAAACAGCACAGTGAGATAGTGTGACGGTATAACGGTCGACTGGTTTCTGTTGGCGCTCTGCCATGAGATTTAATGTGCACGAAGTGTACTACAAGAGAAAGCTTTGTCTGCATCACAGGTGTGTAAAAGATTAAGACAAAACCTGGACATTAATTGTTAATTGTATTGTTACCTTACAAACAACAGAGCAGAAGAATGCAAACATTTTTATTTTTAACAAGCATAATTAAATGATGAGATGTTGTACAGTCGATCTAAAGGTACTTATTGAATCTAACAGATTTATTTGACCCATTGTCTGAATATTCTATGTACATTGTAAATTGTAAAATCCTCACAGCGTTTGTATATGACCTACACACACTGCTTTGCTGTAATCATAACAACCTCAGTCGTTTAAAAAGAAAACACAAATCCTAAATAGTTTATGTTGCATGATTGTTGCTACAATAAAAAGGAAGCAGTGCAGTTTCTCCAAACAGCCAGCAGGGGGCATCAGTGTGTAACAAACGACCAGCGCAAGACGGTGGAGGCCATTCAGAGGGGAATTCAAACAAGTTTCCAGGATCTGTCTGCTCGTTTTGCATAACACCTGAGAGCTGTGCTTTTTACCCTTAAAAGAATGTCAGATGTAGAATAAGCTGGGGCAACTGTGAACTTATAAAATAATAAATGATTAACAAAAAAAGAACTCAAAGGTCAAAAACAAAGCGTTCACCTTTTGACATGCATGTCTTTAAGAAATCCATTTGAACGTAAAAAGAAAAAAAAATATGCGATGTGTGATTTTACACCCTGGATAACTAGAAGTGTGTACTAGCACCTTGTGGCCAGGAGGGTGCAGCATTGCTAAACTCTCTGTGTCTGCTGTCACATGGTCAGATAAATATAGGCTATCAACCTTGTGGGTGTAAATCAGACATGAGCAATATTGAACTCTTTATTATGAATATTGTCCCTTGTATTTAATTCTAACCAGGCTACCTTAAATACTTTAACATTGGTATTATAACAAAAGCATAGTGCTTAAGTCAAATCTGAAAGCTCATAAATAAATGATCTCAATCAATACTACGATTAAGTGTTCATTCATTTTTTGTGGTAGTGTTCATATGGTCATAATGAATGGCCTACAATGTTTGTAATTTCTGTCAGCTAAAGATGAAAAATATTACCATTGTTAACAATCTCCTCTGATACTGAGTACGATTTTGTAGAATAAAATGAATAACACATGAAATGATGGAAATGGCTATCAAGAATGTATACTAGCAATACTAAGGCCTTCTTCTTATGACATTATTTAGGAATGGATGGTTATTATTAATGTAATGCTTTATAGATAGCAGTTAGCTATCAATAAAAAAAGGTTTGAATTTACCAAGGTGTAAAAAAAACACTTTGTTACTTGCTAATAGTTTGTTTTTCTAAATGTTCTGGAGCAAAGTCCATTTTATAACTTCTAAATAACAACTCCAGACAAAAAAAAAACAAACACCATAGCACAAGACATGTTTCTTGTCACCTAAGAGTTACAAATGAAAACCTGTTGGCTTGTCAAAAAGTCAAAAATAATTTCTACATTTTCACACCAAGCAACTTAAAACTTAATCAAAATAGTTGATCCATAAAAGCATTAAAGGCATACATCAACCATTTGCATTAAGTTTTGTATCATTAGAAACCTGGTAGTATTTTTGAATGGTCGTGCATCCCGCCCTCATTTTCCCCTGAGATGGGAAATCTTTGTATTTCTGAGTCTGAAAAGGAGCTTCCAGTGATGCAAAATGACGATTTTTGCGTCACTGGAAGCTGTTGCGGTTAGCGGGGTGAAACTACAACGCTAGTTCCTCATATTTTCGACCGCTGAAGCTACAGACCAATCACAGATCAGTGGGTGGGAACTCACTCCCAGAATCGAAACTTAACGTCCGCCATATTGCTTGGAAGCTATGCTAACAGGCTCTATGGAGAAAGCTGATAATGGCGAAAAAATATACATATAGCGGCGAGATGGCTGCTGCCAACAGGCTGGTCTTGTGTTTTGGCTTCTGCGGGCGCTGGTCGCCGGGAGCCAGGAGCAAGACCGGCCTATCGGCAGCAACCGTCTCGCGGCTATATTGCCACTGCCAGCTCAGCAGCCGAGACATAAGGCCTGCCTGTTGATAGCGGTGAGGACGAGGAGACCGAGCCGGCTCGAGCTGGGGCGGACTGGTAGTGGGTGCTCTCACTGTTTGCCTATGGACACAGACATAGAGTCTGTTTTCTGCTAGGAATTTCCAAGATCAATTCTGGAAGAAATCTCTGAATCAGTTGAGGAAATGGCCTCATGTGTTGAAGTAAATATGTCTGAAAATGTTTTTATTACTATATTTCTACTGCTATACTGTATATTTTGGAGAAACTGTAACGATCGAATTTCCCTCTGGGATTAATAAAGTATTTCTGATTCTGATTCTGAAATAGAGGACCTTAGTGGGAGTGGCCTGCGGTGCTGTGCATTCTGGGATTTGGTGTCTTTCATCAACATGAGCCAAAAAAGACACTTTCTGCCTTTTCACGGCCAAGAGGGCACCAACTTCAAAATGTATTTCACATTTCTACATATATGACCCAGTGTCAATACAGATTCATGTTTCAATGGGTGAAGTATCCCTTTAAAAAAAAGTTCAGTAAAATTTTATGAAGCAAGTTTGCTTTCGCTTTCTTTTTTTTAACTGCAAAACTCTTACCTCAAATTACCCCAATAACTTCATTAGGCTGCCTAACACATGGACAAACTCTTGGAAAGATTTGGTAAGAAGTCTGTGGAACAACAAACCAAAAGGAAATGACTCTCATCAGTTTCTTCAAACAATGTGACACGCCTTAATAAAAGAAACCATATGGACAAAGGAGAACATTAAAAGGCCAAGTGTTTTTGTGTTTTTGATATGTTGGATCACTCAACTCAAACTATGAATGAATGTTGATAAGCTGTTATATCACTTTGAGCTACTTCCTCACACTGTGGGGCTTAGGCCTACTGTATAGGCCTATAACATATCGGCTAGGCTAGTTTTTTCCTTTATTTGTGTGTTTTTCTTTACATTCACAACAACTAATTTAATTAAGTCAATTCACCTCTACTGGTAGCCTATCTACAGTAGAACAGACATGTTTCATTGTTTGCTACAGAGAGGGGCGGAGACAGAGCCACTTCCCCCTCCTCTCTTCCCCCTCAGACCCCCTGCTGACAGGACATCTGTACTGTACATTCTAACTCTTTGTTTTTAACTAGCCTATATATTCTTATCCATTATGAATCTTTCTGCATCTAAATACAACTTAGAAAAACACCGAATCAAAAACAATTAAATAGCCTTGATCTTGTGACTTTTGCGCAAAATGTTTGGAATTATCAAAAAGCGTGGAGCAAACGTTGCTATAGCTTCTGCTACGGTTTAATTGTGATTTATTCGGTCAATAAGTAGATGGTTTAAGAAATGCACTGTCAGTAACACTGTGCCCTTTAACATAAACTAACTAGCAATGGTGTCTTCTTGGTGAACATTTACACAATAGCTACATGTAAACAACCTGCTATTTTTTTCAGTCGTCTGACTACATCACACGAGCATTTTCCATTCCAAGTGGTAACCAGTGGTTACAGGTGGCCTTGTTGGGTTAAGGTGATCAGCACTCAGCCTTTGTGGGCAGGTGTGTTACCTGTGGCTCCCTCAGGAAGCACTTCCTGTGGCTTGTGCTGCTCCCGCGGCTGACCGACAGAGACACCAATGGATCACACGACGGACGGAGGAGATCCTCAGATAGTTTTCCTCGTCATTGCCTAATTCACCGCAATCCGCGTTTGTTGTCTGAGCTCGAGCCGGCAGTCAGCCCCTCGTGTTTTTCTGTTTGTTTTTTCCTTTTTTTATTTATTTTTTATTTATCTGTGGTGGCAGACGGAGGGGAAGTGCTTCCTGATAATAAAGAGGTGCGTCTTATTTCCATTCCAGTGATTGACTGCGCACGGCTTCCACCGCCGGAGCAGGGGGCATTGACGCATTGTGGAGTCGACAGGGGGTAGTAGCACTGCAAAACCCGGCTTCGCTTCACTACGGAGGCATCTCTCGGCGGAACCGCGATGGCCGTGGTGCAGCTCGACACGGAGGACCACCAACCGGAGAACGGCTTCGTGTCCCCCGAAACCACGTCCGCGGGACTGCTGACACGCATTGACTGCGCGGTCCTGCCGTTTCTCGGGGGATTTGGGAAGTACCAGAAACAGCTGATCGTGCTGACTTGGATACCGGCGTTATTCATTGGATTCAGCCAGTACTCTGATAATTTCCTCCTCGCGCAGCCGAACAACACATGTGTGCAGCCTTTGGCCAACCTGACTAATCGCACCGCAGGTTATTCCTCGTTATTGGACGGTCCGAAAAGCACCAGCGCGCGGCCGGCTCACCTCTATGCCAATGGAAGTTATGGCACCCACAATGAGACGACCAAGATGCAGTGTCAGTGCAGTGAGTGGACGTTTGAGCTGCACAAAGGGCTCGTGCAGAATGTGGTTACCAAGGTAAGGATGGGCATCCTTTTCCATCATATTGTGTTATGCATCAGTGAAACCCTATCTGCTGTAATCCCATTATGCTCGATTTATAAGAGGGGCGGGGGGGGGGATTCTAGAGGGATTTCTTATCAACACTCGCCCCATCGTTAAAGGTAGATCACTTTCAAGCAGAAACACACTCATGTTTGGACAAAACTGTGCTTTGACAGCGCTGCCTCCATTATCGCTCTGGGCATTTCTCCACAGAGTCTGAGTCGTTTCTTTTAAATCGAGATCTATGAATTTGCCCTGAAAGTAGCTGGATTGCACAGGTGACATGGCATGCATCACGCTGCTGCTGACAGTGACTCACCGCAGCAGCTGACACAGTGTGTGTGACCTATGGCAGAGAGACAACACCATTGGCACATAGGGCACAAAACTGCCAGGGCTATTGGAATTTACGGGTTGTCGTAATGGACATAATAGACACGAAGGGCTTTTGATTTGGAGCAAAGGTCATTACACTCTCTAGAATAATGCAGCTCTATCACTGACCAAACAACACCCACCCTGAACAAACACCAGGGAGATGTTCTTATAGCTATAAAAGCTGGGAACCTTCAGTGTGTATGTGATGTCTTCACCTCCTATCACGTCATTGTATTGTTGGGATATTCCTCTCTGTATGTAAAGGCTAGACTGAGGAGACAGCATCAGCCTGCAGTCTTCTTGCAGGAGAAGGAAGAGCTGTATATCACTATGAGCTCTTCTGTTGATGCTGCATGCCAATATCAACATATCAAATTATATTATTCTGTGAGCGAAAAAGCTTAAGATTTTGATCATCCCGGCTCTCTGAAAGAATGTGTATTGGATAACGTGATTGAATCTTCAGGAGAAAGACTCTGCATTTGATCAAAGGGAACAATTGAGGCTGTTTAAACTGAAAAAAAAAAAAACCCAATGATAATGAATGTGAAATGTTTGTTTCTTCTCAGAACAAAGTCTAAAATGCAGATAAACCCTGAGATAACCTCACCCCACCCCCCAGAACACACAAAAAATATAATTTTAATCTGCAGCATCTTCATCTCAGAAGAGTTTGGCAGCCATGCAATAATCAAAAGGCTTATCACGAAGAGTAAGATCTGACGCCGAGCTTTGAAGCTTCTGTGTGCTGCAGGAGGGTGGGGGTGTGGGGGTGGGGATGTGGCATCCCGAGCTTGCGTCCACTGTGATGCCAGCAGCCCATCTGCTAATCACTGATAATGTCCTCATTTAAATAAATCAAGTTTTAATTCAGCATTGATCTAGGGGGGGCAGTTAAAGTCCTGATTTCATTCAGTGTCCACAGTGTATTTCAGGGGGTGGGGTTCCTGATAAACCTTTTTTTTTTTATGGATGAGGCCTTCAAAAATTCCTTACTTGCAGCTGAAATGAAGTCATAAACAGGGGGAAATTGAATGGGTGGATCCATATATTACTAACAACCAAAAAATGTTAAGTTTTCCCTGGACAAAGTGTTAGTTTCCAATATGAAGGTTTTTTATTCTGAGACCCTGCTGGCCCTCCCCCCCTGTCCTCTCATGCTGGCGTAATAACCTGTAGGTTCTAATATTTGTGTTGTTTTTGCACACACGCAGAGAATGTCATGTTGACACTATCACCACTGCAGATCAGTGACAAGTCCGAGCAGTTGGTTGAAATGTCTGTGCTGTTGCCCACCTTCCTTGACCCACAAGCTCCATATACTGACAAGGTCACCGTCAGGAGAAATTCAATCAGATTTTGGCACACAAATCCCAGATTGATGCCAAAAATGAAGCAGAATTGACCCCATAATGTGTCTCTATTTTGACAGCCTTCCTCACCCTTCCAAGGGCCCTATATTTTCCAACACCAGAACACATGAACAAGGATGTGACACTACATCAGGATGTGATGACTTGGCATTTCTCCCTGTGTTTGGATTGCACAGGCATAACTGCACATGACTGGGCTCAGCTATCTGTGACATTCAATCCTGAAAAAGCAGAGCGGGGTGCCAACACCGATGAACTGTGATAGTGTCTCTGTCAGAATATTGCAAAACATTCTGACTCCATATTTCTCTGTAATGAGGAAAACATGTATGCAGATGTTTCTCTGGTTGCAAATGCACAGGAGTCGTATCTACTCAATATGTTCTCAGATTGTCAAGAAAAGAAGGTTTTGATGGAGGTTGCAGTGGTGATGGATCTGAAGTGGTTAATGAGTAGACCCATCCTAATTGAGTCTAAGCTCTCCTCAGGGTCCGTCTTAATTGGCTTGAGCCTGAGAAATGAGAATGTATCATTACTCAGAGACAGATAGTCTCTCTGCAGCCTCACCCGACTCAGATCCCATTCAGGCGGGGGTCAGCTGCACATGCCGTCTGAAATAAAGGCTTAAGAACCTCTGCTAGACAAAGATTAACCTACACTTGTATATTAATAAGAGACATTTGCCATTTGGAGACGGACGATCATTTTACCATCTTAATCTGAATCTTGGATTCCCCTTTTGTAATACCAGGAAAATGACGTCAAGACCTTTACAAAACTGCAATGCCATCACAGAATTTTCTTCATTAAGCTTAAAAGATGTCAGTCACAAGTTTTTTTGAGTCCAAACTATTGTCCAGATGCTTTTATGCTGAGTTAACTAAATAACCCAAAGATAGTCCATTAAAAATGAGAATCATGAATATGAGAAAAACAGCATTTCCTGATAATTCAGGACCTGGTATCAATTATCAACATAGATGCGATTCTTGTTTGTTTCATTTCGAAGTCAAAATACAGAGAATCACCTCTATTTAGATGATTTAAATTATAATTGAGTTATATTTTAGGCCAAAAGTGAAACATTCTGTATGTTTTAGTGTGAGGTCTAAAAAAAGTATACATTTTAAGATATAAAGTTAAGCTTTTGGTGTCGATGAAAATTTTTAACTTTTCTTACATTCTTTAGACCCAGTTAAAATGCTTTTTTAAAAATAAACTAAATAATGGAAAAGCAATGGGCTTCTTTGACAGTTGATAATCAATAACTTCAGCCTTAGTTGGGTGATTTATTGTTTCAGCATTACTAGATTATAAACATTTGGCTAATTTGCTAATTAATCAAGAGAATAATGCGTTCATTTGACAATGGATAATGAAAGTCTATTTTATCCCTAGTTGAGCTCTTCTTTAATTGAGTTTTATTTCAGCGTTTCTTTCGTATACATGGTACAGTTAACAGTACGTCACAGCAGAGTAATGTGTGGAAGTGATAAGGCAGATATGTCGTAGAAGCATATTGTCGGGTACACCCTGCCTCAGTATCACTGAGCTGGAGGCTGCACACCCATAGATGTGAAAGATGATACTGTAGCTGAACATTCAGGCCTCTCTGCTCTGTGTCCCTTCATACTGTTTACCCAGCTGGCTGGCTCCTTCCACAGACCCCCGGATCAGTGTGGGACACTTTGAAACGGTCTCAGCTGTCGGGAGGCGATGACCCCACTGCAGATACCCAGTCAGCACACAATGACAGCCACTCACGGCGTCAGCTGGGAGGAAAGAGACTGTGTGACCCAAAGATAAAACTGCTCATGCTCTTTACGTGTGTGTGTTTGCTGCAGGCTTGTTTCTGATAAGCGCTGTTTCATAACAGGGAGGGGTCCAACATTGTGGGGTCTCTGACCCTCGCCTGAGGTTTAAGTTAGTTTGTAGGAGTGTCTGATAGATTTCAAGTTGTAGGCGTGCTCGTCCCTTGTCAATGCTCATCAAGTCAATTTGGCGACAGACATGTGTCGTTATGGATCTTTACTGCAGACAAAAGGAGGAGAACGTTTCATAAACTGATTGAACGTTTCATAAACTGATTGATTGGTTTGTTTCATCACCTGCCAGTGTTGGTCGCTGGAAAAACTGACTTCACGCAACCAGTCAAACATGTTAGTCTATGGGCTGTGCAGTCTGGATGCAACACTAGTTTGACAGTTATTCAAAGCATTGTCACATGCATTAGTCCCTCAGGCTAAAACTATAATGTCAGATATCTGTGTATTGTTTTCCTAATGACTTCTTATTATGAATGCAAAACTAATACAGAAATAAGTCATTGTTAGTAAAGTTTTATGTTTGCTCTCACTCACTCACCACCCACCCACCCTCCTCTTCTAATTACCTTCTTTATTCTAAACTAATATACCACATTTCAGGATTTCTATCCGTTTGTGAGGCTGTGGTGCTCAAACTTGCATTTGGAAGCAGCATGAGTCTAATAGCCATGATGCTATTCAATGCTCTTGTTGCTAGGCAGTAACTATGCAGCAGCCTCTCCATGTGTGTTTTTGCCTTCTCTTTGCAGCTGCCTTTTTAAGCATCTCTCAGCCACTTCTCCGTCTTTAGACCGTTATTATTTTCCATACTTACATTCATTCTTTTTATTTCCCCCATCTCTGCATGTTCTGTTTCTACATTGTTTAATCAGCATTCCTCCCTTCCCCTTTGCCTGCCCTCACCCTTCAACCCTTCAACCACCCACATCTCTGTAGTTCAACGAGTGCAGAAATGTGCAGCTGTAGTTGAGAGCGTCTTCATATGAGCTAATGAGGCTCAGTGGAGAGGAACAATCATTGGTGGACCAGTCATTTGAGAGAGGTCGACAGCCCCCTTTGAGGTTCTAACTGATTTGTTTCTGGCCTCTCATTGTTCTGCATTTACTGTGTGCATGCATGTAACCCAACTGTACTGATTTCTATTCATTAGTCCCAAATGACAGAGACGACAGGGAGCAGCTGACAGAAATAATAAGGGGCATGGCAGACAAGCTGTGTGGATTTGACTCATGCTTTGTAGGATTTCTTTATCCTGCTACAGCGGAGAGCCTGTCCATATTTTTTTCTATTTGTGCTCTTCTAGATGCCCGTAATTGCCTGTGTTTGAGCTCGGTCAGTGTGTCAGCCTGGAGAGAAACCTCATGTTGCTGCTGCTTTGTCTTCAGCATGTGCCATGAGAATGCTCATATGTTGCTATTTAACAGCACTGGTCATCCGTCCCTGGTCAACCACAGACTGTCTGTTCTGGACAGTCAACACACTGTCGTCCAGCTGTGCAGTGCAGTGTGATTATGTCACAGGCCCAAAGGATGTCAGCTCAAGTTCTTTTTTGTTTTTTTTTAAACACTCTTTGTTGTGAAGTGATTGTGCAACAGGAACTTGTTAGCCCGCCTCCGTCTCTTTCTCTGCTGACATCGATACTGAAACCGTGAATAAGTGGCATGCCTGGATCATGTGATGGCTGGGTAATCCTGGAGCGTTCCATTCCAAGCAGGTCACTATGACAGAGGTTACGAGAGGTCAGAGCCCCTCAGAAAAAAAAGGAAGAAAGAACCACACTTTTTGTGCAATTCCAACTGAAGTTGTCTCATTTTTTCATAGCATTAAATTTTATGAAGTAAAATATATAGAAGTTCTGATGCGATTTTATTGTCCTTTCGAATATCAATTCCAATAATAGGCTTGTGACCACTACCTAGTTCCCGTCTTGTACTAGTCTGATTAGAAAATGATTTCATATTGGTAGGCAAAAAAACTGATGTGACTGATTATTTACCTAAAAGCAGATTATTTTTTGGGGTTGTACTAAATTATGGTTCAGATTGGTGCATTGACTGGCGTACTCACTGATGCTCGATACTACATTTTTGTCTGTATACTCGTATTGGAACAATATTTTAAGGTGTTTTCTGGACATTTTGCTAGCTTGAATAACATTAGACTCTTTGCTAGCACCACACGTTTTTTGTTTGTTATTGTCACATGTTAATGTTATTGCCACTTGATTGTTTTTGGGCCCATTGGTTTTGGTATCTGCATTGTCTGGAATTCTTGCAGTATCGTTGTACATTACAAATATTGGTATAAGTATCAGAACAACTGTAGCGTTTTTTGAAATGACATTAGTCTTAAAAATAAGAGGCACAGTTAAGATTTATGTTGTTCAAACCCACATTCATTAAGCAACTGCTTCAGCCACCACGCCCCTCTCTGCTCCTTCCTGCTGCTTGTATCTGCACAGACAGCTGGTTGGCATTCGGTACCAAAAAGACCCCTAACATCCACCCCCTTCCCAAAATCCATTTTCTTTTTCCCTTAGGGAACAACTACTCTACTGATCATTAAATATTAAAGGGAAGGATAGTAAAAGTTGCAGGTTTCTGGGAGATGTATTTCTCTCTCACTCTGCACGGCTTTACGTCTCTGTAATCATTGTGATGTTTACAGGGTCTATTTATCCTATTAGCTGTTCCTGCTTTGGGAAGAATAATATCAAGGTGTGCACGATTCATACAAAAGCGGTCATACATTGCATTGTTTGCACTCTAAGACTCCCTCTGCTCCTTGGGTGGAGGATTTCAGTCACAGAAGAAAATAAAGAGAGGCAGACTTGATGGTAGTGCTGTAAACCCATTTGGACAATGCAGAGTAGGCAGAAAATAAGAAATGTCATGCTTTGTAGACATGGGTACATTTGTTAGTAAAGGAAAGTGCAATTCATCATTTTGACAGTTTATACAGCTTTTTGATACTTGCAGTAAATTCTGTCTAAATTGAAGTCAGTGTTTCTTTTGTTTGAGAATGTGCCCATCTCACGTTTCATTGTTTTGTGTTTTGAGCTGTAACAATACCTCATACATCTGACAGACCAAGTTCTAATAAGCAATAGTCAATAGCTTGTCTCATCCAGATTCCCGTACCCTGCTTACATGTCTTGAAACTAATTCCTGTGTTTATTTGTCTCCACAGTGGAGCCTGGTGTGTGACTCAGCATGGAAAGTTCACATTGCAAAGTTTTCTTTGTTGGTGGGATCGATCTTTGGATACTTGGTGTTTGGAATCCTTGCAGACTGGTAAGATTTTTTATTTTTTTTTTAAAGTCCTGCATGAAAAGAAGACTTTTTATTTAATATGAAATGGCTTTTTTCAGAAATGACTTTTTCTGCCTCCGTAGGTTTGGCCGCCACCCAGTGCTGATCATATCAGTGCTGTTCATGCTGGTGTTCGGTCTGACTGTGGCCTTTTCTGTCAACGTCCCCATGTTCAGCACACTGCGCTTCTTTGAGGGCTTCTGCATGGCAGGGATCGCCCTCTCTCTCTACGTCCTCAGTAAGTCTTAATCACACAACTATAAGTACTCTGCTACATCATAGGCCATTTAACCTTTTACTAATCCCCTCTTACCTTTTGTTGTTGTTGCTACAAAGAGAACAGACTTTGATTTCTCACAGAAACCTTTCAACTTTGTCTGAATCTTTTAAACCTGTAGCTAACATGGTTGGAAAATGTGCCTTAAACTGACTTTTTAGTTTTCAAGCTGATTTTTACCTTATTGAAAAATCTGTAAAAACAACAGCCTATGGCATAGAGATAAAGAGTTTTCAAGATAATATGCTCCAACAAATGTAATGTTTGACAAAGGTAACATTTTTACAGTTGGCTAGCTCGAAGTTGAAACTTCCCTAAAAATAAAAGCAGAAAAGAGCCACTGTCATCACTCGCATTATTTACTCTGAACTGGTCATTTTCTAATGTTTCATAAAATGATGTATCATCTAAACCTCCCATGCTAACATTTGCTCATTGCCTTACAGCTACTAACATACTAGTCCTGCTCAGTGGTTTTTGGTTCTGGACAGGGCTTTTTTTTTTAAAACAGACATTGCCCTCCTCACTATTTTAATACAGAGTGCCAATATTTTATTTGAGTCTAATGCATATCACTTAAAGAGCCCATATTATGCCCTTTTTGGGGTTTGTATATTTAATCTATGTACCTACTAAAGTATGTTCACAATAGCTAAAAAAAGTGTCTGTTTTCATGTACTGCCGCTCCATGCACCGGCTCGCTTCTGATTCTCTCTCTAAGGCGCTGAAGTGCCCACGTTCGGTCACGGTCGGCCTGTCGGCTCTGCCGTAATTGGTTAGTCGCTCAGCCACTCTGGCTCCGAGGGCCGGGGAGCAAAAACATTAGCACCTTAGCACTACTGTGCTACCGCAGGCTACAGCATATCGTGGGCGTGCTACAGAAGTTAACGGGCATACAACATGAGCTGCTGGGCTTGCCACAACGAGCCAATGGGCTTAGATCAGTGATATCACACTGACAATGACGTCACACTGACAAATTTTTACTTCGAGGGGGGCTAAAACCGAGCGTTACATGCGGCTAATGCTGCAGCTAACAGGAGGACGTTTCCGTGGACAGGATACATGGAAAACACACTAAAGAGCATATAAAACCAGAAAAAGCATAATATGGGACCTTTAAGCGTGTTTAAAAATCTGTATCTTGACAGATCTGATTTCGTTGTAAACCATTATGGACACAGTAATGTGTCTGGGAGGGGTTTTGCCAACCGTCAACCCATGAAAACCTTTCTGTGGACGCTAATGTTAAATGTTGCCCTTCAAAAAACAAAGAAATTAGGTTTGAGACCTCTTGTGTAGCACAAGAAAACTTTGAAAGCCAGTTGCTAGTTTGCTTCAGAGCTGCAGCTTTGCATTTGGATTTTGCTGAAAAAAATCTGCTCTATTGAATAGAGGCATGTGGATTTACATGGTGGCCAAACTAGTTTGTTTGGGAGTTGGCTCGTTCATGTTCAGGAAGTACTGTATGAGTAGCTTGTGTTGCACTGCTGGTTGTTAGATGCGTTTTTTTGTCTGTGTTTGATGGAGTTAATTTTTAAACATAATTTTTTTCAATAAAATTATCATACAATTTAATTTCCTACATTTGTCATCCTTAAAGTAAAGATACATTACTTTACTTCTATAATCAAAATATTGCACATCAATAATTCTGTCAACCTTTTTCATGTGTGCATTTTGTAGCTTACTTGAATACAACCATTTAAATGAATGCAATGTACAAACTTTTTAATCACATGGTTTCCAATATTGAAGAACTGCAACACACCAGTTTCATGTTAATGCTACTTTTGCGCATGCCGCCGAAGCTTAATCCTTAGTATTCTCCTGTTGCTGTTGTTCTTGTTATGACCAGACACAGCTAATCAAATGCCTTGTCTACTTTAATTCTCATCTTTAGCAGGGGGGAAGCAGTCAGTTAAAGGAAGAGTAATTGCGTTGCGGTGACCTCCCAACGTTAATTAAACCAAACGCCATTGTCGGAATAAATTCTCATTACAGCAACAACTACTAGCCTCCTTACCCTTGAAGTGAACTCTATATTTTCATTTGGGTGTAGCAGCATTGTTGTTTTTCCTGATTTTTTCATCTGAATCACTTCCAATCAATAATCTGATAATGACAGCAAGGGGTTGGGTGCGGTTTGGTAACCTGTCACTGCAAGGAGAGTCTGTAGACACCTTAATATTCTCTGTTAATGGGACCTTCTTCACAATAAAGCTTTGAATAATTTGTTCCATGGGATTTTAGCCCTTAAGAATGGGAGGGAGGAAATTTCATGATAGCGTCCTACTAATTTTCCGTTATGACTCTGGCCAATTGATGATTCTGGTCACATTGATGGATCCTTCAACAGCCTCTCTGGCAGCGGTAATTGAACAGAGGGAGGGAGCAAAGGGTGAGGTAATGAAGGAAGGGGCTGTCAGTGTCCTTGTCATCCTAATTTACTCCACAGTGTATACCTTGAAAAGCTTCACCAGGCTCCCAAAATAGAAGGAGCGTTTAGGGACAAAGGTGGGACAAAGGGAGGCGAAAGGGCGGAGTTAAGCTGTACTGTACGGCGTCTTATCAAATTTAAATGAACTCGACATCTGCTTCCATTGTTTTCACGTTAGCACTGCAGTGTATGGTTCAGTAAATCATTGGTTCTCAATTTTGGTGGTGGAGTTGTATTATACGTTTGTGACTTCCTTTAAATCTCCTCAATGAACGATAGTATAACGGGCTTTTTTGTGCTTTTTTCAACCTTTTGATTTATTTTGCCTTTTGTTTTAAGATTTTAGAATACTATTCAACTTATAAACGTGCTTGGCTAATAAAAGAGAGGAAAAAGTTACAGTTTGTTGCAACATTAAGTTGTAAATGGATACAGCAACATTTTAAAATTCAGGTTTGATACTGCAGTTCTTAGTTTCTATAAGTGTACAGTTTCATCTTGATGTGTAGATATATTTGTGGTACCATAATAGATTAGATTAATCTATGATCTTTAATGCACAGGGTGCAACCAACAATCTGAGCTCTAGAGTTGATGATTTCATGGCCATCAGTGCTGGAGAATGACGGAGTTTGAGGGGACGAGCTAAGGGCTTGTTTTTTTCTGTTTCTATTGTCTCACTTTCTCCTTTTTTAAACTGTTTTTTATAGACCATTGGTGTTTTATTATTGCAGATTTTAATTGACTTTTAAAAACATAAATCAAAGGCCTTATTAATGGTTGAATGCCAGAGCGGCTCTGCACTATTTTATCCTTCCCATCTGTAAAAAGGAAACAATATATGACTGTTAAATCAGCAGCGGAGCTATACTATATCAGGGTTTGCATTTTAAATAAAGTACGTCTGTGTCTAGAGTGTCCAGTTAATGTGAGTGAGAATTAATATTACCTCCATAGCTCAGTCTGTACTTTTTCAGTCAACACCTTCCCTGTCCCCCTATCTGTTTTTGAACCATTCTCTAACATAACTATGACATTTTTCTTCACACGCAATCTACAAAAGTTCGATACGGTGATTGCAAAGTCAATAAAAAACGTCAAGAACAATCTGTTGCAATGTTATCTACGTTCTTTTTCTTTCTTAGCCCAATAAACTGTGAATGCAACACGTTACTTCTCTGTAATAATATTTTTTTGAAAACCAACTAGAGAATCTTGGCCTCTCTAATGTGTGAAATCCCAGCAATAAACACCATGTAGGATTGTTGCATCCTGTAAGAGGAACCCATATTATTTGGTTTGCATCAACAGCCAAGTTTTCACAGTTTCTTTCTTCAGGCTGAAACTGGTAATTATGATTTAGACAGTCAATTTTCTGTTTTTGATTGGTACTGATTCTGTGAAATCATGAAGTAATTTTGCATGCTTTTACATGCTGCTTCATGGTTTTTGCTGATGTCCTTATGACTCTGACTGTCTATGAGCAGCTCCTGCACTACATAGTACACTCAGCTGGAGCAGGCCTTAGGACTTATGTTTGCTTAAGCTTGCATATTTGTATAGATTTTGTTTTGCCATACTGCTGCCCTTATATCTGATCATGTGTAGCCTCTGTCACATGATATTTACCCTGCAGCCACTCTGTATTGACAAAACTCTACCAGAGCTGCTCCAAGAGGAGGAAGTCAATCGTTCAATAACACATTACAGGAGAGAATCAATCGTCTTATTTCAAGGCATTCTTTTTAGGGTATTTAATGTATTTGGAAGGTGGCTATATGCTAAGAATGCAGCTAATATTCACATTGTAGTTCCGACACTGTCCCATGACATCTCTGCATGTAACATTACAAACCACATGACCCTCTTTTGTGGTGTGCTTTGTTTGACTGTGCTTACAAAGAAAAGTTGAAGCAAAATCCCAGCTTCGGCTGTGTTTGCACTGGAGACGTAACCCTAATCCCCTCTTTCCCATAAACCACTGTGCAATTAAGTCTGAGTACATGGGTCTTAAAGGCTGGATTCCATTAGCATTGTCAGGTTTTTTGATCTGGAAAACAAAAATGTGCTAATTGCAGTCTTGCTCTTTGACTATGCAGACAATTCCATACATCCCTGTAAACACGGATATGCGGTAATAAGGGGACACCAACTGCCTTAACCAATGTTTTTTTTTACGGTATTGTGCCCTAGAGGCATCAAACAGGAAGTGCATAACATTTCAGGATATGGGCGAGGCTCTATAGATGAGTGTAGAGCAATTTAGGCAAGGATATCCGTACCGCCAGGAGTGTCTGTCAAAGACGGGGTCAGAGAAAGGGGCAGGCATAGCTTATATGATGTAACATGTTTATGCTAACTGCCAGGAACAGACAGAAGATATGGGAAATTCAATGAGTTGCTGGACATTTTTCAGACAAAGGAAGATAATTGATTGACCATATTCACACTGAGGTCATTTTCTTCTCATGTCAATCAAAGGGTTGTAAGCTCAGTTGCTTTTTGGTCGTACAAATGAGTTCCTACAGTACTTTATATCATATTGATTTAAGGTATCTGAAAAATCGTTAAATTAAACCACTTCTCATTTGATAAGCAGCTAAAAAAACCAAATCATAATAATAATCTGGAGGGACAGCAGGCCATTTTTAAAACTTTAAAACAACATATTTTATAACCGGGAGTGATGTTCCCACAGCCCTATGTTTTTTTTTTTTTTTCAAAATTAGGCCCTATGTTCCCACATTTCCTTTTTCATAAATTTGTATCAGATTTTCTCCCCCGTTCTCCCAATTTGGTAGCCAATTACACCCAACCTATTATCCAGTAGCAATGGACTACATATGGAATGTAGCTTTTAGCTAAATCTGGTGCGCCCATCTCTTTTGTTTATTGCAAACATTTAATGTAAATGCACATTGTCCTTTTGAATAAACAAACTAAACTAAGTAGCACAGAGGCCTCGCATTGACTAGCTTCCGGTCAGATCAGTCGAATGAAGCGCAGCAACTGTTTCAAGGCCCTGGGAAGTTTTTGAAAATAGACATAAATGTACATAGGTCATTGAAGTGAAGATTTATTTTTTTCTGTTTTGTTTGATATTTGTTCGTGCGTAGACACATAAGTTACATAGGTACATTACGTATGTACATATTTACGTTTGTGTGTATGTAGGTATGAATATGCATATATGTAGCATGTGATTGTATTACATGTATATACCGTATGCATATTTGTACTTATCTGGTTTTGTTTGTCTGACTTAAGGAAATGAAAACAAGGGTTCGGCATCTATATGCTCTGCTTCAGCAAAAACCCTTTTCGATCAGCCTACTTTTATTTTCTTTCTTGTAATGATTGTGATTGTGACGATTTCTGCTGCTGCTGATCGAAATAAAATGACTCATTCATCCATTCATTTACTATAAAGTGCTTCCAAAAAATATTGTGGGAGGATAGGGCTTAAATTGAAGGGAAATGTAGGAACACAAGACCTAATTTTGAAAATGTCCTAGAATTCTTTTTGCTTAATATTAAGTGATATAACCTCAAACTCAATATTATGATGTCACATATATGGCCCACGCGTGAATAAGGGGAATGGCAACTTAGTAGAAAATAGTAAACAGATGGAATGAATGAAATGGTCAACTTAAATAAGGATAAAAGGAAAAAGTAAGGTTTGAGTGTGATGCGATTACACCACATCATATCAGTAAATGAGGTAAAGTGTTTCTGTATTTAAACATTTAGCCTTTACATGTGTAACCCAGGCTATTGCATCTTTCTATGTTGTGCGATATGTTTTGATTCAACGTACTACAACAGTTTAGTAAAGCCCATAGCTATAGAAAGTCATCTGATGCAGCGCTGCTATTTATACACTAGTGCTCCAAACACTGTGGACCAGCCTTGTTAGCAACGTAGCACCTGGTAGCACAGGCAGGCAAGGCCCACTTTAGCTCAGCATCATTATCTATCTATCTATCCATTATCATCATCACTATTGCATTTTAACAGAGAACCCTCCCCCCTCCTGCACCACCTCCTACCACCCTTACATACAAACAGATGTGACACAGCAGCTTGCTGAGTCATGCTACAGTAACTGACTGCGTTTGGGGGTTTGTTTGAGAATTTTGTTATCGGCTTGAGACGAGGAGATTGTGTTCTGGGGCAGTGGGCCAGAGCTCGCTCTTTTGTTCACACAGATTCTTTCATATATGCAAAAAGGCAAATTGTTAGCACTTTTTTTGAAAGGAACGTTGCTTCTTTTTGGACTTTGAATGTGTATTTATTTGACATATCAGTTATGCAGCTTAATTACAGTGTCAATAGCACACATTGTGTCCGAAACAAATTAAATAAATAACTGGTTTAAGTGAGGTTTTGCGCAACAAAAATCATTGTTGCTGAACGTGTGTGTGTCTATGTGAGTTTGTACCTTTGCCATGTTTTCAGATTACACCTCAACTTCCTGGATGTGACAATCGAATGATGTTGTGGAGCAGGATGTGTACTCAGAAAAGTCTGTGTAATTGCCTTGCAGCGAAAAGCAAATGCTGTGCACTCATCTTAAGTGGAGCTCACTTTCCATGCCTGGATTCAGAGGTTGCAAGCCTGCACATGTCAGGGTGTGTGTGAGAGGCCTCATAAAGAGAGTTACTGTAGTCACACAGAGAGAGGAACAGACAGAGTGATGCAGAAGACACATCACATGATGCGGTCATAGTCTCGGGCCATGCATCATAAAGAACTGTGTGACATTTTGCCGTCAGAAACCTTTGACACACATGCTCACAACATGGCTACTTTATTTCAATAAAGGACATTATTTTGAGGTGCGATTACCTTTCCCTCTGTATTAACACATTAACAATTGCTATAGTTGCTATTTAAACAAGCAAAGTTTCATTCCTAGCGCTACAATTTTGTACACACAGCAATAACATAGTCTGTTAATGCACTGTGCTGATCATGCCAACCTCAAAAATATAAATACAATCTATATCTGGTCATGTTTCTAACCTAATGTTTTGAATAATATGAAGTACTGCCAAAGAAAATTAGTTAAAAAGCATGTGTTGCTTTGTGTAAAATAACAATAATTCCACGTTGCCTGAGTTAAATACCTTCATTCTTTCCAAGCGGATGCAGTGCTTGGGGTTTGTATCAATGTTTGTTTTAAGTCCAAGCTAAAATGTTCACTGTATAAATTAAATGTTTTCCTTAAGAGGTTTGGATCTAGTATTGATAATCATTTCAGTCACTGCTTATAGAAACTTGTCATGTCTGTATGTAAAAAAAAAAAAAAAGATGTAAGACAAGGAGAGGGAGATAGGCAACAAAGGCATGGGGAGAGGCAGACGAAGGGTGATTGATAAACGTATGACTTTAAAATCTAGAACTTGAACGTTACACATTACCAGACTCTAGCAGGTGTCATGTCTGAGGGGGTTCAAAAAGCTGTCTAGCATTCATGTCAATAAAGTAATATAGCTCCTGTCAGACCCAGACTCTTTATTGACTGTGTGAGTAATGTTGACTGTCTGTCACTCCTTTTGTACATAAACTTCACAAGTATTTGTAGTGAACAGAAAAACACATATAGAAGGGAACTTTTTCGAAACTCATGAGTAAAGAACACGATACTCCACTTTTCCATAACAGTTTGTATTTAAGATTGTGTTTTAAAGTCTAACTTCAGCAAGGACACACTACGTATTATTTTTTTTTTACCCCATTAATGTAGAAATAATGTGCTTTCAGTCTGCTCATGTGATGCCTCAGAACAAACCTGATCAAACTTGATACAGTCCTTCTCTCAGCCCACAATCCCTCCAGCACAGTCTGAGATGCACAAGATATATTGAACAAGAACACATGTTAAAATCAATGAATAATAAATTCATTTCAATCTCAGTGCTAAAACAGGAGGAGGCTTAAGAGGTAGATTTTCCGTTAAAATCATCCAGTGGTAGAGAAGCAAGGAATCTTTCTAGAACGAATAAGTACCATGCAGTGTGTGGCCCACATAGAGTTAGGTCATGGTCACCGTACATAAAGAGGCTATGATAATGAACTGCCTTCTCAGCAATTCTCATTTTAGATTTGTTTTCCATTCTGAAGAATGTATATCAGTGAAAAAGTGCATTTTTTAACATTTCCCCTTTTATGAAGGGTTATGCGACAACACCCATTTATATCCTCTCATCTGCACAGATTAGTCACGTGTGTTCCCAAACGTCCCCTTCCAGTATGTTGGTGGATTAATGCTCCTTTTTTTTCAAACAGAAGGATCTATGATGTATAAGCTTCTTGCTGCAGAACCTGCTCAGGTTGGCCAAGGCCAGTCCGGGCTAGTCCTGTCCTCTTCGCTGTCCCTGTGTTGCCTGTAATGAGGTTCTTCCTCTCTCTGTGGTGCCCTCTTGATACCATTCACATTAATCTCTCTCTCGAAAGGGGCATCGCAGAAAGACTGAAGCTCTGTGTGCATTATTCTGTGTAAATGGCTTCCTTTGTGTCACTGTCAGATTCCCTCCTGTTGGTACAGTCTTGACAGAAAGCATGCTTTGTTAGCCTGCCTCCTCGTCCTACCTTTATTGCTCTTAAACTGTTTGTATGTTTGCCATTGATAGATATGGCTAAATCTGGCCTGAACTGAGAAATGCCTGCCAGATCTGGACTCTAAAAACAGGAGTTTTTCATTTGCAACCATATGGCTATATCTCTTTGAGGATAGCTGCCAGGTTCTCTTAACAATATTGCAGAGATATTGTGCTTTATTTGTACTTATTAAATTTTTTAAGAATGGTCTGGGGGGGGGGGGGAGAGTTATGGAAGAATACAAAGAGGCTAAGTAGGACTTAGTGGGCTGTGCAAAGAAAGCAAAGGTCTTTTAGCCAAAGAAAAGTATTTTCCATGATACACATGTTGACCTGTCCACGTCCTTCCCCTCAAACTGCTCTAGCTGTCTCCTGATATATGGGTTAAGGGGCAGCCTCTTTTTTTTTTCCATCTAAACAGGGCTAAAGTTCGTTTTTGTGCAGAGTTTGCAAATCTGGTCGCTCTGCAGACTTCCTCCTCTTACACTTTCAGACCAAATGTATCTGTCCTTATTTATATTAGAGGACTTTTTTTTCCTGTTTAAAAGCAGACGGTATGATTGTGTTCGACTTGGCCTACTTAGAGTGGAAATCATTTAGAACCTTGTTCTTTTATGAGGGACACTGCATGACATAATCTCAAGCTATCTCACAGCTCAAATTCCTGATTGAAGTCCAGTGATTGGCCAAATCAGCAAGACTGACCTTTGCACTTTTATTTATCATTTTACGTGTAGAAGACAAATGAATACTTTTTCAGTTCTTCTTTAATCAGGCTGATGACTTTCTTATTTTGGGACACCTCAGAACTTTGTGTATCAGTCATTCTGTATCTCTCTTTGGTTACTCCTGGAGAGCTTAGTTTGATGCTGATCTTCCAGTGTGTGGGAGAAAGAAGGTGGAACCAGTGGGTTATTTCTGAAGTAGAAACCCACTCACGCACAAACATTCTCAAAGTAGAAGACTCTCCTGTTGATGTGAGCACACTTTGATCAAAAGAAAGTCCCTGTGACTAGTCAGTGCTTTTTGGCATTCTTTGCAACTCCAGATAAGGTACTAACCAATGAGTAAGACAATAGCCCTTTTTTAGCATGTATAAGAAGTTAGGATCCCTCAGGATATTTGTGTGATAACAGTGTCAGCCTATAGATCAACAAAGACAAGAGTAAGAATTTCCCTTTGGAGCGTTGTTGGGAAGTTATTTGCCTCAGTAAATTTTAATAAACTGCAGTTGTGCTTGTTTACATGTACCTGTAGAGAATCTCTATGGTCTATATTCAGAACAATGTTGTCACTGTAATTGTAGTCACGCCGTGACCCAAAAAGGACCACGTGTCTTTCAAACAAAATAAGTCTCTTCGTGCTCTTTAATGCCTTTAGGTTATCATGTTCTATAAAAATGTGGAGGGTACCTGGAGAGCACTCTGCCTACTCTCAGATACTTTCCCAATTAACTGTGTGTTAATCAGGGCTGTGCACCCACCCCCCACTGCTTGATTTATTCTCCAATGTAGTCACTATGTTCAACGGAGGGTGCAATTCGCTTTCACACAAAAATCCCCCTCTGCAGTAACTCTAGGCAAAGACCAAGGTTCAGTGGGTTCTTATCAGGGAAGTGCTGTTTGCTGACAGTGCTGCTCTGGGCTCTCACTCACTACCCTCACGCACTACAAAAACCTCATCAGCAGCTTTACACATGCCTTGATTGGACACGTCGAGATTTTTCATGTGTGACCATGACGTTGAAGGTGCAATATTTTAGCAATAAATTGTTTTATTACTGTCCTGCACATGCCATTTTCAATTAACCATATTGAAATGGCTGCCATTTCTTCCAAACCCCAAAGTCTGAGTTATAGTGTAGCCTACAGCTATATTTCAGGTTTGCAACAAGTATAAACCGAGAGGATTCAACAGATTATCATGATTTCAAACCTTCGTTATTAATCAGCAGCTAAAAAGACAATTGGTGAAGATCCAAAGTGAAAATGGGTCATGCTAATGTTAGCATTTAACATCTTTATAGCTAACCTTACAGTCTGATGGTGTCACCTCCCTGCAGAATGTAGCCTAACGGACACCAATGGAGAGGAAAAAATAAGTAGCTTATGGTAATTTATTGAGCTAACTGAATGTACATCATGCTTGATTACCTATTAGCTACTGTCATACAACAGCTATCATTCACATTCAACCACTTCCAAGCTTAATTTACCATTAAATAGTCTTTCATGATATGTTATGAAGGACATAAAAATCCTTTCTGATTGAAATATCTAAGGGTTTGTGTCCGTCTTCTAACTTTTTTGCAAGCTTCTTACTTATTAGCGTAGCTCATATAGTTAGCTAACACCCTAACACTGAAGTATCAAACATTAATGTTATCTTTGAAAAAACAATATTAGCTTGAAAAGCTTTTATTATTATTTGATGTTGTCTAATGGTAAAGACTTGTGTATAAAGCGTTTTACCTTGACATATGGCCTAATGTCCTTTCAAATTTTCATAATTACTTACTACTTCAGTAAGAGCAGTGAACTGATAAAAAAATTCTCAGACTTACTACGTTAATGTGATCACATCATCATATTTTAGGAGTATTTGAACTTCTCATCCCAATCAGAGAAAAATGGTCACCATTTGACAAGAAAGATGCTGTAAAGATTTGTGCTGAAGAAGCTTGCACGTTTTTCCAAAACAGAAGTACAAGAATATAAGTAAGCTAATTTCTGAGTTGAAACCCCTTTACTGTTGGGTAATCTCTTTCATTTGACCATTTGACCATTCTTAGCCATTCTTCTTTCACCATTTTAAAACCTGAAGTGTGGTTAGGTAGCCAGCCTATTGTTTCTCAAACAGAAGGGAAAAAGCTGCTAATGAGCAAAACTGAAGACCTGTTTTAATTACTGAACATCTCAGAGATGTAAGCAGTGATTCAGAGGCCATTGACAAGGAGGTTTTGGAATTAACAACAGCAGAAGTTTAAAAAAAAACAAAAAAAAAACGATGGAGGAGAAGAGGAAACTCAGCTGAGGGATGACACTGCATTACAGCCGCACTTTTTCCACCTGTTACACCCCATCCTTGTGCTGTGCTGCTACTGCAGATGCTACTAAAAATGCTATAAACATTTATCATAGCAGCAACCAAACCTCTGCTATCTTTCAGTATAAAGAAAGGCCACAGAGTTCTTACGGGATTGAGTGGCCGAGATTAGGCTGGGAAATCATGGCATGGAGCCATACGGACCTCATGTGACCAGTGAAAGGTCACGACATTAGCCTGTGGGTACAGGGAGTGGCTGCACTGAGTGCCTTTAGTGGTCAACCAATCTCTTTCACTCGTAAAACAATGGGCCGCCTTGACTGAGCTCTGTACATGACAGAAGGCTGGTGAGCTGCTGCAGCGGGTAGCAGAACGTGTGATTCATATTCTTGTTTTGACAAAGTCAGCAAAAGGACCAAAGCTTCTTTAAGGATTACCACTACTATTAATTGGCTATTGGCTCGATCATTGATGATGTCATTTCCACTTTCACTGTGTGCAGTTAGGGTCCCAATGCATTCAAATGTGTCCTTCTTTTACAAGATGTATGCCCTGCTAGTTTTGTCACCCCAGGGACCCTTTGTTTGCATCATTAGTGAGTTTCATGAAGGGGAAATCAGATTATTTATGTCAGTAGAACAGAGGGTGCAGCAGAGCATTGTGGGAATGCTGATCTAATGGGTTTGTGAAGGATTAGGGTCAGCCGGAGTAAGGAGCTCAGAGCCTCCTTTCCAGAAACTTTGGTCCTCATTGTGTAGCTCCATCTACAGAACATGTACCACCTTTTGTATATTTCAACACTTATTTTTTAATTATATATTTATGATATACAGTAGCTCGTACTGAAATGTAATGGTGTCTGTCCGTGCATGTGAGCACTTTCCTATAGCTCACCACAGGATGTACTTTCCCTGTCACAATGCGATGGCATGTTCGGCACACATGATGCCTTATACATAACTGAAGAATTCAAATCCCATGCGGTCCATGAGCAGTGAACCATTACTTTTCTCCCAGCGGCGCGCAGAGAAGGGGTCCTGAGGTTAGCTGGTTCAAACTCAGCAGGTCTTGCACCCATCGCCCTGCTCTCAGCTCATTGGCTTTGTCATTCCAGCTGCGATAGTGTCTGTGAACAGAGAGCATTATTCATGTCCTCAGAAGGGGGCAAGTCCTAATTGAAATTCCAGTCTTTTCCACTGGAATGAAGCGGGGCCGCCGACACCCACTGTATTATGCTGGCCTTGTCACCTTGAAAGGCCCATCTGGAGACTGTTCACATTCCTGACCACTAGAAAAGACCCATTAGAGAAAGAAAAACTGCGATGTAAAACAAAAAGGATGAATGAGGTGGGACAGAAGACTTGTGCAGTTTGAGAAAAGAAGCATTACAGTAATCTGCACTTTCTATGGGTTGATGTGAAGTCATGCTCTGCTCTGCACTAACTAAAGGGCTGAACTGTCTGTGGTTGCTCGCTGCCAGTGTGGTGTGCATGCTAATGGCTGGCTGAATGAATCAGTGCCATTCTGATCGAGGAGAATGGAGTACAAGGAATTTCTTTCTAGTTAGTTCACTCTCACAGCAGCTTACTGTCTTGATCTGTCTACTGTCTCTGAACAACAACTGTACATGCTGATTTATCGCCTTTATTTAATGTCACAAACTCTGCGCTGCGCTGTAGCTGTAACAGTGACCTTTTTAGTTTTTGATACAAGGATGTTATTGATGTTTTTTTTTTGTGTGGTTAGCCATGAGTTGTGGGGAAAAAAAGTAGGTATTTAAAATAAAATATTTTTTGCCAATGCCTCAGAGTGCAAGGTGAGGTCTGTGCAAAATCAGATAAGGGGTTGCTCTGAGTCAAGGGTAGGTAAAGAAAGGTGTTTCTCTGTGTTAAAAGTCACAGTATTTTATAGAATAGTTGTAATTATGTACAATGGCTTTGAATAATGTCTGTGTAACATCATTCAATATAAAAACTCTGCATTGAGGTCATCAAAGTCATTGTCATAAATACTGTGGGATCAGGTTGCACTTGCTATTCATGATTCTTTATACAAGTTTATGTGTAAAGTCTGTCCTACTAAGAAGCAGGTATTTCAGTCTCATCTGGGAATTAATCAATGTAAATACTGTAATTACATTTTTTATTCCTACTTGTTGTATGATTTACATGATATTCTATAAGAGCAACTAGCATGCCTTAATTTCCCCCTGGGGTACATTGAAGTATTTGTGATCGTTCGTCTGGTTCTGGAAGTCTTTTGTTCCGTGTTTTCACATACGGCCGTAAAGTGTTTGTGTCAGTTGCAGGAAACCTTACAACACACTTTCTCTTTCTCTAACTTCTTTATCTCTCCTCTTTGTTCTCTCTGCCAGGGATCGAGCTGTGCCTGCCAGGATGGCGTTTCTCCATGACCATGGTGGCCAATTTTGTGGTGTTGGGTGGTCAGCTGTTGATGCCCGGGGTGGCTTACCTCTGTCAAGACTGGCAGGTTCTCCAAGCGATCATCATCTGCCCCCTCCTGCTGATGCTCTCCTACATCTGGTAAGGAATAGAACCAGGAGTATGCTGCACCTTTGCCCCCACTTTCTTTGCGTTTGTTCTTCTGTTTTAGTTTCAAAGGTGTTGTTCACTTGTAGTGTAACATGATGCACTTGTAATGGGTAAATATGTGGCACCATCTGCACTAAAATTCAACATGTGTTAGATTCTCATAAAAAAGCGAGTGTTGATGTAGTATGAATTAAACCTTGTTAAACCAAAGGGGCCTTTGCAGATATTCTTGGTTTAAACAAAAAAGTGGAGAATGTCTGAGCTCCAAGGACAAACTCGTGAATTCTCAGCTGAAATAAGTGTAATGTCTTTTCATTAACACACTGCCAGTGACCTCTGCTGTGACCACAGTTCACAGTTTTGCTCCAGCTCAGGCAATAAATCCTCTTGATTTCACTTCAGTATATTCTCTCCTGTAACACACAGTTCTCCACAGCATTGCTAATATGTGCAAAGCTGGCAGAATAAAAACCAAGAATGTACATTTAACCACAGAGTTGAAGGCAATAGCATTTTTCTAAAGGTGCGCTACAAAAAAAAAGCTGTTTCCCCTGAGAAACTGTTAAAATATTATGAGGAACTGATCTGATCGAAACATCAATACAGTGCACTTCAATCACTGTAGGACACTGAGAGGAGAACTGATGGGGTATTGATGAGATTTCCACAGTGGAGCAGTGCAGGGGTCAAGAAACCTGAGACATTAATCAGTGTAATCATTCTAATAAATGGCTGAAACACAATGTGTATCACTCAGGAGTTAAGTTGCTGAGCTTGTGGAAGGCACTTGTAACACTTTGTTGTCATGCGATGATGGCCTTGACAGATAAACAAAAGGCCACAAAATTAAGAACTTGAGGGCACGATTTACTGGACATGAATGATAATTCTTGAAAAAATAGATGCTTAAAAACAGCTCACATAAAAAAAAAATCAGTTATGTCAGACTTTCCAAGAGGACTCTGGGAGTGTCATTAGTGTGGACCCATGTTGACTTTCTTAATTAATCCAATCAGTGATTAAGTTGACAAAGGGAATAAGGTGTCTGTATGTTTATATATAACTGTGAGGACTGAAGAGTTCACTAGCACACATGATCAAAGTTAGCTAAGTTCGGGTAAACATCATCAAGCTACATCAGTGCAAGATCATACATTCTGTGTCGACATCTGTTCCAGAGAAAATTAACCAGCAGGGTCAAATGTGTTGCTGTGGATGACTTTTTTTTAGATTAACATATTTCTGTGGGAAGAAACCCTGACAGCTCAGGAGAGGAATATGTGCGGCATCATGCACAACACAGATCAGACAACTAAGTGTGACAAGTGAAAGTAAAACTATGTGTTTATTTGTTAATACCATGTGTGGTTAGGCTAATTTGAGACACCCGTTAGTGCAATTTGAGAGTGAGTGGGAAGTTTTTTAAAAGACTGATTTCCCTCACATGAATAATTTAACATACAGGGTTTCTTTTTTTAATTTCATTTGAAATG
This sequence comes from Labrus mixtus, assembly GCF_963584025.1. Classification (NCBI taxonomy): domain Eukaryota; kingdom Metazoa; phylum Chordata; class Actinopteri; order Labriformes; family Labridae; genus Labrus; species Labrus mixtus. Next base: position 17,374,651 of record NC_083619.1, on the reverse strand, counting down.
TGTGAGAAGTTCTTACTCAGAGAGATTTCAATCCGCCAGTTCCTTTTCGTTTTCATTCACTTTTCTTTGTCTTATTAACGAGGACATCCCCCGTCTTCTCCTCAGGATCTTCCCTGAGTCACTGCGTTGGCTTCTGGCCACTCAGCAGTACTGCCGCTCCAAGTGGATCATGGGACACATCGCACAGAAAAACCGAGTGAACATGGAGCTCGACGCAGATAATATCCTCACAGGTGACCATTGTGTTTGCATTGAAAACTACACATTAAAGGCTTACATTTACATAGTGATATTGTAATTACTGTTTCTGCTGATCATTTTAAATCGTAACATTTGATCAACTTTGCTGCATTGTCATTTTTGAAGCTTTTTGTTTGGTGTGTTGTTGTATTCCCAAAGCTGTTCTTCCTCAAAAAAACAACAACAACAAAAAAAAAGGTGGATTGGCAAGGTTATATCAGTTTCCTGTCTGGTTACCATAGAAACAGACCATTCAGAGGTAGCAGTGGGTGTTGTACATTGCATTATGACTCTATAATGTTCCTTTATTTCATTAAAGCATGGGTGGATGGACTTGAGCTGCCATGATGGCAGATGGACGCAGGTCAGACTCTTGACCTTTGAGGCCGGGTTAACTGATAAGTGTCTGCACTACGAGGACGGATGGAGTCTGAGATAAAAGCCGTGCTGTTGTTAATGTCATGGCTACTTGAACTTGAAATAGGATTGAACAGGTTTTTTTTTACATTGTAACATTTTTAACATTTGAGCACCATGGCTGGGGAAATCCTCAAAGACGAACCACTCGGTGTGAAATCAGAGATACTTTTTTTAAAACTCTGAAACTGCAGCATTAACAGAAGTACTCTGCCATCGACATTTATTACCCCCTCTTGTTTTACAGTAACTGCGTGTCCCTGACACTTCCAGTAATATTTTCTCCTTTTAACCACTCAGCCTTAAATAACAAGTCGGGCACAAAATGTACTTATTGCTTGTTTCATCACAGCTGAGGAACTTTTAAAGCACAGAGACATGACAGATGCACGTGTATCCGCCGATTAGTTCATCTTTGGTAAAGTGAGCGCAGTAATTTGCATACAGGAGGAAAATCTCAGTGTTACAGCCGAGGCGTTGGTGTATGGAATGCGGTCTCATGCCTGAGTCAACACGGACATGCAGTACCACAAAGCCAAGGTGTGTTTCTGTGGCAACCTGCACGCTGATACTAAAACATCCACAGTGTGCTATGTCACATATCAGCGACGGCTCAGGGGCGTGTTGGCCCCAATGGAAATGTTCCTGTTCTTCTGTGAGCAGTGTTGTCATGCAGTGCCTGTTAGACAAAGCAGAGAGGGAGAAGGGGGACGAAAATGCTCATTAAAAAGACTGCAGGTGGAATTTGTTTGTGGTTGTAAGAAATCAGGGGCACCCTTGTTTATTCATATCACCTCACTATGTTATACTCAAGTGAGTGTATAGGTCGGTAGAAACTCACATTAAAACGTTATTATGTGCAGTTCGAGATATTTCTGATCATTTTTTCTTTACATACATGTGCAAAAATGTGTTATGTAGTATTTTGTACTGTCTTCTGACAAATACTTGTTTCTGTTAAAGAGCCCAGTGTCTTCTTTCAATCATAAATGTTTTGCCGTCTTTGGTTTATTGATGTACTCGTCAGGGTTCAGAGGTCATCATGCGGCTTTTGTAGATATCTTTTACAGCCCACCTGAAGCCACGGAGGGTAACAAACCAAAATGTTTCATTCTGCAATAAAAAGGAAACTTTGTTTTATATGAGGTTTAAGCTCTCCCTTATTTACTCAGGCATTTATATAACTAAGATAACAAGAATAAACTATGCAGACCAAAGATCAAAAAGAATAAATTGCATTTATGTCCAAGAGAAAACTAATAGAGAAACTAGGCGTCCCATGACGAGCCTATATGAAAATATAAGAAATAACTATTATGCTAAAATATTGACATGTGCTACTTATGTCTGATTTTGTCGACGCTATAACATGAATGTGTTTTCTTTTTTTCCAGAGCTGCAGAAAGCTCTTCAAAAGAAACCCAAAAAGACGTGCATAGTGAAAATGGTCGGGACGAGGAACCTGTGGAAGAATATTGTCGTGCTCTGCGTCAACTCGTAAGTGTTTGTTGCTACTTTAAAAAAAACCAAAAAAAAAAACAGTTTGGACAGTTATATGTCGGGTTCTGCAGGTGGGAGGATCTAAAAAAAAAAACCCAGAGAGAAAAGAAAAGGGGAAATGCGAGTGTGTGCTTGAATGTGTGTGCAGGGCGAGGCAGTGCCAGTCAGACACGCCATTTTGTGCAGCCAAGATGCCGCTATTAACCTGTCGGCTTGATACTGCATTGATCAGCAACCCTGCCTTTTTTTCCTTCTACATTTTCTCTGCTCTCTCTTTTCATCTCAGGAGGGATCTCTGTTCTTCACTCTCCATGTCAGATAGGCAGAGCTGCTCTAGCTCTGCTTCTCTGTGTCCCTGACTCCCTCAGTCAGCATTAATTTTACATGAGCTGTGTCCTTATGAAACATTAGACAGCCAGGGGAGAGGGTGTGAGTGTTTGCTTGCTTTTTTTTGTGGTTGTATACCTTTGGTGTGTCTGCTTATGTGTCAGTGTTTACATGTGTGCAGATGTGGGGATGAGAGGGGAAAAGGAGCTCAAGCTTGAAATCTCTTTATTAATTTTATTACGATTTTTCTTTTAGTTTACTTTGTTGTAGTTTTTCTGTATTTCCTTCTGTTTGTTTTCCATCTTTGTGCTTACCATTTCATCCCCTCCCTATTTTTATTTTCACAATTGATTTATCACCCCCCCCCCCCCCTCTGTTTATTCTTAACTAACTTTTCCTCTGTATTCTCTGGTTCTGTATGTACCTGATCATTTTGCCCTCTGTTTGTTCTGTATGAAGGCTAACAGGCTACGGGATCCACCACTGCTTCGCCCGCAGCATGATGGACCCTGAAGCCCACGAGACGACCATGTTTCATAACTTCTATGCAGACTACTACACCATGGCGGGCATCGCGGTGGCGTCTTGCATGGCCCTTTGCCCGGCGGTGGGCCTGATGGGGCGGCGGGGCGGCCTCCTCATGTTTATGATCATCACGGCCCTGGCATCACTGCTGCAGCTGGGACTGCTTAACTGTGAGTTCTTTATGACGAACACATGTCCAGTTAAACATGAAGTTTACTGCGATGGTGAAGTGAATTGGTTTTTGGTCATCTGCAGAATTTAGAGGCAGGAAGTAAATCAGGACTCTTGTGTACCTTAAACCGCACTTTGACACCCGCTTGGAAAAAAAAAAGTCTGGGACTCTTTTATTGTTTCTTATTGTTCATAAATCTCTTAAATACAAAAATCAACAAAGAGCCGATCCTTTTCCCAAGTTTTGTCTCTGTAAGCCTCATTAATTCATATCATTGTACCATAAAGCTGCATCGTCATCAAAAGAACTACAAACTGAGACACATCTCTGCACTGTTTGGCATACGCCTTTATTTTAAAGGACGTAGTCGTAGCTGTGTTGAAACACGTTCACTAGTTTACTTAGTTTGATGTCATCCAAGGCTACACAAAGGTCTCTGGCAGGTATTCTATTTTTATCGTGTTTATTTTTCATCGTTTGCTAATAACATCATCAGCCGTCTGTTAGAGATCATTTTTAACAGCCTTGAGAGACAGTTGATCTTGTAGGTTTTAAACACAGTTTTTAGTGAAGCTGTTGTTCCAGAGAGGAATCTCTGAAAAGAATGTAAAGAGTACTGGACTATATGTCTTCATTATTGTGTTGACTTGCAGTACCATCATTTTCTGATGACGTGATCATATCTCAAAGCTTCTTTCAAAATTCTCACAATACGAATCATTCTGAGCAAAGTAAATCCACAATGCCTCAGGTTTTTGCATTTTACAAGACACTCTGAATAACTTTGTCTCGTGTTATCCTTAATGTGTTTTTTTTATTTTCTCATTAAGCCACATAAACGGTACCATTCATGTCTGCTATTCAATATGCTATTTAATATATCAACACATCTTGTATTCATTTGATTTGTAGAGACATTTTGATATTACTGTTTATACTTTGTAAGCGTTCTTAGCTATATTATAAAAAATATGTTTCTTTGAATTCCATCTTTATGTGGTTTGATTTGCCATATAAGAAAAGGAGAGCTGAGTGGTACAACTTCAAAAACAATATTTTTTTAAAGGATATGTATATAGAGGTTTAGATTTATAAAATATTCTCACTAATTTCACGGTTCTTTTAAGAGTCCTCTTATTTATCTCGATTCAGTGATGAACACAAAAGGAATATTTAGCCAAACGTGTTTTATTCAGAGGAGCACAGACTTCATTTGAGACGTCTGGACCATCAGCAGTCTACATTCTGTCTTGTCCACAAATGCTGCTGTAGTTGTCAGTGAGCGTCCTGGGGGCTTTGCTGCCTTTAGTAGTTTCTAATGGAGTAGTCGGACATGATTACAAACTGCTGCTTCAGTCAATGTTTATCAAAAAGTGCTCCAGAGGATCAAAACAGTTTACAAGTCAGTTTATTTAGTTACAAATGTACTAGACTTAATGTTTAACCTGAGTCAACACAAGAGTTTCATGTTTACCATCATGACGTTTGCAACAGTGTGATGACGAAGTGTGTTCTTGGTTTTTGTTTCTAATGTTTGACTCTGGATTTAATTTGTTCCTCCTTTGTCTGAGTGATTGTGAAGATTTTGACTGTTTTGTGTTTCATTACTGACACATGTCTTTTTCTTCTCCTTCCGTCTCCTACAGTGCTGGGGAAGTACAGTGACCATCTGAATATTGGTAGGAATTATTGCTGTTCTATTTCAGTATTGCACTTGAATCAGGGAGATAAACTGATTAATCACAATCAAAGGCACCCAGTCGCCTCTATCAGCCTCACATCTGTTAATGTGGGAATTGAATTGTTGCCCTATCTCTGATGAGGTTTTTCGAAAATCTGCGGCATGCAGGCATCTTCCAGTATTTCATTCGGCGTATACGAGCCCTGCGGAGACACATAATGAAGTGCTCGATGTAATTATGTCTCGCTATTCACTTTGTTTATCCCCTTTGTGTTGAAGAGGGTGAGTCTCTTTGTTATAGAGCTTTGAATCACACGACTAGCATTCCTTTTGGTTTCTCCTCTGCTCATCAATATCTTTAATCTCTCCTCACTAAACCCACAACAACCGATCACAGAGCATCGTCCTTACCATGTCTCATACATTCTTAATTCATACATTAGCTTTGGAAAGGCCATCATATTCTCTTGGCTCTTTACCTCTACTACAGTTTTAAATCAGTTGTGATTATACATTCTTATGTTCCATTAAAAACCTGCCTTATGTGAGAGAACTTCAGGAATTCACTAAGATAAATTGTAAGGTCTTTTGCAGAACTAGAATATGTATATAAATTAGTTTTACTGAGGCAATACAGTATGTGGCATCCCACTGAAGCAAAGAAATGCTCCAATAAGTCAAAGCTTATAAGTAACTGAATTGCCATATCAGCACCACAGAATACATGATGTTGAAATTGAAATAAAAGTTGGTGAAAATGTTGTAGAATTAAAATAATTACTTTGAAATATCTTTTTAAAGGGTTGTAAAGCTTAAGAATAAAAGTTGTTTTATTTTGACTTTAACAACTGAGCAAGCAAAGATTTAAAAAAAAAAAAAAAAAAGGAATCAGTCAGACGTCTCTCGTAGCAATACATCCTGTGAGTCACATAATCAAAGAAGATAAGCCCGCATGAGTAATTGAAAACCTAATGTGCTGGTGGTTGTTTGTTTTTAATTTGTAAAATGGGCGTGTTGCACCTTTTTTTGAGATTGTGTCTGTAAACACAAATGCTATTCTTTAGATGGATGTTTTATAAAGTTGTCTTAATTATATGAATTAATTGGCATTTAAGGTTTATTCAGTTATGGTTACATTTTTATCGTAAGGTAGTAGCTCTCAAAAATGTAATTACAGAAGCCTTTCTTTATTTATATAAATCCTTACTATTGTCCATATTATTTACCAGAAATCCATTATCTGTTCTCTGTATGTTGTATAATGCTGCATGATTAACTTTCAAGCACTATAATTTATTGTAATAACACCGTAGAGGCTACCGCATGTTCTGTTTACAGACATGCTTGTTTCTATGCTACCCCTTTAAAAAAAAATACAGCACTCTGGTCCTTTTTCTAATTACTCAGGTTAATGAGTGCAATCTGGCAAACGTGTGTCTCCTGCTTTGTCTGCAGATAACTCAGGTACGCTGAATAAGAACTTCTCTGTCGCCTTCTCCATCATCGGCATGTTCTCCTCCCACGCAGTCAGCAATTTGAGTATCTTCTTCTGCGCTGAGATTACGCCCACTGTGATCAGGTAAGGCCACTGAAACACTGATACTGTTACAATAGAGGAAGATGAGGAAATGTGGATAATCTGCTTTTATCCTTGAGAGGATGCCGCTGTGTTTGAAATGTGGATCACTGTTTTTTTCATTGAAAATGTAACTGATTCCTCTATAGTGTGTTTATGTTTGTACACTCAAATGTTCAATATAATACATTTACTAGACATTAGAGAAATTGTCAACCCCTAATTTAACAAGAGTTGCACATCATTTGGGTCTGTTTAAATATGTCGTTTAGCTCCTAATTTAGTCAATACAGCGGTTGGTTTCCATAGCATTACATGCTCCTGATGATGGATTAACTGCTTCACCTCCTGTTAAATGAGGGTATGAAATCGTTGAACTGCAGGAAACAACAGCCTCTCACAGTTCAGTGTCAAATGTAATCCACATCTTGTACAAATTAGCAATCCCCTCTGAGAATATATGACACAGCCCTGGATGTTCTTTATCCGTGGTTATGTAAGGGGGGGTTGTTTTGCTGACAGTGTTCAGATGGCGACCTCTGGTGGTAAACTTGGGAAACTACATGAAAGGAATACAACCGCATGTAGAGGAGGGCGTTCAGTGGTACTGCAGCTCTCTGCGCTGCTGTTTGATTAAAATGTCAGCTGAAACATTTCCCTGATATATCACAGATATGATGCTGTTTTTCACTCCCTGAAAAATGCTGAGGATTTCAGATGAACCACGCTTTACTCTACCGTGTAATAATATTTGCCATCTCATCATAGGGGTGGTGGTCTGGGCTTGGTCCTGGCCAGTGCTGGCTTCGGCATGCTGACTGCACCAATCATGGAGCTCCACAATCAGAAGGGGTATTTCCTTCATCACATTATCTTTGCCTGCTGCACCCTCATCTGCATCATATGCATCCTACTGCTGCCTGAAACACGCTACCAGCCCCTCCCTGAGACCCTGGCCGACGGCGAGAGCTACACCCGTCAGCCTCTCCTTCCTCCAAAGAAACCTGGAGAACAGCGCCTCTTGCTGGCTCAATCTGAAAGCAGCAGGGATTACACGAGGGTGCACGACACGCCACTCCACGAGGCAGCCAACACTGCAGTGTCCACGATGGACTCCACCGCCTCGTCAGCTGTCGATTTGACCGCTCAGTCGGTCGCCGATGTGTCTGCTCCAGCGTTCATGGAGGTGCACCCTTTTAAGCCTGACTCTAAAGGCCCCAATGGTCATTCTCTTTCATCCACACCACCCATCACATCCCTGGGTAAAGACGGCATCATACATGCAAGTAAAGAGCATTTGTTGTCTTCCACGCCTTTACACAAAGCCCAGTGCATCACAGACCCACTTTTAGGCAATGCAGAAGAACCTCCAGCAATAGTCCTGGAGTCCATTGGGCCATTGACGGATTCAGCCACCCCTGAAGAGAATGACATTGATCCTTCCCCAATAAAAGAGATTCCCAATACCCCTTCCCTTTCTTCAGACTCTTCAACTCCTCCTATCCCTCAAACTGTGCCTGGTTCTTTATTGATACACACCATCCCCATCATCGAACCCCCACCAACTTCCACGTTAGAATCCCCAAACCCCATGGGTAACAATATCAAAAATATCGACACAGAATTGGATCCAACTTTGCAAGATGACTGTAACATCGCCGTAGAAGATTCACCTTCTCCGTCTATGCATGAAAGTCCACTGCCATCTCCTACGCCCTCTCCTGTTCTGATGACAGATCGCAACACTGCCACTGACCCTCCACCCCTCATTGACGAACATTCAGACATTCATTTAGAAATAGTAGATGAAACCACATCTACGCCCTCCAGTAAAGACTTTGAAAAACCTCCTGTCATAGACTCTGAACCGGCACAGGTAGACCCAACTCCCTGTGTTAATGATACCCTTTCCCCAGTCACTGATTTCCCTTCACCCAGTCTGCCTCCACCTACTGACCAAGATCATATACCCTCAGCAGACCCAGTCCCTCCCCCTGCTCTAGATACTGACACCCCTACACCCACTCCTACCATTCTCCCTGTCACGGACATTGTTCCCACCTCCACACCAGAGTCAATCTCTTTGACAGACATTGTCCAGCCAGGGCAGGATTCAGTTCCCCCCGTTGCTGTAGATTCAGTACCACCTTCTATCAACGATCCAGACTCTACAGAAGCAACTCCCCAATTGCTATTGGACTGCACCGTCTCCTCCCCTATTGACTCTGGTGTCCTTTCCATCAGTGCCAGCACAGAAAACAACACTGTCAATGGCATGGCCTCATCATGATCCAGTGTTGGATGCAGCCAAGAAAAGAAGCTTAATGGTTGCAGGAAGAAGCAGCCCATGCAAAATGAGGGGGCATGAACTATCCTGCTCAGACTCCAGGCAATCGATGAAGGCTATCCAGAACCTGGGGTCGAGTAAACATGTCTTAAAGAGCTGCTGTATGTTTCTCAATGCCCTCATCCCTTCCTGCGTTAAGCCAATAAATGAGACCACGCAACAGAGAGAGTGCCACAGGCTGGTTTTGTGACAATGTGACAGCATCTTTTGCCCTTCTTTTGAATGTCACTGGAAATCACCAGCCTATAAACTACTTTGATGTAAATGAATGGGAAATCACTGTTTGTCATTTGAAAGAGACTTGTGACTATACCAACAATCAAGAGTGGTGAGAAATGCAATGATGCTAAAAAGAAAACAAACTAAAAAAATCTGATCACTACTACTTTGGTTCAAATGAAATGTCCGTCTAACATTTGTATTAAAATATCGCCTTACCTGTATTGACAACAAAACAATCTGAATGTTACATAGTATTTTTTTTTTTTTTTTTTGCTGTTACAGAGGAAACAATCCAAATTGGAGTGATTTTTTCTAAATACAAAGCCAAAAACAACTCAGACCAAAATCAAATGTAGACACAGTGCCAAAAACTGAGTATAAATGCAGAATTTTCCTGTTTGGGGAAATACTGTTTAGTGCAGTGGATTAGAGTGAATCTGATAAACCCTTTTCAACAGTTTAGAAATGAAAGAGAAACGCAAATTGTGTATCGGAATAGAAAAAGTGACACGCTGTATCACGATTTGATGAGTCAGAATTGAGAGCTGTGATTGAGATTGCTACAGAGATGTTTGAGAAAAATAATGACCCATATTTTGTCGGTCTAAAGAAACTTTTATTTTTCCAAATTGTTCCGGTCAATGAAATTTATGGTATGCAAATGCTCTTATTTGTAAATGTGATATTGTATGTAAATTGATAATTAGTTGTTGAGCTTGATTGAGTCTTTTTTTTTTTTTTTAATTCAAAGTATTATTTTGAATAATCTCCCATGGCATTATACCTCTACTTTATTCTTACAGTATTTCTGTCACCTCAGTGGGGTGGCACCTTCGTCTTTGCAGTTGGGACAAAGCATGAAAATAATTGTGAACGTGTCAGCTAAACAAACGAGCAAACCTTAAAAAAAAAAGAAAAAGACACAAATATTTTCTTTAGTGAAATCAATGGATGATGAAATGTTCAATATGATCGCCACCTTTCAAAGCATCGCTAACGTTCAGTGTGTTTTCCAAATCATGTTCTGGCATTAACATAGTTTATGTATGTTATATGTATGTAAATACATTCACATGCACAACTAAGTTTACCTTAAAAAAATGCAATATCTCTTTTATTTGTCACATTGACATCTTACAATACAGATTGAATTCTTCTTCATAGCTTCATGAACCTATTGATGTGAAAAAGACGGACTCTTTTATTAAGGAAACACTTTCTCTTCCAACACCTGCGTCCATCTGTGGACAGCGTTATACTTGACTCGTGTGTAACTGGACAGGTGTAGTTACATACTCCATGCATTGGAGGTTGTAATATTAGTGAAAGATGTGCTAACAGATAGACCACTGTTTACAACAACAATAATAATGATACATAGGAATAATAGTTACATGTTACTGTAAAACACAAGAGCCAACTGAATGATGTCTTGTCATTTCAAATGTGATAAAATGTTCTCTTAGTATATCACTTATGCAGGGGGTACTGGTGATCTATCAAGGTGTCATTCAGGAATCAATGATAACTCCAGACTTCTGTTATTTACATCTTGTGGTACTATTATAACAAACGTTGCAGGTACGTGACTCACTTCAAATTTTCTTTTGCATTAATCCAAGTTAAATGTGGCAAAGGCAATATATCCTTTGGTATGTGAATGATTGAGCAAACATAACTGTGGTGTTTTTTTTCTTCTCGGAAGCAATTTTAATCAAAGTAAAAAAGTTCCATTTGGTTTAGTCCATTACGATCTGTTAATACACCATGATGTAAGAAAACTTTCATTAAGAGAAAGTTTCATATGAACAAGTCATGTCTTACATCCATATGCCATGCTGCTAAACCTCAAAGCACAATGCCCTGCTAACATGTGATGTCAAATTTGGTGATGTATTGATGAAAAAAAAAAAAAAAAAAGGGAAAATTGAGTAGGATGTTGCATATGATACAAAAATTACTAATAACACAACTTTTGCAATAGACCATATGTAATCAGTCTTGTGAAACAGGATGGCAAAACTGGATTTACTGCAGTAGAACTTGGGTTATCTGCAGAGGTCAGTAGCTTCACATTGTTCTGAGTCCTCGATGTCTGTGAGTGTCTGTCTCTCTGTCTCAGTGTGCGTATTGCAGAAACTGATCTGTGTAAGACAATATCACGACACAGCACAATACATCCAGTGTCTTCTCTGAGATCTGTTGCTTCCATTTCCACAACTCTCATGCAGCTATTTCAGAGTGCTGATTGGACCTTCTACGTTCAAATGCATTTGGTTGGACTTTCCTTGCAGATAAGTTAGAAAAGTAAAAGCAATCCAAAGCATTGTTAGCACCAGCGCTAAGGCAGACAATAAGACAGGGAGCAGTGGTAAAGCAAAAAAAAGAACATTTTATGCCTTTGTAAATAGTAAATGTGTGAAGACCCCCCCAGCTTCAATAAGATGAAGAATAATAGCTCATAACATGGACTGGTGAAAAGTATTGAACTTGGTACTTAAAAGTCTCAGACACATGAAGTCCCCAGTGTACACATTTCAGGTTTTGCTTCTCTCAACTGTGCGACTCAGAATCTCTTGATGGGAGATTTGAATGAATGTAAAAACCGTGGATTGTACCATTTATAATTTCTGATTGTTTGATTTCATTTTGTATTTGTTTTAACAGACATAATGCACTTGTATATAAGCCATACCTGTTGTTAAATAAACCACTATTTATTGATCAGCTATGGATATCATCGAGTCCTTATTCTACCAACCTTTAACGTTCTTTAAACTAGATCCATGAATTATTATTTTTTTTTATCTCTGCTGGCTGGAGGCCTCGTATCTAAATGCAAATTCAATTTAAAAATTGAAAATGACTGATTTTATAAAATCATCTAACAAGACTGAAATGGTTTTCCAAAACACTTAGTCATAGAAAAGGTCCAAAAGTCACAGATCCTCAGGGGTCTAGGAAATTATATATGTGGAAATAATTAGAGGTAGAAAAATACATTTCTGAGTTGTCTGGTTCTGTAAAATGCCTCTCTTCAGTATAATTCACAAAGCCATTTTTTAATAATCATGCTACCTGCTTAGCACAGACTGTATGTGCTAAGGATTCCCTTATTGCTTATGTTTTAATTGTGTATAGCCTAAAGCATTAATATCCATTAACAAGTTAGTTATTAAAAATATTCAGCCACCTACATTTGTGTTGAATGAAGGAATTAGTTATAAAGAGCAGAGCTGTGATTTGTACCAGGCTGTTTATTTCTGCTGTAAAATTGAGCATTTTAAAATGGTCAGAATGGACCCACTTTTGGATCTGGCCTCATGTGGTCAGCAAGAGGCTGCAGTAACTGCAGTTTTTTTTAGTCTTACATGTTGGCCTTATTTTATTTATGAAACTCAGAGATAGACAAATGTTTGAAAACCAGTGCTTATGACAGATAGATAATATTGCCATATATATTGACAATCATATGTCATGATCATTTTAGCATGCCAACATTTGCTAGGGAACTGTAAACACATTTGAATTGTAAGCACATTTGCTCGTAAATTGTAGTTTGTGCAAATTACAAGCACCAGTTGAACATTTTGGGGATCACCAAGATTATTACAGTTCATCTTATCCATTATTTATCCAGTCTGTTTATATAATCTGTAAACATGATTCCATTGGTTGAAAAATATGTGGTTCAGAAATGATCACAACAAATTCAACCAACCCATAGCAAACTAGCAATGATGAAACAATGGTCTTAGACTCAAACCAAAAACGTTAAGAACTGTGTGGTTAAAGAATATATCTAATAGTTGCTCTTAAATATGCTTTGCACACAGCTCACTGCTAAATGGATCAGCACATAGAACTGAATAGCAGTGGTCAGTATAACACTGATAACGTTTAACATTTTCTAGAAGGGAAAACATTGCCTAAGCTTTATACAACAACCTCAGGCAGACATTTCTCTGCATGGGACAGGGTGATGTCAGGGGGATGATGCGGCACGGTCCTCTGGTTCCACTGCATCACACAGCTGCTTTCCTATTGGCTGACGGGGATGCTGGGATGCTGCGCTGCGTGCAACGTCATCTAACCAGCAGCACGTTTATCTACCTCGCCGGCTCAACACTCGTCCTAGGAATGAAGCGAGTGCTGATTTAAAGAAACACACGCAATAGACTGAGGACCAGACGCAGGTGAAGTAGAGACAGGACACTTTCTGCCCGCATCCGCAGCGCACCATGAGGGAAATCGTCCACATCCAGGCTGGGCAGTGCGGAAATCAGATCGGGGCGAAGGTATGATTAACATCATTTGATTTAGGAAAATTAAAAATGTAGTTGGAATAAAGAGGCTTAATGATACACTTATTATTGTTATTTTACAGGGATTCTTGCTTTGATTGATTTGCACTCTCCTATGATAAGTTTTGCGTCTCTTGAATATGTTTATCTTTAAAAAAAAGTTAGACATCGATTAATAGTTTATTTCATTGTTGGGTGCGGTTCAATCGGGTTCAGGGGCTGCAGTGATGTGGCCCTGCTGCGTGTCATTTTCTCTCCAAGCAGATTCGCAATTACAAAAAAATAAAGCAAGATGCACATGTGAGACTGCTGTTTTCGCAGCATGCTTGGTTCCTAGAGTTTCTTAACTTGATTACATTTGTCCCATCTTAGTTCTGGGAGGTTATAAGTGATGAGCATGGCATCGATCCCTCCGGTAGCTACCAAGGTGACAGTGACCTGCAGCTGGAGAGGATAAATGTCTACTACAACGAAGCCTCAGGTAAAACGATATATATAGCCTATATTTAGTTTGTTTAAATACCTCTTTGCATTTTAGTAGCTTGCCAAAAAGGAAAACGTTGTTTCCATTGCTCATTGTCCTTGCATGACCTTATGCTACATTGACACAAGTCTGGGTGCAACAGCATCATCATGTCACTAATTTAGCAGCAAAGGAAAGTAGGTCCCAGCATGAGTTAAGAAAAAAATTAGGACAGTGAATCTGCTAAAAATCTCGCTCTCTCTCTCTCTGCCACTCTCTCTCTCTCTGTTTAAACTCTCTCTCTCTCTCTCCCTCCCTGTGTCTAAAGGGAGTACAGGTATCTGCAGTCTCTGTAAAGCTGACCCTGCTCACTGCAGCCTCAGTTTCAACATCAGCAAACAATTTTTTTTTGTTCGTCATTCAAAACTAATCTGTGTAATTTCTTAGCATTGCTAAGGATTAAACATGGTTACATAATGAAGCCAGTATCGTTACAGCTCTGTCTACTTTAGCACTTTAAAATCATGAACTGGGACAAATCAGGGCAGGTCTCAATTTGTGCATAATCCCAATTGAGATCAAACAGTGCCCATTCATCAACTTTGGATAAATGACTGGTTAGGAGAGGCAGATAGGTTACTGTCTACCCTTTTCAATTTTGCTGGCAGCAGGCTTTATTGATCCCTTGTTTCCATGTTGCATGCAGACATCAGTGTCACCTGGGTCAACATTGCATGTAGATTGTAACAACATCACATGAATTCAATCCTCCTTAAAAATTAAAAGAACAGACAAGCCAAAGTTGACAGGAATCCTTAACCACGTTAAGATTTTCTAAGGCAAGACAGTGAGAGAAGAAAGAGGTAAGGGTAGCGGCGGATCACATCTTTGTTTGAAGGAACTCCACAGAGCTCAGCACTTTGAAAGCCTCACCGGTCAGGAATAAGCAGTGCAGCATGCTGCAGCTATTTGATGGCAAAGTTTACTGACAAACGGATGGAGCAAAGTACTGAAATAAACAGTAGAAGTATCCTTTAAATATCCAGTGTAAATATAGTTGTCTATATTGAATGTTTATGTATAAAATGCTTTAAACAGAAGGGTGTTTGCCCAAAACATTGCAGCATCTAATATTTATTAAGCAAAGTTAATATGAAAAAAAATTATATACAGTCATTTTTTATGTTCTGACATCATGCACACTAAGACTGTCGATATCTTACTCCAACCCTCCCTCCATTACATCTCTCTATCCTTATATCTACTGCTCTCTTCCAAAGGCAGCAAATTTGTCCCCCGTGCCATTCTGGTTGACCTGGAGCCAGGAACCATGGACTCAGTCCGCTCCGGGCCTTTTGGACAGCTCTTCAGGCCTGATAACTTTGTCTTTGGTGAGTTGACAGTACACCATAGTGTCGTCAATAACCAGAAACAAAATGCATGTATGTGTTTCTTATTGTGTAAAGCTGAGTTTAGTTTTACCTGACAGAGATGTGTAGTTCTTTAGATTCCCAGCACTAAGCTTCTGTAGCCTCTCTGTGATGTATCCTCCATCCTGTGTCAGACTGAGACAGCTCTAGAGGTGACTCAGCAAAATAGAAATCCACTAGGAGATGATGCTGCAGTGCTAATCACGCCAAGTGTGGATGCAGGGGCCAATAAATTACTGAAAGGATGACTCCACATTTTCTCTTCACCAGAAAAATACACAAAAGTCCTACATCTCCTAAAGCTTTATTATAAAGTCCATGTAATTAATTGTGAACCCAAAATCAAAGCACACCAGCTTTTTGAAGTTGTGCTTATGAACACGTGTTAATGATGACAGGCTAATGATGACAATATTAACATTTGCAACATTCTGTGTCATTTCTGATAAAAGATTTTGATTACGATTTTGTTCATTCTTATGTGTGTTAATATTTTGGCTACATTTGTGCACTACCCCTTTGGAGTAAACATATGCTCTGCATCTCTGCTCCTGAGTGAAGGCAATAGAAAGGCTATTAAAAGCATGGGGGATTACGTTTTAAAATGTGCAAGCACCTACCTTTAAGAAATCCATATGCTGATGCAAAGTCTGAGTGTGAAGTAACATTTCGGCCCCAATATTCTTTTAAAGATAAATATGATTTATTATTTGCCTTTACTGTACACTTCTTTTTTACATCAGTCAATCTGGTGTTTTCTGCAAGGCAATTAATCATTCAAGACATTAGATATAAGCCATTATAAAGTGTAGCTGCAGTTCCACTGCAGGGATGTGCTCAGTTTGTTTCCAAAGCAGGGACCAGGATCTAAATAAAGTCCCAGGGGTTTTATTTTAACCTCAAAAGGTCACTGCAATGTGGTGATAATGCTCTCTAGAAGTACAGGTACCTTGGGGTTGGACAGGCATTGCTGGACATTATTGATTATATGTTTACAGCAGACTCATTTGCCTTATCTTCACAAGTCTTTACAACTTTGTGAAATGCAAACTGTTGTGGGCGGGATGAAACCTTTAAATCATGTGAATCACTTTTGTGGAAATGCATCTTGTGCTTTTGCAGATTACGATAGCGTTCATTTTAGAAGATGACTGTCTCCAAATATGTCATGAATCATGCAGGTCAAAGTGGAGCAGGAAACAATTGGGCCAAGGGTCACTACACTGAGGGAGCCGAGCTGGTGGACTCGGTCCTGGACGTCGTGAGGAAGGAGTCCGAAAACTGCGACTGCCTCCAGGGCTTTCAGCTCACCCACTCACTGGGTGGAGGCACGGGTTCAGGAATGGGTACCCTATTGATCAGCAAGATCCGTGAGGAGTACCCCGACCGCATCATGAACACCTTCAGCGTCATGCCTTCTCCTAAAGTGTCCGACACCGTGGTGGAGCCATATAACGCCACTCTCTCTGTCCACCAGCTGGTGGAAAATACTGATGAGACCTTCAGCATTGACAACGAAGCCCTGTATGATATTTGCTTCCGTACCCTGAAGCTGACAACACCTACCTATGGAGACCTCAACCACCTGGTATCAGCCACCATGAGCGGGGTGACCACCTGCCTCCGCTTCCCTGGACAACTCAATGCTGACCTTCGTAAACTAGCGGTGAACATGGTGCCCTTCCCACGCTTGCATTTCTTTTTGCCCGGGTTTGCTCCCCTCACAAGCAGGGGCAGCCAGCAGTACCGTGCCCTCTCAGTGCCAGAGCTCACACAGCAAATGTTTGACGCCAAGAACATGATGGCGGCCTGCGATCCTCGTCACGGACGCTACCTGACGGTGGCAGCCATCTTCCGTGGGCGAATGTCGATGAAGGAAGTGGACGAACAGATGTTGAGCGTGCAAAACAAGAATAGCAGCTACTTTGTGGAGTGGATCCCAAACAACGTCAAGACGGCCGTTTGCGACATCCCTCCGCGTGGCCTCAAGATGTCTGCCACTTTCATCGGCAACAGCACAGCCATCCAGGAGCTGTTCAGAAGGATCTCCGAGCAGTTCACCGCCATGTTCCGTCGCAAAGCCTTCCTCCACTGGTATACCGGAGAGGGAATGGATGAGATGGAGTTCACCGAGGCCGAGAGCAACATGAACGACCTGGTGTCCGAGTACCAGCAGTACCAGGACGCCACTGCTGACGAAACTGGCGAATATGAGGAAGATGAAATGGAGGATGAGGAAGAAGTCCGCCCGGAAGTTCGCCACTGATTGTGAAGCGCTGACATGACACTGAGTGAACCAGTCCGCCAAAATCGTAGTTGTTGTTGGACAGTGAAGTGAGATCAGAAGAAGTAAGCTAGCAATGCAGATATTCAACTTTATTGCAATGAATGCACTTCATAATGACATATAGCTTTTTTTTTTGTTGCCAAAATTGTATTGCATATAGATATGGCTTATAGTGACAAAGATTACGAGGGGTGTTAGAACTTATATATATGCAAGTACGATAGTAATGGGTTTTCCTATCATGCCTATCAAGTACAGTCTTGTCCTACATACAGTACAGTTTTGTACTATTCACTTCAACAAGCATTCACTGTCAAGTCTTGAATAAATGATCAAGTCCTGTTAATACAATTGTGTCCTCTTTTTATTGATCATTACAAAGCAGTATGAATCAGGACTCTTTATTCCTCAATATTAAGGGCCTTGTAGTTTTATAAAGTGTTCATAAGTAATCCTTTGTTTACCTCATCGTCGTTTTTTGGGCTTCTAATGGAAGTTTTTGCTATATAATATGAACATTTTAAATTTGCCAGCTTTGCCCTCTAAAGCTCCTGTGATGAGCTTCCATTTCGTCCTGCTCTTGGCACCCCCTGTGGTCAATGCTTTACATCATCTTGGCTGATCTTTTTTTGACAAAGATCTTATCCTGCATTTATTAAACAGTTAACAAAGGCTGTTTCTGCAGCATGCAGTTAAATTGGTCTCTGAATCCTACCTGGTGGCAGCGGTTTCATGCCTCAAATATAACTATGCAATAATATAACTGAAGGCTTGGTTTGCTTTTGCAGCTGTTTCTGTATAGATGTATCACTAATGATTTCAGTTTGTTTAATTACCAGCTTATAGTCATTACAGGAGCTTGAATGCACTGTCTTGTTAATAAGAATAACCATTTATCTTTGACATGGCCCAGCATAACTCAGTTCAGCATAACTTCAGTTTATGCACTCTTAATAAGAACTTGATCGATAAACTTACAGTTTGCAATATATTAAGTTAACTTCTATCTTAACATAAATCATTTTAATTTGTTTGAGTTTTGCAGAAGTATGTAAGGCTTTGTGAAATGGGGCTGTATTGCGTTACTCTGCAGATAAGAATCAGACAGAATCAAGTCACAGCAATCAGGGAGGAGCCCAGTGACAGTAAAAGATCTGTGCAGAAAATCTGTGCAGAAATTCCAGAGAAAATATTTTCTCACTTACAATCAAACTATTTGAAACCAATACCTGGTGCAGCTTGAGCTGATGCTTGGACTTCCTGACAAGACACTTGAGCACACATTGTCATGCGGACAGACATTTGGCTGTTGAAGTACTCGCTAAGTGTGAACAGTTGAAATGTGGTCCACTATGGGCCACACCCAAGTCACGCCTGTCAACCCAAGAATTTTTCCACTTGAGAGCTGAACAAAAACATCTGTTTTGACATGACTGATGACTCGTTGAGCAAATCCCACAATATATTTTCAACCAAGAGAGGGAATTTGGAGCAGCATTTTTGCCCTGGGGCAGAACTGTCTTTTTGGCATTTCATTAAAGGTAAAAAGAGAGAGAAAGAATGTTATTAACTCATCTCCTCTACATTTGGACAAAAATGCTTACTGCTGTTTCCAATGTTACAGTCTCTACTGTCAACTGTGTTGAAAAAGAAAAAGTTAATGCTCATAGGATGACATAATATGTGGAGGACCAAGCCATTACATGAAGAACTGGTATAAAACTGCTCAGTTCTTCGAAAGTTTTCATTACCATCAAATGAATGACAACATAAAAACTATGCATAGGAATAAACAGGAAAAGGGTAAGCAACATCAACTAATGTATTTAGAAAACCGAGTATAGCAATACTTGTGAAAACAAAAATGTCTAATGCAGAGATTTTGGTTCTACATAAATGCTTAAAGACACTTAAAGACAAACTGGCAAATACAAAGAACACATAAGTGTAAGATTATAGTAAGGGTTACTCTGAGGAGCTGAATAAGAAACATAAGCTGTGCAAAGTAGTTGCTGTCTCTACAATGTTCCAACTTCTCAATCTTCCTATAATCTTGAAATGTGTCCTGAGAACAATAGTTCTTGCTTCTTGCATCAAGATTCATCGTTAACTTTCCCTGACACTAAAGAAAACTCCCTCTTGCTGTGAGTGATACTTTGTATTCATGGTTGACCCACATGGATACCTCAGTGACAGCTTTAGATAACAAACTACTGTCTTGACCTGTACTGAGGAAATACTATTCAAATCAAACAGCCTTTACTTACTGTTGATATTATTATTATTATTATTATCATTATTATTCTTATTCTTAACAAGACACATTGGAGTCCTGCAGTAAGCAGTGAAATTCTTACTTATAATCTCTACTGACAGAATGACTCAACTCATCCTGTGAACAGTCAACATACCCCCATCCCTCACCCTCTCTCTCTGGTTGAATGAGATACTGATAAAACATGTCCTCCTCCATTTAAAATCCTACTCATGCTTTTGTGGTATTGATATAATCATTTAACACAAAAGAAAACATGTATTTGAACTGTGTCTCAGTTTAAGTTCGAAAGATTTAAGACAGGCATTTTGTCTGAGTCCAGGTCATCTAAAACCAGTCTTAGGCCCCTCTTGGACTGTACCTGCATTGTAGAGGACTTGTGCACTAATCCGGGAACCTGATATTCTACTTTCTGTTTTTTGTTTATGTGAAGCCTGAATGCATCTTTTGGAGCCAGCAACAAAGGAACCAGTTCTAATGCCGCTGTCTTTTTGGAAAAGTTTGAAGCTAAATGCCCTTTGTCCTTTTGACCTCACTGAAGGAGGACATTTTTAACTGACAGGGAGTTTAATGTAGGTTCTAGTCAGGACTAGATTTTATGTTTTAAACCCACAGCAGACTTTACTGTCAGTTTGTCTGAATGGTTTCCATATGAACATGGAAATGAAATGGTAAATTGACTACATTTATATAACACCTTTTCAGTCATATCCCCCTGAAATACATTTTGATCAGGTTTTTTTTTTACATAGAGATAATTTCATAACAGAGGCTGCAATTAAATATGCCTGCTTATCAGTGTTTTACCTAATTCAAAATCAAGCTATGGCTTTGCCTTTGGGAGCAATTTGGGGTTCTGTTTCCCGCTGAAGGACACAAAGACATGGAGGATCCAGGGATCGAACAGCCTGACTACTTAAAAGTGAACAACCCTCTCGCCTCCATCTAGCTGGCACCATAAAAACATTTCAAATTCAACTCAGCCCCGCTGGTTTCACAGATCTATTCCAGGTACATCTCTCTTGGAGTATGTTAAAAAAAAACTGTATTGCCATTGGGAGCTCCAGATGAAGCTGAAATCAGCGGATGTCATTTGAGTCAGCGTTGGTTGGGCTTAGAATTCAACAGCAACAACAAAATCTGGAATGGTATATAAGGACGCTTGCAAAACCTCTGGAGTCTGCTCCTCATCTCTGCTCTTGGCAAGCAGCTGGAGGCTACATTAGCTGCTCTTAACAACCAGCTGAATGCTGTTAACGGCTGTATTGCACTTCTGTTGTAATGTAGGCACAGTGTTTTTCGGTATATAGATGTCTCTTGTTCTTCTGCATCAATTTTGGATCCCTATTTTGAATGGTTAAATTACTTCCTTGCAGCCTGTACTGAGTTTTCCTGTTTTTACTAAACTGTATAAAATACTTTTAGCCTCACAGTTTTACAGAGCAGTTAAATTATTGTGTTTTTTTTGTAAAGAATTTTGACAAGCACTTTAAAGTTCAAAAATGCAAACCCCATATTAATTCCTTTAACCCTTTTAAAAACGTTTACAATATACTGTATTTATTGTATAAATCAGACGGTGGGTCATATGCATGTTTCTATCTCTAAATTGTTAGAATTGTAAAATTAGATTCATAGGTCATGACAGTGTTTTCATGTTTGATTTTATTATATCAGCAGGTGCAAAACAAAACCAAAAAATCATTGTCATTACCATGGCAAATACTGATATTTTAGTGCACAACCCTTCTGCCCTTAAGCAATATATTCTATCAGTTCATACTGAGAAAAAAACACATGTATGACAAGAACATCAGTATCAACCTACTCAAATTATCATTATGTGTTACCAGCATTAAGAAAACACACAAGGAAAGCAAGGTATCTGCAGTTTATCTGGTAATTAAAACTCTATTTACATTGGTATAAAAAGGGCATCATTCTATATTTACATCTTTGGCATTTTCATTTTTTTGTTAGCACTTGGATTTAACTCTTGGATTATTTAAAATGAGTAATTACAAACCAACAAATATAGAGTAGAAACAATAAAAGGAGTGCAAAAATATAGCAAAGAATCTTGTTCTCTATCTTGAAGCTCTTATTTGGTTAACGGTGTGTATTGACTATATTGTCTACTGATAAAAACAAGTTAAATCCTTTCTCAGAGCTCTAAATCTTTCTAAGGCTTTGGCTTTGGTTCTTCCGCACAGGGGCCCTTTCATTGGTTTTACAGTACAAACAGCATTTATCTCCGTTCCAAGCAGTTTCCAAGGAAGCAGGGGCCACCCATAAAACAGCTTCTAATTAGTTACAGTTTAACTTGTTTCAACAATCTAAGAGTCCGCAGGGCAGCTTAGCTAGAGCTAAAATATTAAACAAAGCAACCCAAGCGTCTTAGAATCACAACTTAATACAAAAAAAAACCCCCACATCACAAAGCACTTATACTAGTATTCAACACCAACATGGAAAAATGTAGACTACAGATCGTTGTTCTAGCTTTGCTTCAATCACTTGCAAAACAATTGTGGGCATTTCAAGATCAAGGACCCTCAGTGTAAATAGAGTACACATGTATTTTAACAGGACTTAAGGGAAGAAACTGGGATTAGGGACAAGAAGAGCAGTAAACAGGGTTTTAACAGAGTAAGAGAATCATTTTAGGAGTTTAATAATAGTACTTATCCGTTACAATCAGAACAGTCTCTCTTTTTTCTCCCAGCCTGGTAAATCATCTAGCTTACTTCTTATCTTGAAATGTAGTCAGAGGTTTGTTATTTCTGTTGATGGGCAGATAAACACTGTAGGAAGGACTGATTGCGTATATGTTTACTTTGGCTTTTCCCATCCTTGATCCATCCTTATTATGTACCTGAAATAATTACAATGCTTTAAGGACTGACATTTGGTACCTAACTGATCATTTTTGAACCACAGAAGGATCATTCTTTTTTCCTTCTGCTGGGGTGTAACTCCAGAAGTCTGCCTCTAAAAATCTGTTGCTTTGTCCCAATTTAAAAAGTTTCACTAGTACTGTAAACTTTCAATGTGTTAACCTCTATAAGCAGTCACTAGACAATATGTGTTGCATTGCACTTTTTCAGACGAGACTCTCTTTAACCATTTTCTCCCCCTGTATATCACAGTCCTTCCATCTTTATCAACATGTTGGTTTTGAAACTCTGTAGTGTACTTTTTTATACTTTATACTATATGCTTTATCACTAGAAAACAACGTTTCTGTGCTCATCACATGTTGCACTACGCACTTGTACTTGATTCAACATTCCTCTCAGTCACTGATACCTTCTTACGTTGCACAACCACTCTCTGGCTCCCCTGAACCTTTGGTGTTGCTGCCATAAGGACGTCTTCATGAGACCCACTAGAACCAAGAGAACCCAATGAAAAAGTCTGACTTTGAACCTGCATACCTTGACCTCTGAGCTCCATACCGTGCTCTGCAGATCCATTTCCTGTCTGAATATAGCCCTGCGCTAAGTGTGCAGCTTGCTCACCACCTGAAGACCCGCTCTCTACCACCAGTACCTTTCTGGACCTGGATGTTGTTCCTTGTGTATGGCCTTGTGCTACATGCCCTGTGGCTCCTCCCATTCCTACTTGCCTGTCTACAAGGACCACACCCTGAGAACTTTGGATACCACCAACCTGCAAGTGTGCAGCTTGCTCACCACCTGAAGACCCGCTCTCTACCACCAGTACCTTTCTGGACCTGGATGTTGTTCCTTGTGTATGGCCTTGTGCTACATGCCCTGTGGCTCCTCCCATTCCTACTTGCCTGTCTACAAGGACCACACCCTGAGAACTTTGGATACCACCAACCTGCATCAGACCCTGACCAAGCCCAACTGAGCCCACTTGACCCAATGCCTGCTGGGTGCCTGACACCAGCACCATTTGCGGCTTCTGTTCGACAACATACATGGGCGTAGCAGCGTAGTACATGGTTGGCTGCTGTATGAGCATCGTCTGACTGGGAATCACATACTTGTCCTGGACATGGACCCTGGGAGCTGTGGCTGAATTCTCAGTGATTCGCTCCTCCCGGATGAAGGTGGAAGACCCGGATGCTACATTGGAGGTGTTAAGGGTGTTGACGTTGACATGGTCCCTATCCCTGAATGTTTCTGTGTGAGTGTGGGTGTGGGTGGAGGGCCTGACAGGAGACACTGGTCTGGGAGGAGAGACAAAAACCCCTGCATCAACAGACTCTGTCACCAACGTTGAACGCTTGCAAATCTCAGCCAGGGTTTTAAATTTAGGCCCAAGATCAT
Organism: Labrus mixtus; assembly: GCF_963584025.1. NCBI lineage: Eukaryota > Metazoa > Chordata > Actinopteri > Labriformes > Labridae > Labrus > Labrus mixtus. The sequence continues at coordinate 17,350,587 of NC_083619.1, read as the reverse complement.
CAAGGAAAGCAAGGTCATTGTCATTTTCGAGTAGGCTGCAGCAACCTACAGAACCTGCCAGGGACTCCCGACCCTCGTAGTCATAGATCAGCAGAGCATCCTTCTCATGGGACTGGTTTGCAGCATGGTTTGATTTCTGCAAACATGAAGAACAACAACTTATTATGTAAACCTAGTTTTATAATAATAGTGTTAATTCATCCGTCAAAATATTTTGTTTATTAGTCATTTTAAATTATTTGTGTACATGCGGATACATAACAAGTAATAGTTCTGAATTATGTCTGAAAAACGGTTGTTAGATTGATATTATTTATGATTAAGTCATTTAATTTTCTGTTTTTGTGTATTTCTATTGAATGCTGCTAGTATTGAGTCCTTTTTTTATAACAACAAAGTTTTATATCTATTTGTTGCTTTGTGTGTATGAATGGGGGTTTGGGCGGTGTTATTTGGTGTGGAGTCAACAAAGATATAAAATGAATATCTGATTGATTGATTTACTGATCGATTTGTTGATAATGGCTCAGGTTTGACAGAATGATGCAGTTTTCATGTGTCCTCAAACACTGTTCAATTAAACTTCATGATGTTATGTGTGACGGTTGCACTTTGTTAAATATAGTCTGGAGGAATTATCTTTAAGCCTGATTTTAACTCCAGCAGTTTCAGCTAATGCTAGGTGTTATAATGGACCAAACAATTTATTAAAACAAACATGACATTCAAAATCACACTTCGGATCAAACTGTCACTTTAAATACTTACACTAGCATAATACTCCCCGAGGAACCCTTCAGAAAGAGCCATCCCATCATAGGCACTGTATCTGGAGTAAAGATGTTCTTGTCCAGTCATCATCCCACCACCCATAACGTCCATCTCTATTTGCCCACTGGACTGGTCGTATCGGTTGTACGTATGCATGTTCTCAGTTGTCAGGATGGAGCCACCTAAGGCTGCACCTCCACCTAAGGCTGCTCCTCCACCTGCTGCGCCTCCCAGTTCAATGAGTCCTCCCAGGTACCCCTTTCCCTTGAAAGTGTTGATGTTCTTGACATTTATTGTGCCACCATCAACCTCCACGGGGGCAGTGAGAAGAGGAACTTCCTGTCAGAAAAATGTGAGATCCCGTCAGAGATGCAACAAATTTGAATAAAATAGTCAACATATTGTACAAGAGGCCTTCCCATCAGGACTAATCAAAGTACCTTGTCTTCTCCCTGTCCCTCAGTGTGATATGAGATCAGCTGTTGCTTTGTATCAAATGGAATCGGCTTGAAATCTCCTACAGCTGCTCCTCCACACAGGCAGAACAGCAGCAAAAGGGGCACCACTAAAAAAATACACAAATATGACACCATGTCTTAAGAAGTTCTGCAAGTGAATTACTTTCATTCAAAGAGAGATTAAACTCATGGCAAGAAAAGTAACTAATGATTGTGCAATGCACGCCAGAGAAATGATCTGCCATTTCAAAAAATCTGCAGATAATCCCCACCATTCATTGCACTTCCTCCTTCCTAAAACATGTCTGCTTAGGCATTGTTGGAGAATGTTAATGATTCATATAAAACAAACAAAAACAAGCATAAAGTGTACGGTCATACTCTACTCACACAGTAGGAGCAGCAGTCCAAGGAGCAGAAGCAGTACACCTGATGCTCCAAAACCAGAAGTCTTTGTTGTGCGTGCTGCACACGATTGAATGTTTTCAGTGCAAGTACACACAGTGACGTCCATGACTTGAACATCAGCGCATGACTTTCCCTGATTGTCCTTGACCTCCACTGCAACTTTGTAAGTTCCTGGCCACAAGTTGGCTTTGTCTCGTAGAATGGCTGCAGTTTCTGAAGAAGAGATGAGAAACACATTTTAAAATGTGTTGCGCAACTTGTAAAAAAGCACCGCAGTTAATTGAATGCACGGATAAGGCTGATAAAACTGAATGATAGTTAACGCAAAATTAAACTGGAACACCGGATTGAATGAAGTAAGTTTGCAGAGACTCTAATAATTCAAACAGTTTTGTGTTATTCATACTGATTTTGTACCATCTGCAGCGAATAAAATTAACAATTTAACAAAAATAACAAACAAGATACAAACTATGGGACTTAAACCTACTGTAAGGAGTTTTTAGGTGCCAACTAAACAGGCTAAACTGATGTGGGCTCGACAACTGACAATGTCTATTGTTATTATCATCCATCATTGCTGTTAAAACAGGGTGATTTACAGCATGCTGAGTGAAAGAGCTTTTGTTTATCTTTTCACCTGTAGGCTATCGTTTCACAATAAGTAGTGCCTAAGCCAGTGAAGACGGAAAAGAATGGGAATTCTCAAGAAATATACTACACACAGGTGTACAGGACAGAATCAGCAAAGGATTTATGACATACAAATTTGTCATCTGAGGCATTAAAATGGACAAAAAACTGAGATACATCTAGTTGTTTAAAAAACTATTCATACTTAATTTGTCTAAATCTGCCTCTTTAATTTAAACCTCTTTAAAAAAAACACTTTTGAGTAATCTTACCATTAAGAGGCTCAACATTCCATTTCCCCTTGCTGCTCTCATGAATCACAGTAAAATCAAACGGCGCTGAATTGGGGAACTCATCTTCATCTACGGCTGAGACGTAGATGACATTATCCTCGAGGCACATGGTGTGAGTTGTAGTGGTCAGTGTGGGACAGTGATCATTAAAATCCTCCACCTGGATGGCTATTGTCCCAGTGGCTGTCTTTGAGGGGCTGTCTGAAAGCCGGACCAAAGAGAGATCAATATTTAACTAATCTGGACCAGGAGAATAATAACTCTAATATTTCCAGAACTCACCTGTAGTGATGCATATAATTTTTGCATAATATGTTCCATTGATCAAGAACTTTGACTCTCTGTCTGGCAGTTTGTTCAGCCTGATATCTGCGGTCTTTGAATCAATACTCAACCAGTTGTCATCATCGCGGATCTTGGCATATCTGTTGTTATGAAAATCAAAAATAAGCCGTACTTGTTAATACATTGTACATACATTTAATCAGAAACAAAAAGAGCCGTTGTATATATATATTTTTAAATAACATTTGTGGCCATACCTTACGTTGGTGGCTGTTAGTAGTGTGTCGCTGTCAATAGCAGCATATGTGGTGATGACTTGGTTGAGGGACACAGATGTGTGGTCCTCTGAAATTGTCACCACTTTGACACTCGGTTGGAAACGGGGGCCTTCCTTCTGATTGACCACATTTATTTTAATAGGGTAGTTGTTAGAGGTCATTGACCCTCCTGATACGGAGCTGCTGCCAAAATTATATGCTGCTTTGTTGGAAACCGCCACCCTCAAGTCGAGTGTCTTTATTTCCTCGTAGTCCAAAGCCTGCAGATGTAGGATACGGAGATGACATTAGCCTTCAAAGTGTTCAATAAATCATATCCATTCATTTGACTGTTTATTATTCAGTTTTACCTTGTTGATCATGATAATTCCCTCATTGGTCTTAGAATCCGTAGAGATGCTGAAGTAGCCGCCTTCATTCCCTGAGATGATTTCAAAGACAGCCAGCCAGTTTTCAGAGTAAATCAGATCCATGTCCAGAGCTTTGATCCTCATCACTTCAACATTGATTGTGTTCTCCTCCACACTTCCTTCATACTGCAGGTAGAAAGTACAGCAAACGTTGCTTTAAAACTACTTTCTCAAATATTTTTTCTTTTTTTTTAAAGGAGAAGTTTTGTTTGGTGTATTTGTGTCACACTTACTGATTTTTTTTCCAGTTCCGGGCGGTTGTCGTTTATGTCTAGAATTCTGATCTCGATTTCTCCTGTTCCTGTGTTTCCTCCTGGTAGGCCATTCAGGTCTGAGGCACTTATGGTCAACCTATATGAATCTTGACTCTGAGAAAACAGATTATAGATACAATGCAGTGATTGGTACAATGTAGTTCTGTGGTTTCTGCTAAAACATGTTTCTTGGTCATTGACTGGGAATGCTGTTAACGGTGAAAAAAGAATGTTTACAAAATGAGAGGATTTTCATTAGACTTGTCCATAAACTAACAGCCAATGTAGTGAAAGTTCCTAGTCAGCAAAGTAAGACTGAATGGAATATGTATTCAGTGTGATTACTGTCCAAAATGATCTTACTGCCATAGAAGGTTTTTCCAACAAAAATAAGTAGTAGTGACACACAGCAAAAGAAGCATTTCAGGTAAGTGCCTCACCTCCCTGTCGAGAGTGTTCTGTCGAACCATGACCTCGCCAGTCCGAGAGTTCATGAAGAACATCCCGGCCGTGTTACTCTGCCCCACGATACTGTAGCTGATCCTAGAGTTTATTGTGTTCTCTTCATCAGCATCAGTAACTATCACTTTCATCACAACAGTACCTAGAAAAATCACCAGAGCAAATTAAGATAATACACCAATTTATTGATTAAAAAAAAAAAAAAGTGACAAGTTTACAAGAAAACTAGGAGCCGGAAGTACCTGCTGCACTTGATTCGTTAACAGATCCAACTTGCTGTGCTGCAATGATTGGTGGGCAGTCATTCTCATCCACAACCGTAATTTTGAGGTCAATATCCTTTTCAGCTACAGTCCCGTCCATATATTTTGCCATGCCTTTTAACTACAGAAAGACATATCATCAATCTTAACATTGCTCTCAAGTGTTTAACCTCATACGATATACAGCTCCTGAAGAAATTAAGAGACCACTCAACATTTCCTGTAAATCAGCATCTATGCATTCATGGATTCCATTCTATTCTAGAGTCTGCTGAATTTTAATACAGGAAAGGTGAATTTAACACAATCTTAACCAGTTGCCATTTTCTGCAAATAAAATTCCCTCAATTATAATATTTTATTTGGAAGTTGGGTGAAAGCAAAAAATATTATTTTGTTGAAACACAAACCTGGAAATGACCAGGAAATAGTTGAACCAGTGGCCCCTTAATTTCCCCCCAGTGCTGAATACAATAAAGATGTTTCAAATAGAAAATGTGAGTCAGTTCTTACGTAATAGAAAGGGATCTGTTCTCGGTCCAGGATGGAAAAGATTTTTACATAACCAGTCTTACGGTCAACCTGAAAGACACCTTCAGGGGGCTGGTCAACACCAGGTCCAGTGAGATAATACCTTATTTCTGTAAAGTTCTCCTTATCAGAGCGGATCTGAAAAACAGATGAAAAACACAAAATATAACACTAAATCGGATGTCTAAGACTTTCAAAATACAAAGAAAAGTGCAAAAATAGAATATTTAATGTAAGTTTACATTTTTTATTTTATGTGCTAACATTATTGTGCCAGGCCTAGGATCAAATATTTTTTTCTGATCATGTGAATGGAAACATGCGACCTGATATAGTAAGATGAAATGCAGATACATCAGTTTATAGAAAACTCTCTCTTTGCTTAGATTCGATTAAAGCCAATAGCATGGATTGGATCCCACATGCCTAAACTGATCTGCGCTATGATTCTAGATAACGAACAAAAACCACAGACGCCATGAGAACAATCAAGTAATTATTGACTCATTTCAGGTTGTGAAAGTTTAAATCTGTGTTGCTGTTCCAAGTAAAGTCACTCCCTCCTCAATATGATGCAATTAGGGAAATGATTAAACATGTTTGTACCTACTTAAAATCTGTATTATAGTGTTCTTAATGAAGTGGGATGTGAAGTTTAATCAGAAAAGTACACACCCTGGCAATGCTCTCAAGTCCAGTGTAATCATGGTTCTCCTTCAGCCTTCTGGGAGCGACGATCCACTCTCTCTTCTGTCTGTTGAACCCGTGTCCTTCTACGCTCACAAAAGCAAGCTGCAAATAAACAAAAAGGAAGAGAACATTTCAATCAGTAACAATAACAACGTTATCCAGCATGTTGTTGCTCCTGCCTTACAAACAAAACGCATTGTTTTTGCTCATTTCCTTTGTGTAATGAGGAGTTTGACACATTGAGAATCTAAGGGTTATTTCATTATAAATGTATGTCATGGAGTAAATTCAGTGTTTTATAGTCGTTATTAAATAAATGAACACGCCCTGTAATATTAAAATACAAAAATAATGATAAATGCAGTGTATTCTTCAGCTTTTTGTGTTACTATATTTTAAACAACACAATTGGACATTCCTTCAGTAACCTCAAATTTGATTCCGTGCCTCTTAAGTTTTTTTTTTCCAACATCCGCTAATCCGGGAAACAATTAGGAAAAGCTGCTTTGATGAAGACGGTATAAAGAAAGAGTTGTTCCGTGACCTTTCAGTACAATACATGAGTGTCCATGCAAACAGAGACTGCGCATTAACTTTTTATTCCGTTGCCTGGCTTACTGCGGTTCAACTTTAACTTAACCCCCCCCCACAAAAAAAGCACCTCTGGGCTTGATAGCCCACCAGGGAAGAGCCATACCTGTTTAACATCGCTCACAATACAAACACTAAAAGTAGACTACATCGGTAAGAAGCGGAGATGTTTACTTACCGTTATAAAGGACGCGAGGAGAATGAAAAGGCAGCCTTTCAGCAGTGGAGTCATGCTGGCTTGAAATAAAATAAAATAAAATAGTTAATCGTTTTATCGTTAATCGTTCTGTTGGAGTGAAATCGCGTGAAGTTCAAACTAAGTGGAGTCCTCCGTTGGTTTCGTACAGACTTTGACCCTATGGCGGGGTAGGGACTTTTACAGCACTAGGCGGTTCCTCCCTCTGATTGACTACTGATAACAGGCGGAGAAGGGAGGTATTCTGTCATGTGGTGCAAAGCTGTAATACTTGTATTCAGCTGCCCATTGTCTCTTAGGAGGAACAAGGAAAGGTAGACTAGACGGAGGGGGGAAATTACTCTAAACTACCACCAAAAAATAGGAAAACCACATTGACATTATTTTATTGGGAGTCTATGGGTGCAAATATGTGAACTGGTATTTTTTTTTTGTGGTTTATGCATTACAGTTTAATAAACATTATGACATTTAGACGAATTAACTTTTGAATATTGGGTAAAGTCTAATGTGTATCTATGATTTTGTTAAACAGTAAAAAAAAAAAAAATATGTAGCCTAGGCTATTGGAGTCCCTTTGGATCATCTTTCTCACTCACCTGTAAAACATTACACGTTCCCTCCAAATTCCAGTTTCTTGGTTCATCACGACTCAGAAACACAGCTGCTGAACAGAGAAAGAGGTCTATATTGGCAGAGAGCAAGGTTTGTGTTGCCAAGTAACCAACAACTTTTACTCCCAGTGTCCAGAGGTGTCAGCATGGCAGTACAGTATCAGTTTTATCTCTTCTGATGAGGCTATTCGTTTGTTTAAAGGAAGTTTGATGGCTATATTTGTCGGTATATCTAATAATTCATCCCATTTCTGCTATTCTTGTGTGTGTTTTCCCTCCCAGTGAGAGGGATTCCTATGAGAGCAATCAATTATTGTTCATAGGTGATATCAGTATCTAACACTAGCACAAAGGTGAATGGGTGGTTTTGATGACACATTGTGATGGACTAAGATGATATGTGGCACTCCAGAAAATGATTAATACACCAGAACTGCAGAAACTAACACTTCTACTGCTGTGCTCAAAAATATAGACGTACAACATATCAGATTGGGTTATTAAAAAATGTGTCTAGACCAACACAGGCTGAGTGTTTGGTACATTCTGGAAGTGCAGCAGAGCGAGCCTGTTACTAGGCATGTTACCTGAGCTGGGTGTGTCAAATTTCTGTCCAGTTTAAGTGACCAAACAGCTTTTGTAGGATGCATCAGTTGTGTCAATACTGCTCTGTGTACTGGTGAGAACACAAGGGCTAGTTTGACCAACAAATAAAGAGGACCAGTAGTCATGCACCAGTACAGTATATCAACTTCAAGACAACGTGAGAGCTCCATCAAGAGAATAATAAAGACAATCAAGATCCAGACTGAATTGTGCCTACTCATTTTTTTTATTTTTTAAATTGAAGTTCCTAAACTAGTTCCTTCAATATAACAAGCAGCTCCTTCACCTTCATGAGGGTTATAATGGCTGGTTTAGTTTGATCTCTTTATTTGAGTTTCAGCAACTTTACGGCAGTTTCTGGAACCTGTGGTTTGGAATGATGTCAAATGTAATTGTGAAATATCGAGAGGTGCATCCGATGTCTTGTCCACTTTATTTATATCAATAAAGATAAACTCCTCTCACTATACTGCAGTAGAATTCAAAAAGGGAAATAGTAGCCATAGAGTTGTGTCAAGAAAAAATTATATGCAAGAATGGAAATTAAATTAAATTAAATATTGAAAATGACATATTTATTGCTGGATTTTTGTGGTTGAGTGTTCCAGGTAGAGGTGCCAACCAAAATAAAAAACAAACCAGGTCACTGAAGCACTTCACAATGTTTGGTATCATGCATCTCATTACTGTATGCCCTGTGTCGAAAGATTACACTCACTAATAATCACATAGCTATTAGTCACAAGATTTTTCTAAACAGACACCAGTGAGCAATTTGTCTCACCCGAATACGAGCCCTCACACATGACGTGAATGCCCCTCCCTGACTCCTTCGCTGGCACTTGTTCAACAGGAGTGGAGAGAAGGGTGGAGTAGTTGAATCGAGGGCACTCAAAAAAACTTTCTAAGTCCCCAGGTTGTACATGTCACTGTCATAAAGTGAACAACTGGAAGTGTCCCCTGTCGCACTGTTAATGTGCTGTCTGAAACCATCTGTCACGAGCCCTGCGGCGCTTCCTGGCATCAGAAAGGAGACGCTGTCGTCATGCAGCCAATTTGCACATACATTTGATTTGATTTCGCAACATTGACACACCTGTTGATATACAGTGAGACAATAAAAAAAATACAGATTCGTCAAATGACAAACTATAGTTAATGATGAATAATATGAACTCATGCTGTAGTGACGTAAAGATATTCAAGGGACAAATTCTTTGTGGGACAAGAGAGTCTTCCTGAGAAATGAATCACCTCTGACTTTCTTTGTTGTTACCAGTCAGCAGAAAAGTTCTGAAAAAAAGCTTTGGTTATTTTCAATGACTAAAACACCTCTGTTGTAACTTCTATAACCACAATAAATGGACAGTGTGGGAGGGTAAAGTCAGACTTAGTGTCACCAGAAGAATAAATAGGAACCTATAGGCTTATCTGTTCAAACCTATATGCACTAGGTCCAAAAATGAATCCTAATAGATAATTTTTAAATATTTCATCTTGGGAGTGACATAGGCTAAGTTAATTCCCTGTTAAGACTCCCAGCCCCAAGACTTTTCATCATGCCCACACCCTTGACTCACAGCAGCTCGGTCTTCCTGACATTTTGCACCTTTCCTGTTGCAGGCTGACTTCCTATGAATGTATAAACAACATCTACTCCACTGCAGTCCATCCAAACTGGACGTCATGTGCTAACGGACAGAGGCCAAGAGTTAGTGGCTCTGACGGCCCTTACTTTTTCTTTATCAGTAGTTTTATAGAGATAGTGAATGCTTCGCTGTGGGAGCAGAGCCTCCCCCACAACCAGGCTTTATTCAGCACACATTCCTGTGGCGTTAAGTGAGGAGCCCGATTCTGTTCCTCTGAGCAGAATGCTTCAGTGAAGCCGCAGAGGAGAGAGGGAGGAGCAGGCAGGGGTCAATCTCTTGGGAGAGGCTTCTCAGAAAGATACTTTTGAAAAAGAGTGACAAACAAGTGACTATCTTATGGATGGACAGATGCAAAAAAAAAAAAAAAAAAAAAAGTTGATCTAAAACAAAGCAGCATTTTGCATGTGGCCTATAAAAACAATAGTCAGCAGAAATATTCACATATTTATGCTTTTATAGGCCGTTCAATCTCAGATGGTACAACAATGTGTCTTCCAAGGAAAATTATATGGTGTCAAGCTTTGTTTTAGTACTTTGCAACTGTCTGAAAATGATTAAATTAGCAGGAAGAATGCTCCCCCTGCTGGCGGATACGACACATATTTACCAACATGTAGGAATGTACTTGTTCAGCACGACAGCAACACACAACACGCAGTGAGCTCTGCCCTGGAGGTGCTTCGCCTGCTGATCCTTCCCAGGGAGGTTCACAGGCTGGGTGGGGCAGTAAAGGTGTGTCTTCTTTTTTATTGACTCACTGTCGGTAGCGACTGACACTGACGCTCAGAACAAAGTCCTCCTGACAGCGCGAGTGGTCGGAAGAGACGAGTACCTTCAGTTGAAACTTTTTTTCTTTGCGGCGACACCAATCCATCTCCTGTCACTACCTGGACGTCAAACTTTCGCTGGAGTACAGTTTCCTCGTGGAGGGCACTTCAAAGGCCGCCAAAGGGTTTCCAAAAATGGCGAATGTTTTAATTTTCAACATATTCCTGGTGTTGGTAAGTGCTTCCTCTTTTCCTGTGTATGCATTGTAGGCTACTGAAAGAAAACTTTTTGGCGCTTCAAATATAACACTAGACTTTCATTATATTTCCCATTAGTACTGAGGAGGATAATGTAACTATTTAGTATTAAAGGGGCCTATTTCTTTAAATGAACAGCCCTTTTATTCGATATTTAAAACTCACTCGGAGGTTGATTTCCTACTTCAGATCCTGTCCGGTGTGGAGTCGTGTTACATCCCGAGCTCTCTGGACGTGTACGTGCCACACACCATTTCGGCTGGGCAATATATCACAACAGGTAGGCTAATATACCAATTATTTCCTCATTAACTTTTTTTTTTTTTTTTTACCCAACAGTTTCTTCCATTACATCTTAAACTGTTTCCAATATACCATGGTCTTTGTTATGTAACCATATTACACCTTTCCCTCTCTCTATTCTCAGTGGAATTTCCCGACTGCGACTCCAAGTCAATACAGCTCACTGTATACGATCAAAGTTTGAGAATATACAGTAATGGTACAGTCGAAGCTGTAGCTACTCTGTCAGTAGCCACAGCAGGGCGGACATTTTATGTGTATGTTGAAGACAACAGTGGCCAGCAAAGAATGGTTGCAGTGCACCTTTTAGACAATACAATGCAAGGAAAGAAGGTAAGCTTAAACATGATCGTGTGCGTTAATGGCATGGATGTGAAGGTCAGACTTTTGATGGATTTTCCTGCATGTTACAGCAGACAGACCAAGTCTTTCTGAAGCGCATCAAAAGGCGTTGGAGCCCACCTCCCTTCAACATATTGGAGAATGATGTTGGCCCTTATCCTAAAGAGATTGAAAAGGTAATCCTAATCTATACAATAAAAGCTTCTTTGACACTGCATTTTATGTAATAAGCATTACACTAAATGACTAATAATTCTTCATAGCTTTATTCATGATTTAAATCCTCGACTTCTCTTCCTTTCCCCCTTTGCTGTACTTGCAAGCTTTTTCCCCCGAGATTATTTTATTCCCACACCCAGACACACCTTGTTCTTAGAGGAGTTTTGGCTGACTCTTCGCAATGATTAATTCCTGTGCTTTGTTCTCACCTGCATTTCGAGATCGCCTTTTGGAATGTGCCTCTCATTTTTGTCCTCTTTTACCTGTTTCCAAAGTGTTTCCTTGACTCGAAAAGCCAAAATGATTTGTGTTTTTGTTCTAGATTGTGTCAGACACGGCAAGTGATCAGCAAGTGTTTTACACCTTCACTGGACCAGGTGTGGATATGCCTCCACTGGGAGTGTTCTCTCTTGATTCGAATACTGGGATGTTGACTGTGCACAAGAAAGTGGATCGTGAGGTGAACCCAAAGTTTGTGGTAAGTGTGAAATGAGCCTGGAATAAACAATATACTAATGTTCCAAATAATTTGAAAGACTCTTGTTATTTTGCATTTTTAATATTTAATTGGATGTTCTTTCACATAAAACTAAGAAATATAAATCAAAAGTTGAAATCCAAATCTTTAGATGATTCAAATATTAAGTTTTGGAATAAGTGTGAAGCCATACTGTTCATTTTGTTTCTTTGACTGCTAGAATTTGATATTAAAGTGAAGATAACCTTACATATTTTAATTCACAATCTGACTGTGAATCTTCATTTGATATACTTTGCATTTTCTTTGCGTCAACCTTGTTAACTCGACGCCATTCTTCACAGATAACGACCAGAGTTTTCAACAAATTCACAAATGTAGAGACAGACTTACCTTTAGACATACAAATACTCGTTGATGATGTGAATGACAATGCTCCAGAATTCAAAGACCGTCTGGAGTTCACTGTGCCAGAGAAAAGCAAAATAGGTAAGGAATATGAAATACAAAGCTGTCATTTTACAGAATGTGACTTCAAGGTGGAGTATAATTAACTCAATGACACCACAGGTTCAATTGTGGGGATGGTGAATGCTACGGACAGAGACAAAGAAGGAAGCCTTCACGTCAAAGTCAGATACACTCTCATCACTGGCTTAGACCTGTTTGCCATCAACCCAGAGACAGGCGTCATCACCACAAAAACTAACACCCTGGACAGAGAGGTAAGCACTAATATATTCATATTTTACTCCAATGTGAAAAAATTGAAAATGGATGATACAAATGCACTATCCTGGTTTTAAATGTTGTTTTCTTTTGTCATACTTAATCTTTAGGTGAAGGACAAGCACACAGTGGTAGTACAGATTAAAGATATGGAAGGTGCAGACAGTGGTCTATTCAGCACAGGAACAGCAACAATTACTCTGACTGATGTCAACGACAACCCACCAACTTTTACTAAATCCTCCGTAAGTGATGTGCAATGATGCGCTTCAGATAATATCTTAATGATTTGTGACAATCAAATTTAAACTGCATAGTTTACAAAAAATACACTGTAAAGCAGTGGGTTTTTTTTTTTTTTTAACTGTTTAAATTAAAAATGTTGCTGTCTTGTAAGTGAAGAACTTCCCCCCTCCCCCACCCCTTCTTTCAGTATCCAGCCAGTGTCACAGAAAATGAAAGTGAAAAACTTATCCTTCGAATTCCCGTGGAAGATAAGGATTTAATTAATACACCAAACTGGATTTCAAAATTCCTCATCACTAAAGGAAACGAGAAGGGCAACTTCAGAATTGACACCGACCCCAAAACAAATGAAGGCCTTTTGTATGTCACAAAGGTAAGACCCCACGTTATTATCATTATTAGAATAAAGAAGAAATAATATTACTTTTAAATATGATGTAGAGACTTTGTTGTAATGGAAACTTAACACAGCACTGACAAAAGACTTGTATTTACAATGAACTCTCTTCCTGTTGTTACAGCCCTTGGATTATGAAAAGTCTTCAAAAGTTGATCTTGAGATTATGGCACGTAATGTAGCTGACCTACAAGGCACCACGGCTACGTGGCAGTCCATCCCTGTGAATGTAGCGGTCAAAAATGTCGATGAGGGCCCAGAATTCACAGCTCCTACAGTCCGCTACACCGTCAAAGAGAACACACCAAATGGCACACTGATAGGAACTTACACAGCATTGGATCCAGAGACCAAGATCAGCGACGGCATTAAGTAAACAATCTAATTTACATTAGACTAAAAGAAATGTGTTGTTCAGAAAATCCCAACATAAGTTTCGGTTACTCCTCTTAAACACTAGAGGGCAGACTTTCACTGCAAAATCCAGGGATGTTATACTAATACACAAGCACTTGTCTCATTATTTCTCAGGTACTTCAAAGGTACAGATCCCGCCTCCTGGATCACTGTGAACAAAGATAACGGGGAGCTGAGAGTTGCAAACACCATTGACAGAGAATCACACTTTGTTAAGGATGGAGAATACAACATCACCGTCACAGCTGTTGATGCTAGTAAGTAGCTTGTTGTAAATGCTGCACTTCTCTTTTCTATTTCCTCTTTGAGCAAACAGGCAGAAATCAAGAGGGTTAGTTATATCACAAAAGAGGTATAATAGAATTGTATCTCCAATGCTTCCATAACGTGGCTGAACCTTATTGCAACATCACTGAATCATAAAACACAGGCTTTGACACAGAGTCGGGGTTCTTCGCTCACATTTCCAACCTGTTTAAAAACTGGCTGGCTCTGTTGGGTTAGGCAAATTATTCATCATGTCGTTACAAAGGAAGTTTTGGTGTGGAAAAGTGTCTCGTCTGCATGTCATATCATAAAAGATGCCTTAGAGTACTTGTCATTTAACCTCAAACCATTTGATGGCATTGATACCGGAGCCAAATGTCATTAAGAAGTCCAGCCCCACCCTCACCAGTATCTGTCTGAACAAACTTCTCCCGGCTTTGTCTTAACCTGAGAACACCTGTTGACGAGATGTGATGTGACTAGTCATTGGAAATGACTCACAGTTCTGTGGTATTACAGTGAACTTTGGGATCCTCTCCAAGAATCCTGTCAGAATTTGAATTTTGGCTTGCCCTCATGTTGTTCAACAGAAATACTAATGAAATTCTAATGTGTTTCAGGCAACAAGAAAAGCACAGGAAAAGTTATCATTATGGTGGAAGATGACAACGACAACAAGCCGACACTCCCCAGTGGCGAGCTGGTGTTGTGTGAGAGGGAGGGAGAGATGGGCTCCGTGCTGGTTCCGGCTGAAGACAAAGACCAGCCCCCCTTTTCTTCCCCCTTCACCTTTAGTTTGCCACAAAATAATGATGGCAAATGGCAATTGTCACACTATAATGGTAGGTACCTATTTGCTCTATATGTGCATGTAGTTTAGTAGAATCATTTTTATAGGAGAATCAGGTTTCTAGTCATGAGTTTACAGTCTCATGAACATGTTTTTTTTTTTATTAACTCAGTGAAACTTGCAACAGATGTATTTCTTGGCAAGCAAACAAACCCAGCAGCAGGACTGATATGATTTTGATGCTGATACCAAAATTAGCAGTGGTAGAAAAATAATTCACATGATTTATTGAAGTGAATAAAGCAAAACACAACTTTAAATCATCTTTATTTCAACTTAAAGTCCTGTTTTAAAAATCCTACTTTACTAAAATAATGAAATATCATCATCAAAATGTACGTAGTGTTGACTGACTCCAGTTAGTTTTAAAACATTTAACATTAATGGATCTTTATTATTTATGCTGACACATCTAAGTACTCTTTTCATGTCGTAGCTTGTAGGTCTTTTAATGCAGCTGGGCAGTTAACTACAAGAATTTATCATATTTAAACAGCTTTGTTTATGGTCTGTAAATACATCTTTCAAATGATAATGCAGGACACAAACTACATGATATACCCTGAAATGATGAGGTAAAGTTAAGTTCCAGACAATGGAAAAAAATCCTGCACAGTACAGGTTTCTTGATTTTCTTCTTAGAAATGGTACTTCTTAATATGTTTCTTTCCAGCATTGGAAAATGTTTAATGGTCTCTATTTTTTAGAGGAATACAAACGGGAAAATTCTTGAGTTAGTAATGATATCCTGAGAGACATTTTCAATTGAATAACTAACCTGTGTCCAATGCTGACACTGTATCTTAAGTGCTGTTTACATAAATCTTATGGGCAACAAATGTGTTGATAGGATATATTAATATGATAATCTTATTTTGGACAATAATTGTTGTCAGTCATTTTATCTGTATGTTTCTACCTGGTATGTGCAAGGGACATGAAAGATACATGTTGATTTGTAAGACAGATTTTGAAGCACTGAGATGGAATATTGCATACTCTTATTATCTTGTTTTTATATTGTATTGCTTACTCAAGTTTAACGTGTTTTGCAAAGCATTGTTATTTCTTGGACAACTGAAATCTCCTCAGAATTTGAACATGTGTTTTTCCTCCTTAGACACAGCAGCTACTTTGAAGCACCTGAAACACCTTCCTACAGGGATACACAATGTTCCTGTGGAGGTTAAAGATCTGCAGGGCTTTGGCGAAACACAGATAGCCAAAGTAAGGATTTGTCAGTGCAAGAACGGCGTCTGCTTGGCCAAGCAGAGCTCTGTGTCATTTGGGCCACTGGCTTTACTGGCTCTGCTGTTGCCGCTGGCCCTCCTCCTTCTGCTCTGTGAGTACCCCCACTGTTACAGTATACTTTTTGCAAGCAGAATTGTGTAGATAAGAAACAGGAATTTTGACCTCATGCATGTGTAAAAGCTCAAGAAGAGTGATAGAAAGTAAGCGGGTTTGTCACTGAATTATGCATAGTGTATTAGGTACAGATGTAGTATTATACATTGTATAATGCCTTTATGCTAACTCAGATGATGCTCCTCTCCAAACCTGCAGAGCTGTGTATCATAAATACACTTGTTGTATGCACTAATTTCTGATATTCTTGCATTGTTGTCACAGGCCTACTCCTCACCTTCTTCTGTGCGACAAAGAGAGAGAAGATGGAGCTTGAGGATGTGGGAGATAGCGGAGGAATCCTGCTTAAATCAAACACTGAGGCCCCAGGGGAGGAAGTGGTGAGGACATAATAATGAAAACAGTGCCTTGGCTCATATCTTAGCATATAAAAATATATTTTTATATATATAAAAATATATTTTTATATCCCCCCCTTCATTTTCATCACGTTTTTACAGTGCTTGATTGCTGTTTTTTGTTTTTGCTCTACAGGATGCAAGTTTCATTAATGTTCCAACCATTATTAACGATACAGCAGTGAAGGGCTCAGTCAAGGGGCTGAATGCAGGATGGCAGGGGACCAATAGCAACAGCAACATGGGAGGCATGAACACACAAGACAATGGGATGTATACGTCCGGTGTCAAAACAAACGAGTTTTATTCTGGCCATTATGATAGCCAGTATGGCTCACAGTACAACGGGGGTCAGATGCTTGGTAGTGGTATGGGCTTCGACAACAAGTTCCTCACCCAGGACTCATCTTTTCTTCAAACCTGGCAAACAAATGGACGCTACCTACAACAGGTAAAGTTGCTTTATAGTTATTTCAATTAGTTCTCTTGTTGTTTTTAATGTATTTAATAGGACAAAAAAAGATGTCTTAGATTTGAAGCTGGCAGAAAAAGTGGTAGAAATGAAGTATGTCTTCATGTGTACACTTTTTTCTCTGAGGTTTAATAACTGTTGTCTGTAAGAGCTTAGGAAAGCCTCATGTGTAATATAATCATGTTCTCTAAGCCATGATAGTATCCTCGGTACACTTTAATATTTCTTAACTTCTTTCTGAGACATATTTTTTTTTCTAACTTGTTGGCGAGGTGTTTGTTTTCAGTGTAATATCAGACTGCCACTCATATCCTTGCTTTGTTATATCACATGGTGTTGTATTGAGCCCGCTCATAGCAACGTCAGGTAATAACTCACTTCCTCTCCCCTTCATCCCTGTCTTGCAGAAACTGCCCTATCTGGGAGTGGAGGACGACGGACGGTTTGCTGAAGACATCATACACTCCTACGGGTACGAGGGGGTCGGCTCTCAGGCCGGTTCTGTGGGATGCTGCAGTGACTACGGAGACAATGATAACCTTGACTTCATAAACACTCTCGGACCAAAGTTCAAAAGTCTGGCAGAGGTCTGCAATAAGACATGAACAATGAAGCCCAGAAATAAGGGTGTTTATTTTCCACAGGACAGGATGTAGAGAGGCCTGGGATCTGAATGCTTGGTTTGCCCCTGAACATGAATAAGAAAAAGAACAAGCAGGTGGCGTCAATGTGTGCGCACTGCTCTGCTATTGCTTATTGTTGTACTCTCCCCCCCCCCCCCCCCCCCCAACCCCGCTATTTTGGTAAAAGTCTTTTGCACTGAAAACTATGCATATACAGTGAGTTGTACATAGTTTGTGTTGTGTATGATGTATTGCTTGCCTTTAGAGTTGTTGTTTTTTTAACCCTACATACATCAGCTGTACCTGCTTATCCTTTTAGAGGGTTGCAGAGGCTGGTTTTTCGTGATGGTAGTTGTTATATAAGTGAAGTGGAGGGTGTGTGATCGATAAGTATGGGTAATTTGATGGTATTGTTGATAGTCTTTTCTCACCATAAATATTTGTTTGAGTAATTTTTCAATGTTAGCAAAATTAAAATTTTTGTATATATTTTTTAAAGAAAGAAAAATAAATAACATTAAAAAAAAAAGACAAAAATACTTTTTTCAGGACACATTTCACATCCAAAGTGGTTCATTTCAAATGAAATGTTTGTTGACTGTCTTCTCCTGGTTTTCCAAATCACACAGTAATTATCTGTGCAAACACATTCCAGAGCAACTCTCGAGCGCGTTGGGCGTAGCTTTAGCTCGCAGTATCACAGAGGTTGTTGCACCATTCAGACAGTAATCCTGTCAAAGTCAGCACAAGGGCGTGAAAGGGAGGAGTGAGGTGTTACTGGCACAGCCTGTAACTGTCTGAATACAATAATGACCCACAAACAAGAAATTGACTTGTTTTAATTATGAAATGTCCTTGAGTAAGCTAATTAAAGGGAATCAGACACTCCCATTCACGTGTAATTTCTAAGTAAGTAAGTAATCTTAAGGAGATCTTTCTTTTACAGGATAAAGCATTTCCGAGTAAATCAGTAGCCTAAGCCTATGCACTAAAGGTTTAGCTGACAACTGACATTTCATGTTACAGTATCATTTTATATAAACATGAACAGGTAAAATGAAAAAACAAAGCTTCCTTGTACTATACAAAAAGGTAGCAGGGGACACTGGAGAAGACACAGTTGTTCATTGTGCCCGGTCTGTGAGTACTCTGGTGAATGATTTACTGGGTGTGGCACTTAGATTACACAATGTTCCACCTATTAGCAAATGTTTACCTCTGCTGCAGAGCAAGTTGGTGCACTTTTAGGCAGAGTATCCAGTTTTATCAGTGCCAGTAGTGCTAAAGCTGACCCAAATTCGAGCTTCACTATAACTGTGCTGTATTTTGTTAACAGTCATTTCTTAGCTGTCGTCTTTGAAACGGCTTTTCCAGTATAGGATGAAGTTCATTGTAGTGTCCAATCATCGTCACTGGATGAATTATTGATGATTTTTTATTTTTATTTTTTTAGAATTCTGTAGCTAACAAGCTTAGTTACTTTATGCATATACCTCCATGAATAAATAATGCTGTGTAACAAATGTATGGAAATACAAATTGAAATCCCCAATGACTTTGTGATGCTCATGCCGATGGATTACTAATTTATAGACAGTACAAAAAAAAGCTAATAATACACCAACCTTTGTGAGGACGATGCACACAACATGCATTATTGTGATGAATTCCAAATGTGAACCTGGAAATATAATTATAAGGTTGAGAAAAGACCATCTGTCATGTGATTGTGGTGATGAGTATCAAAGATGACAGCAGAGAGCGAGGAGGAGAGGGGATTAAATCTTGGAATGAAATCGTCTTCTCAGGCGATCAAACGCTGGAATCTTGTTAAAAAATACAACAATGTTATCTGCACAGATTACAATAACACTGTCACTATTATAGGAGGATGTGAACGAGATGTGAACATCAAAGGTTCTTGCTCATAAATCCCACCGGGGCCAATTAGGAGAATCTTGAAAAGTCACTTAACTTAAAAATAATGAAAGAAAGCAGTTAACCCAAAATATCTCCACTCCAAGCACAGTGAGGGACTTTCTATTACCCCCTTTTTCAACAATAAACAGTCTTTTTTCCTATTAATTAGGATTCTCTGCAGAAATAAAGGCCTTTGTGTATGACTGGTACACTCAAAACCTGGCATGAAAAGCTGCAATGAGCCCAACTCTTTAGTACATGCTCTTTTTTTATAAAGAATTTCCTGCTCTGTATTTAACCCTGAGCCAGATATTTAGCATGATGTAAAAGTGAGAGTGTGCTCCCTGTTGTGCTGTAAGGGAATATCTGACTAACAGACTGGTCACAGTGATGACATGACAGAGCATTAAGACCTAGGAAAACTTCCACAGCAAAAAAAAAAGTATCTGGCTCAAAGTTTATTTATAGCTGCATTCTACTCAACGGGTGTGAAATGTATCATGTGAGTCCAAAGTGAGGAGCAAAGAGGAAAGATTTTGACAGAGACGCCTTATTTGGCCTCAGTCTTATATTAGGCTACGTAGAATTTAATTTAGATTGAAGAAGGTGGAAAACTAATAACCTTGTATAGAGCTACAGCACCAAACAGCAAGCTCAGTTGTTACAATATATGGTGTTGGTGTGTGTTTGAGTGTGTAATGGGGAGCAGCACAACCAAAATACCTTAGCTGCAAATTAAAGGACAACAAAACTGAGTTTTAGATAATTTCTTCACGGATTATCACGGCCATCCTTATGTAAAGCAATGACCGTGATAAGCCCTATAATTCAATAGACCCGTTTGTGTGTCCGCCCTTATCAGAGCTGCTTGAGCCATCACTTCCAGTCACTTCTGTGAAGATGCAATTAATTCCAAAGCAGTAGCGTGAAATTAATTTATTGCTTGTAATTAGTTTTCGGCATACTGTGAAAACAATCTCTTCAGATAGGCTGTGTTTTTTTTTTTTTTTCAGCCTCCACCAGAGAGTCTGAGGACACTTGGCTCCATCGGAGTTCAATATGGAGTGTGTGCCTTTCAGCTGCCAAGATCGTGGAGCACAGAAACGTTTTAACCCCCTGTTGACTTTGGCCTCAGGATTTATGGTTTTAAATGACAAGTGCAAGATATTTTTTTAGCTGCAATCAACACACATGACAAAGTCATTTTCTTTTCTTGGCTTGGAAAGCAGAAACCAGGTCATGTATATCTGGAATTAAGGTTAGGTTTTGAATAATTGAGTCATTGAGTGGGCATGTTTCTGCATGCAAAAGGTCTTATTCAAATGACCATGATGGATTCATGAAAGAACCGTAATTATGCTTTGTTAACACTCTCGTGTCACTGATCAGAGATGATAAACATGCACTTTCTTCATGAAAGGAGGTTAAAAATACAACATGTTATTTCTTTTAGGGCCACTAGGTGTCACACTTACCTCTTCTCTGAGTTAAAGCACAGGCTGCGGGGGCAGCTGGGGGAGGAGTATTTATAGAAGGTGGTGGATTTCAGTCAAGACACTTTCCGTTGTCTGTCACATGTGTAACCAAACACCTGAAATCACTTCAATTAAGCTGTGAAGGCACGACAGCCCTGTTAGAGTGAAGTGATGAGACAATCTGAGGCAGGTGACTCGTCACACTTTCCTGTGGCATACAACAGACTGTATAGTTACCACGTGCTCTTAGTCACCTTTGCTGATATAAGGCGTCACTTATCTAACAAGATCAGACTTATTTAACAAGATCAGACTTGTCAACACACCTGCATGCATGTTATTACTTGAGTGAGATAGAATCTGATCACCTCCTCCGAAACACTCAAGATGAATGATGGACTATTTAAAAACTCACTCTTAAAACGATTAAAATCCATCTTTAAAATGATTCAGAACAGAATAAATCACAGTGACAAAGAGTTTACATCAACCAATCAAATTTCTATTCATATAGCTCCAAATCAAAATAAAAGTGATTCAATGGTACTACATAAAGGGCAGGACTGTGCTGTACTCTTCTCTATAATCTTTAGAGTGACCAAAAATGAATCCACCAATGAGCAAGTGTGTGAAAACACTTGCAAGGAAAAGCTTTCATTAAACAAAACAAAAAGTGTATAAAAAAAAAGAGAACAATTTAACTTCTATTACAATGAATACGTCGCTGTTAATCCGAACACGTGGTTGCTTCTCACGTCATTGATTAGACTGTAAACATTGCAGTAAGTCTAAAGTAAGGATGACCTGAAAATAAGTTGTTAAAGGCTAATCCCTGACTACTTGCCAAAAAGATAGCCATGGTTCCGAGTGATATAAAATGTCGTCGGACAATAGCCATGGGTCCCGAGATTGCAAAAAACATTGAGGTACATCTTCGTTATTTCAATTCAAATTCAAATATCTTTATTTATCCTTTTGGCGCTTCAGTCGTGTACAAAAGCATCAGTGCGCACACAGCTCACATGAATGACAGCACAGCACAAAACACACAAATATCACATATCAACATCCAAAGAGCACTGAGTGAGTGAAGCTTGTTTGCCGTAACAAATGATGCATGACAGATCAGTAATAAATAATGCAAAACAACTCTGGATTTAATCACATTAACTGCTATTAAAGGTTTAAAATACATTAATACAATTACAACACTTAATACTGGAAGCATCATTTGTTAGAACATACTATACCTGTTGTTTTTTTTTTTTAATTACCTTCGCTGAGGCTGAAATCACTTGTTACTCAGTGTTTGAGGTGTTGTTTTTCTTCCTGGAGTCGCTGTCCATATTTTTCACACTCCATTGAAATGAGCAGCTCACATATTAATGAGAGAAATCTGTTAAACAGCAGAGAGCCTGAGCAAGACATCTGCTTCTTAATTAGTCAAAAGGATTCGAGTGATAAATAGAGGAAAGAGAATGTGTGTCGAAATGCTAAATTAACTCCTTCGATTAAATCCGTGATTACAGACACTGGAATACCTCTGTACAGTGTAAATATCAATCTGTCATGTGTATATCCTATTACGCTTTCTTTGTTTCATTTAGAGATGCAGATACAGATAGATTAATGATTTCTAATCAGATTTGCTGCTTTCTACGTTTAAAAAAAAACATTTTTATGATTTTTGAGTGAGATTTAAAAAAAAACACAAGACATTTTATTGTCATCGTTTGAACAACACAACATGTCATTGGTGCCAATCAGCCCAGCAAGAGACAAGATCAAAAAGATAAATTTATTAAAAAAAAAAATAATAATACAAACAGAAGCTTAACACAACAGGATAATAAATCGAATGCAGTAATCATAACACAGATCAGACATCGCTGTATCTCTGAAAAGCCAATTAGTGGAATCATCCTTTTAATCACTGTGAGAATAAATATGTTATTATTCCCCCTGGGTTAAAGTGACAGTAGCTTGCTTTTGCACCGTGTTCTGTGGACAGTGAGTGACGCATAGTTTTAAAAGCCTAGACCGACAAAGTAGAGGGTAAAACTTACTGTCAGATTTGTTTTTATTTTTTTATTTACAGTAACTTCCATTTATTTTCTGTGTTGACTTGTTTTTCACTGCAAACAGTTAACGTCAAAAATATATATAGGAACGGCACAAACAGCGCAAGATGAAAGCTGGACTTTTGTCTCATTTCTTCTAACAAGACAGAACGTTGGAGGTCGAAGCTGTTCACCATCAAGTGTACACCACAGGGAGAGCCTCTCTGACTCATTACTGAAACGAGTGAACGGCTGGGGTTGACCGCTACCGAGGCCTATTCATCTCCACAGGCACACCTCTGAACTGCATCAAGGGACTGTATTGGAATATATCTGCTTATGTTTGTCGTTTGAGCATATGTACTGAAGTTCAATAAACCAGAGGTCATCTTATTGCAGGATCCATAAATAACCACTTTGCTAGTTACTGTTCATCCCCACTGAGGTTCACTCCAATTCACACTCTGAGGTTAGGTGGTTAGGCTTTGAACAATGTGCTGAGAGAAATTCACAGCTTTTCTTAGTCTTGCTGGTGTGAAACCACTTCTGCAACTATTGCATGTCAAATAATCCTTTTAATGAAAAACACTCTTAAAAAAAAAACAAAAGAGCGGAAAATAAAAGATTACAGGCAATACTTGCGATCTCTGAAGGGTGTTGTTGGTGGCATGGGGGAAAGAAAGGTTTGTCACAAGATGTTCCTGTCTGACTAAAAGCCTCAGTGTGACGTTGTTGTTTGTCAGAAGTGCCACACATTAGCACAGTGGCCCTGTTACATTTATCTGACAGAAAGAGGGAAAAAAAAGGTGCCTGATAAAGTGTTTTCTTCTGTAGTTATCATAATCAAAGAGAGCCCTGTGCAGAATTCTACTGTCATGTATCACCGACTGCTCACATTTAACTGCTAAAAAAACAACAATTTAACAGATGAGGATCAGCAGAGGGCAAGTTTTCTGGGCTTGAAGATACACAAGGTTAGACAGGTAGAGGGGGGGGGGGGGTAAAGAAGGTAGATAAAGAGTTAGAGAAGAGAGCCAGAGTGCCTGACACACACTCACACACAAAGACGCCAGACATCTGTCACGTGGGTGTTTGTCAGTTGGTTTTGGGGACTGATGTGAGGTATGAAGCCGGAGCAAAGATGGAGGCTCACACCGGCTCTCGGTGTGTAACCCCCCCCCCCCCGTAGAGAAGATCTATAAGGCTGATCAGACCACCTTCTGTGGGGAGCTGCTGCTTTTGCCTTGCCGCCAATCCCTCGGCTGGGTTCAGAGGGAGACTTCGGCTGACTACAAAACGCAGACTCACACAGAGGTTATGCTCTGATAACCATGCAGTCTTAGCGAGGAATTTAATTGGCCCGCTGCACATTCGACTGCAGGGAATGTTTTGACACTGTAGGTGTCAGAACAGGATGAGCCAAAGGTTGGTGCTGCAGATACATAGCATGCAGCCAAATCTCAACCTCCTCAGCCCTCTGAGCTCAATGGCCATAACACAGATTTGCATATTGATGAGGATACTTACAAAGTTTTAAAGCCATAAGTTTAGATTCCGATGCAAAAATCAAAAACAGGGATTATTGGACTTTAGATGGAATTATCGGACATAAACATCACTAATATAATTAAGCACTATTTTCTGCTTTTTATTTAATGTATTATGCACATAACATTGCAAAGCAGACCTGTCCATCAGCCCCTGAGGCTCTTTATCACAAAGTGGGAATGTAAAAAGAGCATTCATTGCATGTTTAAGAGAGCACATGGAATACCACTTCATTATCTTTGAATAAATATACCCACTGTGGTCTCCAAAAATCCAATACCGCACAGCAGCAAATCTCTTACTAAGCCCTGTGACCGCTTTGTTGTTTATTTATACCAAAGTGTGGAGAAGTTAAACCACACCGACACCCCTTTACATGGAGATCTATTTCATGTTCTAAGACTGAGCTCAAAAGACATTTTTTTTATATCCAACAACACCGATGCTCAGGGAATACAATTCATTGATTTGCTGTCAGTCCTGGATCAACAGGGTCCTATCAGGAGTCTCGCTACATATAACAACACAGTCAGTGGACAGCGAGTGGTGCGCATATAGAGCAGCAAATGATAATGTTTAGGCTGGAAAACACAGGAGTTGACCCTTATATCTCATGCAGTTGGCTGGAAAGAAGAAGAACACAAAAAAAAAGAAAATCTGTCATGCTCTGATGGGTTCACATGGCTCTTATTCCCAGAAAAAGTGCCAGCTGACTGATAGATGTCAGTGTACACCTGATTTAACTGGAGTTAAAAATAAATCACATCAACTTGTGTTCCATAACGAAAAGTGTAGCACAAGTGCAGCATCTTCTCACAAATATATTACATTTGTGAGAAGATATTGCCAACTAAATCCAAAATGTTGGGTTAAGTGCATTGTAGCAAAATCAAGCATTGTGTGGCAGCAGTGGTTGAGGTAAATTCAAAGTCTTTGTTCGCTTTTTAAACTAAACGAAATGAAAGATAAGGTTGTGGGCTTTGTCAGTCTGGACAGTGCCTTAGTGCTCACTGTCACAGTGTTGCCACAGTGCTTTATTTTAAGACCTGCTCACAGCCCACATCTAATTCAGCGAACAGGAAACCTTGACCTATTTGCTTTACATGTGGGATCACCTGTCCCCCTGCTGTTCCCCTGCTTGCTGTGTGAAAGTCAGTTCAATGCTTCTCCATTTAAATGAGGGTGAGATTCCCTTTTTTTCTATAACTCAGCCAAAGCACGGCTTCCTATTCTTCTTCGCTCATTGATTGCCGCCCCGACATCCCAGAAATCACTCCGTCCATTGTGAGTGGCAGGTGAAGGAATGATGGTGGAGAATAAATCGATGCGAGTACATTTGGCAGTCTTTCCTTTCTCCTAACCTTTCATCTTCTCCACCAGGAGGTCAAATCAAAGTCCCAACACCAGAGATAACAACAAGGTGGGATGAAATGATGGATGTTGTTTGGTTTAAATTCTTCTGAATAGTGTGATATATGTCGAGACTTTATACATTACTCCATATGTGACCTTTTTGGAGAAAACAATGGTGTCCTTTTTGATGTTCCTGTGGCATTTCTAGCTGTCTAAATCTGCATTTGTTTTATTGTAAATTGACAGTTATATCTTAGTAAAACATTAAACACACCATATATGATCAAACTAATAGGGATGTCATTTCCTATCATATAATGACTTGTATGGGTAAAGCTATTTCTGCACATTGTTAATGTACACCTGAACCCATTCAAAGTCTTGTTGGACAATAACTCATTTAAAATGTGCATGGCAATTTGTATCGACTACAGGAGCCCCTCATTTGCCCTGCAAATACAGGTCTCACAGCATGACCAACACATGGAGGGGGGGTGGGTGGGTGTTAACCTTTCGAGGGTCACTGTCCAGCCCGATGAATCCCTCCCAAGATCAGATGAATGTATTACCATGCGCCTGTGATTAATTACTAACAGGGCCTGCAGCAAATTGCCGCCACAGATGACAGCTTGTGTGATAACATTTCTTATCAGTGACCTCCATCACCCCCAAGCAATAACTCACATTGATCACACTGTGCAGATTTAAAGCTTCTTTTAGGGGGGTATTAATAGAGCCTTTGTTGCTGAAGGATTCATTCCTGGAGAAGAAATGTAACATGTATTTAAACAGAGTTGCAAGATAAAGATAGAGGTTGGAAACATTTTGGAGAAGATAATTTACTGGCATAAATTATTTTTAAAATATGGGGGGAGTGGTCTGTACAAGACTACTGATTATGTTCTTAGATTCTACTCAAAGTTGTTTGAAAGATTTAACATGCATGCTTCATTACTGTTGGTTGATTTATTTATATACGTACAGTATATATAGCATATATTTCCTACTTTGGTGCTGAATGTCAAAGTAGATCGTGACAAACAATTTACAACTGCATAGAGTTTGTGGTGAAGACAGTCTCAGATATTTCATATTTTCCCTGTGTATTCCTTGACATCTGGACAGTCTGGTTCTTCACTAGAATCTAAATTGATGTTTTGTGGGTTTGAGCAAAGTTTGCCCCACACTGTCTGTGTTACAATGAGAGAAACACAGTCAGGTCGATGGAGGTGAAGAGGAGGAGATAATGCAACCAAATAGAGTCTTGGGCAAAAAAACGAATAATAGCAATAAAAACTCTCGGCACATGTTCATTCCAACTGAAGTGAAAGACAATTTCTACTGTATATCTGATTCAGGAGTTCAAATGCAGACAGTTTAGGCATTTAAGTCCCCATCTTCTAGTGAGTACTTGAAATCTGTCTTGGTCTCAAGACCACTTTAAAGGTCTCGGTATCGTCTCAGAATCAATTTTACTGGGTCTTGTCTCGGCCTCAGACTGGGCGGACTCCGGATTTTAAATCAAGACCGGTCAAGACCACCACTGAAAGGTTATTTTCCACATCATCACTGTGATTAGAAGGAGAACGCCCACTTTCTAAAAGAATGAATAACTTTAATTTATTTGTAGTTTGATTTCAGTCATATTCATGGTCTTGTTCTTTGTCTTGGCCTCGCCCTACCTTGGACTTGCTCTTGGTCTTGACTAGGTCTCGATCCTGAAATGTCTTTGTCTTGTGGCGGTCTAGGAGCACTCTGGTCTCGGGGTATGTCTTGGTCTTGGTTAGTGTGGTCTCGACTACAACACTACCATCTTCATCAAAGTTTGGTTAACCGAAAGGCGCAAAGCTGTTTATCATCAACATAACTTTGGAAACTGCTTTTTAATATAAGGCTGGAGGATAAATGGGCGAAAAACACAGCATGTATCCCCAGCTGTGGACAGGATATTTATGAGCTAAAGTATTTCTCATTAATAACCGGGAGACTAATGGCCAGGATTGTTGCCAGGTAAAACCTTTTATCGCTCTGATGCTTTCAGCCTTCATAAAGCATGAAAGGTTGTTTTTTTTATTTTCAGAACATACTGTTTTTACAACTACGTTATACTGAATACAATACTGCAGTGTAATTAAACCAGCAAATAGTGTGCAGGCTAATTCTCTAGATAGTCACACTTGAAAATGCGTCTCATCTAAAAAACACAAGACAACTTGAATTATTCATCTTGATAATTATTTTATAACTTGCCATTAACAAACCAACTGAAGAGGCTTTAATGCGATCTTATACGCGATTCCATTAAATAGTAAAGGGTGGAATAGGGCAGCATGCCAGCCAAAATATATCTCTTTCAAGCTTTCTTTGTCTTTTTAAAGTCACAAAGCTAACACGTTGGAAAGTCTCTGGGCGACAGCAGCATAGGCACACACTGACCCCATCCATAGGCAGCGGGTAGCCATAACAATAGAGAACAGGGCAGATGAAGGTTGCATGTAATTACACCTACCCTCAGGCTTAATTAGGTCACCCTTAAGTGAGTATTGTGTGAGAGAGTGTGTGTGTGTTTGCTTGTGCATAAATGTGTGTGTAAACACTATCTCCAAAACAGACCAGAGGTTCATGAGTCACAGGATCAGGGTGAATTTACAGCAGGCTGCAGCAAAGTGCCTCTCTGCTCAGCTGAGAGCAAATGTGGCAAAACATACTCATGCAGTGAGTGTGTTTGCATGCAAACATCTGGTTGTAAGAAATAGGTTTTTTTATGGTTTTGTTTTGGGATGTGTTGTTAACATTGAGTATCAGGGTTGTCTATCGGCCTTGATACACGATCTTTGAGATTTTCAATTGTTTGTTTAATACTGAAGTTTAAAGTCATTTTTATAGGCCTACTGACATTATCTCTACAGCTGAGCATGAAGGCACTGTAATTTATGTCTGCAAAAAAAGCTGCTGCATTGTAATGCAGTGGTGTGATTTTGACGTTTTTTCCTCTTATCGCTATAGGAAGCTTATCGTCATGTTGTTTGTTTTTCTGACTTACTCCTGAATGGCTCCAGTTGATGAAGGTTGGTGCAGATAACAGACAGTGATCAAACACTGGGACAGAAGCTTTTGCAAGTGTTTATCTCTGTATAGTTTTTTGAACATGCACAAAATGAACGTGCTTGCACGTACTGCATAGACATGTAGTAATGCAGTTGTGGCATCATTGCTATATGTTAGAGGTTCTGTTGTTTTAGCCTTCAAACATGACGTCTTGAGAAACGTCTGGGCATGTTTAAAGGCTAAGCTTTACAGACTTGTCAAAAACTTCACACCTAACTACTTGGGATTCAGATGTATTGACTCTTTGCAGATACTGTCTCCACAGAGGAATGAACGCAGCATCTCATTTAATCATTCTGAAATTATTCCAAGGTGACATTACTGCCTGCATTCCACATGTTCTGCTGTTTTTTTCTTGTACTGCTTCCATTTTTCATTGTCATTTAAAACTGTCAACCTTTTAGTCCTGCGCTCCTTCTCTCTCTCTCTTGCTGTGTCCTTGATATAAGTACCCACTGTGTCTGTCTGAGAACACCATTATTACCATAAATGGCTGTTTGCTTGGGGAAAAAAAAAGGGAGAAGAGAGAAAAGCTAATGATGTTGGCTTGGGCTCAGAGCTAATTAAAATTCTATAAATATGGTGGTGGAGGTAGGCGGGGTGATGGATGTAGTGTGTCAGAAGTCCGGTGAGCAGGGAGGCGCGCGGAGATGTCCGGACGATCAATACCTGCATAGTTAATGCATGACACTGCATATGCATTTAATGAACCAACAGTTTTATCTGTTAATTACACACCAGGACACACACCTTAGCATTCCTCACACTCTGCTAAACCTTCCTGGCTGTACAGATAATGGCCAGCTATTTCACACAACAAATCTGCAAACGGTGGGCACATTCCTCTATATTTACCCGCTCGCTTTATCTCTCCCTCTCCTGCCCGCACTCTCATTTATTGCAGGTAATTCTCCATGCAACACACTCCACGCTGTATCAGTAAATGTATTGCATTTCTTCTTTTGTCCCTTGACCGCCGCCTAGTTTAGAGAAGCATCAGGCATTTACTCAGAAAACATTTGTATCTCGGAAAAAGCCGGTGGTTTCTCAACGTGCTGGGGATATTGTAAGGCGGGCGGAGGGGGGACAGGTTAATTGGTCTGACAGGCAAATAGAGAAATAAAGCTCTAATGTGAAAAATCACATAGAATGCATCTTCAGCTACTGACGCTAAACTTATTTGAAGACTTGATTTAACAGTCTTTTTGGAAGACTTACGTAAAAATAAAACAATATACCGGTAATTCAAAAGCCTCTCTTTGAACGTCTAAACTATCATCACAATGAGGTGATTACTGTAGGAAAGAAGGAACATATCTGCCTATCAATGCGCTTATGTCATTCTGCTGTTCAGGGAACTTTGTGCAATTTCAGAGGACGCTTTGGTATAATTTGGTATTTCAGGAGAAATCCTTCAGTAATGCTAAATTAATTTGTGGGTTACACTTTGAATGTGATCTCATACAAAGGTAGTTTGTTGTGAGCTGAGGAGGTTATAGTGGATGTGAACAGTTAAGTAATCTACAGTGAGGTGAATACTTCATGAAACAAAACAGTGACCTTTGATTGTGGTTACTCATTATCTGACACTCGTGGGTCTGACACCGACATGATGTCATCTTTGTGTGTTTAAGTATTTCTGTGTGACGATGTCCTTGTGGGTGTTTTTTTTTTTTTGGGGGGGGGGGGGGGGGGGGGGGGGTGATTCTTTCCTGTGTGTTCATGAAAGAAAATGAAAAGTATCTACTGTAGATAAATAGAAGCAAGGTTCTTATGTTACAGTAGTGTCCAGATACAGTCAGCTAAGGTTCAGGTGTAGTTGTTGTGAAAGGACGCATTTATTGTGCTCAGTATTAAATAAGACAACATTAGCACAACGTCTTAATAGCGTTCCCTACAAGTCAGTTCGTTAGCAAGTTAGCAGAGAGGTCTCCACAAATAGTCTTTGGAGCACCAAAGACAAGGAGGGACAATTTATTACATGTCGGCCTGTTGCTTTGCTGTTTTTTTTTTTTTTTACAACAGTGAGAATCATCACAATTTTGACTTTTACCATTTTCTCTAAATTAAACAGCTCACGTCGTTTGATGCTAAATCTATCCGACTGTGGCTCAGTGGTAGTTGGCCGTCTTTCAATGATAAGGTTGACGGTTCGATTCCAGCAACTGCAATGCACATGTGGACGTTTCCTTTCCTTGGCAGTGTATGAATGCTTTTAAAAGAAATGAGTTAATACTGACGGACACTTTTTATAGCATCCTCTGTCATCAGTGTATGAATGAGTGAAAGTGACATGAAGTGAAAAAGCCCTTTGAGTTGACAGAGGACCAGAACAGTATTACAGAAATACTATCTATTCACCACTTATTCATGTATTATAAATGCGCATAGAGCGGGTTAGCATTTCTAATAAATGTAGCTCAGTGTTAAGAGAATTGTTCATGATTTTATGCCTCAGCCCTGGAATTGAAATAACTTTCTGACGCCCTGAAAACAAAATATTTAAGGCTTATCAAAATGCAACTCTTTCATCTCTGGTTTGGGGGCAGCACTGATAAAAAGGACTTCAGATTCAGTTCTTTTCACCTATTGAGGATGCAAGCAGGCACCCTAAAAGCAGATCAAAGGCAACACTTTAACCACACAGTTTTTGTTTACAGAGTTATCAAATGTACTCAAACAGAGGATACACTGTTAAGTTATTCAGACTGTAGTTTACACATACAGGCTCACACACACACACACACACACACACACACACACACACACAGTACTAGATGAGTTCAGGTTTCTGTAGCTGTGAGGCAGAGCAGGGAGCACAGGGACTGTGGGACAGTGACTCAGCTGTGTGCTGACTCACAGACTCGGCGGTAGTCAGAGAGCAGGGGGCCGGGCTGGTGAGCAGTTACTATTCTTACTGCAATTCTTTCAACATGTCTGCCTCATCTCTTTCGGCTTATCACAGGAGCATCTTGACAGCTGCCAGAATTCCCTACTGTATGATATGAAAGCTTTTTTTTTTTTTTTTTTAAAGTTTTACATCAGCACACAGCAGTAGAATCCTAATAAGACAAGATAAAGACATTTCTCATTTATCATTGAATCTTAGCTGGTATGCTGGGACTGGAAGAGATAAAGGGCTAAATGAATGAATGCTGTCATCATTTTTTGGAAACACACACAATATATTGTAAAATATATTAATTTAATGAGTTTTATGGCGGGGAGGGTGTATTTTAACAAAGCCAGCTGATTTTGCTCCAAATCTAATTTGAAGTTTTTGATGGAAACGTTTGCTAAAGACGTACTAAATTCTTTCCGAACCAGCACCTCCCTAACTCCCTTTTTTTTCTTCCCCTTTTACACACTCATACACACACACTTAACAAGTACCATGACCTCTGGGCCATTAGGTCAGCCTCTTGAAGTTGTCTCCAAAGCACTCACCCACTCTCTTCCCGCAAGTACAGTTTGTTTATTTATAACTCCAGCAGCTGTATCTCATCGTCTCTCTCGCTCTCGTCTAAAACTCTGACACACTGTATGTCCAGATGGGCTCAGACGGAGGAGGCAGAGATAACATTCCTCAGTACACTACACTCCTTTCCCAAAAGAGAATAAAAAAAAGTTTAGAAAAACAAAAACAAAACGGTGCAACATAACAACCCTGTGTCTTGGTGTACAACCAGTGATGCTGGTGCAGGTTTCTGATTGATAGTACAGTCATTATGTGACTTACAGTAATTTCACAGTGGGGGTGGGGGTGTTTTCGGTGACCACCATGTTCCAGCTGTGTGATGTGGGTTACATACTCTGCATGTCCCTTCAGTTTACAGTCTAATCTTGTAAAATATATTTAAAAAGGAAGAACAGGTTTGTCAGTTTAACAACTTAGGTTTCCAACCTTGGTGGGATTATATTTCTATATATTTCTATTATAATGTCTATCATAAAGCAGTTTTGCCTTTTTTCTGATTTTGTTAAAATGTATGCTTTTTGTAGGTCACATTCACCATGACTCATATCAGGGAATACATTTTATTAAGCCTGTTTGTGTACCCTATACTATTTGAATTGAATTTGAATGAAAGTTATTATTTTAGTAGAAAATAAACCCTACAAATAAGCAGACAAACAGAACAAAAGTAATATGTACAAACAATGAAAACTTCCTAGATGTTTTTATATTATCTTACCTTTGTTGTCTTATCTCTCATGCTGTGTTTTTGCAGATCTTTTGCAATATGGGTAATGTGCAATATATGTCATCTTGTTTTGCATCATATAGTTATACAAAAGACATTTTCAAACACTTAGTTAATTCAATTTACAAGTCCAAAAAAGAGACAGAAGACGTGCAAACTTATTTCATCCCACCCCTTCTCCATTAATCATGAATCATCGGGTCACTATGCAATCAGGTTGTAATATTAACACAAAACAGAATATGCCAAAGTGAAATGAAACTCTGAAATTTGTCCCGCAAACTGGAAACTTCATCCCAGTGACCAGGGCCAAACATCTCGTCTTTGGCAAGACAGTCTGTCAACAAGGTAAACTCTTCCCACGGCAGAGACATGGCCCCATTTTTAGATCCCATGAACAGGCAGGAATCACCAAACATGGCAGACATTTCACCTCACCCGTGGAAAATCAGTCTGCCAACTCAGTGGGGGGGAAAGAGCGTGTAACAGTTGGCCAGCAGCAGGCCAGTACTGCTCTGGTTGGCAGGTAATTTTGTAAAGAGGCAGGGCGATACTTTTGGCACGAAGGGCAATATTTCTACTGTGCTGGGGGATTCTGTCTGCTTTGCAAGTTCGTTTTTTGAGCTGAGGGGAATATTTCTGTGGTCGGAGGCACCTCTGCGTGGTCAGCAGGTTGTTCTTTCAGAGGCAGAGAAAGGGGCACAAGGGCTGAGTCTTTTATGGTTCTATTTGAAGGTTCATTTCCAAAAAGTGTTAGGAGGACACAAAAAATGTTCAGCTCTGACACTTGCTGTAGCTGTCTTCGTGACATCATGTTCCCGCCTCACAGGGAATCTCGCTTAAAAAATGACGGTCAGTGGAGTCGGTAATGGATACAGAAGGCGACCTACAGGAATAAGAAAGCCACAGGCAATTAGGAGAGGTGCCAAAGAAGTCGTACTGCACTCCATTATGTGTGAGTGTGGTCAAAATTAAAATCTAATTTAAGGTAGCATAAAGATAAAAAAAAAAAGAGTATTTCATTTCTTCAATTTGCACAACTATTCCATTCCATTAGACATGTAATTTCTGCTCATCAGACACTGGGTGAAATTGGTGCCCCAAAGGAGAGATTTTTTTTTTTTTAAATTTAAAGTAATTAGTCCTGGAGAACAGGGATGAGCAAGCATGGATGAGGTAGTTTTTGCCCATGTACTGTAGGAAAGTGGATGAAGATATTGAGGGAGAAAAAGGAGGAAAGGAGGAGAGGAGAATGCGATAAAGAGGCACTTATTATTTTTAAAGTATTAATTTCAGTCTTTGAAAATTCAAACGACCAAAGCTCTTTTGACAATTGATTCAAACGTTTCTTTTCATCTTTGAATTTTTTTTCTGTTTTTAAGCTCTGCAGCTCTCACCTGCCTCTTTTGTACGCCATCACAATCACTCACAGTTGACACTAGTAGAACCTTTAAATGACGCTGTACTGTCAGCGTCCCCACAGACACA
Source organism: Labrus mixtus (assembly GCF_963584025.1). Taxonomy (NCBI): domain Eukaryota; kingdom Metazoa; phylum Chordata; class Actinopteri; order Labriformes; family Labridae; genus Labrus; species Labrus mixtus. The sequence goes on along the minus strand of NC_083619.1, from coordinate 17,315,907 downwards.
GAGAGATCAAAGGCACAGGATTGTAGAGCCAAAGAAATGAGGCCCTGCTGAGATGACCTGACTGCTGCCTACTCACTTACAAAGCTTATTAGACTGACTCACCATGTGGATGTCATGCCCATTTACCAGCATCCAGAGGCTACCAAGGCAGGGTAACCATGGTGGGTGGTAGTGTGCTGAGTCTTTGTACTCGACCCAGCAGCCTCACCACTGATTGGAATGATTGTGTTCAACTCTGTATGAGGTTTCACCGATCAGGCTTTGTGACTCATATTTTATACAGGGATAAGCCAAAAATATCTAAAACATCATAGCTTAACCCTTGTAATAGTCTTACCAAATAAAACTCCAAATGTCCAATATAGAAAAAAAGATCTGGAATTGCCAGCAGAATTATCTCATTAAGGGTACCTGTGCTGAGCAGCCAAAATCTGTATCCAAAGAAATATCCAGAAATACTACTTTGGCAGCGGCGCATGCAGCAAAATGAATAAATAATTTAAACAACAGAGATTGTTAGTCTTTAAAGAAAGGATCAAAAGCAATTAAGATGATAATGTTTCAATCTTAGACTGTATATAAAGATGGACAACATGACAGCTCCCCAAAAGTGAAGCCAAAATATCTGAAGTAGCTTGCCGCAGTGAAGGTCACAAAGCCTCATTTTGCACAAAATCACCAAAAAATCCTCTTATCACATGTTAAAGGCAGATCCAGAAGGTCAAGAGAAAAGAAGAGTTCAAAGATAAATTTCAAAATAATAAACTCTCTTGTTATCTGTAAAGATGCTTTCATTCTGCCTAAGAGTTTATTACTATTGAACTATAGTATTAACTATGAAGAGCCATTAAACAAAGGATGAAGTGCCTCGACTATTAGCCTCACTTCCCATCTGGTTTGGGTTGTATACAACAACACCACCTGTCCTGCTAGCTGTGACTGCAAAGTTAAGCTTTCTTTTGCTTCTACTTTCTTTTCATGTTGCATTCAAGTCAACAGGCTCACGACTTCTTTGTTCATATCAAAGATACTTTTTCTCAAAACTTTTGAAAAATCTAGTTGAAATCTTGTTTGACTATTTTCAGTCTTCCAGTTTAAGCTTTGGTTAAAGCACTTTCTTGACATCATGATTATAGTCATTTTAAAGTGATTCAATGGTGAATGTTCTACATTTGTATAACCCTTTTCTACCATTTAGGACAAAGCACTCGACAGATTTATCACTTCAAGTCACTCTTTTACACCTACATTCACAGACAATATGAAAGGTTGTAAGTTATACAGAAAAGATTCCAAAACGGGTTCAAAAGGTAAAGAACAGTATTCTCTAAGATTCTACGGTACTTTTCCTTTAAAGGTAACATTTCTTCTCTGGTAAGATCAATCAGAACTCTACCAATAGTGATCAAGTCATAAAGGCCACAGAGGTTACTCAAACTGAAGATTAAGAACAGATTTTTTTTCTCTCTTTCTTTCTGATTGCAATATTTTTTTAAAGTCTTACAATGAAATCGGATCAGGACATGGTGTCAGCTTCTTTTGAAATAGAGCTGTTAGAATTGGTGACAGAAAGGGATATATGATATCGCACACCTCTGTCATATCCAATGCATGGTCTAAGTGACACTTCAGAGATTTCATACTCTTGGTGAACCAGAATAAAAAAATCTAGCAATGAACAGATCCATACTTAATTCAATAAAACCATCACAGTCTTCCTGTTCCTGACTTTGGAGTAGTCTTGAATTTGGAAGAGTCTTGTGCAACTTTCGGGGTTTATGCACCGGAAAACAAGAAACACGGTCGCTCTCCGTTGCACTGTTCACTGACTCCCATGTTAAGGGAAGCAGAGAGTGGGACGGCAAGCCACAGAGAGCAATGTGCTCAAATAACACGGCCTGTCAGCACAGGCAGCCCTGCCACTTTGATTAAACTATGTACATCAACAGGCCTGAACCCCAGAGGCTCTAGCTAACAGAAGGGCATGGCTCGGTGGAGTGAGTAAAGGGTGTGCACTGCTGCCTTTTACCATTACTTTTTCACTACAGGGTTGTGTAAGAAAAAAAAATACACACTCAAGTGAGAGGATCTCAAGTGTAATTTTTGTGGCTTCAGAGCTGTGAGATTGTTCCAGCTGGTCTTTGAATGTTTTAGACCCACTGTGTTGATGATGAATCTCCGCTAGGCTGTCTTAACAGAGAGTGTTTTATCTACCACAGTGCACCTGCGGAACAAGATATTCTTAAAAAATCCATCTCATTCTGGCCCATGTTGATGCTAAAGAGTCCTCCCTGTAGGATCTCACATGATGCCTGAACCAGGCTGGGAGGCCTGACCCAGTTACAGCGTCCCAGCGTCAAACACAGCAGCCGGCGATATCACTCTCACGCTTGCACGAAGTTTCTTTCATTTCCCATTCCCTCCTCCAACCCCCCCCCCCCCTCCTTTCCCTCTTTTAAAAAGAAGTGTTGAGCTATAGAAAAAGGGGAAAAAAGCTCTCCAGGGGAATGAGAATGAGAAGTTGGCTAAAAATGTTAGTGCGTCTGAAGAAAAATGTGCAAGCGTATACGAAAAAACAGAGAGGCCGTGGAGCTATTGCTCCAGTTGTTCTGCAAATTTGTTTTTTTAACAGCATATAATTATGGTAATTATAGTAATGTTAAAAAACGCACTTGGAGAATAATAGCCTTATGCAACAATGGCAATGCTTTAAAGAGTTTTAATCTCCTTGGTAAAAATGAACGGTTCTGGTGTTCCTCTTTAGATGCAATAAATAGCTCAATTATTTTCATTTATGAAGGTGTTCTGCAGGCAGCACACAGTTTAAATTAAATACAAATATAGCATTTAAAATGTGCAAAGGAGGGTGAAAGTGTAACCTTTGGGTCCGTGAACTCAGAAGATTTGAGATTTTCTTGTCTAGTTAGCTCTAAAGGTAAATGACCTTCACCAGAATTGGAACCTGTTTGTCCTTGTGACCAATTGCACAAAGAGAGAATAAAGGTACTGTGGAGTAAGCACCAGTAAATCCAGCAGGGTCACTCTACAAAGAGAGAGGCTATGGTTAAGAACAGGCTAATTTATCAGCATTACGTCAAATAAAGAAGAGAGAGAGAGAGGTTGTGTTGGCGGAGGGCTGGGGTGAGCGGTGGAAAGATAGTGTGGTGGGTTGGGTACACATCAGCAGCATTTAAAAGAGACGTCAGGAGATAATGACTTCATTCCCCTTCATCTTCTCTAAGTGTACCGCAGTTTTTTTTTGTTCCCCAACAGGCTCTTCAGTTTCTTTAAAAGAAGACCACAGGGGGAATAAATCTCTGTACATTGAAGTGTGTCAGACCTTAGCGGCAGAAACATGCTTCATAAGTTCCTCCCTACCATTTTTCAATTTCATCAAATGGTCTGGTTTTTTTTTTTTAGAAAATGAGATTAAATTGAAGCAATCAAAATAGCAAAGAGGATTTAGCATGTCATGCTAGCATAGATTTATTGCTCTGCTTCTCTTACACACAAACGCACAGACACTGATAAATACAAACACATGCTTATTGCTATTCCCAAGCACACATCCACACACACACACTAATGCTCCTCCACCAAAGCAAGCGGACTGTCATTGATAGCGCCGTGACAGATTCGTCAGTAGGCGGTGGGCGTGGGTGTGCTGATGCAGTGTGCGTGGGTGGACATGATTTAAAACACAGTGAAGCTAACCGCAATGGGACATGATGGCACTGCTGGAGGTAAAAAAAAATTGACTACAATAGATTATAGCTCTTCATCCCTAACTAGTGTTTATTCTTACATTTGGAGTGCTGTTATTAAAGGGATACTTCACCCATTTGCATTAAGTTTTGTATCATTAGAAACCTGGTAGTATTTTTGAATGGTTGTGCATCCCGCCCTCATTTTCCCCTGAGATGGGAAATCTTTGTATTTCTAAGTCTGAAAAGGAGCTTCCAATGACGCAAAATGATGATTTTTGCGTCACTGGAAGTTGTTGCGGGGTGAAACTACAACGCTAGTTCCTCATATTTTCAACCACTGAAGCTACAGACCAATCACAGATCAGTGGGTGGGAACTCACTCCCAGAATCGAAACTTAACGTCCGCCATATTGCTTGGAAGCTATGCTAACAGGCTCTATGGAGAAAGCTGATAATGGCGAAAAAATATAAATATAGCGGCGAGATGGCTGCTGCCGACAGGCCGGTATTGTGTTTTCGCTGCTGCCGCCGGAGCCCCCGCTGGCCTACGTATGTCTGTAAATGTTTTTATTACTATATTTCTACTGCTATATTGTATATTTTGGAGAAACTGTAACAATCGAATTTCCCTCTGGGATTAATAAAGTATTTCTGATTCTGATTCTGAAATAGAGGACCTTAGTGGGAGTGGCCTGCGGTGCTGTGCATTCTTGGATTTGGTGTCTTTCATCAACATGAGCCAAAAAGACACTTTTTGCCTTTTCTCTGCCAACTTCAAAATGTATTTCACATTTCTACATATATGACCCAATGTCAGTACAGATTCATGTTTCAATGGGTGAAGTATCCCTTTAAGCGCCTTACATCTTAGCTCTTCTTCTCTTAAAGCCTTTAAAAGTGGTTCAACAAAGCTGTTTAAAGTAACATATTCTTTAATGTTCTTTAGTATAATTGTCAGGTTTACTTCTACCAGGAAAGATTCATAAATTGTGACCCTCTGGACAAAAAAAGCAAACTTTCTATGACCCATGCAGTTGACGACAACAAACTATTGACCACAGACTTGAACCATAGTATGATAAATAGTGATGTTTTTTCACCATGAAAAATATGAATACAATAAGGCAAGAATGTTGCTCACTGAAAAGTTGAGCACAGACTTCTTGAATGGCAAGTTAGTGCCATAAACTGCACAGAAAGCAAGTTTATTTGTCCATTTCTTTGGCCGAAAAAATCCCAACAAAAACACAAACGCAGCCGAGTATTACATGTCTCTATTCGCTGTTGATGAGAGCCAGCAGATCACGTCTGTCACTCAAAGCAACCATGCCCTATAACTTTGATGCATAATATAAATTTAAAAAATGGGTTATAATAAAAATTCAAAACCCTTAAAATTGACAGGAATAGATGAATGAGCTTTATAGTATCATTCGGTAGTATACTATAATGGGTTCTTTGGGCTTTGGCAGATAGCCTCAGGAACAGCACTGTTTTGAACTGTTTTTTTTTCTTAATTTTCAAAAAGAAGAAGGTTGACTCTTGGGATTTTCTGTGTGTTCTCTGCATGTTCTCCCTGTGCCTGCCTGGGTTTTCTTTAGGTACTTCCAAAGTAAAAGCCATGACTTTTGAATCTCCTCCTTAATTTAAAAGACATGCTAGTTTGATTTGGTGACTCTAAATTGGCTGTAAGTGTGAATGTGAGTTTAATTGGTCGTCTGTTTCCATGTCTGGCAACCTGGCAAGTTGTACCCCAACTCTCGCCCAATGTCCAACCCTCCCACGACCGTCTACTGCTGAGCGGTAAGGATAACAGATTGATGTTTTGGATGACTGCCTCTTGAAATCACCCGCAGGAGATTATATAAAAAAATATAACTATTTAAGTGTTCTGTTCATAGGTCAATTGTGTTTAGCTTGCTGACACTAAGACATTAACATGGCTTCCTTATGCATACTTATTATTTAGCATTTTATGTTACCTTAGTGTTTAAAAGTTCTTCTACAAATAATATTGCCATGCCAGCAAATGTTATTATTGTAACAGGTGCTTGCAGAACATTTATAATGTTAGGTTTGAATGAAATGTCCTAAAGTCTGTGTATTGTGCCAATAAGAAACCAAAATGATAAAGGAAAAAGAAAAGGAAAATAAATTACAGGAATTTGAGTTACATGGTTTTCCCATGACAGCAACAATATGAATGGCTCTGCTTTGATTAAAGGTCATGTCACCTTTGTGTCTGTGATAGAGTCTTCTCTCCGTACCAGCTTGGCTTCCTGACACCATCAGAGCACAGTTGAATCCTGTGCTCCGGAGGACAATCATCTTTCAACCCTGCGGTGCTCCTTGCAGCGAGGGCACAGAGAATTAATCACTGCAGCTCAGCCCACAGACATGGGAAAGCTGTTAACAAGTTCAAGAGGGGCCCTAGGTGCTGTCCAGAGAGGGTGTCAAGGGTCAAAATGCACTGCTGGGTTAGTAGGTCAACTCCTGACCACTCACACTGGCATTTGTTTGTGCACTGGCCAATTCAACAAACGACAAAATCAACGTGTGAGACTGCTGTATTATTCCATCAGCAGTTTTCAGTTAGTAAGGTAATTCATTATAACCCCACATTAACCAGAGATGAACAGTTGTGGGATTTCATATTTTTTGTGAAGCGCTAAAGGCTTCATGCCTTAAGTTCTGTTAAAGGTACAAATAAATGTAGAAATGTCAGAGGCCAAGGCACATAGGAATTTTAAACAGCACAACATTCTTGTGGTGAAAATAATTAATTTGAATACATTTGCACTGTTAACTGGATATCTCAACGGGCAGAGTAAACAACCCACTTTTTTGGAAACTTCAACTTTGGTGAACTTTGGAAAACTTTTTGTCAAATTGTCAACAGAAAGAGACCTTGACAGTGTTGATTACTTTTTAAGGAAAACAGATAAATGGACTACTGTTACTCATTAGCCCAGTTGCACCATCCATTTTTCTTCAACTCTTCCATGACCCAGAGCAAAACATGATTAAAAGAGAAACACGTAAAAGATTAATGACTTGCTGACAGTTATGAGACGGGACTTGATAGTGTAAATAAATACCTCGTTCTTACTGTTCTTACTTACTGTTCTGTTGGCAAGTGAGCTATGGAGCTTGAAAATTAGCTAAAATTTTTACCGCCTTACAAATTTTCCTGTGTAAAATTACATACACTCCTGAGAATAAATGTAGAGACAAAACTGAAAGAGGCTTGAATAACTACTATCACTGACTAGCACTAGCATGTTTCCATGGCTCCCCAGCTACATCAGTATAAAAGAAAGCCTGTTTCCTGTCATGTAACCCAAATATTACCCCGCCTCGAAAAAGTTATTGGTATCACATTTTGGTCTTGTTTTTATGAGCTATGAAAAGACTGGGTAAACCTGTGGTATGTATGGATAATGACACACAGCTCCCTCAGCGGCACAAAAAAAGATTTAGAGCTCCCCCTGCTGACTGGCTGCAGTATAGATGATAAACCCTGCCTCCTCCACATTAACAGATGTAACAACGGGCAAACTTTAAAATTCAAATACATGCCAATGTTACCAATCCAAAAATGTATGTCATCATTTGTATCCCAGTGGTCACTTTTCTAAGAATTGTAGCCGTAATTAGTTATTTTATGCGTAACAGAGTGGATGTAAAGTCATGATTGACAGCCCTGTTGACAAACGCAGCTAATGCAGCCTTCTTAACTGTTTTATCAGAGAGGAGTAATGGCAACAGAAATGAAACAAACACTAACTAGAGAGTCACTGAAAAGAATCTGTGCATGTCCCGGCTGCATACATGTATAACATCATCAGCACAATGTCTATGAACCGTTACCGGGGTATTTCGAAAAGGCTGAAACTCAGGCCACCTGCTTGCAGCTAGGGGAACTACAGCTGTGTAACCTGCCTTGTAACGAGATCAAAATCATCAAGACCAGAGAGAAATTCTAGATCTTCTATCATTTAAATACATTTAAAATGTCCATTGTCACACAAATCAATAATGCACAAAACAAGAGACCTGAATTGGAAGCAGCCAATTGTAACTTAGCCATCTTTCATTTTATCGTTTCCTTCTGTGCTTTACTACAGGTCTTCTAAAAAAAAACAACTAGGTTTCATTCAGTAGCTACTTGTAGTCTATATCTCTTAACTTTATGAAAAAAGAACCGATATATATATATATTTTTTGTGTAGGAAGTAGGACAAAAAAAAGTACAAAGTGATACAACAAAATCTGTGTAGAGAGGGAATTAAACTGTTTTGAGTGGAATAGAATTAGGTTGGAGGAGGATGTGTGAGCATTTGCCTGTCCTTTTGTTTAGTCAGTGTTTTATTTCTTTGTTAGGAAAAGCACTTTGTGATGCCTCGTTCAGATTTGCCAAATTACTGTAAAATGATAAACAGTGACAATAAGCACGAAAAGCAACGTTGGGGAATTTTGAAGTATTGAAAATCTGCAGATTAGTGCTTCCAGTTCCATTTGACCATTAGATTCTGCCTTTAGACAATAGCTTAAAAGCTTTCACAGATAACAGCACATTTTCTCAGATATTCCAATGTAAGCAATTACCAAGGCCCATACGCTCTCCATCTGCAGTCTGAACAATTTCCAGCCACTCTGCAGTTACTGTACAAACACAGCCTAGTCTGTTGTTAGTAAAGCAAAGAGAAAGCCTTGCAAACTTTCTCAGCCAAAAGAACTTATTTCAATCACAGGACTTTAATGAAAGTGTTTGAAAACTAAGTCTCAGCATGAACTGAGACATGCATCTTCCTTCTTGTTTAATACCCGGATTAACTTATTTGTTTTGGGCACACAGCCGTTTTTCCCCCCGTTTTTTATCAGCACAGGACAGTAGGAGATAATTACATGCCAAAGCACTCGATTGCCTGAACAAAATACTTCTTCAGCTACTTCAATCAATATCAGTTATGTTGAGATGGATAAACAATTGGCCATTTTAGAAAATAGGAAGAGCCTGCTGGGTGTTTCATCAGGTGGAGACGTAATACATTTCAAACTGTTAATGAAAATACAGTAGCATGTCTTAATGTTAATGTCAGACTAATCTGGAGGGTGGTTTGAGACGCCTGTGAAGATAAAATATTATTGTTAAAAATACAATTCTGGCTAAATTCATATGAAGACAGACATGAATGATAATGTGTGCTACAGAAAATCACATTTGAGTAAATAATAATACATTCATTTAATAATTATCAGAATGGATCTGGACATTTCTGGTCTTTTTTTCTACTTAACCTTTGATGTTTTGACCTGCTGTCTCTCTGGTGTCACTCAGGAGCCTCCACTTAATCTTCTCATTCTGAACACATGTTGGAACCGGCTAATACATGCAGACTTAAGCATAGGACTTTTTGATTAGTAGTGACCTCATTAATTCATGATCAATTTTGTTATCTTGCAGTGTGTCTGGGCCTGTCAAGCCAACCCCACATCATCACCACCACCAAATAATACTTCAAAGGATGTCGATGCAGAAAGACATTTGACATGAAACCGGGTCACAAACAAATTCTTATGACCTGAACCTGAGCCTTTCAATGATGGGCAGCATGCTAAAGATATTGACACAAATCCTAAAGTTGAATTGATTATCCTTTTTTATCTCACTTACATTAAGTGCAACTAAATACATCTTACAAGGCTAAACTAAACTAAGAGAAATATGTTACATTTGTTACTAAAACTTACACCTAGTGTCTTTTGGAGGCATAATAATTGGTGGGGAGGAATCAGGAAGTGGTTAAAGGCTTCTTTTAACACTTCATCTTATGAAATCAAATATTCACTCAGAGTCCTTAGAAAATCAAACATCCTTATTTACAGTAGCTTACAATAGGTGCCTATTTTAAAGGTCAAGATCACCGGTTCCTATTTCAGTTTAACTTGTATTTTCTTGATGCTTAGATTTAAATAAATCTATCAGTAAGATGTTTTTCCAAGCATTGTTTTCACACGGTGCCACTATAGTTTTGTTTCATGTTAATCAGAGCGATCCAACCCGGTGAGCTTCAGCTCAGCTAGTAGAGCAGGTGCCCCATGTACAGTATATATATGTAAAGTCCTCTGCACACATTGGTAGCTGGTTCCACTTAGCCTGCGAACATTTGGTGAATGTCATCCCCAATCTCTTTCCCCCCACTATTGTTATGGATCTTCAACAGTCCTACCTGATAAATGCAATTCCTTTGCCTGCAGTGAACTGGGTCTATAGTGTACGAGTTAACTTGGACCTTGCCTAGCACGCTGACAGTAAAACTGTGTTTTGATAATACTGCATCTCAGTTAAAGATCATTTTAGGCAACAAATGTGCAACGATTATCAGGCTGTCGCAGTCATGACTGTAGTTTGTTACTGTAGCTCAGTTTTCCTCTTTAACAAAGAAAACACAACGTATTTGATAAACATATTGACCATGGGTTAATGCAATAAAGTACAGTGCAATCTTGATAATCTTATTGTTTACATGATTGTGGGAAGCTAAAATAGTAATAGAAATTGAAACTCGATTAATTGTCCAGACCTAATGAGGTGACTAGCCTTTCTTCTGTGCTGGCACACCGGATGACATCTCCTGTGGCTAATACACTTACAATTGACAAATACCTGATACAATCCCACTTCAAAAAAATCCAATCCATCCCTTTAAAGCATCTTTGATCTTTCCTGTTGTATTAAGCTGCTATCTGCTATTTACTTGCGGCTGTATTTAGCACAAATGGCTTTTGCTGTTCTCCTCTGACTTCTCTTACAACAGAGGAGCACTGACTGAATGGATGTTTTTAAAAGCCTCTTCCTCTGCAAACTCCAGAAGCAGAATGCATGAAAATCCCAGGGCGCATGTGGTCACAGGGTCTCTAAGATGCTGGAGGCATATCAGACCCCTGTCAACATACCAAGTTCGAATCAGTTACAGTAGATCAGAGCCAGCACATTTTAACATTTATCTGAGAAGTAAATGAACCGACCAAACCTGTCTGCATGCTTTATTCTCATGCTTTATTTATAAGAGAATGACTGACTGGAGTTATGAGCTGTTTGTGTGGAGAAAGAGGCTAAAAACAAATGCTAGCCTACAGCATCCTTCATCAATTCAAGTCACTTTCATTGCTTCAGATGTTAAATCACCTCCATTCAAAGCTCAGTAAACACAAACATTTTCAATTGCCTATCATGATGCATTTACCATCCCATGTCCTCTCCTGCATTGGATATACTTATTTTCTGGAATGTATAAATGATGTATTGAATTTGCTGGAGACCGAATGTGAATATAAAAATATGATCAAACTGCATTTAAGTACAACCTTTGCTGGAGACGGAGACGCCATTTTCATACAGAGGAGGGCTCATATTATTCAAGAGTTTACAGAGAATACTAAATAGCACCGAGGCACCTCTGAGTATTCAAAGTAAAAGTAACACCTGATAAAAAACGAATCAATGTTTAATCAATCAGTTCTACATTAAAGACACATTCATGTAAATTTACATATATATAGGTTTGTTTTAGTTTCTTTTTTACATTATTTTCTTTTTTTATTATTAATTTGTTTTCTATTTTATTCTCTAATTCTTTCTGTTTAGTCGTATATACTGTCTGGTCACTTGGGGTGGGGGGGACACATTCAATTCTTAATAATAGTTCTCAAATATTTCTTTTTGCAAGCTAACATAGATCCAAGTAAAAAAAAAGGCATTTTCTTATTACACATTGTAGTTATGAGTTTCTCTAAAACTGACTGTGGAGACAAGCACCGGACAATTTGGCAAGCGCAAAATCAGTCCTGAAGTCTCCGTCTCTGTGAACAGCAGCACCCAGTTTGGAAAATTCACAACAGATTGTTAAGACATTCAACACTTCTGAAAAAATCTGTGTAGCAATGAAACCGTGACCAAAAATTGGAAGGCAGAAACAGTCAGCCGAAGCCCCTTCAGTCCAAAAACACATGCAGCCTTGGTATGGCAGAGCTATTAACATAAACATTGATAATGACTTCTCGCTGAGAAACAGGGGCCCACAACATGTTTTCTACAATAGCTACACCATCCAATTATCCACAGATGTTAACTTCACAGAATGCTGGTTCACCACATCTGTTTGTTGGTGGGAGATCTCATTATAACGAGCGTGTTTTAAACCCCAGCATCAAGCCCTGCTTGGCACATTTTATTGCAGTGTGTTGAGCATTTACAACAAACATTCCTGACTGCTGTAAAAGTTTGCATGTTAGACTTGATGACTCCTAACAGTCAGTTAAATTCTCCTTGTCCCTGCTGATTGCAGCAGACAGTTTCCATGTCGACCTTTCCTGCATGTTGTATGAGTCGGTTTCCATTTATTGTTAATTTTCCTTCATTTCTTTTCTTTAGAAATGTAAACTGAATGTTTTTGTGAGACGATATGAGGCTGAAATCCAAAACCTGATCCAAGTCCTGGCACGGACCAAATCCGGAAAATGGTCTGGTAGCTGGAGAGGTGCCTGAGCACTGCAGAGGTGCCCTTGAGCAAGGCACTGAACCCCAAAACTGCTCTGGAGCGCTCGCTGTGGGCAGCCCCTCACTCTGACATCTCTCCAATAATGCATGTTCTGAAGGTTTTGACTAGAAAAATGAATCTACTATCAAATCTACAGCACTGCTATTTGATGCTGATAGATGCATATTAGTCCAAATTGATCTTTAAATTGTATTCAAGAAAACCCCAAAGCAATTTTCACCAAGTGGAAAACCCCATTGGAATATTCTTTGCTTCCTTCAACAGATTTAGCCCCTGAAATTGATGGTGGTATAGCTCATCCCCTGTGGAGAACGTTCAACGCCATGCTATCTTTGAAAATACACCTCTCACCCAAATTACAGAAATTGCAAAGTAGACATTTCCACACATCAAGGACACAGTGGGGGCATGTGTGTGAAACCTCTTTTATTTCATTATATCATCAGGACATGTGATGTCAAGCGGTGATCCCATGCTGATAATATAATTGTCTCCGTGTAAGGCAGAAGCAAAAGCATGACACTGCGCTCCCTGTGAGAAAGATGAGGAAGTTGTAGGGTGTAGAAAAGTGTTGTGATGATGTGCATTACAATGTTTGTAAGTAATTATTGTGTCTACAACACTGAGAAGCAAAGGTAACATTGAAACAAGTGTTTGCAGGGTTGTACTCATTTATACAAAAACATTTCAGATACTTGTACTGTCAGTGCAGTTTAAGAAGGCTTCAACTTCTTAGAGTGCACCAAGTAAAAACAGGACAGCAGAGATGCCACACTGCACTTTACAGCCCTATTTCATGTCAAAGCCGAGGCCCCCCTGGTTCACAGCATAAATCACAGTTGAGTTGTAGGTGTGTGATGAATTTACATACTCTGTTTGCAAACGCTGCCCTCTATAAGGATCTTGTAGGCAGGGAAGCAGCAAAAAACATGACCTTTAAAGCTGCTTTGTTGAGCAATCCATTCCTGAACACACTGCAGTACTCGGCCTCCGTGTCCCCTGAAGAATTAGGTTGATTGAGGACGGCCGAAATTGGATCAACCGTATCTTGCATGGCGGAGCACAGGGCCCGTTAAATCGCCTGGAATATGAGGCAGCCAAATACTTGGCTTTTTAGTCAGTGGGACCGTTTCCAATCCAAAGCCTGGACGAGTTAAAGACCAGCCTGTCTTTGTGACTGACTGCTGTCAAGCTGCAGTGCTCATTTTAGGCGGGCTGCGAGCTTCGGGTTGTTCCGACATCAATTTTTTCCTTCCTAATACTGATGGTCAGATTTGAGTATTGCCAAAAACGAGTGCGTCTACCATACAAATATGGTTTAAAAATATTTATATTTACGGTGTGTAATATTGGGGGTTAAATACTAAATACTGTCATTTGCAAGCTTTGAAAAACATTCGGCTCTCTGCTAGCACTTGTCTGTTGATATTTGTTATTATCACATCATTATTAAACTAGTTGATCTTTCAGAGCTAGTGGGTTAAAATATAGGGTCCTCCATTGACTTGTGTGTTATACAGTATCCAATAAAGATTTAAAGTCAGTATTGGAGGCCATTACTGATACTGGAATCAGTGTCAGGACAACCAGTGTTACACACACGTAATACCCGCCTGCCCAGACGATGCCTGTGTAGGCTGTCTGAGTATATTTAAAGACCATCCAAGTTTGTTTGCCAACCAATTACAACATTATGGTTGTTAAAAGATTGCAATCCACAATTGAAAAACTAGTGGATATTCTCTATTCTGTGCCTCTTGCATTTGGGTCGTGAGAAGCCTCTCCACCCAAGCTCTGCAGGTGATTAAAAGAGAGTCTCCCCTCTACTAGTGTGTCCTTCCTGTCGGTGAACTGATTGAGGTGCAACATATCATGGTAAATATGGACCTTTTAAAAACAATGTTTAATGATAAAGGACATGCAAAGGAAACATATAAAATCCATTTACATTTCTTGTGGGTGACTTTATAAAATGTACAGTTGATGAAGAAAGTCAAAAGAGTCGGTACATACAGGAAGAGAGAAACAGAAAGCTGCTGTGTCATTAAGAGAAAAGAGGGAGCAAGCTATAAGTCATTAAAAAGTAATAAAAAAGGATAAATAATATATGAGCATTCATAAATATTGCACATTTCTTCAAATATTCTCTTCAGACGACCCCCCCCCCCCATCCCTGTCATCACCCTGCCACAGGTACACCATCTTTCTGTGACAAATGCTGACAATGCTGCTTGTTGCAGATCACACCAGAGCACTCCCATTTAACCTAAAGATACTGTTCTTTTTCAATCTGTGCAAAACTATGTTTGTGTAATATTTTAGTGTGTCTCATCAAACTTACTGTTTTAGTGTGGCTTTCATGACATCAAAACAACTTCAAATTGACATATTCCACAGTATAATTTATGAGAATAACAAACCAACAACTGTTCATGCATTCATTTCCTGTCGCTCATATAGTTCCTGGACCAGAAAAGTTGAACATATATAGCTTTGTGTCCATTGGCCCGTTCTACAGAATCATTTATTTCTGGATTTTTTTAATGCACTGATGGACAACAGTGGTGTATCAAAGCCTCTCAGCCTTAACACCTTCAAGAGTAACATTACATGAAAATGAGCCAAATTTACAATTCTACTCGGTGCAGCACTAACAGCTGTCTGCCCCAATAAAAAAGTCTGTATCCCCCCTAAATGTAACCGCTGTAGAAGCTATTAGTATCAATCACGTCTCAGTGGAAAAGGCCATTTGAGAGAAAATGAGGCTCAAATCAGCCTTCTAAAATGAAATTGATGTGAAATATTAAGATTTATCGAAGCACTTCAACACCCCTCTACAATCCACACAGATACATGAACATGAACACACACACACACACACACACACACACACACACACACACACACACACACACACACACACACACATACTTCTTTCTGTTGCTTTTCTCAATCCTCTTCTTCCACTCCTTTCCCAAGTGTGCTCTGATACAGCACGCGAGGCCTGAGCTGGGGGGGCTAATGCAGAGAAGGATGGCTGATGATCCAGGCTGCAGATGGAGACGTGCCATGGGAATTAATTCCCAGCGCAGTCAGAGAACTCCTGAGATTTTAATTACAAACGCAAAAAAAGAAAAGAAAAAACAAGAAAGAAAAAACTGTGAAAAAATGCTGTCACTTTAATAATTTACAAGCAACAACAGAAACATCAGTGTTTCCCCAACCATTATATTAGGGGGGCGGCCTGTCCCCCCCAACGGCTGCCCCCCGCCCCCCTTAAAGGTGTCAAGTTAAAAAAAAAATATATATAATAAAGATTTATTTTTGGGCTTTTTGTGCCTTTATTGTAGAGATAGGAAAGTGGACAGAGTCGGAAATCAGGGAAAGAAGTCATTTAGGACACCTTTCCGATAGAACAGGACAGCTGTCATTAAAAGTAAAGCATGAACACCAAGATTCCTTCAAGTGTTGTGTCGGCGTGTCCCCCCCCCCCCCCCCCCCCACCACCACCACCACCCCAAAGCTGTAAACCTAGGGGAAATACTGAACATGATCTTTTTTATTCCAGCTGAGGGACACACATTTCCCAGTTACCTGTTGTCACTGTAATGGATTAACTGATGGAAAGAATGGTGTAGTGATGGAAGACAAATTAGGGGATGGAAATGAAGGTGTAGATTGAGCAGGTGAAAGTTATTTTGGTATTCGGTAAACGCTGCCATCTCTTTTCCTTTTCCAGGTTCACAGACAGTATTACTGTCTGCCGAAAAACGGAGTTTTTATTTTATTTTAAATCTTCCAATTTTAGAACCTGGTGAAAAAGACATGAAAAAAATTGCGTAACATGATGTACTGAAGTCTACAAGTGATTTTGAAAGGGAATATTTATGTTGACCATGTTTGATCGTACTTTATTTTGTGTGTCTGTTGTATCAGAAGGAAAAGACTGAGCCCTCGGGCGGACTACTATTTTAGTTTTGGATAAACAACGTTAGACATAGCATCCTGAAGTGAAATGTAAAAACTTTTAGACTTTGATTTCAATCGAAAAAAGAGGGCCAGAATACTTTTGAAAGAGTTTTGTGTGGAGAAAAAAAAGAAAAAGACAAATGTGCTGCATTGATGTTCAGCAGAATGTAATGGTGCATAAGATGATTTGCAATGCAAAATTTCATATTACCACTGTATGCTAATGATATTCATTCCAATTGTTTAAACTATATGGTGTTTGATTACATTTTAATAAACTTAAATGCAAAAGCATTTAAATTGGAAAACACAATGTGGTGCACATCACATCTCATCTCTGCTGCCTGGGAAATGTTTGTGGAGTACTGTTCCTCTATGATGGATAAAGTGCATAAATTAGTGCTATTTTTACTCCAGCAATTTGTAATATTGGAAAGAGGCTTTCAAGTACAAATGAGCCCTTTTGTTTTCCCATTGAATAGTTACACAAACTGCTGCACACACAAAAGGATGGTGGCATGCCTCCTGTCTTTGTGAAGCTATCTGAACCCATTTAGTAGTATTTATTTGGTCAATTACCTTTAACAATTATCTTCATTGTCTTAATAAACCATCACAATTTAGTCAATATGTATCGGAGATATTCCTCATCGTTCAGCACGAGGGTTGACTGCAGAAAAGCCTTCTGCATGATTTATTCCAAAGGGCGATCATGGCGATAATGGTGTAATGGACTGAAGGCAAATAGACAAATAATGAGACAAAGAAATCAATAAATAAGAATTGAGCATGAAATGAGCGCCCACACAGAAAATGAAAGCAACACACACACATTCTCTATACAGGATAAGGAAAATCTGGACTTTGGAGTTTCAGCTGGCAGTCTGCCCTGTCCTGTATTCAGCTGTGTGACGTAGAGACTGACACAGAGAGACAAAAAAGAAGCTGTTCAGCGTGCCTGACTCACGCAATTACACATCGCTGCCTAATGTGGGCCACCATTATTCAGCATGAAAAGACGGGTGAGACATAGGGGGCCAGTGTTGGGTTTTTGGATGCCACGTGAACAAGTAATCTTCCCTGTCATCCTCCAAAACAAAGGAGATGTTTGGAAAGTTCAGTCACGGTTTTATCAGAAAACTTGTGCAACACTTGTTTGCTTTCAGTCTTCTGAAAATGTTTCAAAGTGAGATCACAACAAGTTCCACGAGGATGTGTTATGTCTGTTAAAGAAAGAGGAGAGATTACAACTGGAGAGAGAAGAATGTAAAAACTTTACATTTCATCGTTTAAGCTTTTGGTACTTTGTTTAAAAAAAAAAAGAATATAATCAAACAATCAAAGAGAAATAAAAACATAGCTGTTATTTTTTTAATTTTCATGATTTGACGTTTTTGAGCAACTTTGACCAGAATGTGGAGCTGCTGATCAATTTTAATTTAGTTCCGTTTGTTTGCACGAGTGAACGGCATCAGACGCTGTAAAACTACATGTGAGAAAAAGGGATGAACTGCTTATTAAAGATGAACTGAATATAATGTGGAGCTTAAGTCCACCAAGATTTTCTTAAAGCCATTTTTTTTAATACTGAAACAGACACAGTGTGTTTTATCAGGGGTTTCAAAGCGAAAGCAACAGGAGGCACATCTTCGTCTCCTTTTGTAGTGATGATCTCCCTGATGTTACCCGTTAAGGTAATGGCTTTTAATTTGAAAGGTTGAGATGATAAAAGGGCAGAGGACACTTAGTGGGTAAAAGTGAGGCTCCAGAATATAAATTGGTTGAGGTGATAGGATCAGGAGCAAACAGATTGGCTGGACAGATATGGCAAAGAGGCACCAGAATGAGAAGTCTGCTGGTCTTCTGACAGGGGTGATGGAGATGCTGTGTGTGTGTGTGTGTGTGTGTGTGTGTATGGTGAAGGTGGATATGTCACCTGCCCTGGCTTCACTTTCCACAAAAAAAAACCATGAACAAGGCCAATTCTTCCTTGGTTATTGGTGCTCAAATGTTCCTTTTTCCGAAGGGAAGGGTGCTGAAATGCTGGGAGGGGGTAAACCAAGATCCAGTTGTCAATTGAACATATTGCATTGAAGGATGTTTGAACGTGGCTGTGTTAAAGTCACAATTGTCTAATGGACAACAATGGGATCATTATTCTTAGATGTCACCAAGGATTTCATGATGACACCATTATCACCCTCTTTCCGTCATTTCCATCCCAGCTGACTTCAGCTCAATTTGAAATGTAAGCAGTCGAACAAAGGTCGTCATTATCATGAAGAATGTTGCTGTCATGCAAAGGGTACAAAATTAAGCACATTACCATCGTCATTGCAGATTCAGTGTATACGCTAAAGGCATTTTAGCTGCATATTTGTGGACAAACCATGTAGGCCTGCGAGGAATGACAAAAAAAATGGATGTGCGATATTCAATATTGAGAAAGCTAAAAAAAAAAGAAGAGAAAGTGCAATAAACAGAAATGAAAGAGTGCATGTTAGCTTTATCTCCAATATTGATAGCATATATCAATTATTCTTCACAATTTTTTTTTCACAATGCCTGTGTTTGCAACATGCACCTTATAAATCCAGAAAAGCTTTTTTGCCACTAAATTGGCACATATTATTCCAGTGGTAGCCGATAGATTGAGCATCCACTGACGTCATCAAAATCAAAAAATAAAATGTTCACATGCTGAGTGAGAAAGTATCGATTGTTTACATAAAAAAATCTTTATTTACCATGGTGAATTCAGGCTGTTGCGATGTTTTTTTAAATTTTTTATTTTTACCAATGCTCATATTGGGATGATATTGTGATTCAATGTGAATGTCAACAAAACTACAAACTTACAGTCATGGAAGAGGAGAAGGCTAATAGGAATAGAGGGCAGCATGAGGATGGACTGAATAAGGAAGAGCAGCACAACTGCACGCAGGTTTTTTTCAACTTTATTGTATGTATGGACAATGTTACGATGGAGTACAACAAACACACAAATAAACATGCCAGGGGTCAACAAAGACTAAGACAAAGTCAAACATAGGAAAAGGTAACAATCTATAGATCATCAATACAATTAAACTGATCACAAATTTCAAGAGACTTCATAAGTGTCGAATGTAAGGTCTTACCTGCTCTATATTTTCTGTCAATTTTGAACCAGGTGAAGATGCATCCCTGTGTGCTTCCTCCACTGTGATTGACTTCTGCTAACAATGCTGCCATGTAAGCTGAGAAGGCCAATAGAAAGAGAAAGTAGCCTGATGCAGAGTGTGTCAGGGAATCTCAGTCTGTTGGCTGCCACCTCACTCCCTGCTCGGATGATGACTGTAAGTGACGTTGGCTAAAACCACTTTTGAACCAGACAATGACATAACCTGCTTCACTGCTGTCCACTGTGACTGACTGTTCTGCTGACAGTACTGGCACGAGAAACACTTTTGGGTCTGGTGGAATTTTGTAAGTTAATCAGAAAAGGGTGAACACTTTCACTGTCTCTTACTGTGTAATAATCTGATTTATTAACCTAACAGATCACAAATTAAGACAGGAAAGCAAGACTCATATTATTATTAAAACAGATAAAGGCTGATAAGTTTTGTCTAAGTGAACCTTCAAACTGCAGGGAAACTTTGCTTTTCCATGACAGAAAGACAAAAGAACATACTCTTACAGCTTTAAGTAAAATATAAGAATATTTCAATTAGGCTAACAGCTCCACATTGAGCTTCACCTTGTACTGTTTAAAAAACATCCACATTTCTACTTAAGCCCAGTTGAACCTTGAATTAAAATGAGAATGAAAAAAACTGCTGTCCCCTTTTGTTGGTATTTCTCACAGATAACAATAATAAAAAAAGAAAAAACATCAGTGAATAGTTTCCGAGCAAGGACCATGTTAAAAGCCTTCAAGGCAATGTAATGTGCAGGAGCATTAGTCAAGGCCAGCATATTCTTCAGCTGAAAGGAAAAAGGAAACAAAGCATTCCTACAACTGGGTCAGGCAGAGTCACCTCACCAGTGAAAATGATTCACAGTCAGATGTGAAAGAAGCCTTTCAGAAACATCTATTGAGGCAAACTACAAGTATGGTAGTTCAGAGTTATTTTTAATTAGCCAGCAACTTGTATAATGTCACCTGGTTGTAGCTCCCGTACCAAAGTACCAATAGCCAGATGTCATTCTTTATTATCTGCTGCTGTAAGGACTCAAAATGGAAAGATTACTTTACCTTGGTATTAAGGCAATACTTGTCCTCATCTGTTAAAAGCTGACATTGCATCCTTACCTCAACTTTATAATCAAGGTCTATAATCCCTCCTGTTGATTATACTCTGCCAATAAAAGGCATCTGGTCCAACCTTCACACCATGGCCCTAAGTCTCTAACTAGAGTCTTCTCCTCTGTCGTGGTGGAACGAACTACCACGCTCCAATTGATCTGCAGAGCCCTTTACACCTTTAAGAGAAAGCTAAAGACCCAGCTCTTTCATGAACGCCTACGACCTTAATGACATTGATGATGACAATGATGATGATGATGGTCTAGCTGTTTGTTTGCACTTACTGACACGGTTCCTCTTTTCTAGATTCCTGCTTGTGTTGTACCTACTCTCTGATGTACGTTGGATAGAAGCGTCCGTTTAATGAATTGTAGAAAAGTTATGCGTCAGTTATGGTCACTGACGCTTCGCAGGTAATCTGATAAATTCCCTGTTTTTGGCTGCAGCCTTCTTCTTTTGATCTCTTTGGGTTTAAAGCATCACTGTCCTGCCTGTAGGGACGGTGGAGGCATCTGTGAAGCTTGAAAACATTTGAGGAGATCAGTTTTGAATAACTCCGCTGCTTATTACACGCAAAGCTCGGGAGATCATCAGGGCTTAAGGTTTAGATGACAATTCATGTTACACAGCAGCAACAGGTCATTTGAACCGTCTAAAATCATACAGACATTTCAATCCATGCTTCTGTCTAGTGTCCCCTCTTGACTGTATGTGAATTTAAAAAATATTTGAATTGGTCAAAAAAGTGTGGCTTTCATCAAGTAGTTTCTCTAGACTTTTAAGACTCTGAAAAAAGTAGTAGCCTTTGAGTTCATGTACTTGACCTCTCTTACTTTTTAGATTTTGGTTTTCAGTTAAATTCAACAGATGTTATTAAGAAGTCATCGTGAACATCAAAGAACTGATATTTTGACATAAATGACATACTGGACCTCAGTCGGATTTAATAACCCCATTGGGCCATAATAAGGTACCAAAAATGAGCTCTTTGAAAAGGTCAGGGAGACTGCATGGTTTGGGTAGAATTTCTATTTGATTAAGTTTTCAAGAGCATTGTTGCCATGGATACAATAATATGCATGCGGTTTAGGCCAAGCAGCAAGCAGGTTCAAGCCAAAAAATTAATAAGAATAAAGAAACAAAACATTTTTGGATGTGGATGCATTATCAATTTTCCATTAAATTTATTTTGGTTGTGTGTTTTGATTATTTCCCAAGTTCAATAGGATTATACCCGTATAAGTCTTTCATCAAATCGTTATTTGTATGTTTGTTTGTGAAGCAGAAAGGCTTAATCTCTAAACAGATCTCACTGGAGAAGTCTTGGCTACTTGGACATTTTGTTCACTGAAAAGGGAATTCTAAGTACAGGAAAATTGGTGAATGCCTAAAATTCTCTTGAATCATTTCTATGATCCACTTAAGCACAAACCTGTTCACAAGAGTGGTTTTGCATGAGGCTCTCTCGTTGATGAGAGATTTTCTCTGCTTATGTGTACCACTGTTTTCACATTCTTTCATCACAGCGTGTGTATTCCAGCGGGCCCCTCTGCTTTGTTTTTCTTGGATAAAGACACAGGTTTGCTGTTGATCTGTACTATGAGCATCTGGCACTTATTACTGAGGGATGGGAGCGCGAGCTTGGATTATTAGGATTACTGCTGGATTGGTAGAAGGACGGGATTCGTAGCGAGGTTAATAATAGCAAACTCTCCTTTACCCGTATAACAGCGGAGAGGCAGGACTGCCTCCCTACTTTACAAACGTCTGAGCCCACCCCCACTTTTTGAACAGACCAAAAAAAAAATCCCCTTAGAAATCTCACTAAAGCTGCTCTGCTACCAAAGGAAAGGCTCTAACATGTGTACAAAGATACACAAAAAAACAGAAGACAGCATGCATGAAGACCAAGGATTCAAAGAAGAAAACAGGTGATTTCTGTTTTTAACAAAATCGTGAGGATGATGCCCAATTTGCAGTTATTCAGAAACACCTTTCCGTTTGTTAATCTTATTTACAGCCTCAACACCTCGCTTCATCTTGCTATCCTGTCAGCACGGTTTTCTGTATTTCTTCGCCCGGGTGTGTGTGTGTGTGTGTGTGTGTATTTGTGTTTAGAACGTGGACTGTATGCGCAATTCCTCCAGGCAGATATAAAAGGACCACTAATCCAGAGCGACAGAGGAATAAACACAATCCCTAATCTCATTGATCCCTCGCAAAATCATTCAATTATACTCCACTGCTGAACATAGAATCATGCACAGAGGGAGAGGTGGTTAAGGTAAAAATGTCTCATTACTGAATGATAAAACCAAAACTCAGTGAAACATGGAAATGAAAGAGCAAAAGCAGACAGTAAGGTGGCTCTATTCAAAAGAGGCCTGTCATGCTGCTTTAAGAGCATGAAAACTGGCAGTCCGACAATACCCTATATAACCAGCAGCAGTTTTGTTTGGTGGTATTACTAGAGAGATAGTTACTGATATGAAAGGGGGGGGGGGGGGGGGGGCGGGGGCGACTCTGTGCGTCAGGGCTCTGCAGGAGGGTAGGCATTTTTTTTTTTAAACAGGGGGAGGAAGAAAAGAGACAAAAGAGAGGAGGAAAATACTGAGAGAGCTCAACAGATACATGCAGCACTAAGTGACCCAGTTTAACAGCCTAAAGCCAGCTACCTATTATCACAAGGGATGTCTGTTTTTCTCCAGCAGTTTCAGCATGGAGGGCAGACCCACTCTGATGTCAGTGTGACAGCTACAGGGTTGCTGCTGCCTGCTCATTGATTCCGGGGTTGTGTTTTTTATCCTGTTCATTAGAGCTTTCTAAGCGGTTGGAGCGCGTTTAGGTTCTTGACATTTCAGGGAGACACATCAAAGGCTTTGGCAAATAAGGTGACGTGTGGAGCAGCTGAGGGTATGAGAGGTGAGGCTGGAATGGTAGCAAACACACATTAAAATAAATGGATCAGAACGCCTCCATACAAATTATTGTGCTCCCTTTTTTTCCCACCACAAAAAAAGAAAAAGTTCAATTTCACTACCTGGACTGGAATGACCTTTAAAAAACAGGGCACAAGAACCTATTTCTGCCTCTGGACCCTTTCAGTCCCCTTTTCACCCCGTAAAGCAAATGTTAGTTTTGAGAAGTTAGTTTGATCAGGCTAACATTGAGTATGAGGGGCGTGGAACATGGTGGAGCTAGTTTGATGTATGGCACCAGATGCCCGCTGCCAGATGTTGTACAGGCTGACATGCAGGTCTGGCATGTGGCTACTTTTCAGGGCTGGCTGTGAACTAATTAATCTACTCCCGCCCTGGTTTCACAGAAGGTCACCGGAAAAATGTGAGTGTGTGAATATCTGAATGTCTGAGTATGTCTTTGTTTGAGTCTGTGTTGTATGAAGTGTTTATTTTGACAAAAGCTTTTGTGTCTGAGAATGTGCCCATATCCAAGGACAGTTTCTATTAATTTGAGATCGTACAAGCGTATGTCTGGTATCCTCTTTGTGGGAGTATATTATGACCAAAGAGCATGTCGGCCAGTGAGAGGATAAATTGAAACAAGATGTGGCGGCCCCTCACTCCTTTGAAGGTGTTCCACATCATACCTCTGATTCTGCGGAGGGTAGGAGCGCTACCATAAAAGGACACTCTGTTTACCTTAACCTGCCAGCGTCTGCTTGCCAGATGTTCCAACGTTTTTCTTTCATCTCCTCACACGAACCTTATTTTCATTTTTACTGCGAGTTTGTTACCCTAAATTTTGCCCCGGTGAGAAAGAAGAAAAGTCAACGTTCTTTGGCTGCAGGGCGGAGAGACTAAATTTGAACATTGTTTGATTTGCTTTTGGAGAGCTTGCTGAGATTGAAGGATTTGGGTGGAGAGGCACATAAGGCTCACTAGTCTCTCCTTCAGAATCCCTGTACTGATGAAAGCATTGATACCACAGAGACTAAAGGCTAAGACCTATAAACATGGCCTCCATTAAGTCCTCAGATTTGGAAAACACGTCTACACATGTCAGACTTTCTCTCAATGTCCCTGTTATTTTAACAGAAGTGTTTCCTTTGGATAACTTACTAGCTGATTTCAATGACGGCTAATAGCTATTTAAAGTAATTTTCTTTTCATTAAACACAAGGACATATTGCAAAAAGGAAGTGGCAAGTGGATGGATATTTATACAGAACCATATGGATGAAACCCTTAGCTCAACCTAGAGTATGTTCAGCATTGAATTTCCAATATTTTAATAAGAAAATAGCTGCAGTAAAGAACTTGTAAAACAGCATGTATTCAATAGGCTGTAGCAACTTGGTATATGAGTGCAATGTGGAGTAGATTAGCCTTGTATTTTATGTCAGTAGTTTTATGATCTTCCAAAGGTTGGTGTGCTGCTTGTTCTCTTTACATACCATTTCGTGTAGGGGTGCAACGGATCACATATCTCACAGATAGATCAGGGATCTGAGTCACGGATTGGATCGTTTTTTCAGATCAGCCAAAAAAATAAAATTTATGACTCACAACTTATATCAGACACAAACCAAGTGGGCAGTGTCATCAGGAAGCAAGCAAATCAGATGCAATCTATTCGAAACTCAGCAGCAAGAGTGCTAACAAAAGACCAGGAGGAGAGCACGTTACAGCAATTTTAAAATCGTTACACGGGCTGCCTGTGAGGTTTCTTGTTGATTTGAAAATTCTTTTATTAGTTTATATGGCACTGCATGGCATTGCACCGGACTACATCTCAGAGATGCTTTTAGTTTATGAACCAGGGTGGCCCCTTTAGATCCTGTAGCTCTTCTCTTTTAGTTGTCCCACAGAGTCAAACAAAAACATTTGGTGATGCTGCTTAAGCCACTCTACGCTCTGAGGAGCTGGAACCGTCTGCCAGAAGATCTGAGAGGAGCTGAAAATATCCATACCTTTAAACGTCAACTAAAGACATACCTATTCAGTCTTTATGTAGGTGTCTTATGCTTTTATTTTGTTATATTTTATATTGATTTTATTAATTTTGATGACTATTTTTGTGCTTTTATTTATTTTTTAACTGTATCTTTAAACTCTTATTATCTCAACTATTTGAACTTTAGTTAATCTTTAACTTTGAAACTTATTGTTTTTACCTTTTTATTGTTTTAACTACATATATTTACTTCCTATTTGCGTGCATTAGTCTCTACTTCTAAATCATCACACTATGTACCATGT
Organism: Labrus mixtus; assembly: GCF_963584025.1. Classification (NCBI taxonomy): domain Eukaryota; kingdom Metazoa; phylum Chordata; class Actinopteri; order Labriformes; family Labridae; genus Labrus; species Labrus mixtus. The sequence continues at coordinate 17,290,157 of NC_083619.1, read as the reverse complement.
TTTGTCACTATTTTTATGTTTTTTCTTTATTGTTTTCAGTCGCTGTAAAGCACTTTGAATTGCGTTTGTATGAAAGGTGCTGTATAAATAAAGATTGATTGATTGAATTGTTGGATTAGTGCTGGGTACATCCCACAGCTTCTTCATATGTTCACTTCAGGGACAACGTTAGTTGGGATTTGGCACTGTATAAATAAAAACTGATTGATTGAATGACGATAGATGGACGACTTTACAGTTTTTTTAAAGCAAAAAAAAAAAGAATCAGAAAATAGGAAAATACTGTTTACAATGCAAATGTGTCAGAGAATGAAATGTAATCAAATTCAGAGTTTGACCCTGAGCATTCTGCCAGACTTCCTCTTAGCAGACTGTTTAAATACGTTCATAAATTTCCACCTTTCTAATGTAATCAAGAAAGGCACTTTTCATGGAAATAGCTTTAATGTTATTATATGTAATGAATTCTTAACCTTGAACCTCAAGTTGTTTTATTCCAAAGAGAATCATTGAAATGCTGTGGCAGTTAAGACCAGTAATTACGAGGCCCTTAGCCTGAAAGAGGGAACAAATAATAATACGTGTAGAAGGTCACTCATTCCTGCTGCCACGCTGCCGTCTCCTCCTTAAAATTAAAGACGGAATTAAGTTCTGTATAAATGATGGTCTGACGAGAAAACCTTATTTAAATAGGAGAGAATAGTTATAGTACGATATATGTTTTATTAATGTAACTACCTGTTTAGTGGATGCAATGCAATACATTTCAATACATTTCAATACATTTCAATATATTTCAACTAGATTTCAAAGATGCTGCTCCTCATCAAGTTGAAATTAACATGTTTACAGATGAGTCTGGTACTTAGCCTCCTTTCTTAATTCTCTCAATGAGGTGGAACATTTGAGAGAGAAGCTAATGGGGAAATATTTTCCTAAACTGGAGATGATTATTTCTGTTGTCTGGTTGAAAGGTTCCTGATTTTCTCATGTTCACAAAGAGGATGTTTCAAAGAGATGAATGTCTGACTATGATCAGGAATAGTTCTGCTTTGATCTCAAAGATTATAATCATAAGGTATTGCTTTGTGAACAAAAAAGACATTCAGAAGATTTCATTTTCAAAGCGGCGTAACAGAAATGTACCTGTTACTGGGGTGCTGGTGGAGCAGAGGTTAGTGTGCGCGGCCCATGTATGGAGGCTGTAGTCTTCCAAGCGGGCGGCCCGGGTTAGAATCCAGCCTGTGACTCCTTTCCTCCATGTCATTCCCTATTCTCCCTCCCTGATTTCAGACTCTATCCACTTACCTATCGCTCTATTAAAGGCCCAAAAATAAATCTTAAAAAAAAAGAAAAAGGAATGCACGTGTTACTCCTGCCAACTTTTCAGGGAGGGAGTGAGAGAGAGAGAGAGCGAGAGAGAGAGAGAGAGAGGGAGGTGTGTTGTAGACCTAATGATTCTAATGGCAATGGTAGAAACATTGGTGCAATTGTAACATCTTATACTATGTGTTCTGTATTATGGAAGTTGTGTGGTTGAGAAGTTGTAGTACCAAATGAAAGAGCAATATACAGCAAAGTGAGGTGGTTGCCAAAAAGATTCCAAATGTAGTGCACACTTCAACTTACTCAGTTTTTTTTTCCGGGTGGTCTTTTTTTAGGTGGCTAAAATGAGTTTTACTGCAGTGCAAACCCCGTTCAATGGAGGTGCATGGCTGAGAAAATGACGGCTTGCAAACCACCTTGGAACCACCTGCATCTCCTGCAGAGGCTCCATCATATTTCTCAGCAGTTTCAACTCTGAGGGGACCTTTGATCTTCACTACAGCACAAGAAGCAAAGAGCAAAGAAACCAACATGGAGTGGGTACGCAGTAGAGATGAGCCGGAATCCGAATATGAATTCAGAAAGGCACCGATAAGTGAGATGGATACGGATATAGATGGTTCTTTTTTTAATGCAAAAACCTGCTTGGCCAGGTCTCCCTTGAAAAAGAGGTTCCTAATCTCAATGGGACCAACCTGTTTAAATATTGACACAGCAGTCCCTGCAGCTCAAGTTATATCCCTAATATCATTTCTAATTTGATTACGTCTTTTCTTGTCCTTTATGATAGTTGTTACAAGAAAGATTTAAAAACACACTTCTAGTATGAACCACGCCCACCTCCGGTTTATATCCGAATACAGAATACAGATCATTTATTGATTGAACAGATGCAGATATTGACGTATATCTGCACTCTCGTGAGCAGCCTTTCCTAAGTTGATCTATTGATGATCAAATGGAATGAAGTGGATCATAAATCTATACCTGAGAGTCATCCAGCGATGCTCAGCTAGTTGGTTTAGGCATGTTTTCCTACGACAGTATAAATTGCCTTGAGGAACCCAAAGACAGATAGAAAGCACAGGAGTTTAATCCTTCTCACACATCTTGATCTCCTTAGCTTTATGTGAGGTGTGTTGAATAACCACTGACTACCTAGAACTTCATTTACGATTCGAAGGATTCTGTAGAAAGTCCTCGTTCTGCAGATTGTGGGTTAGGCTTAAAGGAACCAAATAGCCTTATCAACACTTTTCCATTTGACAAAAAAAAAACACACTTTAGTGTGTAGAAGCCATCCTTTGTCTTCATTGTCTTTCACAAAGCATTACATAGTAAACAACCTTGGATCTAGAGGATGCACTTCAACAGACTTCATTAGTTTTACTGCATGTTTGAGGACAGAAAGAATATCTTCAGGCATGTTTTGGCTGTGAGGGTCTCATTGAAAACAGCCATGTAACCAGAGATTGGATGGACAGACTATCTTGTTGTGAGCCATAATCTCTGATTCCCCATCATTCCTTTAGTCCAGTCATTACACATTTCAACTCAGTGTGTTCAGTTAGAGAAGTCCATTAACTGAAGAATACCTTTTTTTCTGTTCTTCTGGAGAAAGTCTGCGGACAAAACTAAATATTTGTAGACTTTTGGGGGTGAACATGGTAAAACTCTCTTTTCTTCACTACACTGGGTCTCTAAACGCACATTTGACTACTTCTTTGGCATCTGGTGAGTGTACATCTTGAATGTGAGGAAGTCCCTTTTTTCCGCTATTCTGTACATAAAAAGATGGGAAATACAGCACATATTTGAGCAAGAACACAAAAAGGTAACCGTGGTGGCTTTTGAAATCTTGATCTAGAAAATACATAAAAGTGCCCTTTGACTAACATGTTCGGGTGCTGAATTAAATAAGGGAACAGTATCAGACAGCTGCTGGCCAAAACCTTACTGCACTTCACACAATGTGACTTGGTTCATAGGCTTTGCCAATGTAACAGTGTGTCATAAGAGCATGCAACATGAGCAAGAGTCAGCAACAAAATCTAATGTGCTCCATTGTTTCCTATTTGAGTGTCCTAAGAGCCTGCGAGCTACGCAGCGAGAAGCAACACCCCGCTTTTACCCCGACGCCCTGTAAATATTGAACAGATGCAGTGTGGACAGCGAGCGTCCAATACTGCGTGATGCGACATGATGTCAGATGCTGGCATGCTGTGAGGACACAGTGTAACCACATCATTTTTCCTTCCTTACCTTCGAGTATGACACACACCCATAACATCCTTTTGGTCGCCTCCTTTAAATATTTGCCTAACTCAACTACTTTAGCAAGTTTGGAGTAATAAATAATTAAAATGTGTTGTTTTTTTCTTCCAGCTAAGATGAATCAAGTCCATTATTCCCCAAGACAGCCTTTTCTACTTCTTCCTACACACTCTGCTTTACTGTACTTTTTTCATTTTGCTACCATCTTAGCACATCACCTGAAGGACAGCGACTAAAAAAAATAATAAAAAAAACTTCAAGAAGAAATCTTTTTTTCCTTTTGTCTTCCTGTTGTTTTGCATGCAACCTAAAACCCCTTCTCTTACCCTCCTCTTATTCCTGGGATAAAAGTGACAACATTTTCAAAGGCTGCTTGATTAGGCAGAGTGCAGTAGTCGCTGGGCCCTGCGGCTGTTGTCAGGCTTGTCTCTGCACCGCTGCCTCTGCTGGTGAGATTTATCCTGTTTGTTTTGGTACAGTAGCAACATGTTTCTCTTTCTGAGCAGATATGCACCTTCACTCCCTCGAAAGAAAAACAACATTGTCACAGGAGGAGAAGAAGAAAGGCACAGAGGCAGGTGTCTGCGCTACTTCCAGGAAGGCTTTCTCACCGGCAGACAGTATACAATGTAACACGTTTGGTGTTCCTTTATCTGCAATGCTTTGAGGACCCTTCCACACCTTTATTTATGTGAACACTGATTCATACAGTCACACCATCTGTATTAGTTTACAACACATGCAAAAAAAAAAACCTCAGGTGAGATCGTGCTACTGGAAGTTATTCTGTTTTTGTGTGTTTGTGTGACATGGTTTTCACACATGCACATAAGAACATATACTGTGCGAACGTGTGAGATTGTGCTTTATTTATACACACGATATCATTGTCTGTACAGTAAGTTGATGACTATATTCGAACAACTGTGAATAAATCAGGTTACTTAGTTAAAGCTTGAATCCACAGTGTTCTGCTTGTCACCTTGTCCTGTGACGACAAGTAATTAAAAGGATGTTTGAATTGTTGAGCTTCACTCACTGTGGACGCTTCCAATAAAAGACGGCTGTTTGAAGAAATCAGCCAATTGCAAAAAAAAAGGGGGGGGAAAGGCATAATTACTGTGCTCATGCAGCTTATATTGATGCAGGAGAATACAAACGTGGTATGAAAGGCTTCACTTTCAGTGTAATGGCATGTCGACCAGGGCGGTTTTAACAAAACAAGCAGATTGATGTTTCTATAATGGTGCTTTTTGAAAGTTGAAACGGTTATGAACAATATGAAGTATAGAGGGATACGGACATGATGTTAGGTTCCTATATTTTCTCATTTGTTCAGAAGTGACAGTAGAATGTAGATGTGCAGGGGCTAATCAATGGTGCAGACAAGGATGTGTAGAGAAGTGTTGTACGAACAGTTTTTTTTTGTTTCTTGCTCAAGTTTGGAAGAGGAGTTCAAAATCTGAGCATTAGCCTTTGCTAAAGCTAGCGTGAAGGAATTAGGATGCTTGTTGAACTTGGACACAGTCTTGGAGAGACCCACTGTATAGGGATAATACTTAGCCATTTGATATTTGGTATAGCCATATTGTCATCGGACCATTGTTTAAGTTAAAGCTTGAGATTACAGCTCCAAGCTGTAATAGGATCTAATAGGAGGAAAAAAGTAATTGGTGTGACTGAAGTCTAACGTAGATCATTGACCCTGGTGACAGCTAGCCCACAGGATTGAGCAGAACATGTACTGTATTAACTCAGTCTGTCTGCTCTCTGGATGGATTCCCCTACTCCAGGGAATTTCACTTAACCACAAAGGCTGAAACTGAATTGTAAAAAAGGAACCTTTCTCTACCTCTCCAGTCTGTCATACTTTGCATTCTTAAAATGAAGACGATTTTGGGTCAGTTGGAGGGAAAAGATCATTTAATGTAACTGGTTTCACTTGTGACAGTCGCTTCTTACAGGGCATCCCTCGAGAGAGAGAGAGAGAGAGAGAGAGAGAGAGAGAGAGAGAGAGAGAGAGAGAGAGAGAGAGAGAGAGAGAAAAAAACAGCTGTTCTCTCACTTCCCAATTGTCATTAAAACACTGTGCACCTCGCATGGTGTGGGGATACTACACACTCTATGATGCACATCACACACACCTAGTGCCTCTCTTTAACTGTGCCACCACTGTCATTGATTCTGTAACAGCCAGGTATGCCTTTAAGGCGGGGCCTCTTTGCTTACTGCAGGCCAGTGGAAACAACAGTTAAAAAGGAATGACCTTTGCAAATAAAAGAGATTCACTTAAATATCTGGCAGGTTCTAGGAAGGAAAACAGACTCTAGGCATAGGGCAGGAAAGATTGCGTGTGCATGCATTCACAAATCCACAAAGTAGGAGAAACTGAGATTGAATAGGAAAGGCTTTTCACTCTGTGTGGCTGATCTTGTAGTGCTGACAATCTGTGTCCATAGAGTGTGAATTGTTGTGGCACAGAAAGCTTAGCAGCTGCTCGACGCTAATTGTGGGCCTCAGGTGAATTGGCAGCTGATGCTTTCTAAGACACCTGAACAATGTAAGTCAGAGGAAAGTCATCATTAGAGGACTGGAGGAGAATGAGGAACCAATTTCAAATGCAAACATATATTCAGCTATAGCAGAATGGACAAAAAAGCTGACTTATTTGATCGTGTGATTTTAGATGTATCTCCGACTACCACACTTTCTTTATTTCTTCTTAGTGCGTATCCATGGTAACGCCTGTCGGTTGAGCACACATCTGTGGCAATTTTCATAATGACAGGTCATTTTAGCTCCAGATGAGTATGAGTAAGGTGCAAGTGGGGAGCCACAATTTATTTAATTTACAGTAAAAATCTGTGTTTCTTTTGTGTGTTCTTTTTTTATCGTCTCCTAGAGCCGGCTGAACTGATCTGCCATTTCATCCATCTCATCAAAAATATTTGATTGTATATTTCAAATTCTTAAAACCAGATGTTGTTTTTGCATTGTTAGCATATTGACTTATGACCTATGAAATGTGCTATAGAAAAACATTGAGGAACCTGCCTGACTCCAACTGCTACAACTATCAGTCATTCTTATTTGATCATTCCTTTAGTTTTAAGTGCTAATATCAGACCTGTTGACTCATTTCTATCATCAATACTACCTTTACTGCATTTCCCTTTATCTCACTTTCTCAGCCCACAGTTGCTGCAGACTCTAGTTCACCATGAGTCTGGTTCTGCTGGAGGTGTCTGCCTGTTTTATCCCTGCCACTGAAACAACGTGTTGTTCATGGTGAACTCATGTTGGGTCTCTGTAAATAATCTAACAGATAATCTAACAGAGTATGCTCAATACCTGCTCTTCTCTTTGTATCGTGTCCTGAGTGAACTTCTTTATTTGCTGTATAAATAAAAACTGATTGACATTTGCAGACGTATCTTGATGTCACTGACTAGCTCACAAACACCCAGCATCAAACATTAAAAGTCATTTTGAATTATTTGTTCAACTAATTTTCTTTCGTTGCCACATAAACAGAGTCTAGCAGAGCAGTGTGTCTGATGAAAATATATAAGTGATTATTGAGTTTTAAATTGAGAAGACTAAGAAAAAAGATTGCATATGCTTCACAATGTAATAGGCTTTCTAATCAAGAAAGAAATGTTTCTGTGTGGCTGTTTTTGTCTGTAAAACAGAAAAGAAGAACAGAGGGAGAGAAAGGAGTAATACTGTTTTGTATCCACTTCTAACCCCCTGCCCTGTGGCGATGACATGGTCTGTAGGAGTTCCTCCATTAGTACGCACTGACCTAATGTAATAAACATCCAGGACTGATTCCTCCCAGACCATGGGTAGTTTATCACAGATGATAAACCCTGTTCTGGTAAGGCAGGCTGGCTGGGGGGGTAGTGGGGGGTGGGGGTGGGGGGGTCTAGAGGGGAAGCTTAAAGGGTGAGCACAGCCATTACAAAGGGCAGGGACGGACTGTCGTGCTTTTGCGTCAGCCTCAAACCCCCCTTTTCTCTGTCTCCGTCTGCATTCTGCTTCACTTGTCAGGAAAATTGGCAAGCACAGGGAGTGAAAAAGGCGGATCAAGTTGAGCAGGCTCCCAGCTCAGAGGCCACGCTCAGGCATTGAAAAAGAAAAGTTAAGGTCCTCCCACTCGAGAAAACAAGCCGAAAGAGGAAGAAAAAAAACACACACAAAAAAACAGACAAGCTATTTTTAGACAAGACTTTTACAGCTGTAAGCATTTTAAACTGCAACCAAAAAGTTTTGACTATATTGTAACCATATAAGGAATCATGAAAGATGATCAGTGCATACATGATGGCCTATAAGGAGGGGTAAAATGTACTTCTTAACATCACACTTCCAGGAAAGTTGTGTTTCAATGGAAAACCGTTTGCCAGAGGTGGGTGGGTTCAGCTCTTTCTCTAGAGCAGATAAACTTCAGAGAAAACTGTCATTTACATGAATGCTAGATCAGCTGTTCCACGCTATCACACCACTCATCTCTCCTTTGTAGCTCTCACTTTACGAACTGAGGGTGCGATACAAATATGTGGTATCTGTCAGGATGGAAGGTGTTTATCTTACGAGGGTTTTTTGCCATGGGGTGTGCAAGAAGAAGAAGAAGAAGAAGGTTTGAACTCACACAAACCTGAGGCAAAGCCTGAACTTTACACACACACACACACACACACACACACACACACACACACACACACACACACACACACACACACACACACACACACACACATCACAGCTCTTTCTTTGAGCAGTGCATCAATAAAAAACACTCTGCCTTGTGTTACTGAAGGCTGACCCTTAGTGCTATAAAAACAGGCCAGGTGGGCTCAGTATAAAAGCAAAGGAGGATTTTGTGTCCTGGTGTTTCCACAGCAACGCTGAGCTTCAGTGATTAATATACCTCCCACAGTGAGTTCTCATTTATCAGACAGCAAGTGAGAACCGTGGGAAACTCTGCAATACAGTCAAGTACTGGGCTTCTACTAATGTATTTTCAGGCTTACTGTGTTAATTTACTTTAATTCCAATCTAAATATGAGTTTTTGAACTGTGTCTCACCTAGTGGGGGACTCCAAGGTAAGACTATTTTCCCACCAGTTAATAAACTTGTTCCAACACTTCTGTGACCTGTAGAAGTGGACAAGATATTAGCTGATGACGATTTCTTCATTCTTTAAATGCTGGATCCTCCACCATAACCTTGTCAATCATCATCCTTTTCACATGACTATGGATCAACTCTTTACACCATTCTCATGTTTTGTGAAATCTGATTTGTTATTCTGCTCTGTTGTAAAGACTAGACCACCAGAGGTTACGTTAGACGTTAGGTTGCTGTCTGACAGGGTTGTAAAAATTCTGTCATAACATTTCCTGTCATTTAAAAACATTTTAAGATAAGATACAGCCTATGATGGCTATCAGTCTCTCAGCAAACGATGAAAAATCTCATCTCTTGTTCAATCCTCTGTCTGTGTTGTTAGAATTCAACTTTCCACTGTTGGGCTATAGTTATAGTTTGGTTTGGCTAACATTCACTAGCTAATTGTTAGGTGGGGGTTGTTTGCTAGTTTGCTAGCATTAGCTCGCAGCAGTGTTGGCTCAACAACATGGGTTTGTTAGCTTTATCATCAGCTCAATACAGTGACTGAGCAGCTGAGACTGAAACGTTCTAGACGTGTAGTGGTTATTTCTGACATCACAACACAACTGTGCATTGGGCACACACAAACTTAACCTGGGTTAGACGTAGTTTGCCTTGCTGTTGCTGTTATTTTGAACAAATGTGAACTTACATTAAAGTTTTGTATCCAACCTGAGGTTATTTTCCCGCTGGTCATTCCCCTCTCTCTCGCTCTCTCCCTGATTTATGACTCAATCCACTGTCCTGTCTCTCCAAAAAAGGCACAAAATGCCCCCAAATTAAAAATAATAATAATAAATATGTAAAAATATTTTTGTTGAAACCCACGTTTGTGAAGGGGAGGGGGGGGGGGGGGGGGGTCGCAGAGGATTTCATGTTCTTTTAGGCCAGGAAAGATGAGCCACATGCAGTTATTAAGACAAGTTCCGGTGTGTCTTTGTTTAGCATAGCACACCTACAGCACTGCAACACTGTGGAAAAAAATGGAGGTCTGTTTGTGATCCAACTGACACTTGCTGACAGAGACACCCAACACCTGATAACAGCTCAGGAGTTTTTCCTCCCCTTAGTGAAATCATCTAAAGGAATCTGCTGTTGCCTCTATTGTTTCTGGTCTAGAGCTGTGTTGGTGTACAGTAGGATGGTGCCAGGTAATACATTGTGGTAAACTCATTAGGAGCCATTGGTAACTCATTGTCTAATAGAGGGGTGATACCCTGAAGGAGCTCAGCCCTAATGGGATTGGCTGAGTTTTCTCTAACCCTGCTATACGCGCATGTGTGCGACCAACGCTGCCAATACTATACAGGCACATAGCCAATCACTCTTTCAAATGCATAGTCAGTCAACAGCAGGGAGATTAGGGAGTGAGAGATGTAATTAAATGGATTGCTTTGGATGCAAAGAGCGAAGATTCATTGTGCCTTCAGGTTCAATGCTTCATTGACTGAATGGGATGGATGTGGCTGTATGTATGTGTCCATATATGTGAGCACAGGGATGTGTTTTCCCTGGAAAAATAATACACTTCAGTTATTCAGTAACATAATCTGTAATAACAGATTCTCTGAATGTACAGTTTATTTCCATTAGATTAAACACAGGTATCTCAATCATTAAAAAGGTAATTGTTAGCATGTAATTTAAAAAATTTTTTTTTTTAAATGGAACTTGGGGTCTGGTCTTGCATCTAAATGGACATTAAGTCTAATGAAACTGGGGCTGCAGTAACCCATATTTTTCCTTATCAGGTAATCTGTCGATTAGTCTGCCAATTATTTGAGCAATCAAATAAGAAATATTGCATGGTCAATTCATTTTTTCATTAAATCACTTGCTATATTCAAGAGCAATGGTAATATACAAAAGAGAAAATAAGGTATCTTAAATGAACAATTAACTTAGTTTGTTAATAATTACATTTGTTAGAAAGGGTAAATAAAAGATGAGCTTTTTGTTCATGCACACAAACTTCATGCCACCTCAGCATAAGTCAGGGTTGGGCCATCCTGGTCAAATCAAAGTCTAAACTCGCCCCTGCTTGTTGAGCTAACACGCTTGCACACAGGAAATGCGACTTTGTCCAGTAGAATAGGACAGAGGGCTCTGAAAGATTACAAACTTTCGTCCATTGATCCTCTCCACAGTGACTGATGTTGCTTCTGTTGAGAAGATCACATCTGATTTCATCGCAGTAGAAACATTTCCTATTGTGACCGACAAATCCTAGAGAAAAAAAAAAGCTGAAGATAGTGCTGAAAGTTCCGAACTTATCTGATCGCCCATATATTGTATTAAAAGCACATAGGACTGCATCTATTGAGACATGCCTGTAAAAATACTACACACTGCGTGCCACTGTCAGGTAAAAAGTCAATGTAGCTCACATACAAGCTCTCTCCCTCTCTGTGCTAAAAATATAAACCAATTAATAATGTATACTATCCATAATGGTTTCGCACTATAAGGGCACGTGTGTCGATTAAAATATAAAAGTCAGCGGGAGATTAAAGCTGTTTCGGTATCATAAATGTTTCAAAGAAATATCTTTTTAAAAAGCCAACAGAATATGGTACAAGAAAACGAAACAGTTGCAACTTCTCAGAAAAGAGGCTCAGCCAAAATTCATCATGCCGCTGTGTCTGATGAGGAATCATAAAGGCGATGTGTCAGTCAGTGTGTTTCACAAAGAAGAAAACTCGCCCGTGGTAGGAACACACGAGCAGAGCGGAAAAGAGCCCTGTGTAGTAATCCGGTTTTATACAAAGCCTCAAATAATTTGACCTCAAGGCTTTTTAGAAACTGAGGTACTCGACTGATGCGAGGAATCGTTTCAGACCTAACTGAAACACAGCTTCATTTGGAAAAAGGTACAGAAATTATTTTAAAAGTTTTGTGTAAATGCGACTAAAAAAGTGTAAGATAAACAATGAAATGCGTTTTAGGAAGCACATTGTAGCAAGTGGAGAGCAATAAGTTCATGTAACCAACTTTAAATCATAAAGTTACACTGCAGTAGTACAGCAGTAAGCATGCAGTCCAACAGAGTATCCACACAGGTATTTTCCATGCAAAAGCTATGTGACAGTTCAATTACTTGTAAATCATCCGGAGGAGAGCAGCACACCACACATAGTGATACAGTAGACTTACTGAGCTGTTCTGATCAATGATTAGTAAACCACTGAATCTGAATGATCTGTGTGGGTGAGAGCGCAGCAATCGTTATCAGAGCAAACAGAGTCAGAGCGTGTGATAATGAACTAAACTTCTGTCTTGCTCGTAGTTTGGACATGGATACACAAAGGACTGGTTATGTAAAGCAGTATGCTACACAGCTAAACTTTCATTGTTACTACACAAATTGAACAAGTGATTCTTTTTCTGGAGTTCTCCTTCAGTTACTCCATAGATTAGTGTCCCTTTCTGGTTTGTTGTGATTTGTAGGCAGAACACATTAGATTTGTCGTCTGGCGTACAGAGATGCATGTGTGCATATAAACTAGGGATGTCCGTCTTTTGTGGACTAAAGGATTAAACGTTGTCACCCTAGTTGGCACCAGAATTTCTAGTCAGTTAAAATGCATTAGTAATATTTTAGGCTGTAGTAATATTTTTGGCCCTCATTGCCAGTCAAATATTATGTCCAAGCTGTAACACATCCGGCCGCTACTAGTCAGAGCTAAAGGCATAGACTGCTGTAGCCTTTACTAATGGGCCTTCTCTTCTGGCTCTACTGCCCCGATGTAAACAAATACAGTCACTGGATTGCATCTCGTTGGAGCAACGTGTCTGTCAGTTTTTTGATCCAGAAAATTGAGGAAAAAATGAATGAAGGCTGTGTCAGGTTAAACTGGTTAATCGACAGTAGCAATCCATAACTTGCTAGGGGGACAATTTTAATTTTGGCTGACTATTAGTGTTATTTTACCTTTGGACTATTCGGTTAAACCGATTTTAAATTTTGCGCTTAATAGACTTTGAAAATTGTCACAGAGGAACATTTTTCGACTCTCTCCATTTTCAAATCTCATCTCAAAACACATCTTTTTAAACTGGCTTATTCAGTCTGATCATTCTCCACCCGTTCTCATAACTCCTTTTACATCCTGTACATTTGTGTTTTTTGTGTTTTTAATGTTAATTTGTTGTTTTTATCTCTGCTCTGTAAGGTGACCTTGAGAGTTTTGAAAGGTGCCTTTAAATAAAATGTATCATTATTTATCCCTATGAGTGAATTATGTCAACTGAAGCTCAAAATGTATTCTTAGCTGGCAGTGGTACGTTCTAATTTCAGATTTTGAGATTTCATTACAACTCAATTCAATCCTTGAAGGGAAATATTACAAACATATTTTTTTTTTTTTGGATTAAAGGCCTATTAAGACTTCAAGCTGAAAGTTAAGCCATTATGTAGCTATTAAGCTTCAAAATCTGTCTTTTTGGAATCTGTTTCTGTACTTGAAGTCAAAGAAAATATAACTGACACTATCATGATCATTTCTGGCAGTGTAGAAACATATTAGAAGCAAATACTCCAATAATACATCATATCTTCCAAGCTTAAGTCAGAGCACAACTGTTCAAAAGAAGTGACATGGTTCATCAAATCACACTTTAAGACAATGATAAACATTCATGAAGTTTAATTTGTTCCCTGATGGTGTGAGTGTTGTGACCGTGTTACTGCAGCCTCCGTGTGCGTCTTTACACGAAGTGTTTCTAACTATTATGTACTTAAAAAAAACAGCTGAAGACTCCCACCTGAGGCAGAGTTTTAATGCAATTCTATCAAATCTGTCTCTTTGCCGCGGGAGCTGTGTGCACTTCCTGCTGAAATATTTGCATTTTCATACATCTTCTGACAAATCCTGGGGGATACAGGCCATTAGGAACCTGGGCTAAAGGTACTATACATGAATGCTAAATGAGCTGTTAAATAAAATCACCGTCCTCATATTTCGTCTGTGGAGAGCTTGGCAAGCCATGTCCTACTGCTTGCTGTGACTTATTGCTACAAATGTGAGTGAGTGGAACAAATATCTCATTTTTTGCAACATATGGAGGGCATTACTTGTTACCTATGTTGCTAAAGCATTATTTCTTACTGGTGCTGTTACACTGATTATTAAATGGTTGTCTAAAATTAAGTGAATATCCAACCATTTCTCTCTTACAGGCTCCTTTTTTGTAGAGGATCCATGATTTTTTTGGAGTCTGGATGGATGGCTTAAGCATCAAAGAGTATTTCGCACTGCCTACTGCTAATTTATTATGACTATTTATGTGTTTCTATGAAGAAGTCATGCACATGAAGAGCAAAACCAAAGGTTCATGTTCTGTGCAAAATGAAACTTCCCATCAATATGCCATCTGTGAATCTCCGTTCAAATAGTTCAGCTTTACATTTGCATGAATTGAAAAGGAAGCACTTGTCATTGTGTCCACTGTTGGTTGCTGGATATCAATAATAAAGAGGTTTATGAAAACAACCTTTGATTGGACTTCCACAGCGATGAAGTGGTCTCCTGTGACATTCCTTCAAAGTTGCTCTCAGCTTTTTCAGGCTGTTCTCCAGCTTGAAAGTGTAAAATTCAAACTAACTTGGCCTTGAATTTAATGCTTGCTCTCTTTCTCATCCTGTCTCCATCCCTCTTTCTATATCTACCCATCTAAACACATCAAAAAGCATGCTGTTAAAACCCTGTGGTGAGTGCCTTAGAGGCCCGTGCATTGCACATCCACTGAGGTATCTGCATGTTAGAGAAGTGTAGAGAAATACTACAACTTTAAACAACTCCAGATCTTGTGAAAGTGGGATTATGATTTCTGATTCTCTTTTATTTCCCTAAAACTGACAGCTCTGTTGGCCTTGTACCAACTAAACAAACCAATTGTTAAGTTGACAGATAACTTCATTCTCCAGGCGGTATCACAGCCTACACAGAAAACTGGATTAGACAGATTTCCAAAAGTACAGCTACTCTGACAGTGCTGCCAGGGGGTGCAGGTTAATAGTAGCCCGGTTTTTATCAATACATTTGTCAAGGAGGTTTTACAAGATATTCCCCATCACTTTATATCGATAGTTTGACTTTTGTTGAACTAAAAGGTTCCTTAAAGGTTGGTGAAGGGATGTGTATTGAGAGGCCTCCAAGGCACAGACATACAAGCCGCAAGAATATATATTAATCGAGTTTCTCTGTTACTTAACTATCGGAAAGAAAGTGAAACTCATCTCTGCTTGAGGCAAATCAGAAAGTGTTTGGGGAAGTAACCCCAAGACAGTCAAATTTTTTTTAAAACCCATAAAGATACATGTAACTGGAAGGCATCGCAGCATGGTGCAAGAAGTACGTGTATAGGATTAAGATGTAAAACAGGATGTGTTCTCTTTGCAGCACATTTAATGGCCTGAATGAGAATATGAATACACATCATGTAAGAAGTCTACTTTAATGCAGAATATGCTAAACTCTTCATTACAAGAATGTCCGCCATAATCATACAGCACATACTGCTAGCAGAACATGTAATGTTTTAATGTTTCATGTACCTGTTGTAATTATCTTTACATACTGGAAAAAAAAACATATGTGGATAAAACTGGAGAAACAAGGGAGGTATTAGAGCCCTTGTGTGTGTGTGTGTGTGTGTGTGTGTGTGCCTGGAGGCTTGCATAATTTACATCTCTTTTAAAACATTCTGTTAATAGTGTTCTATAACCGTTTTTCTGCCAATGCCATTGGCAAGAGACAAGACAGGATATGATGTTTTCTCTACAACATATATGTTTATGAAGCATTTGAATCGTATAAGATCAGACCATATGGACACATAATACCATGGACAGCTATATTTATGTCCTACCGCAACTTCTGTATCGCATACAATGGGTTTTCAGTTTACTGGTATCAAATACTGTCACTACGCTGTTCATCTCTCTACACTGGCTCCCAGTTACTGCTCCCATCAAATTTAAAACCCTGCTGCTCGCTTACAAAACAGCTCCTCCTTACCTATACTCGCTCATCCAGGTTAACAATCTCTCCCGCCCACTACGCTCTGCCAATAAAAGGCGTTTGTTCCACCCTTCACAACAGGGCCCTAAGTCTCTAACTTGACTCTTCTCTGTCGCATCCCGGTGGCGGAACGAACTACCAAACTCCATTCGATCTGCAGAGTCCCTTTTGCACCTTTAAGAAAAAGCTAAAGACCCCGCTCTTTCTTGAACACCTACGCACTTAATGATATTATTGATAACAATAGATATGATGATGATGATGATGATGATGATGATGACAAATGTCTTGGTTGATAATGGTGATCTTAGGATAGTTTTGATGCTGATTAGAACTCTCAAGAACAGCTGTCGATGTTGTGTTTTGCCTCTGTAAATTGCCTCTCAGCACCAGTGTGTCCAATCAGACTTAAAGCTGTTTGTTTGCACTTACTGACGTTGTTTCCTCTTTTCTAGATCCTTGCTTGTGTTGTACTGACTCTCTGATGTACGTTTTGGATAAAATCGTCTGTTTAATGAATTGTAGAATTGCAGAATACTGTATTCTCTGGATTAAAGTATTTACCTAAACACTACAGTCTCTTAGCTTTAGACAGGAAAATAATATTAGAACCTTGTGTTAAAAATGGTTAATGTGCAGAAAATATACTGTATCGATATACAAAGCTGTGCTCTGTGTGTTTGCAGACCTGTACTACATGTCAGGAGTGTCCTGCTCCTTGTAGAGAAGTTGATTTCATTGTATTTTTAGACAGTTTTTGAGCCCAAAACATCTCC
The DNA here is from genome assembly GCF_963584025.1 of Labrus mixtus. Lineage (NCBI taxonomy): Eukaryota > Metazoa > Chordata > Actinopteri > Labriformes > Labridae > Labrus > Labrus mixtus. The sequence continues at coordinate 17,273,583 of NC_083619.1, read as the reverse complement.
AAACTCTTTAGACTGTCTTTCAGACGGTTTTTTAAAAAGCTCCCAAGAGTGGATCGTATTTTTAGACATTTTTTTCCTTAGGGGGAGTAACAAAAGGGATATTAAAGTAAATTATCTGAAAGAGCAGCTATGTTGGGCTTAAATTCTTTATTTTCTCAATCAGTCATCAGCTAAGGTGCATGTCTTAGTAATACTTAGGGTAATGCTTTTAAAGCAACCAGATTTTTCAGTGTCTGCTTTTCAGTTTTATGACTGTGTTTTTGTTGCATGTTATAAAGCATCACTCCTTGAAGTGAGTGAAGTAGAAGGGCAGCGTGAAAAGAGCCATGCAGCATGAAAGGAGAACACATAGTAGCAAGTTATTTTGACATTTCAATAATAACCTTTGGAATAAAATAACTGTTGGTATTGTACAATAATGGAGTGCCAACAGCCTAGGGGCTATGTTGTGCCCAAGTTGAAGCTAAAGTCCTCTTCGCAGCGGCTGTGGGTTCGAATCCGACCTCGGCACTTTGCAGCATGCCATCCCCTCGCTGTCCTATTCAATTAAGGCAAAAAGGCAAAAAAAAGAACAAACAAAAAATAAAGTATTGTACGATGATAAAATGGTCAGTTAAACCTTAAACTGAACAGTAAAGATGTTGTGTATGGTCGCATTAAATATAACAGTGAGTAGAAATGGCTATAATGCGTTGAATCCCTTCTCATGAATTCACTCTATTAAGACTTTACATAAGAAGCTTTTCAATTCAAAATCTGATCTTCATCTTTTCTCTGATGTTCTCATCTCACTCTAAATGAAGAAAGGCGGATTTATTTATTTGCATAATTTTTTGTATTCATTTTCTCTTCATAAGAAATAGAACATTGGCAGTAGTGTTTCCTCCTCTGTCTACCTTAGACATCAGCACTCCAAGCTCAAGTGCAGCAGATGTGTTTTACTCCTTGATTGAACGACACGTTTTAAAGTCTCTGAAACTAGCCGGTCTGACCCTGCATTTGTCCAGCCCTTAAGAGTATATGGTACTGATAGAAAAATCATGCAAAATGCCTGTTTCTTGATGCTTCCCTGTTTCCAGCTCAGTGACTTCTGACACTTCTGCATAATTCCAAATCAGTGTTCATAAGACTCATCCGGGGGAAGCTCAGATGTTTTTTTGACTGGTTTTTCTCCATTTGATTCCAGGGATTAAAGGGTGGGAAATGATAGATTTTACCCAAATAAGATTTGACTGGTGATGTGCTTGTCATGACTCAGTACCAGAGGAAATCATTCTGCTAAGGGATGCCAGCCTCCACAGCTAAACCACTGGGACAGAGAGGAAAATGTGTTTAATGGATGAATTCTGCTTTATGTTACTCATTAGCACTTAATTTTAATGATGTGCAAGGTGTCAAAAATATGCAGAATTAGCTTTTCCTTTGTGTTATCTTATTTCCCTCTGTTGCTAGGTTTGCATTAAACGTATTATCCATTTCTGAATATTTGGTTTATGAGATAAATTCAGTCTTATTTGTCTTTTTTAAAATATTTTCCTCTTTTCCTTTTCTTTTTTATTATTGCAGATAAAAACCATCAGAATGAAAAAAAAAATGCAATGGATTCCGGTACAGTATACAGGTGGCCATCTTTACCCACAGTGATAATTCTTCAGTTCATCCACATCAGAGCTCTGCCTCAGGGGACGGTGATGAAAACACAGATAGAGCCTGTGTAGTGCTTTAACTGACGGGTGGAGAAAAACCTGGAACTGGCACTTAAATCATAGCTTTCTTCCCCCAAAGTATATAAAGCAGTAAATCATATTTGTAACCTTTAATGGCCGGCTTTACATTTAAAAAATTCAAGGTAGAAGATGACCAAGTAGTGATTTATTACAGCATGTATTTAGAATTGTCCCAATCGGGATATTTATGATCACAGTTTTTATAGAGAAATTGCTCAATGAAGGACATCAATCATGATCCAGGGCTTTAGAATAGGGGTCACTAACAAAGGAAATCTGTCACATGTGACTTAAAATACTACCACTAGTTTGCTTTTGCTCCAAATGGCCAACAGATTTGTTATGGATAAATATAACAGAATCCACTAATGTATTTCAATATCCAAACATTATATAAAATACAACACTAAGGTCAAATGTTAACAAATGTGGCCATGAATGGGGAATTATTTGAAAATGTATGAGTAAAGTCAGAAAAGAGCCTTACCTTAATATACACGTTTTCCATTTTTCTGCCTAAATGCTTTGACATACCCCTTTTTATCTTGATTGGTGTTTTGATCCTCTTATCAAAATGGCTGTCAAATAGTTTGCAATTTTGTTTGGCATAAAGAATGAGTGTAAGTTTTTAGTCAGTGCAATTGGAATTGTAATAAGCCCCTTCTTAAGAACAAGGTCTATACTAGGCATGCAACAATTCTCAAAAAAATATTGAACCGTTCGATACGGCATACACGGTTCAATACTGACTTGTGAATTGCGGTTTTTACGGTTTGGCGTTTAACTAGTTTCCGCGCATTGTATTTCTCTCTAAATTGGCTCTGCCTGTGTGTGCCTGTGAGTGCCTGTGAGTCAGCGCGCAGGGATGAGGAGTCCCCGCCAAGTGAGTTAATAGCCAATCACCACGCGCTAAAGTTTGGCGACGCTGACAACAGCATTACTTTTAGCATGGCGAGCAGTGAGGAGCAGCTACGGCTTGAGGAGGCACCGCCGTCTTTAAAGTCAGTGGTGTGGGAACACTTCGCTTTCATTGTCGAGACTAATGACAAGGAAGAGAAAGCGGTGAACATAAAAATGACTGTCGGTAAACATTCTTTGACACGTATCGCCTACTTAAATGGAAACACTTCCAACATGACTTCCCATCTGCGACGCCATCACCCAGCGATATCATTGTCTGGAAGCAGGGTGACCAAACAGGTAACACCGTCATCCAAAAAGCAACAGTCCCTCGCCAGTGCCTTCGTTCAGACATACCCCACTTGTTCAGAGAAACACAAAAAAATAACAAACGCAGTGGGGGTATTCATCGCCAGGGATTTGCAGCCGTTTTCGGTTGTTGGAGATGTGGGCTTCCGTCATCTTATAAATATGCTGGATCCACGTTACAAAATACCCTCTCGCACATTTTTCAGCACAGAGGTAGTTCCTGACCTTTATGAAACAACGCGAAAGGTTATTGAAAACGAACTTGCTAAAGCACAGAGCCTTGCTCTCACGACAGACAGCTGGACCTCACGTGCAACAGAGAGTTACCTAACTGTGACCGTTCACTATCTGTGTGATTGGGAAATGAAGAGCGCAGTACTCCAGACCCGTCCCCTGTATGAAAGTCATACAAGTGCCCATTTGGCACAGGAGTTAACAAATGCAATAAATTTGTGGAAGTTGGAGAGGCCAAACACATCACTCCCTGTAACCACAGATAATGCAGCCAATATCGTCAATGCGATCCGTGAAGCTGATGGACTGGGGCCACAGATTGGTTGCTTTGCGCACGTAATCAACCTTGCAGCCAAGAAAGCAGTGTCAATCAACTCCGTGTCCCGTCTCCTGGGGAAGGTCAGAAAAATTGTGACTTTTTTTTCACAAAAGCACTACTGCGCACCACGTTTGACTGTGAAGCAAGAGATGTTAAACTTGCCAAGACACAAGTTAATTCATGATGTCACAACTAGGTAGAATACAATACATGACATGTTTGAAAGATACACAGAACAGCAGTCCGCCATCTACTCTGCCTTACTGGACAAAGGTCTGAAAACGTCTGTCAAGGACACAGCAATGTTGAATGATAGTGAGCAGAAACTTGCAGAAGCACTGATTCAACTACTCAAACCACTGAAATCAGTGACAACTCTCATGAGCAGTGAAACAACCCCCACCATATCGATGATCCTTCCTCTTAAAGAGATGATTCTCAAATCCATGTCATCAGGAGGTGATGACAGTGCAACAGTCAAAGAAGCCAAAGCAGCCATAAGACATGACCTGGAAAGGAGGTACATTGACCCTGATCTTCATGATAGTGGTGGGCGATATAACGATATTAGATCGTGAAGGATTTCAACTTGCTGACGATCTGCCAAAGCAGAGAGATCGTAGAATCGGGCTAATGTGTTTATTCTATCATGCTGCAGTTTATGCTCCGACACAGACGCGTCTCCCTCCCTCCTTTTTTGCTCCGTAGCGGTGAAAAAGAAACTTAAAAGTAAAATCTGCAAAAACAACTTCATCCCGGTTAAATGCAACTGTTGTGATATTTTTCCAAACCGACACACTGTGAGCAACAGTTAACTTATCCGCATTGTTTGCACAGTTAAGTTTACATCTCGGATAGCGACTCAAGAAACCGTTTAACGAGCCGGAGAGACGTTAACAGTCTGCAGAGAGTCAGACAGAGCGGAGCTCAGACAGTCAGTGAGTGGAGATATAACCCCGGTGTTTAAAATGTTGCTGTCGGTGTTTTCTGCTCTCTCTCAGTTTTTAAAAGTTACTTATCAAGCTTCTCCACCCGAAGCTCACCTGTTGTGATAACTGAATTTATAGGGTTTACACTAAATGACGTTACAAAGCAGCAGGCAGGTGAGAGTGAGTAACCATGGTGACTGTCTGTCTGTCAATCAACGATGACTTCATTAAACTCTTCTGTCAGTAAAACTTACTTTGATCATGTGTTACAGAATTAACACATTATGTATTATGTTTGATTATATATAAACCAAACTAAAGTTAGTCCAATGATGTCATAAAAAACAACAAAGGCTGCAGAGCCTGTATGAAGCTTCAGCTGTAGGAACTCTGCAGGGCTAAATAGAACAGAAACACAAGAACTCGAAGTCTACATGTTTTTAAATGAATGCATCAATGCGTGAAAATGTTCCTGATGAACATAAAAAGAGGACACATTACTAAATCATAATTTCAAAGTGGTGCAGAAAACCTTCAATTTGTGCATAAATATTGATCAAATTGAGGGAAAGACATTTCTGTTGCTAAAGATGTTTTGGGTGAGAGACCTCCAGACCCCCTTCAAAGATGTTTTTCAAATAGATTAAACTTGTCAGCACAAGTCTAAAGATCAGTATGAAAAAAATCGTGATAAAATTGTGATTGGGATTTTGCCCCAAAAGAATCGTGATATGATATTTTTCCCATATCGCCCACCTCTACTTCATGACTACCTCCAAAAGGCCACAGCCCTGGACCCCAGGTTTAAATCCCTGCCTTACCTTGATGACAGCATTCGTGACAGGCTCTTCAGGAATCTCATCGATGAAATTCTGGAGCATGAACAGGAGGTATTATTTGATTACCATGTTTTTATTTAAAAAATGTGGTTTGATTGTTTTTACATATAATTAGATGTATTCTTGTCACTGATATTTTAACAATTGTAGTATGTTATACACTGTAGTTGTGTAATTATATTAAAGGGCCATTCTCTTTGTAACACAGGGTCAAGCAAAGAGTCCTGTGCCATACCTAAGGGAAGAAAATACATCCTCTCCCCCTCCCAAGAAGAAGACTGCAATGTCAGAGCTTTTTGGGGAGCTCTTCAGAACAGAGGAACAGACAAGGCCCATTGCCCAGATCATTGAGGAGGAAGTCACCACATACAAGTTGGCAGACTGCATTCATGTGGATGCTGATCCATTCATGTGGTGGAAAACAAACAATTGAAAGTACCCCCATGTAGCAAAACTTGCACAACAACATCTCTGTGTCCAGGGAACCTCTGTTGCAAGTGAGATAATTTTCTCCACTGCAGGTGACATTGTAAGTGCAAATCGCTTTCGCCGTAACGCAGAGAATGTCGACAAGCTTATCTTTTTACAGAAGAACCTCAAAATACAGGAATAGATAGCTGACCAAACTGATATTGCACTTTACAATCTTAATGTAGGCCACTGAGTACAGCTTTATTTATTTAAAATGACCAATTTAAGCTTACTGAAGTACAGGTTTGTTAATTGAAATGGTCAATATATGTTTACTGAAGTACAGGTTTGTTAATTGAAATGGTCAATTTATGTTTACTGAAGTACAGGTTTATTTATTTGAAATAGCCAATTTATGTTTACTGAAGTACAGGTTTATTTATTTGAAATAGCCAATTTATGTTTACTGAAGTACAGGTTTATTTATTGAAAGTAGTGAATTTTTGTTTATTATTTATTTTACTTTTGAATTAATATTTCCATAGTTTGTATATGGGCTACCGGCAGCTGTGGGCTGCCAGGGTTAAGCACTTGTCCTTTGGAAGTGTTATTTTATTTTATATGTATTTTATATAGTTTTGTTTATTTTATACCATGAATACACCATACACAAGGAATATGTATGAATTTGTTTTTGCTTCAAAGTAAAATAAATAGTTTTGAAATGAAAAAAGTAGCTGTCTTTCTTTATCTATTGCTATTCTGTAAAATTAGCCGACAACACTTAGCACTGGAAACACTTTAACGGCCCGGGCCATCAGAACCGAACCGTGAACCGTGAACTGTGACCAAAAAAACGAGGTGCGTATTGAACTGTGGGCTGACTGTATTGTTGCATCCCTAGTCTATACTGTAGGGCGCCACAGGAATGAGTCCTCAAACCAGGAAGTAAGTTAGCATTTGAGCGCCATGAGGTCTATCCTCTAAAAGTCAATGGGAAATATGAACGTCTGTGGTTAACACAAGCTTAAGAGATGTTGGCGTTTTGTTAGATGACATAAACTACGTTAGGCAATGCAAAAATCCTTTAGGCAAATTCTCAAAAGACCCCATGGCGATGCTAGTTCCGGGTTGGCCTACAAAAATATGTCATTTGGTTTGTTCCCAATTGTGTTTATGAATTTTGTATTCAAACTGATAAGCAAAGCTATTATAATGCATGTTTAATGGAATTCTTAGTAACTACATTATTTATGTGGTTCTTGGATTCTTGTAACTTTCATAGACTTTCAGAGAGGATTTTGCTTGGTACAACTGCATCTAGTTTATTACTATGAGGACACGGATACAGGCCTAGAGATTTAGACATCCAAATTGGAATGTTGTACGGATAAATCAAGATTGCATATTTTTCACATACAGGAATGACATGTACACACTCTCAGACATATAGGATTAACTGCAGATTTGTTAAACACGCTTACAAAACCCCATCCCATTTCTATCATGACGCAGATTCAATTGTTTCAAGTAATCATTACCAGAAATTTGGATTGTATGTCAAAGCATTTAAGATGTTTCAATCAAAATGTTTCAAGTAATGGAATAGCTGTGTGTCAATGTTTTCAAGGAAAATTAGTGAATACAAACAGAATTTCAGCAAGGTCTTGAAACGTCCTTTGGTTTCCATACACGTCCCACTCGGAGCGATGGGCGTCATCAGCACTGATTCAGGGATAATTGTTCCATATAGTCGTCTGTGACTGCCGGTTATACAGACCACTGGTTTAATTTCTAATCAATCTGAATGAATGATAAGCTGCTGTCAGCTCTATTACAAATACAGACTTGACCATTACATTTTTAATTAACCCCAAGTACAACATATCGGAGCGCTCTCCCAGATGTCACCATGTATAACTCTGGGTAATAGAATAAAATGCCTCCACGTATTTCACATACTGAATTCAAAATCGTTTTGGAAAATGACGTCTTAGGCCTGATGAGAGCAGAGTTTGTACTACTTTCAAGTGATTAAGGCAATGTCTTTTTTCAACCCTAGTTTCCATGGAAACATGACTTGATGGGCACAATGTTTGCATGTGTGTATAAGAGACTGATTTAATTGTGTGTGTGTGTGTGTGTGTGTGTGTGTGTGTGTGTGTGTGTGTGTGTGTGTGTGTGTGTGTTTACGTTTTCACAAAGTCAAGATTAGGAAAGAGATATAGCTGCAAGCAAACCCCAAAAAGTTTCCTTTGTGTTAAATAAACATATTCTGCAATAAGATCCCAGTTACCCTGGCAACCAGGAGCATACAGAACAAATCCAATATAAGTTTATTTGTCAAACATATTCATATATTTCAAAGACAATGTGTTGACCGAAAGGTATTAAAATGTGTTGTGCTACTACTTAAAGAAACAACATATCTTCTGAATTAAATCATAAAATGACCCGACTATATCATCAGACATTAAGGAAACATGATTGAATTGCTGGCTTCTCCTGCAACAATGCAGCAGCCAGTTTGTCCTAAATCTAATTTTGATTCCAGACCAGAATGGTCTTTATTTGTTTGACCAGACAAGGTAGGCGGTTTCAAGGCACCCCGAAACAGCCGATTCAGATGCCCCTCGCTTTGTCAGATATGAGAGCAGTTATCAGGTCAAACCAACAGGTATTGCAGTGATGGAAACAGGCAAGAGAACTGCATGTAACTGATTCTTACCGACCTAAAAAGCCTTGGCATTTTTCTAATAAGCTCCATGACCAGAAATATTGTAAAATCAGAATCAATATTGGAGATGTTTTTGATAAATGGAGAGAGGTAAGATACTGAAGCATCCATGTCTCCGACATTGGCAACCGCATGCGCATCGACTCTAGGGGGGAGGGGCGGGGGTTTGCTGAATTTTGAATTTAAAACACTACAAATCAGAGCTCCTCTAACAAAATTGCTTTATTTAATTTTAACAAAACAGTGTGTATCAGACACATGTGAGTGGACAAAAGCAACATAGTGTCTTTTAGGCCGAATGTGAATTCCAGTGCAGTGAGAGAGCTTTACAGCTTTACAAACAAAAACCTCTTGGAAAGCTGAATGGAGGACAGTTGCAAAGGGAAGACCTATTTGATGAATAATGCAGTCATAATCAAGACAATCGCAAAAATCTTCCCAGTACATTTTTGCACATGATTCTCAGGTTTAATATGCATTTTTTTATAGGATGTCCATCACTACTTTTACTCACTGAAATGTTTTAAGCACAGGAATTAAAACAGCCATATAAAAGCGTACATCCTTAAAATGTAAACGTACAATACCATATGATACCATATGGCACAGTATGATACAACACTTCATTGTCCTCAGAGGAAAGTTTGTGTTCAACTTCCTTATCTTGTCTTTGATGTGAGTACTGCTTACATTTATCTGCCTCCACTGTGGTTCTCAATAATTTAAAAACAATAAAAACAAACTAACAACAACCCACACAGTGAAACACAGTGACAACAGGAGATTGGAAAACAAAAAAAAATAATATCAGTTTCAAAAAGTAATGATTGTAAAACTTTTGTATTTCATTGAAATTTTGAGCGTTATAAGGACACAGTTATATTTTGATTGTGCTAATTTGTTTTTAAATAAGTTAAAGGCTTGATATGCGATTTTTTTGATCCAGCAGATGTCGCCCTTGAGCACCAGTATGAAACCAAAACAACTTGCACTGCATTGTTGTGTTAGCATGCTAATGCTAGCGATCTTTATAATGCTCGTATCTTCACACTGCATGTAAATTTACCTGAAATGACCGTGCAGTGAGTACAGTATGTTATTCTTCTTTTCTCTAGTCCCTCAATTAAACAACTTTTATACGCGAGGGGATGAGTCAGCCGGCCGTCCCGACGATGTAAACAAACTGAAGATAGGACTCGGAAAAAAACTCGGAAAGCATCACAGACAGTGGGACTCGGGTGTTACACCCATTGTAGACAGTCATTTTCAGAGGATATACTTGATTTCTATTACATTTAAGTGCGACAAATCGCATATTAAGCCTTTAAGCTAATTACATAAAGATTAACACAAAACAATAAGAGGGTATTTTTTGTCATGAATTCAGGATCAGCGAAAAGAAAAACATGTTAAATCATTCACTGTTATACAGATCTTTCTCACCTCATTGTACATAATAAACGCACATGCTGCAAGACTGTGATGGAAAGAGGGTATGGTGGGGCTGAGGAGCCAATAAATTCTCTTGATCCTAATTGCACTGTCCTGCTGGGGAAAACATGTACATCATTACAGCCATTAGTTATAATAATAGCCAATTTAGGGCAGAGCTAGCATGCACCAGGGGGCCAGCGCCTATCAGCTAACATGGGCTGGTTATGCAACTGTCGTCACATGCGACAAGCCGCAGCTCCTTTCCCCCTTTCACAGGACAATGTGACCGCCTGCTTTGATTTCCCTGGCCCCATGTGGGATTGCATTGTGAGGTGTAGAAATTGTATTCTTTCCCGGGACAAAGTGATTTATGATTGGTGGATGGTTGCCACGTGTCACAGGTTAACGACCATGTATGATGGATAGAGACAAAGCTCGTGGGGGTGGGGGGGGGGGGGGGGGGGACTTCCAGAACTTTGGAGGAGTCTCTGTGGCTTGAAATCCCTTCAATACTAATTGAAACAACTTTCAAATATATTTCTGGCCGCTTTTCTTTATTTTTGGTCTGGTTCTATCTTTAAAAAAAATCACAGGCTGGCTTTACAAAAGAGCGAAGACTAATCCTCTGAGCACATCCTTCCTCCCTGGTACATCTATTATACTGTTCTCTCAGGGTATACACACTGCAGCAGCGGAGCAGAGGAGGTCATCAGTAGTTCAGGCAGCAATTAACTCTGTGCCATTAATTGCTGATTTCAGAAGAATAAACTGTTCAGAAAAATAAGGAGCACAGTGGTATTTGGAAGGCTATGGTTTGATTGGCTTTCATGGTGGCTTAAACTGAACCAGCTCATGCATAATGGCTAACACTATGCATAAGTATGCCATTAGGTCCCTTTTTGCATATATAGGGAAGCATTTAGGAGGACTGTATATAATCTAATATGCCCTGTGTACATTTAATACGCTGGAAAAAGGATTTTATTTTATTATTCATCCAGGTAGCCCATTAGTTATCCTTGACTTTCATTCAAATTAATTTAGCCCTCAGCACCCAGAGAAAGACATAGCTAATCACTATGCATTGCCCGATACATTATGGTAGTACAGGATGTGTACAAGCACAGGTCAAGAGGTGCAGGTCACTTACAACCTCTGTCGGCCAGGGGTTGCATGGGTGAACCTGGATGTGATCTCTTGAGGCCTGCGAGGGGCAGGAAAAAAGGAGGGGCCGTCACCAATGCAAAAGAGAGATTAAGAGCTCTTTGCCTCTCAGAGGGAAGTGATTCTGAGGCAGAGCCTTCTCTCTACAATTAGCTCAAGGACTGAACTTTATTCTTTTGTAGCAGAAGAAGAAAGGACACTGTTGATTCATTTAGACAGAATAGAGTTTGCGGCCTATGAACCATTTTGGAAATGACATAGAAGAAACTAATCACAGAAAATCCAGCAGCCTCAAAGACAAGAGAATAGAAATGACAGGCTAATTAGTTTGGTTCCAGCCGGGTTTAGGACAAAAAAAGTCCTGATGCTGTGCAGTGAACTGGCATGTAATGATGCAGCAGTAAGATTGCCAGCGTGGCCCTGAGACCCAGAATTTTCTGGAGGCATGGGAGGAAAGAAAGCAAAGCTGTCCCCCATGACTTAACAATGTTTGTTTCACCATCTGATATTTGACATAATGAGCAAAAGAAAAATCTGTGTGCTCATTTGTGCATGTGTGTGCAGGCTAGTAATTTTCTAGCATAAGCATAGATTAGGTAGGTGGTAACAAATGGGGGGAAGAAACTGGGGGCTCCATCTGGTGCTTGGCACTACAACTTCCCCTGTCAACAATCCCTAATCACTGGAGACAGGGCCTATTAAAGGACACAGACTGAGATGTCCGGCTCTCAACGGGGGCCCCCTCTGAGTGCAAATCACTACTCTCAGTGTGTTAAATAAAGAGATGGCTGCAGCCCTCTGTCTTGTCAGCACAGGTCATTAGCCAGTGCAAATATGTTATGTTGTGACATTAAGGCTAAAGGATTTGGAGTAATGTAACAGCAGACCTATTAGGAAGAAGGGAAATGTAAATAAATTACAGGAAAATCCTCAAATAAATGTACGTTTTCCTGTTCAATGGAGGGAGAAGAACCCAAGCTAATTTTGTACTGAACTAAAGCAAACACTGTCTTATTACTTTGTGTTAAAGATCTGAGGTCTTTAAGGACTAATAGGATTCAGATTAAGTATAAAATATTATGGTTGAGTTAACAATTATAACAACAATTATTAAATTGCAAAATTGGAAAAATAAGGAAGCACCTACATTTCAAAAATGGAAAGCACTGATGAAATATATGTTGAGTATTGAGAGGACAGTGTCAAAGGAAAACAATGTAACAGTATATGGAGCACGATTTATGAAGCTCAACCAGCGTCCAAAAACTCAAATGACCCCTTCAATCTGTCCTGGTGTATGTCAGTTGATGTGTATGCATGTGTCTGTGTGCGGGCGTTTGTGTGTTGTTTGTAATTGTAATTGTTGGTGTTTGCATATTGTGGATAAGTATATATTTATTTATGTTTGTGGGTGAGGGATGGAGTACAACCTATGAGACAGGTTTTGATGCAGATGAATGGTAGTTGTGTCTATCAATTAAATTAAATTTGTATTTTTCTTCCTTTTCTTAGGGAACTCTGATTATTAATTATGTTGTAACATCGTATGTACTGATGTACTCAGACCCTCACTCATTCAATAGTTAAAATTATATTTTAAAAAAAGTTTACAATAACAAAAATAAATTGTATGTTTTTCATAATTTGTCACGTACTTTGCAAGAGTGAAGCCAGGATTTTATCTGGTCTTTCTTATCAAATACTACTACGGTCATTTGGATGTTGGAGTGATTCAAATGGACGGGACACTTTTTTAAGTTATGATAAATATTTTAAGAAAGTCAGGATCACCAGGCCACTTCTTGATGTTCAGATTTTAAGTGAAAGTGACAGCTGACCGCCTCAATCATCATGTTGTAATTAAAAAAACATGGATGTCAACCAATTCAAGAGGAAAAAAAGTACTCATAATTTTAAGCGCTTTGGGCTGAAGTGGCCTCCAGTTTATCTCTGCTGAAAAAATGTAGCATTAACACTTCCTGTGCACCACATGCATATAAGTCTTTCTGTCGTTTTTACGTCACACAAAATGCTCTGTTGTCTAAAAAATGATCATTTCCAGAACAAGGGGAGGGAAATAGTAAGAGACTGAGCTAGAAAAGAAATGAAATCTTACAGAGAAAAAAATGTTTTGATTGCTTTCACAAAGTTCTGGTTAAATAGGGATTTAAAGATCTAGTAATCAGTCATTCAGGCTGTATCACACATACCCCTTACTGCTTCACAGCAGACTGCCGACGGCAAGCAATTGTACAAAAAAAGGGGGGCTGAAAGAAAAATGAAAATAACATTTCCCTGGAGTCTATGGTTTAATAATCAACGAAAAATACAGAGCTGAAAAACTCTTCTCAGTGACGTGCTGCATTTTACAAACTCTTTCTTGTTAAGGGTATCACACCTTTCTGTGGAGAAAGAACATGTTTAACACATAACACATGTCACTTATCTTTTGTGTGTATGAGGATAGCCGACAGATGTCTGTGGCTTCACCTGATTGGCCATATTTTTATATTCTGAGTAAAAGAGCATGCCATCTGTATCTGTAAGAGTTGTATTTTTATTGCCATTCAGGAAGTCTTTTGCATTGTGTTTATTTTGCAAGTTGGTATCACAGTGAAGATTTATTGCGCACTGCTAATAAAAACAGAGGGCAGTGTGATGTCACACAATGTGCAGATTGAGGCAATGCATGTCACATGTCTCTCCTCCTGGATTTTAAAACTGAACATGAGTAGGATGCATACTTTTATTTTTTCTGACTGTGGGGACATCTGATGTTTTCTCTTCACAGATGAGGACATTTTGCAGGTGAAACAAAACTTATTTAGGTAGATACAGGAATTAAGGGTGGTGCTGATCTGAATAAACAATATGACAAACAATACTTTGTTTGATTGATTCAAGAGTTTGTGCTTCATATTAGCTACAAAACACAGATATTTAAATCTACTCTTCAGGGTTAGGGTTAGGGTTAGGGGTTAGGGTAATGTAGTGTGAGGGCTTTAAAATAAACATATTGGTAAATGCTAAATGGACTTGAGCTTGTTTAGCACTTTTCTAGTCTTCTGACTACTCAAAGCGCTTTTACACCGCAGATTACACCTACCCATTCAACCCCATTCACACACTGATGGCCGAGGTTGCTATGTAAAGTGACCATCAGAATTAACTGATCCCATTCATACACGCAGCCGCCGAAACAGCAAGAGCAACTTGGGGTTAAGCGCCTTGCCTAAGGATACATCAGATATGTAGCTGCAGGAGCTGGGGATGAGACCCCCAACCTTCTAGGTGAGAGACGATCAATTTTACCGACTGAGCCACAGCCGCCCTCATATTGCATCCGCTATCAAAGTTAGCCATTAAACAACGTGTTGATTGTCAACCAAACATCGATTTTGATTTGAAAAGATAAACAGACACTTTGCAACACAACTCAAAAAGCTCAAGTACACTGAGATATAAAAATGATGTATATGTTGAATCTCAATGATCAGTGAAGAATTGTGTCTCCAAATGTTCAAGATGGATTTATGTTTGTGTGTCGATACCACTTAGAGCCGGCCTCTCTCTGTCCAGTCTTCCATTTAACCTCGAGAGCTTTTACTTCAGGTTAATGTGTGCTGTTGAATGAGAGAGCTTATTGGGTTGTGTGTAAGTGGATTTGGCTGCGGCGATGACCGAGGCTTTGCACCAGAGACCTCTCAGACAACACATTTTAAAAGCAGGGAAAGCCAGTTCTGACCACCTGTCAACTTAAAAGCCATTAAAACAAACAGCACGATGAGAGATGCAGGGCGAATATTGACTCTCTTTTTCTCTGGGGAAAACACAGCAGAAGGAAATAGAGGAATGTCAGAGAAATGTGAAGAGGGGAGAGACACAGGTTGTTTCCAAAGGAAAAAGAAATCCACAAACAAAAACAGGCTTTTGTAGAGAATATTGATAGTTTCTCCTCAGAGACAGATATGCCAACAAGCTGAAATGTCTTATAGTTATCACAGCCTGTGGTTACAAAAACACAACCCCAACACTATATCTGCTCCTGTCCCTTTCTGCATCCATCATTTCCTTTCATGTTAGCTCTGCAGGATAAACTATTTAGAGGACAAAAAGGGCGGTCTGTGTTCATTCTGCGAAGCTCCAAACTTTTAATTAGGACAAGCCACGAAACAACAACAACATTAACAATAGAATACAAAAACAATAAAAGGGTAATTATCGTGAAGCCATACTCTGGCTGCCAAGAACACCATAAAACTAATTACCAATGGCTGACAGCAGATGGTTTGGGGGTGGCAAGTTAAACTAGGAAGGTATATGTATATCAGAAGAGGAGCTGTTGATTCCAAAACAAAGCTGTGTTTGTAGTTCTGCCGAGTCTTTGTCTTTGCTGCAGCAACATTTGGAGTGACAGAGAAGTACAATGATTGACGGTTTCTTTTTAGAATTCAATTAAGGCAGCAAGCTGGCAGGATATTCAGCCCAACTCTCACGCAAAACTCTTTTTCACTCTTATGTGATAGAAGATAAGAGAAGCGAGAATCAGAAACCCCTTTCACACACACTGCACTCCTGGAGATTTCCTAACGTTGTCCAGGTGGGTTGCATATTTGTTCACACCAACCTGAAGTGGACTTCCTCCTACCAGCCCCCGATTAAAGGCAGGGTTGGTAATTTTCTCCAGATACACTTTTTAAGATTTTGGTTGAAATCGCCTCTAGGTCCTCCTGACAGACATTAATAATTCATGCACTCTGAAAAAGGAACAAAGAAAATCCCTCATCTGTAGCAGTTGTAAGCATGTAAATGATGAACCAATCAGGTCTCCCTGTCTCCCTGCTCGTTCTCTACCCCATGCATGCACAAGCCCACACTCAAAGCACGAGCTGAGCTCCACTTCTTGACCAATGGCGCTTGTGCATGTAGGTGAGGGGCGTGGCTTTTGAGGGAGCACAGACGGGAGTGGGTGGGTGCAGACGCAGCAATGAGGGAATGCTACTTCCAGAAAAATACCAACCCTGCCTTTAAATGTCAACATGAAGTCATGGTGAACTGATGTGGTGAACATAGTGGAAACGTTTGACGACGTTAATGTCGAGCAAAGTTTCGCTGCTTTCTACTCTTTACTCCTTGTCTCAGTTACCTCAAATATGTTTTCAAATGTAGTGTTTCATGTGTATGTTGGATGCATCCGTGTACATGTTGTAGAGAAATTAACCCAGAAACAGTCTTCAGTGTGCAAGACTTCTAAGACTCCTATAAAAGTGTGTCTGACACAATCTCCTGCTGTGTGGAAAATGTGTGTAAGGCAGTTCCTCAAACTTCAGGAGTTGATTGTCCTGAAATAGTCTGGAAATTGCGCAAGGGACTGCAGTGCAACTAGGACTTTTAACCTTTAAAGTCCCCATGAAACTGAACTTTGAGACTTCTGAAACAGGATAGAACCTATAGAACCAATCGCAAGAGAAGGAGGGACCTAACGTGGGATAAATTTGATTTGATTGTTAGCTAAATATTTCCAGTTACGGTTATGTTGATCTAAAAATACTCAGATAGTGACTTATTGAAATAGATTTGGCAGATTTCATTAAGGGCATTTTAAACATTTTTGAAGTACTTTCAGATGTCATGAGAAGTGACTATTATCTGACACCTAGAGTTCAAGAGGAGTTTAAAGTTGAGGAAAGGCAACTGAATCTGTCAATTAAAGTGCAGAACAAGTAAACATGGCCGTGTAAAAGCAAACACCCAAGGCGTGATTTCCAGTTTCCTGTACGCCATGTCACACTGCTGATGGTGAGGTTTATTTATGTGAGAGTAGAGTTATAACACGTTGGCAGCCAGTTTAAAGATTCCATTTTTTCATTCAGTATAAAGCTGTCGAGCCATTATCCATCTTGCTTTTAAAAGTCGGTCTTTTCTCCTTATATGGTCATGTTTAGCCTGCCTGTAGAATGAAATAGGGCTCTACTTATTGAGTTTCAGGACTGATCGCTCAGGGCCCATTTAAAAAGGCAGAACCTGGAACATGTTGAGGACACCACTTTATATTCCTGAAAGCATCATGGCTGCATTCCAAAAGCACTGGAATAAATGTAATTAACAATTATGGTCTGCCCTGCTTGACATCTCATTATTTGAGCTTTCCTGATGTCCTTCGCCTTTCCTGTCTGCATCTGTTCTCCTCTGCCGTGGAAATGTTTTAGTCAGTCAAAACACACAAAGACAGCTGTTGGGGAGGAGCGGCAAGACAGACAAGAGTCTAAAGGCAACGCTTGTGTTTAAGTACATTTTTGGCTTGGGCATCAAAACCTAGGGGGGTTGAAAGAACTTCCAGCAAACAAGTGGATTAGAAAATCCATTTGTGAGCCCCTGACACTGTGCTGCCTGCTGATATTCTGACATAAAAAGAGTAGGTGGGTATGTGGTATGCACACATCAAACACACAGTCAAACATGGATGTCTGCGGCAAGCCATTAGGCCCAGGTGAAGTGGCTGATGGATGATATCTCTGTCTGCCCCGAATCGCTCACATTCAGCTTGCGTGACTGGATGAGGTCTTGTAGAACTTCTCAAAGTCATCGAGTGAGCTGACTGTCTACTCTAGCTCACCTCTGAGCACAGTGACAGAAATACATTTTTCTCTCTTTTTCTCTTTGTGTTTAATGCAATTGCCTTAGGCTTGGCTTATAAAATGACTTGCCTGCATTTCATCCATACATGTTACAAAAGAGGATTCTTAAAAAGCCGTGTTATTTACATGCAAAGGCAGATCTCTAGTTTGTCTTTTTCACTGCTTTCTTAACTTAACCGCCAAAAATGTGAGCTATTCCAGAGCCTCCAAAACTGGCTAAATTGCAGTACCACTTATTGGTGAGGATGACAGTCCATGCAACAATCTAATTCAATGACTGGCAGAAAGTGCAAAGTATGGACTAAAGTTTTTCAAACATTTTAATCGCATGGTATAAAAAGGTACTCAGTATAAGTCTATTCATAGTTTACTCAAGTACAGAAAAACTCAAGTCAAGGTATCAGAATCAGTTTTGGTAAATATAATCAAATAAATTATCCATAAGACAAACTGAGGGACACTGTACTAAATTAGCAGTATATTGATTTAAATTCTAAAAGGCCATCTACCTGATGCATCTGCAGGCAAAGAATAACCTTGTATCTCATCCAGTGATCTCAATATAAAATCAGGACAACATTCTTCACTGTTGTCGGGCGTGTGCATCAAAGAAAAATTATGCATGACTGATGAAACACTTGCAGAACGAGTTTTAAGCACACTACAGTGAGTTGACAGAGCAGTTCTAACATGGTCATACAGAAGGCTCTTCATTACTCCAGACAAGCTTCATTTTTGATTCAAGGCCAATCCCACTTACCAGTTAAATTATTCAGTCTGTTTTTAGAGAAGTGTGCACTGTAAGTGTGATAAGGAGTGGGCATTTTAAAGAGAGCCCACATAATTAAAGTAATAAGAAATCGCTTGGCAACTATTGTTAAAATTAGGGGCCAATACAAAATACTTAACTAGAAAAGTATAACTTACTATCTAAATGAACACAGTTTTTCAATGACTTGCTGTCATCTTAATTACACATCATGAAAATGATCAATATTTACTATGGCCATCAGAGGACTTTAGTACATTTAAATATTTCATCTGGCCAAGTATTTATTACGTATGATCAGTGTCTATCAGAAGCTCAGGGAGCTATAAGTTCCCCAAGAAATGCAAAGTAGATATAAATGTTTCACAATGTCTACCATGTCAAGAGTTCTTCTCAATTTCTCTCTTTCTCTCTCTCTCTCGTGTACTTGTCTTCCGCCATAAAAGAGGAAACCCAAACCTCTATATGTTTGGATTTAGTGACTTTGACACTTGTACAAAGTGATTCTTTCAAAATCTAGATTATTACTCTTGCCGTTTTTTTGTTGTATTCTCCAGCTTCAAGACTTACACATTGCTCTTTTGGTTGCCTCTATGAAGTAGTTTGCCGAATCACATTGTACCACTGTTAAGAAATGCTCCTATGAAAGACCCATAAATAAGATATCTACACAATAAGAAGGGCCGGATGAAGCAATTTATTTTTACTCAACAGGTAAATGAAACACTTTTGGTTGCTTTAAAGTCTTAAACAAACCAAAACGGTGGTTGGTTTTTGATCATTAGCATGTAGCAAATTTGTTTAAATATATAGTTGCTTGTAAAGACGATGACTTTGAAAGTGATGACAAAGGTGTTTTGTGAAAATGCATCAATATATATCCAAAAAGATGATACTATCTTAGATGGTGAATTCATCATCCTACCTCAACAGATCAAATTTAGAATGATTTTGCATGAAGCTGACTAAGTGAGTAAGTACTTTTTTAACATCTTGCTCCTAAAAAGCTAGTTCGATATCCCGACTTTCAGTTCCAATGTTACCCAGAATAGAACGGGTGTTTACAGCTACATTAAAGGTGGCCTCTTTTTGTCAGAAATCTATGATTCTCCGTGCCTCACTATTCAAGCTTGAATAGCTCAGGAGCTAGAAACTTTTTTATTTCAAGTCAAGATCTCATAACTCCAGAAACATTTACTTTCAATGCCTCAGCTTTTCACCATCCGGCTGCATCATATCAATGTTTACAGCATGTCTAGATGTAAGACGTTTTGTAAGTAAGTAGGGTAAGGAGTATTTTTCTCCCACGACAGCAGGTATCCTTGCTAAGAGAGAAAAAGAAGATACACTTAGAACGGATCAATATCGCCTCAGACCCAAGTAGGAATGGATGACACGTCTGACCCGCCGAACTTGTTGGAACAAAAAGTCATCTGACCATTATCGGAGCACTTGTGCGACATGTCAACAGTAGCAGAGTGCAAAAGGACAGAGCCTCTCGAGCTGCTTGTGGAGGACACAGACTCTCTCAAAAGTAAATCAATGTTGCAAGTAGCCAGCCAAAATCACTCTGACTATTTAATTTTGTCGAATGCTTGAAAACATATTACACACACATAACACTGACTGAGAAGACCGAGTAGACCGTTTTTTGTTTAATTGCTGCCAGTCAATAAGTTTTTGTTAATAGATTTGATGGAGACTGTTCATGTAGGCTGCTTTTAATCAAACCACTTCATTGTATTGATCAGTTCAAAATGTACACTTGTCTTCCTCTTCCAGACAAGAGATATTTTGCTCAGGGGAAACTGTCCTATAATTAAGAACCTGAAAACCATTAAAGTAGACAGTAGCTCGAGCCTCTTTAGTTTGGTGTGCAGAGCCTGTGATAGTCCATTACTTTGATCTACAGGTCACAGAGGAACAAAACTCAATAGGCAGGCTTAGACGCTGTTATGAGCTGTATCAAGTTCAGGTGGTGCCGACTCAAAATCCATGACTTTTCTACAGTAAATCAGCTGTAATTTCTCAATACGATGGAGAAGGCAGATAAAAATAGCTTTAAACTGTCACAGTGCATCACTTCAGTAATACAGCTGAGCGGCTCGATGGTGGCAGAATAAATGAATAGGAAGCCCCAACTCCAAACAGCTCCATCTAAATCCCCATAAAAAGATAACTGCGATTCACATTTGAATTTCAGTGTTTTTTGTTTTTTTTTGCTGGTGTGCCAAAGTTGAGGTTCCTGAACAGCGAGGACAGATTGGCAGACGCTGCTATATAAAGGACGCTGCTATTCCATCTTGTTACTCTGAAGCATATGTCCTTTTATAACCACTTCAACTGTCAGTTAAGCATAAGCACCAAAATTATATAATATTTTAAAACTTTGTTTATGAAGTTTTCAGTCAACCTTAGACAGCCGCTTTGTATTGACAAACTTCATTACCTGTCTTTACAAGACAACGGTTTATCAAAATGTTTATTTCATACAGAATTAAGGTCACAAATTAACAAACATAAATTTCTGTCTACTACCTGCTTTTTGTAAAGTGTCTCGAGATGACACTTCTTATGAATTGGCGCTATACAAATAAAGATTGATTCATTGATTGATTCCAAGGCCCAAAAGGATACGTAACCCGGAGTCTCATCCAAATTGGACGTACCCAGAAGACTTCCAAAGGGAGGTGGCCAGGAGGCATCTAATCAGATGCACAAACACTTTCTGTGTGTGACTGCTCTTTGGTGGGACTTGTCTGTTTGGACAGTAACGGTGCTGTGGAAAAGAATTTCCCCTTGGGGACAATAAAGTCTAAAGTCTAAAATCTAAAGTCTAAGTCTAAACCACCTTAATTGGGTCCTTTTGATTAGGAATGGGCAGCGTTGGGCACATTACTGAATATTAGTAACTAGTTACAGTTATTAGTAACTACTATCACAAAGTAACTGAGAGCATGTAAGTTAAGTGGGAAAGTATTTTAGCTTTATTTTTGCTTCAATGCTCATATTAATGTTCACATTATTAAGTGTTGCTGTGGCCGAATTCTGCTGTGACAACTTGCAAATTTCAAATAACACTGTAGTCATTTTTAATTTGTAGGTATCTTACTGATTAGATCTTCAACTGACTCAACAGTTGACATGAAGCACGACACCAACAACAACACACCTCTATCTGTCCATCAGTCTACTAGTCTAGCTTACAGGTCATGAAGTAGGCGGCGGTGTTTGAAATCAAGTCGGCTGTTTGTTTGAAGTGTCTCCTCCTAGGTCGTCCGACTACCGTGAGCTGCACCTGGGACATTGGTTAGGGTTTGAACGTAGATGGACTAGATTGATTAACTCTCAGCCTCCTGCATTTAATACAGTCCCTTGAAATGTTCAGCCACCTTTTATGGAATATCTGACGAGATGGTCTTTCTATCCTGAGCGACCACACACCTCTCTGGTCCAGACCAGCTGAGGTGTCCCCCGCTCAAAACAAACAGATCGAGTTAAAACCAGTGAAAACAGCCTCTAACTGCAGTTCAATGACTAGCCAACCTTTTCTGGTTCATTTTTATAGATCAAAAGATACTGGTAAAGTGATAACAAGAAACAATATTCAAGTAATCCACAAAAAATATTTTTCCAAATCTTATATGACTGAAACCATTCTGCATACAGCTTTAGTCGCCATCAAGTTTCTTGCCGAACACAAAATATCTTCCAAGCTTCACAAATCATTTGTCTTGTTTATTTGTTTAGTACATTTGTGCTCTGTGTCTGCTTCTCCCAAACAAGAACTGAAAGACTGGATTCTTTTCAACAGCCATTACTTAAGCACATGCTACTTCCTGTCTATGATGTATTCTGTACACTGCTCAAGGCCTTTAAAGATTACTTTTTTTTTTTTTTTTTTTTAAATATCTGCCCTTTCAAACAGGCCCCACATTCACTTTTAAAAGAAACTAAAAATTTTAAAAGAATGTTATTCGTTGCTTCAATATTTCAAGCGAGTTGAAAATCAGAAAGTGAGACGCAAAGTTTTTTGTACTTTGACTCAGAGCATGAATGGATGCATTGAAGGGTAAAAGCTAAAGATGACACACAAAAGAAAGAAAGTTTAAAAAATCCTCAGTATTTCCTTGTGTTGGCTATGCATTGTGCTTTCATAAGCACTGGTATTGTTAAGAAGACTAGTTCACCCACCAACTGAAAAATGCCCCGGACATTCAGTAATTGTAGCAATAATAACCCAAGAGCACTCAAAGGATGTATTCTTGTCCAAGGCTGCACAACTCTGAACAAAATGTTTTTTTTTTATAATAGAAGAATTTCAAATCTGTAACATACCTTTTTAGAAACAAAACAACAGATGAAGAGATGGGACTGAAAACATGATGTCCTTGGTGGGAGTAATGACAAAAGAACAAGAAAAAGATGTAGCCAGAATACAGAGTCTCTGCAGACACACAAAGTGACACAAAGTGCATGGTGCTTAAAGTCACAATTGGATGGTGACGTTCTGAATAATGCTTTTCAAGGGGAAATCCTTCACAGTCATTGTTTCTTTGACGACAATGTTTTTTCACTCACCTCCTGTTTAATTAAAGCAGATTTTTGCGTTTTTTAAAGCTAACTGACCATAAAATTGCTCAAAATTAAAGAAAACGTTTTTAAATATTGTCTACTATTCCACTGCTTACTGTGTCTTTGCATATTAACAAAAATGTGATTATTAAAAAAATGCACTGATTCTGAAAATGAGGAGCGATACAATGTTTAAAATAACGATGTAGCTGATGGCCGATTCAGCTACTGATGTCTGTTCATCATGTCTTTGTAATTCTTAGGGTTTGTTTGTATAAGAGCGGAAGTGCAAAATCCTGCAGTTTGTCGAGTGATCGCTTGAGGCCGGCTCAAACAGCCCCTGAAGTAACTTTAGCCTGGTTCACACTGTGCAATTTTTCGGGGGTGGCATGTCAGCTTACACTGTAGGACTGAATCGTTTATGACGCCCGACCAGACCTTGCGATGTACGTGCTCACACTGTAAGACCCAATTGTCGGGCACGGCCGGAGAGCTCACACTGTACAAGTGAAATCGGGATGGAACGTTGACAATTGTTAATAAAGTTTCACTTGAATACTCCAACGGACGGCGGTCCATGAAAGAGAAGGAAGTGGAAGTTGTTGTAGGATACAGGAAAGTTGATACAACCGTAGAAATATGGATACCAGTTTCAGAAAAGTGCTGCACTTATGATCTGTACCGAAAACTCCACAAAAGAAAAACGCCGGGTTGCGTCCTGCCACTGGTCGCCATGACTACAGTCACACACAACTTCTGCCAGACTCTTTCATGACGTAATCGTCAAGATTTTAAATTCTAAATATCAAACATGTTTGAAATAAATCGGGCCGTCAACGACGATCAGAGAGCAGATCGGGGAGGTTAAGATTGGATCTTTGTAGCACTCACACTACAAGACAATCTGAGCAGAGAATCGGTTCCGAGCAGCCTTGAGTCGGGAGCGACCCTGAGATTTTCGGGAAGGAAGAATCAGAGCTCAAATCAACCCGATTATCCAACAGTGTGAGCCAGGCTTTACACACACAACCCATTCAAAAACGCCCTTTTTTACAGCAGAAATGATCATGTTTACAGCCTGGTACAAAAACGATATTGGTCTGATTAGTTATTGTCCTCATGGGAACACCATTTGCATTTTTCTTTTGTTAGGGAAAGAAATTGATCTTCTATCTAATTTCTTTATAATTGAAGATAATAATGTGTCATGTATTCAGTATTGTGGTACTTATTGTATTCTGACTAAAGTAGAGTGGATTAAAACATCCCTAATCTATATTTTTAATGTCCTCTAATAAATACCCTTCAGCAGCGTTCATCTGGCTGAGATATCTACATGCAACGTGTTTGAAAGTCCTTTAATGGGTTCAGAAATTGGTTTTCCTTTTTCCCACAACTTGGATAAGCTCAAGTGATTTGTCTCTGTAATTACCGCCTTAATTCTGCAGCAGCAGCCTGAAAAAACCTCCTTGGCCTTCTGTACGGCAGCACCATTATAATATCTGATTTCAGTGGTTTTAACACACAGGTACAATAAAAAGGTAAATGATGCAAAGTCAGTCTCCCTACAGAGAGCTACGCCCTAACTACTGCAATGAATTTACAAAAGCCCTAGTGAGCTAATTATGTTACATTTCAGGGGAAATTCATTTAAATCAATCTACTTGAAAACGTTACCTTCTGATGCGCACTATGGGCCCCTGTGGCCCACTCCTTCTCAAGGTAAGGACAAACAAAATTCAATGTTTTTTTTTTTTTGTTATCACAATTATGTTAAGATGTGAGGGGTCCAAAATGAATCATCCTTTATCCAAAGTATTCTCATCATGCAATTCTGCAAAATGCTGCTCCGCCTCTTTAATGGGATGAAAACTACTCTGATTTAAAAGGCAGTGGGAACATTGTTGTCCTTAGAATTCAAGTCCTCGTCTTGTGCATTTATTAGGCGTTCGAACAATTCCCATGTCAGTTGAACAACAATAATCTTTTCATGATCACTCCCTCTAGATTGCAACTGTCACTTGATGTGACAACAGCAGCCCAAACGTTAGCGTGAGAACATCACTTTTTGCAACACCTTAATCAGAGCTACCAGTGACAGTTTGACACATAGAGACTTTGTATTTTTTTTCTAATGAAAATGTCCACAATCAGCCTCTTGTTTTTGTTTCACTAATCTGAATCACTTTGATGATTGTCACGCTCAACTAAATTTAGGCATCAAACTGCTTTGCTACTCCTTTGAATGAGCTGCATATACCCATTAACCGCAATAAGCACTGGAGGTGCACAGAACAGTGTATCTCTGGTATCAGGCTGTACCCTCCATTAAATTCAAATCTAATCCATTGCAAGCAGTGTGACATTTTATTAACCCTATCTACAATGAAAACTGTATTTTTAACATTATCTTCACTCAGAGAAATGAGAGGTCACAATCCCCAGTGTAACATCAAAATTAAAACCACGGATCAAATGCAAAACTCAACAGATTCGTTAATTAGCTTCTTCTATTTGTTGTCTCTTGAGTGAAATAGGAAAAACATCATTGCCGCTCTGTCTGTATCAGCTGCTTTGGTGTTGGAAAACACATTATATATTGATTTAGAATTCCCCACTAATGCAAAAAGCCTACCATCTCAATTCACAGATATTTTACATGTGTTCCCCCTCTTTTAATTGTTTTAACCAGCTGAGGTTTCTGAAGCTGTACTATGGCTTACTTACAGTGAATCACTAGATAGGCAGGGTTGTTTTCAGTGTCAAACTTTAACAAAATGAAGTTACACAAACAAAACCCTGTGCTTAATGTACAAGTCTGCTGTATTGATCCATCCCCATCGACCAAATACAATAGCAGGCAGAGAAGCAATGAAGCAACAGTAGCCTATGTGATGTGCACATACTGTACCTAAAGCCAAAGAAGCACAATCATTTCAGTGAGAAAAAATCAAACCTGACTCGTCACCATCAGTGTTACTGAAGATTGTGGGGGTCCCTGTCCTGTAGCACAGTCTCAAGATGAATATAGTCATAAGTGCAACTTTAGCCAGCTATGCCCTCTCATTTTGGCAACAAGCTGCACTTTCCCAGAGTGAAGTATGACACTTTAATGTTGTTCAGACAGTCAGTGTGGACAATATTGTTTGCCATGTAGTGAAACATTCAGGGTCCGCTGATGTTGAAATGTATAATCTCTCTAAAAGGCTTCTCTGTCGTCAATGTTGTGGGGGGGGGGGGGTGTAGGAGGTGGTTGACGGGTCGCACCAGAGCTTTGTTAGGCACAGGTGTCTGAACTTCCGTATTTACTCTCATGGTAAAATGATTCCTCGGCAGCTGAATATTTCTCAGTTTCCATGGAATTAGTAAACTAACGTAAAAGAAAACCACTGCGAAAACGTCGAGAAGATTAGCTAGCTAACTACATTTTCACGCGTAATGATTGTTGTTACACCAATTTTCATCCCATCAGACACAATGCACATGATAAGTTCCACTCCGTCATTCTACCCTAAAAATTAATTAATTTAGTCTTTTTTTTTATACCTATACAATTCACAGTTGTTATTTATATTTAATCTTGTGTTATAGCATTCAATGTTATTATTTTATTTCTTTTTTTTTTCGGGGGGGGGGGGTCCTTTTAGGGTGCTCCACCTTGTTAATTATCACCCCTTGTTTCTATCCTACCTTATCTAATTGATCACTTCGATTTTTTTTTAAGAGCAACACTTTTGATAACTCAACAACAAAGGATAAAAAAGGCTTATTTTTCACTGCAGTATGTATTACGGTTTGCATTACTATAGCCTATTGCTATGCTACTTTAGCCTGGTTTCACTCCCCTTCAGTCACCACTCTGGACTAAAAGACATGTGACTGTAAGCAGTGGTAGAGCCAGGTCAGAGAGGATGTGTCACTGCTTTTCCAAAGCATTTTCAGTAAAGGCACTCAGGCCAAGGACTTTAGAGATAGCTCTGGGTTAAATTGAAGTGCTGCCAGGACCACAGTCTAATCTCATGGAGAGCGAAGAACTTTTAGGGGGAACTTGAAAGAAAACTCAAAGCAAGGCCGTTAGGGTATTACATGTGCAAAGTGTTTATAAATCTTATCTGAAAAAGATTACTTTAGACCTTTTTGTTTTATCACATAGTTCCCTGGCGCCATCATTTCAGGGAAAAGCTGACTGAAACTTTGTTCTGACATTTTGAGTGTGTGAAAATAAGAACTACAGAACTAGATGGTACATTTTGCTTTGTTTGATTTCCTATAGCGCAGTCTAAGTCCAACTATTATAATGACCCAACTGAGCAACTGTCACATTCAAGTTTACAGTGCAGTCAATTACAGTGCTACATCTTTAAGAAGTCATATAGGCTGAAGGAAGCCAAGCAGGATGCCGATTCATTTCTATATTTGTGGCATGTTTTAAACTGGAAAGCTTTAAGTAATAAAATGAAAGCTGAAAAGTTTCACCCAAACACTCTCATAAGACAACTTTCTGATGAAGCTGTAAAGAAGGCTACATGAATGTGAAGACACATTTTCATCAAATGAACAGTAAATGGCTCAAATTTGCTTGTGTGTGCCTTTCAGTTATGCTTTTATAACTGCTCCATCCAATGGCCGCATGCTACATAATAGCAAAAATATGGAGAGACTGTAACAGAGGTCTCTTAGCAAATCAGGGGTGATTATTGGAGGAGCAATGATGTTAGTGGCATCAACAGTATGCAAATTTAACAGGTCATTTGTTATTGTTCCAGCGTTAGACATGTCCCATTTAGCAGAGTGGTAAGGAGAGGCAAACTCAGAAATAAACCACATGCTCAAACTGGACAGAATCATCAAAATGTCAGCATGACGTTTATAGCTTATCCACCAAAAGCATGCCAACAAGGACACATTATTTCCTTAGATTTTTTTTTTTTTAAAGCCTTGTTTTTCTTTCATAACCTGCAGCCATGAACAACATGAATTTCATGAGTTAAGCTCAGAGA
Source organism: Labrus mixtus (assembly GCF_963584025.1). Classification (NCBI taxonomy): domain Eukaryota; kingdom Metazoa; phylum Chordata; class Actinopteri; order Labriformes; family Labridae; genus Labrus; species Labrus mixtus. The sequence goes on along the minus strand of NC_083619.1, from coordinate 17,245,598 downwards.
CTTGGGCGTGCTTGGGTCGATGATTCAGAGGATGTTGACAAATCAATACCGCTGACAACTAATTTTTCAATTTGCTTCATATGTCCTGTCACCTTGTGCTCAGACGTGCGGCTGCGGTCGCTACAGAAGATTTATTTTTTGATGGATATAATGGAGATTAGAAGCAGGGTTTGGTTACACATCTGTTTATGTGAAGACCTGCTGTGAAGCACCCCAAACAAAATGAGATGTGGCATTATATAAACGTCAAGTATTGTTTAATAATCAAGTGTATGCCGCCTCTGTTTGCAGATTTGTTATGATGTCTGTTTGACCTAGTTCAGCACTTTGTTTGCTGTTGGAAAATGGCAATCTATTCTCATTTGGAAATAACTTAACAGCCCAAATGCTCAACATCAATAGCACAACTCAAATTACACAGACCGCAAGATGTTTCCACTCTGTTGGCAGGATTAATGGTAATCATAAACATGAGTATGGCCCATGAAGGACACTGGTAGGAGACGTCTGTTTAACATGTCACTATTCACATAAGAAATCTAATTAGCTTTAATAAGATTATACATTTTTTCCTACTTTGCATGCAGGGAGATGTCCTTTTGAAATTGTAAAGTGGGAATACAAATTTAATTAAAATCATGATATTGCAATGGTGATTTCCAGCATCCCTTTCATAGCCTTTGTTATTCTTTGTTTTTCTTAAGTGACAGGCTGAACATATTTGTGTTGTCTGACACATGTGAGAAATTGATTTTGCAAATCTTCAGCCACATTTAAAGTATTTTTTCTCGGTATCTTCCGCGAAGGTTAAGGAAAGAACACCAAAGATGTCTAGCTTTTCGGCTCAAAGCTTTGGCAGGAGGAGGATAATGATGAAAGGAAGTCATAAAGTTGCTTCTCTCCCTATGTGACTAAGAGGACTCATCTCATCAGTGCGCATCAGCAATTAATCATAAAAAAAAAAAACAGCTTTCAAATATTCAAGGGGATTAAACATCAGAAATAACATCCCTTTCAAATCAACCATTCTAATCCTTTAAGTAATAATACAGGTTTAAGCAAGGTGATTCGCAGCCATTGCAACAGCCTTTTAATTGAATACCATTGAATGCTATAACACAAGCTAAAAATACATTTTAATTAACAGCAGTCAATTCAATCCAGACAGCTAATTAAAGCATAGGAGCAAAAGATTTTAAAAAAGAAACAAAAGTAAAGCTCTACAATACTGCATCAAGGTTAAAAAAACACAATAAAAGGCTTAGGGAAACAAAATATAAAAATGTTACATCGAGGTTTTCTCCTGAGTTTCTTAAAAGCTGCCATTAAATAGAGTAGACCATGGGGTCCACATAGAAGAGGGCAATATGTATGAAATTCAGCAAGCTCAAAGAATAGCTAAAAATAAAAGGTAAATCTCAGCTGGGTTCCTGCTCTCTTCCACCACCATATTTTGTGATTCCAACAGGATGCCGTGGGGACGTTTGACTTGTTCCCAGTTTTTATTTGGATAGGGAAGTTTGATAAGAACTGGAGCGTTTAGTTTTTATCTGATTATTTCTAAAGGTGCTTTTAGATTTTTGAGGCATACTGCAGCATATTTGTGTGTCTACCTGGACAGACATTTTAAAACAAAACAGCTCTGTTGAAATGTGAAATCATGTGATTCACAATTAGCATTTTTAAAAAATCGTTTGGATACACCGACTCCACCGCTCAGTGCTTGAACTGTAAGCCTGTCGGTAGTGAACAGTCTCGTGTGCTGACTGCCTCTCTACACCTCACTGCCACCTTGTTTAGCCTGATCCGCCAATCTCCAGTGGGCTAATGCAAGATGACACTTTGTCACCAGAATCCTAAACTCTAGCCACAATACAATTTGTCATCACACTCAGGAGCCTGTGACATTCATAAGAGCTTTTCTGTCAGGATCAATTTCAGTCTTATTTTAAGGGGGTCTGGGTCCTGGCATCCTCACCAACAGTGTCCCTGAGGTTCATCGTGTATTAGTAAGGCAAGAGTGTTCGCGGCCCTGACCAATAGTTGGGAATATTAATATGACAAAATGTACATCTCCTTTACATGTGAATGTTAGAGTTGGATTGAAATACTCCTTTAGAAATTAACAAAACACATATAATACTTCTATGCACAATGGTGGCAGTATGGGGGGAATTCTGGCCAACAAAAGCAACATGCAGCAATGGATTAGGAAATTATACAAAACATGCAGAAGGCTGAAACACCTTCCATGACAGCAAACAGGCTGTAAAAACAAAAGCTTTTTAAAGTCAGATAAACACAGATAACAGTTGCCACAGAAAAACGTTATATCTCTAGTCAAAACAACTGTAGCCCTCCAGATCTATAGGGGGCATTCACAATGGAATAGACTGTATAAAACATAGATGTAGTCTCCCATCTGTTTTTATGCTGTGTGTTTTTAAATTTACATCATTATCTTTAATTTGATGCTGTTTTCTCCCATTGGAAAACTTCTTGGCCATTGCAGCACAATTGCCGTAGTAGGCCACCTTAGGAGAGAGATGGTTATAATAATAATAATTCATACATCAACACATGCATTTAGAGCTGTATATTCAGTCCTGTACTGTATTACTGACCTCTGAAGCAGGAACTTTGTAACTGTAACCTCTAATCAAGGTGACGTCTGTCTAATGTAGCCCTGCAGGCAGAAGTGAAATACAGGCGTAATGATGCGTTTATGATAAGTAATTTCTGACCCTCAAGGAAACAAAGTAAATTAGACACTTGGGCATTAACATTTCAGCTTTTGACCTAGTCACTATTATACTAACATTTACATTACTGCTCCATGTATTTGAGAAGTGAGAAGGAGGTTTTAATTGAAGGTTGATGTAACCTTTTCATGTGTAAGGTTGGGCAATCAGTCTTAATGTAGGGGGGTGCAATGCTCGGTTAACCTACTCAGGTTACATCATGTCTAATATATCTGCTGTTTGCAATCTGGCTGCATTAGAAAAGCAAAGTAATTAAGGGAAAATGGAAGCTAATTAAACGTTGACTGTGAATCTGTGTGTCAAAGGGTCAGCAGTCTGTCTTACGGTAAAACCCCAGCCTCACAAAATTGACCTTGTCAAGCTAGATTAGGCGAAAAAAATGATTGTGGCAAATACAGAAACTCAAATATAAGAAACTACTCAATGAAATCGATGTTCTTTAAAAGGTGATTTCATAACCCTCTGTAAATTACTGCTTCCCAAGGCCCTGAAAAGTGATTAATTTTTTTTCTATTTTTAGATCAGTTTCCCATGTATTTATTTCTTTATTTAATGTAGGAGGCAGACGGCAGCTCAGCCAACAGAAATACTTTGTCAGCAACTTGATTGCATTTACATGGTAGACTGAAGCCAAAGCTGGAGCAAATTAGAGCGCTAAGCCATGGGCGATGCTGAAATAACAGGCACTCCAATAAATGCTATGTGAGGAGACTTCTCAAAATCAACACCTCAGGAATGTTGTTTTCTTCACCTTGTGTGTTTCACACATCACCATCCAACAAACTTTTCTCTATTTAAAAAAAAAAACTGTAACAGGAGATGACAAAAGGAATGGTAAGAACATTCTGCAACAACAGATGGTATGTTTTATCACTCAAATCTTCATGGGAAAATTCCCCCGTTGGATACTTTTATACAGTAGGGATTCAAGTGTGATGTTCAGAGCATCTCAGGGATTGTTTTATGGTTTGTAATTTAGAACCATATAGTAAACATTGGACTACTGCAGGCTTGTCAGCGAGGCTATAAAAACATCCTTATTTTCTGATTTGATTGATGTTTTTAATGAAGCATTTCCGCTATGATGCATTTCCTACAGCAGCTGTGAAAAAAACAAGGTGACCTTACCCCCCTACACATAAAAACACTAAAACACCTCCAAGAATTAGGCTCAGTCATTTTTGCTGTAATGATTTGAAACTGTACTTATTAATGAATCGGGTTCATGCAGACAGCAAAACAAGCAGTTAACATGACATTGACATACTGTATATAAAGTCTCTCTGGCTTACACTTGCCTAAATACACATCCAGAGATTCACTAGCATGCATTTGGAGCTGTGTTTATGGCCACCTGATGAAGTCCAATGTCTATAATCATTTAGCTCGGTTTCATTTAGTTTGGTTTTCCAAAACTCCTCAGGAGAATATCTGGCTCTTTCACTGTTTAATGCATCAATATTTCACCAGCTATTAACTAACTCTTGTTCTGCCAGCTCTTTGGCACTGGGCAGGTAGTGGAGTGCGTTTATCAGACCTTTTTTGGCTGAAAATAGCTGCCCGCTGGGGTTGGAGAATGGTGAGATCAAACTAAAACATTAAAGGTGCAGGAAGCCAAAACAAAACAATGAGCTGAAAGATGCTAAAACGCTACATGGAGTTAAGGGAAATGTAGCATTAGGTGATAAATTGACTTGGTTGAGGAGCTAAAAGGAACAACATAAATTTTACAATATGAATTTTTGTAGTTTAAGTCAATAAGAAAACGGAATAAGGCCATGGGCATATGTTAATATTTTGTGCCCTTGTGTAGGCTTATCATGTAAGATGTTTACATTTTGGCAATTCAATACATTCTGGACTGTCTATCATCATTAGACATGCTTTGTGGCCCAACAGAGCTCTCATGGATAGCAAATGTAAGGTTTTAGGTTGTCTCAGTGTGCTCCTGGAATGCAAATCAGCCCATTTTGTCCACTATGGTGTAATGATATCTCCAAAATTAAACAAAACAGGGTTCACACAAACAGCAGTGGCCCATGAAAATCTAAATCAAACAATAAAAGCCCAATTTAAATTGTGAGTTTGGATCATAGCAATATGAACACAACAGTTGTGTGAGGCTGATTCATGTAATATCCTCTTCTCTCTGGCTCCATAGTCCCGCTGACACAGCAGCTGTGAGCAGTACGTATGCATGTGTGTGTGTGTGTGTGTGTGTGTGTTGTGTGTATTGTGTGTGTGTGTGTGTGTGTGTGTGTGTGTGTGTGTGTGTGTGTGTTGTGTGTGTGTGTGTGTCAGTGCAGGTGGTATGAGGGAGGGACAGCAATGCCTGTGAGCTGAATAACAAGTCTAGCATACTGCACACCTGAGAAGCTGTCACTGTCATAATCAGCCGTTTATAATGCACGGTAGAAGGGTGACAGGAGTCGAGAGGAGGAAACGAGGACACAGTCGGTATCAAAGCTCTGTCAGTGTTATATCCTTTTCTTGTTATCCTCTCTATCGCTGTGTGCAGAATTGAAAGGGTGAATTTTTTTTTTTTTTTTTTTTTTTTTTTGAATTTCCACTCTGCTCAAATTCCCTTCAAGTTATTGCTTTAGCTCTCTCTTATCCACTGAGTCACAGTCATCACATATGGCACACTGGAAAGCCAGCTTTAGTTTTTTCTCTGCCTTCATCCTTCCTCCTTCCTCACACCCCGTCTGGCCCAGCAGGTTTGTGTCCGGACGCCTCCTCTAGAGAGCTCAAGGTGACACACGGTTGCTCAGGCACAGATGAGTGGCTGTGTCCCCGGGCCTCTTGACGACCGCTAGTTTGCCCCCCGCCCTACCATGAGCAGCATGCACTAACGTCGCCCCCCCCCCACACCCCCCCCCCCACCCCTCCCCCGGAGCCTTTTGTTGTTTCTGTGCGACGCTAATCTAGGGGTTCTGCTGTGAGGGCCACAACAGCGGCAGGTTGACTCACTTCCAGCTCACTGACACAATCATTCACTGCCTGTATTGGGAGTGCTGTGTGTGTGTGTGTGTGTGTGTGTGTGTGTGTGTGTGTGTGTGTGTGTGTGTGTGTGTGTGTGTGTGTGTGTGTGTGTGTAGCCGGAACAGTGCCTGTTAGACATCCTGGCTGATATTTTTCTGCAGGGTCAGCAGAGACCGGGCCAAGCCAGCATCATGGAGGAGTAAATCAATGAAACCCAATTAGGCACAGGGAAAGGTGAGAGAGGAATTGAAAAGCTAAAAAAAAAATCACAGACCAAGACAAAAAGTGTTCCTTGAGACTTTTTTTTTTGCAGAACTAGCTGAGAGTAAATCAAACATCTTTGTTGTAGACTCACATACACGCAAGAGAGCGCTTTGTGGTTAACGGAGCAAAAGCATGCTACCAAAAAAAACGACAAATCTGAAGGTAGCCTCATTCAAGATCTGTGGGAGTTTAAAAGTATCGTGTGGGACAGGCTTTGTGTGCCAGCGTGACTCACACTGCTGCATCATTCTGCTCTTCTTTAGCCAAACAAATCTGTGCTATGACTGTGGAGAGCCTTTTGTTGTTACAGTGCATGAACAAACATTACTGGACACCTGAAATATGTGGGTGAAGAGAGCAGTCATGTGCCTGTGCGGAGGGCAAGAGTAAAGGCAATATGTCTCATGATCACCTCCTGAGCGAGCCGAATGAGGCACCCGTTGCTCTGAGCAACCTGCCACTAACATCTGCTGCTTTGGCTACACATGCCCATGTAAGTTGTATAAATCCTGTCTGATTTTTGGTTTGAACCATTTTCTTTACTGCCAGAATGAAAACCTCAAATATAACATGAGCTCCTTTAGATGTTGCATTTTTCTTAAAGCTCCTTTGAAGAGATTTTAGCTGGTTATGAACCAGACTGAAATTTATGTCATTGCCTTTTTATGAGCTACAAAAACAATGAGACTGTCAGTGCGATTGCTATTTCTATATGGTATTTTTTAACGCCTGTACCCAATGCCAGGGGGGGGGGGGGGGGGGTTGGGGGGGTAGGTGTCAGATGAGCGATTTAGTCATACTGACAACACTTTTTTCTTTTTTTTCTTTTACATTTCTCCCAACAAATATTCACAATGACTCGTACAATTCACAGTTAAGGCTGTGTTCACACTGGACTACTTTTTTCAGCGCCTTTTCAGCACTTATACGCGAGTGTTCTGTAACCTTACCAACGGGATCTAGCCTACGGTGCAACCGTGCCGGAACCGGCCGGAGCACGACCGAGCGCGACGCATCAATTTAGCACAGAAAAGAACAAACGGGACGGGAAGTCAACATACAACATTAAAACATCCGGTTTATTTTCAGAATAAAACTCTCTGTTTTGACGGTTCAGAAAAACGACCGTTTGTGTGTTTCTTTACGTGTTTATAAGGTTTGTATTGAGTTTTATACCACAAAAACATATTATCTTGTGCTGTCGTGAGTGAATCTGTAACATTACCGCGGAAATTCCTTTGTCTCCGTACTCCAGCTGTCCAGCTGTGCTCTCCGTGTTGCAGACTGAGAACGCAGCTGGTGGGTGTTGACGGATGTTAGGGTGCACGGACCCGTAACGGACCGGAGCGGACACACAATGCACACATATCTGGTGGAAGTCCTGCTCGTCCTGATTGGTCAGCTGTCAGAAAGGCGCTTGACGTCACCCAGCGTTTTTCTGAAAAGTTGAAATAATTCAACTGAAAAAGGCGTCGGGCGCAGCACTTTTTGAAAAGTTACGCAATGAGATAATACGTAAGCCTACTGCTTTGCTCAAAGGGGGCGCCAAAACAAAAAACAGAAACCTAAAGCTCCTGGGTTAGAATAGATCATATTTAGGCTAGCAGGACCCTGATTTTGTTGAGGCGAAAGGCAGGTCAACAGTGCAAAGTCCATGATTTGGTTGCATCTCAATCAGAATCACTACACCAGCAACAATGCACTTTATAATGCTCCACAATGTGTTTTAATCTTTCAGCAATTATCAGATTCAGATGAAAAAAACATTTTTTTCCGCACTAATGAAAGAAAAACAACATCTTAGGCATTTGATAACCTGCTGACTGCTAATGAGCTGTGTAGATAGCATTATGCACAAGATAATAATCATGTTCATGTTGACAGGGGAAATAATAGATACTAATACCCACAGGCAAGGGTGCTAGTATAGGTACTATGGCAATTATCACCAATAAGGATCATATTCTATAACCTCATTACAACACAGTGTATTGTGCCAAATCTGGAATACTGTATACAGTAAAAAAAAAAAATCTTTAATTCAGTTGCTCTTTATAATAAGGGTTTTTTATACACATTATGTTTATTATATATTATGATTATATAATATGTTTATATATAATTAAGTTTAATATAAACTAGCTATATGGCATGCCTTGAAGGAACATTACAATAATGATGATAATCTTCATATTCTATGTTTTGGTGTATTCAGCTGCATTTCAACTACCTTGCCTTGTATAATACTTTTACTCCTGATTTTAATTCTTTTAATGAACACATTGTAGCTGTCTAGGCAATCTAACATACTCAGAGAGCAAGATAGCCCTTCACCACCTTCTTGAGCGCACAGCAATTATTCACAGATTTTATTAATCAGTCACCTCTGCCATTCGCATGAAAGCAGTCCAACAAATGTAAAAACTAAACTCTCCCGAGTAGCAGATTCCAATGACCAAGAAAAAAAAATCTAGCTCTTTTCTATTATAGTAAGCTCTAACCTCATTTACTCCGTGATTACCAAAAAAGGAAGAAAAAAACAGGACCTCTTTTACCGACTGCCTCCAAAATTAAGCCCATGGTAGGAAAGCTCAGTGTGAGACAAAGGAATGCACATGGGCGGATGAGTCCTCATATAAATCCATCCAGGCACCCGTGCTCAGACAGGCTGTTGGTCCACTCTTAAATCAGATAGGCCAGGCTGTCACCACCAAAGACCTTGCCTTCTTGCAGATCAATAGTGATAAGGGGAAATAAATTCCGAGCTGCAAATACTGAAGACACCAAAGAGACACTCAGGTTGGCAGGAGCTCTATAAACCTATACACTGCAATTTTGAATGTTGAAGTTTGAAATATTGCATACTGGAAGATATGATTTGATAGACTATGCTCATGCAGATAACAGCAAAAGGAGACTAAAAACAATTGATTGCGAAAATTGAGAAAATGATAGTGACCATGCATATAGCATGTTATGCATGATGTGCTATTGCAGTTATTGTTTGATTAAATTTTGAATATAGCTTTAAATTGTTTCAAAACCAGAGACAGCTGATATGAGCTTTATTATAAATATCTCTCAATGGGTTACTTGTGGGCTAACTTGTTAGCTGTGTTGTAGAAGAAGAATGCTAGCCAAGGTAGCTAGTTCCAAAATTGCATACAACATAGGGCACATCCTTTTTGAATGACCATTTGTGCAAAACCTATATTACCATCAAATGTTGATTCAAAGTGTTTCACATGAATGGTATATTTCTGTAAAATGATGTATGTAGTACATTCCTCAATGGCTCCCTCTGCAAAGTCACTCATCAGATTATCCCCGGCACTTTTTAGAGAAAAAGATGATTGGCCTGACTTGAATCAAGTCGGATGAAAATCTGCCAGAGGGGCGGTCACACACATCTTTTAAAGAAAATAAAACACTTGCAGATTTTTCTGGTTCCAAAAATGTACAAATTAAGTGACTGTATCTGTGAGCAAAAGTATTTATTAAAGCGTTTAATTTCAGTTTCCCCCTGAGAACACAAAAACTGGTAACCATTCAGCCTTTTAAGCATTAGCATATACGCATAGCCATTGTAAGATTAGCATTTATTTAGCTCAAATCTCAACAGCCTTCGTATGGCCTTGTATAATTTCTAACAATTCATTTGATTAAGTTTTTAACTAAGGACACACTCACAACAGGCAATCTGTACCGTGCCCAATCAAGTTTGACCCCAAAGTCCAGTTGGTTTGACTAGTGTGACAGCACCGTACTGTGCTCAAGCACGGTTCACTTCCTTGGCCCTGGCCCTGGTTCGGTTGCTAGCGCACGAGCACAAGCGTGGGTACACGAAGTTGATGTGACTTATAGCCTTACCGATCTGACCATTCCTCTCGACAATCATTTTCAACAATGGCGACAAAGGGTTCATGTTAGTCTGATGCAGGTCAGGTGATTACTCGAAATTTGGGCAGACGTGAATATTCAGAGTCAGCTGGACTCTGAGGTCTTTGGGAAAATCTGGAAATATTTAGAACTACTATGACATGTTTATGTATGTTCAAGAGGTATCCATGCTCAGGCTCAGTTGGTCCTGGAGCAATGTGAGTGCAGGCCAGCAGGGGACTGGGGCAAAGTACGGAGCAACTGGGCCTAGTGTGAGTGCAGCCTCAATTTCCTATTGTACAGTACATACTGTCACAAGATACATGTTCTATGTTTAATTAAAACATAGTGGCAAAACTGATTAGGCAATAATGGTTGTTGTACTAAACACTCGGTAATGTTAGATACTTATTTCAACAGTTTTGGACTGAAATAATGAAATAAGGAAAATCTTCCCTGCAAAATGACTAGTTTTGTTAGAAATAAAATAAAAGATAACATGTGAACAGTGAGTAATTGAGACAACTGCCTTTTTGCACACATGTGCCATTACAAATCAATAGCCACACTTTTATTGCATCACTTAAGAAAGATTCTTTCCTTTCTGCTCAGGTTGCTCTGGAGTTCAACACAATTTGCCTTAATCAGGCAATCAATCACTATTAGATCTGTGTGCCACGCCAGCACACAGCAGGCAGATGTGTCCCCCAGCAAAAGCTACAATTCCTAAATTGAGGCAGACACACACTTGTATGAGCCCAGTGACTCAGTAGACGCTGCCAGAGCTGCTGCCAGAGCTCGCAAAGCAGCATTTCTCCTTTATTTGTCGACAAGGGGGTGGCACCAAGCTGCTTTACTGACATGTCTTTTCACTGGAAATTACCGTGAATACACTCAGTGGAAATGTTCTTGGATGTCCCTGTCACTGTTTGTCACTTTGCACCAAATACAATATAATCAGATCCCTTAAGTTTACCATTTTTCAGTTAAGTCCTCATGCAATATTTTCATTAAATGTCCATCATGCTTAACATTTCTGGAGAATGACATGGTGTGACCTTGTTATGAAACACTCATGAAAACCAGAAGAAGAAAAAAACAGGCGTGATTTACACATGGAAAAAAGAGGAGTGTGTGCACATGTGTTCTGTGCATCCTCTGTTTGGCTCCATTGTTTAAACAGCATTAAACATTGAATGAGCCGATTTGGCACAAGAGAAGAATAATCAGAGCATTGCTGTGGTCCTTAGAGAAGCTTTATTGAATGCATAACAATGAAGTTTGATTGGAATTGATAATGGCTCTGAGGACTGGGTTGCTCCTTTCTAAACGCTAATCTGTTCCAACGCAACCTTTGACACACATCGGATTGCCGATGACGAGATAAAAAGCCAAGAGTTTTGTGGGGTTGAAATATGTGATTATTCCAAAAAAAGGGTACATACTCCCTTACTTATTACTTATATTAAACAGTTTCATTTTATTTACATTTAATATTTAAATGTAAAATAAAATGAAACTGTTTCAATGTCAATTAGGAAAAAAAAGAGAGATGATGTATGCATGTGTCACTGAATAAAATTATTTAATTTTGGCTTTCAGTTAAACTGACAGAGCTCTGAACAGTAACAGTATAAGAGAAGAGGTTGAACTGTGTGATATTCCTGTTTCAACACAGAGTCAGCAGGAGGAATTGCTGCAGATGTGAAAGTGCTGCTGACCTCGTCCATTTTTCTTCCCTTGCCATCAAGGCCACCCTGCTGCATCCAATTGTGCAGAGTAAAAGGTGTGGAATCAAGGGCTCCTCCAGGCCACCAGCCCCTCGGACACCTGCGTTTATGGCAGTCAACCGCGGTGTCAGCACCACGAACAACATGCATCATAAGGCTGCCTCACGCACATGCCTGCAACACAATGTTATCTGTCCACACACATGCAGCACAGGCAGGAGAATACATTCAGCATGGACTGCACAGTGACCTTGGTGCTAAATTTCACCTTTGACTGCACTTTTTAGGCCATGCGTAATTCAGGTATATGCTGCACACAGGGTTCTCAGGGGCTCTCAGATTGGTCTTATGAATCATGCAACATGATATTGTTTGATTGAATGCACCAAGTCCAAATTGGATTCCCACCAACGCCTCCTCTCCTCCCAGCCCAGACAAGTACTGATGAAAGATAACCGCCTCTGCATTAATCAAAGAGATGGGGGCATTTTGATCCCACTCTCAATTAGATTAGATTACATGAATTTAACAATTTGTGCAAAATGTGATATCAATTATCAACAGGTCATTCACTTTGATCTGCCCTGATTCTTTCAGAGAAAACAAAAAGAGAGCACATTGAATCTGAAACATGGTTTTGTCATTTTTCTTCATAGCTGTAGGAAAATCTGTGCGGCAAAGCATCAGGGGCATTTCCAGGGGGGGGGCTTAGGGTGGTATGGGCCCATCTTTAAACCCATCATCTTTAACCCATCATCTTTAGACGTGAAGGCGGGACTGTTATGCCCACCCTCAATATAAAACATGCCAGCCAGCGTCAGAGGTAGTAACAGAGGCTAAACAGCAAGACAACTTTGCTGTTACAGTATAAAGGCATAGTGACCAGGGGTAGTCGCCATGTGGCAGAATCACATGCTCTTTTCAAACTGCCGTTTCTCTGTCCCTGTGACATTTCACCATAAATATGAATGTAATGGCGGGGGACGAAGTGACCCCCCTCTTTACCGTCTTCACAGGTAGCAACAGAGGTGTTACAGGGGCTAGACAGGATCAGTTGAGCCATCTGGAGAGTGCAGTGCTTGTGTGTGTGTGTGTGTGTGTGTGTGTCTGTACATGCATGACTGTGTGTGTATGTGGGTAATGTGAATTCACAGACTGGAACACTAATATTACCCCATCGTGTAATCAATATGTATGTACAAAGACGTTACGACGGCTGAGCTAAGCTACGGCACGATCGCGCAATCTGAAATGGGCTACTGTGTGAAAAAGCTTAATATTGGCAGTCAGAGGCAGGACTTAAGTTCAAACCAACTAATTGGACTCGGGTGCATCAGGAGTAGTGCATCAAGAAGTTTTAATGAAGCTCTTTTTGTTGGTACTTTATTTATGACTTCTGAAGATACCGGTTTGTTTTTGAGCCTCTACAGAACTAAGCATGAAAGTCTTTTGTTTGATTTAAATAAAAGTGCACAAATTAATGTAACACTGTATGCTTAGATAAACTCAATAAATGCAATTCTGTATGCATGTGTGCACATACATATTTCACGCCACCCCTTGATAAGTCAATGCCTGGGTAGGGCCCCCCCAGTCAAAACATTATAGACATGTCCCTGGAACATAACACAAATCTTTATTTAGAGGGCGAAGAATGTTTGCTTGATTTTGTTGCACTTTCTTCTTTTGCTTGCATTTATTCCCACCAAAGAGACAACAGATTATTTTAAAACAAGGATGATCAGGTATACTAATCAATGACAAGATTGTGCAGTGACCCGTGTCACTTGTTACAAGCAGCAAACACTTAAAAACTATTCAGCCCTCTCTGTCTGTGTGTTTGTTGTCTGTGTGTGCTGTCTGTAAGTGGGATGTGATGGTGCTCACTGTTTGCTTAGGATAACAGCACACTCTCAGGAGCGGATGGTTTGATTTGTAGGAGGAGGGGAGCAGCATCTCTCCCATCAAATACTCACATGCACCTCAAAACGCCAATAACTTGAAAAACAACAGATTGCCCAGGAGGAAATGAACCAAAAGTCAGCCCTTGTTTTTTTTATTTTTTATGTGAAGATAAAAAACATACTTTTCCTCATCTACCTAACATGTCTCTGTGTTGCAGATACAATCTATTCCATACAGCCTTCTCTTTAATTCATCAGCAGCACAACCAAGGTAATTTAACCTTCATCAGTCCGTATCACATGAGAAGATAATATGAGGGAATTATTCATTGCATATTTTAGAGGAACATGAAAAAAAGCTTTACTAATGGATTCTACACTTAAGTAATGATACATGCAGAATTCAAAATTCCACAGTGATACAGTCATTTCTTAAACAGTGAGCTTGTTGGGCAGCAATGAGTGAGCCTGCGTGGGTTTGAATTTGTGTAAGAGAGGGAGTGTGTCACACACACACGTGCATACATTTGGTGCCAAATAATTGACACTAATGATACCTAAGATCCTTAAGATCAGATGAGCGGTAGACAGCAATTATTTGAGGGCAATGTGATTAAAATCTTTAAAAAAACAAAAAAAAAACATCAATGAAGCTTGTTGGCTGAGAGACAACTGACTGGATCCTGAATCACTGATGTTCATGACATTGATAAAGCTGAATTTACATAGGCTCTTATCATTTGACAACTTTAAATAACTTCCATAACTATTTTATAGTAATAGGCTACTTGTTTTTCTTTGCATTAATACCACAGTCTAATTTAAATATAGTGAGTGAAATTAACCAATAAGCAAATAAATGGTGTCCTTAAAATGCTGACAACTATGAAATGGGGAGACATATGCTAAAGACATTTTATTAATATCAACGAGCACAACATGATTATTGGTTAATGTCATTAAAATCCAGGTATGAAATGATTGCATCTAAAATGTTTTAAATATAATAGGCTACAACTGAGGGGGGGGGGGGGGGGGGGGTAGCACAACATAGAATAAAATAAAATATTATCTAAGATTTAAAAAAAAAAAATCACCGCAGAATCAACTCTGGCTACCACCCACTGCGAGTGAACATGACTATTACGTGTTAATATTATAATACTCTGTCATATGGGATGATGGCTAACATAGGGGACCCCTCTCGGTCCCAGCAGTGAAATTGGCTGTGTGACCAGTAGGGAGAGACAGTGAGATGGGCGGTTTATAGACTAGTGGCCGGGGCTCTTATTGTTTTGTGTGTAGGACTGAATGGGAGGGAGCAGCAGCAGCAGCAGCAGCCTCAGTACCAGGCACTGCTCCCCCTCTCAGTACTGAACTGGATAGACAAGAGGAGGAGGCTGCTGCTACATGCTGCCGCCGCCGCCACCGCTCCTGCCTTTGTCGTAGAGAGGAAACCTTAACCGCCACGGCCACACTTGAGCCAGAGGGATATTCTTAATTTTTATTTTTTTTACTTCTTCCTTTTTTTTTTTTTAACGCTGATTCCGAAGGGGGGAAATAAAGCAGTCACGGCCGTCCCAATGTACTCACTACACGAGGGCAGCGGTCTGCTCCTGCTGGCGCTCTTGGCAGGACTGCAGGTAACGAAATCTCAAAACCGGTTTTCAAGCTAGCGGAGTTTGCACCGGACAGTTTTAGCTGCTTGTTGTTCTTTTGGAGATGATGTTTTTGATTGAGTTGGCACTTAAACACGGCGTGTAAACAGTAAATGTAATGTCTGTGTAGCGCGAGCTAACGGGGCATTTTTACTCTATGCGCACGAGACGCTGTTTTTGGTTAAAATTGTAGCTCATTCAAATTAATTATTTAATGTTTGAAGTATCTAAATGGGGATGACGTACGCTTTGTTTTAGAGTTCGTTGCTTAATGTGCAATGCCTTGGGAAGTTAAACGTTACAGGCTCACATTAACCTAGTTCTTACTCGATTATATTTAGGTTTAATATTTATGTAGATTGCTGCAGCGTGTCTCTGTCCTCCGGTCAGATGATTGTCTGTCTGCAACAATGAAAAGTAGCCTACTGTAAAGTACTATCGCAGTGCACATTATTAAGAGCCTAACTGCATGTAACGGTGATGGGATAATGATTTAGGTCCAACCACAAGGATTAAAATAGTATGCTTGAGGAAATATATTTTCTGTGACTACATTGTTGAAACAGAGCTCCTTAATAAGCGATACACTTTAATAATGCAGTTTCAGCAGATTGAATAGTTAGTTTGTGTTATATCCAGAAATGCTTATATATATATATATGTATATATATATATATACTGCTGAATTATCGGCTCTGCTCCTCCCCCTTCTCTCTCTCCCAGTATTTTCCATTTAAATTCCTTTGATTAAGAATGGCAAGTGGCACGGATACCCACAATGCTCTTTTTCAGCAGGACTCCTCTCGTTTTACATTCTTTTTAGAGTGCATGCTAAAGAAATAGGGCCAGGCCTCTGTCTGTTCCTGGGAGCTGAATCAATGCTTGGGATTGTGTGATGGAGTGGATTTTGAAGCCAGAGCATTTCGTCCACTTGTGATTTCTTGCGAAATTCACGTTTTAACAAAACACAAGCCCATGCTGTTCACACAATTTCCCCCTTTGCAATATCCCACACTATTCTCCAAATCTTTTGTGCAGACACCCTTAGCACAGAGTTTCGCTTTGTTAAAAAAAAAAACACTTTATTGATCACTCTCTTAGCCCTACTGTTTCTTTCGACAGCACCAGTTGTTTTTTCGTTTACTCTGACTTTGCTCATGTTTACTCCTCTAACAGGGGATCTTTAGCATTTACTTTTTTATTCCCTTGTTCCTGTACTTCAAAGTAGAGTGTTTGTCCAGAGCAGCGTGTTGATCAGAGGGGCTGACCAAAAGAGAGTTGGTCGTAACCCTTGCCTGTGCCTGGGCCTCTCCAGGGGGACAAATGGAGCTTGTTCTTGCCTAGCCATGCTTTTTGGCTAATGCTTAACCCTTTTGGCCTCATTATCCTAATTGCGGTTCCTGCTATAAAAACAACAGATGCTTTTGTACAACGGTGGAGACTTCAGAACGTGACCGAGAGCATTTGGAGGCAACAGAGTGCATTTTTTAAGGTTGATTTATGACTCATTGTGCCCCCCCCCCCCCCCTCCTTCTACTGCTTTCCCCTTAACCCCCCTCCCCCCACTGTCACAGATTGTAGCAGAGGGCAGGGGCACCCCACCATGCCGACTGGGCTTCTCTGAAGATGTATACAAGGTTGTGGTGCCAGATATGACGGAGAGAGGACAGCCCCTTTTCAACGGTGAGTGGTGAAATATTGGTATACTAGTGCTGCCATTCTGGGCTTGATGCTTGTTATGTCTTTGTTTGAACGTGTGTGTGTGTGTGTGTGTGTGTGTGTCAGCATGCATAAGGGTTGAGCATGCTTGTCTAGGTCTACATGTGTTACATTTCAGGGAGGATCAGAACATGCCTGCCATATTTAAACAATTAGCTTCAGTGAGGTTGTGTGGTGTTGGAAGTCATGTAGTTTGCCTTGTAAACCTGCTCAATGTGGTATAACTTTCTATAGCTCCTGTCGATGTTGCTTACTTGCTGTTTTTTTCCCCCTTCAGAGCAGAAACAAACACAGGCAGATTGTTGCTCTTGTACTATTCAATACATTGGCTTTAACAGTTTGTGGTTTTGAAATTTGCTTTTAGTTAAAACTACATTTTTCTACTGACTTTTTCGTCAGATGCAGGAAAATATTGTTGATTGCACCAGGGACTTTTCTTGTTGCAATGAAGAAAAAAAAATCACCCACAGATTTTTAATACTTGCAACTTTAATGAAGCAAATAGCTTAGTTTAGAAAAATTGCATTTTATTTTGTTGGTGCATTTTTCAGTACTATTCGCCATTATTTATTATTTAGCTTCTCCTATTTCTATAACCTTCTCTTTACACTTCGTTAAAATCCCTTTAAACTATATGCAGAAAGTGTTTATTTCTGTTACTTGGAACACTTTTATGCCTTGAGCTTCATACTAGAATTATATGGTAATGTCTCCAATTGCAGTCTTACAATTGCTACACCCACACAATGACAGAAATAACAGCAATTTTAGTGTCTTTCAAAGTGTTTGTTGCAGCAATTGTCTTTCTGTGACCCAGCTGTAGTACGTTTATATTTTTAATAACAACCAGTTGCAGACAAGAAAGTGTAAAATAATGATTATTTTTGCAGTAGTCCATTACATTAAAGCAATCATGACCAATGCAGTCTCTTTGGAGTTTGTTATTGGCAAAATCAGGATGCAGCTAGCATGAAATGCAATCCTACAGACGGTAATAAAAAGTGGAATATATCACCAGTGTGCCATGAGAGAGGTTCGAGCCTTGAGGTCATTCGGAGCAGAAAACGTTCTCACTTGTGTTGGATTTCACAGCTAGTGCCTAAAAGTTGCATGTTGCCGTTGATGTGAGTCAGAGAGGTGGAGTGGGGAGGGGTAGCAATGACGAGGGAAGAAAGGAGTGAGGGAAGATGGGTGGTTACAGCTTTCACTGGGCTTTACCTTGTGCACAAGTTTCTGTTTGATCCTGCAGGTGATGGATTTCCCTCTGTCGCTTGTGGATGAGCCGTGACCAGGGGTAATCAGGTTCCCTTTTGTTTGCCCCCCCCCCCCCCTTCCTTCTTTCCTTTTTCTCTCTACCTCCCCCTCCCCCAGTGAGTTGTTGCTCTGTGGAGTTTTCCTTGACAGAGAGGGGCACTCCTGTGTCATTGTAATGCAGCAGGGCTCAGCAGCGTGGGATGATGTTAATGAAACTGCATTCTCTAATGAAAAGCTCCTGTGGCATGTTTTGAAAGACAAAGCCCCCACATTGTGGAGAGTATAGCGAAAGTTTTTCAACTTTGCTTTTACCATGCTGTTTTGGGTTATTGTTTTTGACCAGTAGCTGTGAGTTTTTGTCATTCAAAATGGTGCTTTAGCCACATGTAGCTAATGCCTTGAATTTCCTTAGCATTTTAATAACATAGTAAATGGTGCTCCAATAGACATAAGATTATTAACAGGATCTTATTGTAGCTGTCACTAATTATTCTACCTTCAAGTCCAAACATGGGCTTTTTCATGATATAACTAAGCCAGTCATCTTATTCAAGTATGCATACAATCCTTAAATTATTTGTTTCATATTAAACTTGTTTGAAATAGATTCTGTAATACCACCAGTACCTTGTGTAAGATGTCCGTAATTTGATCCCTTTGCTCATATTGTATTGCTTTCGACCCCAGAACATGCATGCGATGCAGCAGGGGTAAGCTGTTAGATATGGCTGTCCCATCTAATCGCAGTCTCGTCTTTGTTATTGATTAAGAGAATACACATCCTGAGGTCTGTAAAACCTGGAAATGGTAGCACTTCACATGCAAACAGCTGGCATTGTATGCGCTGAATTAGAGACATCCTGTGGATTTGATGATGGCAATTGTGGCCAACCAGTTGACAAAGCTATTTGACTGTAAGATTTAATCACATTCCTGGGGGCGTAAAGACTTTTAAGTTAACTGTTAGCTGGCCATGGGATGCCCCATTGATTCTCAATAGATTTTTAAAAAATGTGTTTCTTCAAAGTTGCTAGGCAGAGCAGCACAGGGAAAAAACAGGAAGGACAATTATTCTTCCATAAGAAGTCCTCTCCAATGATCCATTAAAGGGAGGTTACGCTCATTGTTTGAAGATACAAAACCACATCAGGCTTAGCAGGGCCCACATGACCTTGCTTTTAGGGTTGGACTATTTGCTCTGGCCTGATACCAAGAGGAGGGAAATGACCAAACGTCGTTAGCTCCTATCAGACCATCATACAGATGAAAGCAGCTTTAAGCGTTGTGCAGTGTTTTCTCTTATCTGGTTTAGTCACTTGATGAAGTGTCTTGTTTTACTAAATTGCATTTAATTTCAGGTAGCCTGCGGGTGGTTTGCCCCTGGGTGTCTAATGGAATTCTGGTGGCTTTGGAGAGCTGACACACATTGTGCAGGTCTTCTTTTTTTTTCAGATGAGGCCTTTAAAGCAGGGTTGCAGAGTGAGTCAGTCGGAGCATTATTCAGCAGAGGTTTCCCTCCCTAAAAACTGGGTTAATGAAAAGCCCAAAAGCCTAATTGGGCTTAATACACTCTCTTATGCTGCTGTTCTTCCATCCCTACCCCTAACCATCTTTTTCTGCTTTCATTTTTCTTCTCTGCACCCCACCCCCCTGTGTTGTACTTAATTTTCTTGACAATTATGCAAGCTCTGGCGATGAAAGAAAAGTGCGTCTGCCGCCTACTTTAGCTTTGGTTTAAATACTTCAAGTGTGAGCTCGTCATGGAGGTCCAGTGAGGCGGATCCACAGACAAGTTGAGGGGAGGGACTTACAGTTGACTAGTTTAATAATGTGATTGTAGAAAGTTGTAGTGTCAACGTCAGCAATGAGTACATAAACTCGAGAGCTCTCTTGGGCTATATGTTTCTCAGAATTTGCAGTTGATCCATCATTAAGTTTAATTACCCCTCTTTTCTGTTTGTTTAAATCAAACCTGTTAAACAAACCAAACCTCAGCCCTTTGAAAAGAAAAACATTGTACTCTTGAAATCCTGAAATTCTGCACCAACTGAACCCATTTGAATGTTGTTCTGGTTCTCTGCGCTCTGTTAAGATCGTGATAGCTCTTGGGTACAGCTGGGGCCACTCAGATGTGTTTAAGGGGCCCCAGTGTTTGGTGAGACGTGACCCTGCTCGACCCTCTCCTGTAAACTGGGCCAAGTGCTCGCTGACATGCTCTCTTTCCTGAACACAGATTCGGGATTTAGCGAGTGGGGGGGTTTTCTTGGTGCGGTGTAGATGAATGAAAGACCAGCCAACAAGGTCCTGACCCCCCACCAGGGTGACGGCAATTGTACGGCACCCCTACCTCTTGTTGTTGTGACCTGTGGGGTTGATCGTTCATCATGGAGAAACAGACAGAAGAAAATTTCACAAAAACAGGTTTTCAGGCAGTCTGCAAAGTGAGATCTCTATTTATCTCTATCGCTCTATTTATATTTGCCAAGGAATACAAAGAAATATATTTTTTAAAATTGCAGAGTTTCGATGTAATATCAACCTCTGTTGTTTATGGAAATATACAGTCTATGGTTGGTAACTTTAAGAAAAAAACTGGTATCTTTGGAAGTCCAGGGTGTCAGAAAAAGAGCGTCTGCCTCTCAGATCTTTATGTCTGAGGTGTATGAGGTCTGTATTGATGTCTGTGTGTGCTGAATTATTCAATAGCCAAACATGACTTTCTTAATATTCAAATTCTTGCCCTATAGAGCACAGCGGTGTTATCATGCAGTCGAAGAAGGGTGAAAAAAATGAAAAGAGGCATGAGATACATGGAAGTTCTGGCTTTTAAATGATATTGCAAAAATAATTCACAAGAGTCATCTTTGTCTTATACATTGGGTTTAAATTCTTGTACTTCTTCCTTAATATTTATAATCTAAAGCAGCAGTTTGACTCTTGAGTTTGTTTGTAAGCGCACTTCATTGCCCCCATCCCCCCATCTTTTTTTTTTCTGGAAGTGGATCAATGAATCCAGGGTCTTTGTTTGCACTGATCAATATGTTGTAATGAAGGCTGCGTTCCAATTCCCAGCTAAAGCATCAATGGCGGGTTGGGGTTGAATTCCCTTTTTTTCATTGTTGTCAGCCTGCATACTTTCTTTTCTTTTCTTCTCCTTGTCACTGTTTTTTTTCCCTGGTAGCACCATGGCCTAGATATCCCCTACATATTATGACGGCAGATTGGATCTTGGCAGTGTATGGTTTTGGGAAGTAACCTTTGATGTTATTTGCCTACAGTAAAGCAAGGAAGAAGAGTAAGTCAGAGCTTGTGTAAGGGCCGACAAAGCCATTTTCAGAGGATCTGTTCAAGTCAAAAGTCTATATCGTTAAAATGAAATAATAATGTTAGCATACTGAAGCGATTGCGCCCATCCATGTCTAATTTGTGGGTGTGTTTTTGAGCCCGCTGGGTGGCATGGCAGGAGACAACATATTTTATTTATGTCTGACCTTTTTTAGGATCTGGGTTCTCCACAAAAACAAAGGCTGGCCTGAAAATAATCTCTCCTTGTTCTGAGGTAGACAGGTACCTGAAAAATGCCTCTGCCTAGATAAAGTATTTTGTAGAGGCGGACATTATCCTGATGGCTTCTCGTCACCTCTGCTCATATCACTCTTATCAGCTGCAGGCCCTGCCCTCTGCTGTTGGCACCTAACTGTGTGTGGCTCTGACATTGGTCAGTAGTAAAGGTGTTTCTCTCATGCCTGTAAGAGTGTGTGGGGGGTTGTCCTTGGCATATAATTAGCTTGAACCCAGACAGCTCCTGGTAACACAGACTTCTATAACTATCTGTTAGTCAAAGTGAAAATCAGCAGTCAGACTTTACGGTATAATCTGACTTAACTACATAAATACAGGATGTCATTTGTTTTTCACAAGGTTGCATTTAACTACATTTGCAAACTCAAAAAATATCATTGTCTGGCATGATTCAAGGGGGCAGCAAACAGATGTGGGCAGACCTTTTAACTGTATTGCTCCTTCTCACAGTCGTGTGAAGGTTAGACGGGTTTTATAGGTTATTTGGTTCTAGATCACACCTGGGCCCCTCCATCCCTGACGCTGTATTGCTAAGGTTTTAAAATTGATGTGTGCTTCCATCTAAAGCACTGTCACAAGAGAAAAGATTTATTCCTTCTACTAAAACAATCTTTTCCTATTGGTCATGATGTGAGAGGGAGCTTGAAGCTTTCTTGGTGATTTTTCTTTGGTTCAGCTGACACACTGCTTGTGATGGGATTTTATTTAATACTAAGAACACCCAGGAAGCGCATACTATGACCCGGCTATGTAATGAGGCCGTGTATAAATAGCTATATTGACCTGACTTTCTGCATATATTCCAACTTATAACTAGGCTAGTGTTATTTTTCACAAGAGAAATGGTAGAACCAGTGTGGAAAAGAAAATGCCACCTTGCACTTAGAAGACAATACATCAGCTCAGGGAGTGAATTGTTTACTTTTCCGGGGACTGATTTGTGGATTTGGGTGCCATTTTTCTTCTGTGGGGCGGCCTTTTTTGGCTGATAGAGCAAACAACACCATATCTCTTTCACAGATCCTGTCTCTACAAAGAAAGCCCTGTTTGCTGTGTTGCCCCAGCTGTTTATTGTGCAATACCCCCGTTGGATTTTGCCTACAATTTCTCTCTACACAGTGCTTGTTTTTCTCATTATGTAGAGCTAGATTAGAGCACAGAGAGCCTTGGTTTCATGTTTTTAATCGGCAAGCATGTGAACGGAAGCTACAGCCAAGCCCCTACTTTCTCCTTGTCTCGTTAAATCTTTTGTCTTTACAGCAATACATTTAGCTTTCTTTACCTTTAGCTTTGTTGCTGTTAGACAGGAGTGCATTCACTGGCTGCCCAGATGTAGATTTAGCAGGACTGAATGACACACCGCTCGCAGACACAGTGTCTTTGTGCGCTGGGTCAAACGGGGAAGCTAATACTCAAATGAATATATTAATGAGACAGTTTGAAACAAATAGAGAAATAGAAACAGAACTAGCCTTGTGTTTATCCCTGTTCTGTATAAGGGTGACACACATAGCTCACATATTTAAACCTCAACTGTGTTCAAAAGGCTACATGAATTGGCACGCTATTATTCCCCCGACAACAAAAGAGAAATTTGAAGCAGGGAAACGTTAATTGACCCAGATACTGTAACCATGTTTCATGAAGACCAATATCCTGCCTGGGACGAGATGTCTACCTCCTGCCGGCCACGCCGACTATTGTGTTCCGGCGGAGGCTTCAATTTCAACACACCAGCGCATCTCTGGACATTAGCCTCTGATGAGTCGTTAGGTCGTATGCCATGATATTCTCTTCTCTTCTCTTCTCTTCTCTTTATACACCCTCCACCACTCCCTTCTCATCCCGCCCTACCCCCCTTTTACACGTGTGCTTTGAGATGGAGGCGCTCCCTCGACTCTAACTGATGATTGATGGGACTTAATTGAGTAATGCAAGGACAGTACTGTAGCATTTAGTCCTTTATTTTACAACTGAGATTCTCTCCCAGAGTGACCTTGGTTGGTTCACAGCTTCAGTCATGAGTGTGATGTGCGATTTTAGTGGTGTTGGTAATATATTTGATAGATGGTTGTCTTAGATTTTGTGGAGGTTGTGGGTTTTTTGATAGTTTCTTATGAGAAGTGTATGCTCAGTGTGTCTGCTGCGTCGGTAGAGAGCAGGATATGATTTAAGTTGCATATACTCCTGATTGATCTTATCATTCCTGGAATTATTGGGTGAGAGTTGTTTAAATTATTTTTTTTATTTTGCCTGTCTAACAATATAAAGAACATCATACTTTTATATATCGTAAATATGTTAGTTTAATCTTGATAGACCAGATATTGGGGAAATTGTTTAACGGTTGGTTCATCAGATAAGCATATGTAACCCACCATATTCCTTGTCTCAAGTGATCTACTGTTACCAGGCCTTCCTGACACCAATGTCTGCCATCACCACATGGATATTATGATTGACCTGCAACAATTTCTTGTCCCCCATTTGAGCGCACACTATGGCAGTGAGCAACATATCTCTCTGCAGCCTGCTTTGTCTGAGTTTATATTATCTCTGCCTTTGTCGATATTTACTGAGGCATTAAAGAGTGTGCAGCATGTCGCCACTTTATTTCCTGTAGCACTGCCTGCTCAGCAGGACAGGGGCTGGGTGGTGGGGGGTGCATTCTTACTAGAGGTTATAAATGCTGCTCCAAGTTAAAAAGCATCTAATTTCTCCATGCATGTTGAGTCTGACTTGCATAACGTAACTTTGTCTGTTAGACAAATCTTCACCTCTGGGGTGTCTTAGAAGAAGGCTTTGCCATACCAGTTTGAATGTGATTTTGTTGTTGTTGTTTTTAACTTTATAACTTAAATTACGAACACAATAAATAGAATTGTGGAGACATTACAATGGCTCGATTGTCTGTTCCTAGAAGTGACTGTCATCATAAATACATTTTCACTAAATCAAGAGATTTCCAAATACTCTATCATCTGTCATCACTACTACAGCACAAACCCTGTTTTTTTTTGTTTTTTAAACCCTTTTCAGCTCTTAGAGTAATGGAAAATGTTTGCCAAGATGTTGTCTATCAAAAGTAAGAGCAACATTGGCACCTCAGTGCAGAAATCATTCTAGTTTGCTGTCAAATATCAAAGGTTTGCATCTATATATCTGTTCCCAGTCCTGAATTAAATATATGGTTCTCTTTACCTTTCTAAATGTTTAAATTACTTCACCAGTTTCTAAGATTCTTTGTTTGCCTATTTACCCTGAGCAGGTAAGGTTCTGCTTGTGTGAGGCTGGGAACTGGCAACTGCCATCCATTTGAGCTGCATGATTAATTCTATTAAAATCAATATTTACATTCAGAACTCTGAATCACATTCATACACGACAATGATTTTTTGGTTTGGATTAGCAGGAGATCAGTTGCATTAAGCCAAACACTCCTAATTTCTTCAAAAACTGCAAATTGAGATGAAAATGAGTCTGAGAAATGGAAGCCCTGCTAGTAATGTTGAGAAAAAGGGAATTTGTGAATCCAGTTTCGACAAGTTGTACTTAAATAAGGGTTATATACTTTGGTGTGATTTATTGTATTATACTATCAGGGTGATAGTGGAGGGCCCATTGCAGCAACAAAGGGATCAGCATTGTTCAGTATGAGTCCTGAAAAACTAGTCCCTGTTGCCTTCCCTTGTTGTTTGGAGGGGGAAAACGTTCCTTCACAAAAACCTTCAAGGTTGTACTTTTTCCAAGGCTGTTGCATTGCATTGAATTGCATTTGGGTCTACAGGTGTCACTATTGTTGTTTAGTAAACATTCCAAATAAAGCAAGTATCCTAGTCCCAGAGAGTCTTTTTTATTCTGCTGTCAAAAAGTGTTTAATAACGTCTGCACATTTTATGTAAACTGGAACTGCACATACTGTAGGCTTGACAACAGTGACACAGGTGTTCCAGTGCTCACCAGCATTCCAACCACCATCCATCTGATTGCACCAGAATGTGATACACTCAATCTTGTATAGGTCCTGTGTCAGCCCTTCACTCTCACACTAATTGTTCTAAGCACTGTGACCTTTGTAGAAGATAAGCTTCCTTCGGCTGACTTGAAGAGTTTGGAATAACGGCCTCAACCATTAATTTATGGCATTGCTAACCATATGAGGGCTATGAGCCAAGGTTATTGACCTTTCACGCCTGTCACTAGTGATAGAGGGAGCCAGACCCAAGAGGAAAATGAATTGGGCTTATTAAGGAGCTGGGCTTTGGATCAAACCTAGGGGGCATCTTTATTCTCCAGTTTTCTCTTTCATTTAAATCATGACTTTTTCACACCGTTTGACCAATTGTCTTCTGCCAAAGTAGAAATTGAGAGCACATACAGCGGGAGTTTCTCTGAATCATAATGCTCCCATGACTGTGTCTAGGAGAGATCAGGGTGCAATGCGTGAAATGCCTGGAGGATTAACACTTGGAGCACAAAACACATTAAAGAGTGCATCTTGAACTGAGGTCATTATTATTAGATGAAAGATTCTGCAGACTCAGAACAGCAAATCAAGATTTTTTTTTTCTGCAAAGGCAATTTAAAGTGCTTGACAACACTTTGCAGTTTTAATTCTCTCGCAAATCTTTTGTCTTTGTGGGTCTTAGCTTGTTATTTACTTGTACAAAGGGTAGCTGTTAGACAATGGAGAAAAGCTGGACAGGCATAAAAAAACATTTGAATAAAATGTAGCATGCAAAGAATGTTGTGTGCCGTGTGGACAGCCATGGATAGAGATGATTGAGCACATGTTATTTCAGCCCCATCCTCCCTCTTAGCTCCGAGTCTGTAAAACCCTTGTGGGAGGCAGGGGAGGCATGCATTTATATTGGATCAACATGCTATGATGTTATTTTTCCAGCTCCACTACTTGTGTTTATAATCATACCCGGTCCCTTATGGGGTTCAACTAAAACCATTTTTATTGACTCTGGAGAAGCTTATCTATTCCTGATGCATTGTTTGTACATAGGACCGCAATCACATCCCAGTGGAAATAAGCAATAGATGACAACACAGAACTTGTGCTATAACTGTCTTTTTGTTATTAGAAGGCCTCCCTGGTGGGGTCCAACTTAAAGGGCATTTTTAATAATGTATGTTGTGTTTTTTTTATACATTTATCTCTGAAATTTCAACTGGCCTTACCTAATTTGGAGAGCAGGAACAGACTGATTTAGTGATGCTGCTTCACTCCCCCTCTGCAGGATTAATTTAGAGGAGCTTGTTGAATTTTTCAAGTGTTTGTTTATTTGCAGCGAGATAGCCAGAGGATGAGGTAAAGGACTAATGCATCAGTATTTTGTGTGCCTGAGAGAGCTGTTTGTAAATGCATGTGCATTTGTGTGTTGGAGGGACTTACTTATGTGCTCAGATGGACTACTTATCAAATTGTACAGTACGTACGAAATG
Organism: Labrus mixtus; assembly: GCF_963584025.1. NCBI lineage: Eukaryota > Metazoa > Chordata > Actinopteri > Labriformes > Labridae > Labrus > Labrus mixtus. The sequence continues at coordinate 17,218,410 of NC_083619.1, read as the reverse complement.
TGAGGGGAAAAAAAACATTATCTCTACTGCTGAGTAGCGTTAGTACCTTTGAGTGGGAGGGCTATTTTGGAACTGAAAACCTCACTACCGCTGGAGCTTATACCTTGAGCGGGGACTGTGGACAAGTGGGTGCCAGGAGATGGGGAAAAACATGCTCTTAGGGTGTGATCACACTGCAGCGGAATATGGTTGTCACTCGAAAGCTTTAGGTTCAAACATAGTACTGTTGCAGAAGAGGATGCCAACCAAATACAGGAAATGCTTGAAAATGTCTGTTGAATTTCCGTGTGTTTGTGCGGGGTTTCAGCTGCAAACACAATCAGTAACTCAAAGCGGGCAACATAATGGTCATTCAATCACTCACTTCTGAGTGGCCCTTTTCCCATGCAACGTTACTCATGGAGATAGAGATGAAATGTAACATCCTTAAATTTCCACATCTAGATGTTGCCTTTAAACTCTTTTTTTGCCCTCATTGTTGGCCACATTATGGTCTGGCATTGAATGCTGCATCTTAAGCTGAGGACTTTCCTTAAAGCTTCTATATTTGTCAGGAGGAAAGCATAAAAAGTCAGTGTTGGTTGATCACAGCCTGGTGGATGATATGATGTCACACTTTGGTTGTTTGAGGAATCAAGGCAAGCTGAAAAAACACTGCTGGTGGCCCCTTTTTTATGTTCAAACTCGTGTAACCGTGGTTACTGGTGTTGGTAATGGATAAGGACATTAATTTAATTGGCCTGTTTACACTCCTAGTGCTCTGATGTAGTATGTAATTTCAAATCATTGTCAGTGTTTGATAAAAACTATAAATCATAAACTTTCATTAGAAACAACAGAGCTGCACAACATTGTCCATTAGTCATCAGGGTTTCAGGCGACACATATGTTTCGTCAAAGATTTTGTTTTTATGGTGAATGAGTGTATAGCCATTATTCATGCTTCAAATCTACAGAAACCTTTTACGGACAATAATGTTTGACACAGTTTACAGTAATATCAACAGACTTAAAAAGCCTCTCTAGTGGACAGGAAACTTCCCAGACATGAAGAGTCCTAAATAAAGTGTGCTGGGGAGGATTTGCTTAACATAAACCATCAGGTTGACATGGCTTTATTACTTCAGAATTTAGTGTTTGTTTAAAGCAACTCCCCCAACCACAGCACACAAGCACACACGCACACACACTCACACACACACACACACACACACACACACACACACACACACACACACACACACACACACACACACACACACACACACACACAGCTTCTCCTTAAAGGGGATCTTATTGGATTAATAGCCGAAAAACTACTTTGACGAAGTTGTATGAATCTTTTCTCATCTCTTCTACCAAGAATGTGTTGTTTTGGAGAGCTGAGGTCAAAAGACACAAACAAGCCTTTGTTCTGCAATTACCAGGCTTATTCTGTGCACACAGACTGCTGTGGACAACACTGGCACACATTGTTCTTTCATATGTCTATTTGATAGATTTGGTTGTTGATTGACAGATAATACTTATTTATGAGCTGTATATAAATTATCTTCAAAATTTGAATAAAGTAAAAAAATATGCACTGTGGGATTTTTCATAGACAAAGAAAAATTTGAATGGAAAGATTCATGACCCACCCAAAGATCCATAGTGTTGTTTGGAATTATTGACAATTAGTGATATGAAATTGAGTCGAATAAAATCCTCTTATATGTTTGAGATGTCAGAAGACTACAGACATTATAAGCGTCCATTACTGCTAGATTTCTATTGCTTCAGACCTAAATATTATCAATTTGCCTATTCAAAAACAAGAGGCCTGTAAAATAATAATAATAATAATAATAATTGATAACAGAGATAATCTATTATGGAGACGATTCATTCATATTTTTGCTCCGCTTACAAGTATAACCAATACTATCTCACAGGAAGACAGCATGGTCGTTGTAGCTTTCATTTGCACACATAGTAACAACTAGGCCACCTTCAAATTGATCATTAAATTGAGGACCATGAAAAGGGCTTTTGCTCGCATTAAAGGGTGTGTATGTGTGCAGCACTAGGTGTTAGGCATTACTGAAAGCTGAAACAGCCTATGCAGTGTCTAGCCAACCATCAACCTATCCTCTGATCACCAGCCTTATTGGTCTGTCTGCAGTGGGCTTGGAAAATGCAATCTCACCAACATTGATTTGTGTCTGTTTGAAAAAAGGCGGTCCAGATACCAGGCACATGCTTAAGTGTGAGTGTTTTTCCTTTTTCCATCCTTTCCATCCTCTCCGTCTTTCTCTCTCCATTTCCAGCCATCTCTCTTTCATTCCTTTGCTTCTTGCAAATCCACTCTCAGTGTTCCACACAAGACAAGACGGCAGTTCCTTAGCCTCTTATCGTGCCTTCCACAAGACCACCGAGGGGTCTAAGCATGTGTACACAGGCAGCTGTGCACCACTGTAAGACTCCATTCTGTGCAGGATAAGTGGGGATTGGCATGTTCTCTACTCAAAAATGCAACAGCTGGGCAGAGCTTTTCACTCCTCCCATATGAGAAAGACAGACTAAAATGAGACATAAAGAGACAGAATGAGAGAAGGGACACAGACCCAAAGAGGGGTTGCCTCAGCTTCCCGACTGTGGCTTGGAGCAAAGCAAATGTTGGCACATGTGTGATGAGTTAGCACCGACTTAACAGTTTTTAAGAGTGGCCTAACACATTAAAGATGTGTGGCTAGCCACTCGACTTTCTTTCTTTACTCTTTTTGCTGTAAACACTGAGCGGTAATGGAAGGAAGGGCATAAGAAGAGTAATTTATGTGCGGAGGAGAAGCCCGAGATGAGCCCTCCCTCTGGGATTAATGGGAGTCTCTGTCTCTGTTCACAGGAAATATGAAAGGCCCTTTGTTGGTAAAGGGCTTGCTGCTGCCAGCAAATAACTACCCCCTGTCATATTGAAAATCCCCCAACCTCTAAATTCATTGCCTCCTCTGCTGCTCATCCTTCACCCCCCTTTTTTTTAAGCCTATGTGTTTTCTGTCAAAGTCGCTCATTTATGATTCTACGCTGCGCCTGCTGTACAGAAGCCCAGGAGACCCTCGCTCACATTGTTAGTATTCACTGTCACTTCTTGAGTTCTGGCCATCGGGCGAGAGAAGAAAAGAGTGGGAGAAATAGTGCAGTACAGGTGGAGATTCACACTTTGACTTGTGATGCCATGTTCTGTCTTTTACCTCAACTATTTTCTGTCTGGTGTGTTTAATTCTAAGAGTTACTATCATATCAGGCAAGGAAACGCTAGCTTTCTGCACTTAAGTGTGACTGGTGAACTGCGCTTAGGGTATGGGTTTATTTTTAGTATTGGTGCCGGTTTGTGTTGGTCTGAGCACACCTCCTTAGGCTAGACTAAATAAAGAATGGCCTATCAGTGAGGGAAAAGACTGTTTGGCACTTAACTGGCAGTGTGTCTTTCATCAGGTCACACATTGGTCTCCTAACACCTGCGGCTTAGGACAGGGGGGTGAAAGGCTGTTGGCAGGTGTTAATTGCAAAACAAAAAGGCAATAGAAAACCTGGCTATATGTAGTTTTAATCATTTTCCTGCTCTCTACATAGCTCATATTTCACACTGCTGAGAATATTTTCTGACCAATATCTTTTTTGTATCCAAAGAAGAAAGTAAAAAAATGTTGTGCTTGTCCTTTGTCTTTGATTTAAACCTTTGCTCAAGAACATCAATATTGTGTACAGATTATTGTGTGAAAAAAACAACCTTTTTCTAGGCTCTGACCTTGTACACCCTCTGAGGAAAGTTTCATATTTTTCCCTCATATGTCCAGATTTTCATTAAGCATGGGGACTTAAACTTTTCTTTTACTTGTTCATGGCTTTGAGGAAAAAAACTGTGAACTGGAACATCTCTCTCACACCTGAATAAATCTTCAGTAAATGCATTAAGAAATAGCAGCTTTGAATTGCTTCTTGCCTGAAAAGATAGTCTTGCTTTATAAAAAAATTGCAGTTGTTTTGAGCTGTCCGTGATAGTTTCAGCTGTGTTTGCCTTCCCTGCCTCAGGAGTTGCACAGTGAATCTATTGGCTCCATATTGACTTCCCCAGGCTGTCTCCAATGGATTTGACATGGATAACACGGTTGTGTTTGTAACGAAAGGGGGAGGGGACTTAATAAAAGCAGGAGACCCCCAACTGAAAAAAAGGGAGGGAGGAAGAGTGAAATGAAAAAGAAGGGAACTTAAGTGGTGAGGGCTCAACTTCGCAAAAGCCATGGGTTGTCAGGGGCAACCGAACTGACTCTTTGTAACCTCCCCCCCCCCCCTCCTTCCCTGCCTTCAGGAACGCTCAGATGCAGGAACATAGTAGCACAGGAGAATATGAGCCTGACATTGAAAGGATGAAACAAAATACACACATTAGATGTCTGCCTTATAAATGATGTATAATTGAGTTATCCAGGGCTCTGCTCTTGGAGTGTAGATGGAGGAGAGCTTTAATGAGCTGCATAGTTTCATGTTATTCTATGCTTTAATTGTGATACTGCAGGACGCCATTCATTTGTTTAATTTACTAGACTTGGAGCTGATGGCATGGTAGGGGGGGAATTTTATAGCCATCCTCTGGAAAGGATAAGGCTTATTAGGTCTGATGGTGTCCTGTCTCATATAACCTAATGTGGCCATGATAGACAGAGGATTCTAGGTTTGGATACACAGGGACTATAAATCCGAGCATATTTCCAAGACACTGGTCATCATAATAGCCCATTACGGTCCATGTTTGTAGATGGAGGGGCCGGATGTCCCCCGTGTGGCTGAGGGTCCAATGTAGGCTTTGAGGCAGCATGCGGTTGAAGTGAGGAGGAGTATGAGCAGGACATCGGCACTCATTAAATGGACTTGCTCTCTGCTAGCAGACCCATAAAAAAAGCCCTTTAATGTTCTTAGCAGAGAAGCTCCACGATTTGCCCACAATTCCGTAGCCATAAAACCGGGAATTGAATTCCATATGAATTCTCTGCTGTCATAGCTCACGGCACCAGCTGTCTGTCCGTGTTAAAATCTAACCCTTGGGCGCCACTCCCTGTCCAATTGGTGTCTTTCCACATGTTACATTGATCTTAAAAAGCTGGAGTCCCTTTGGTCTACTTGAGGAGAATACCTTAGCTTGATTGAGTGGGACATATGCAAGGACAACATCAAACATTTTAGTATTTTGGTAAGATCATATGACCTTGGAGATGTTATCCTGATTGATTTATGATGCAAACTGGGATTCTCATGTTACCACATGCCTCATTTCTCATCCTTACCCCCTCATACTTGGTGAATATACATAAATGTGTGTGTCGATTCTACTCATGAAATGGTAGTTTAAATTACTCCAGGCTGACTGTCAGCAAGATCATGTCAGTGTCATACTGTACATGCATGGCAGCACCAATCCCTCTCTGAGCATCCAATCTCTTGTTTGTGTTTGGGCTGTAAACTCCCCTGCACAGCTGCCACCGGGTCATGTCTGGGGGTTTCAGTAATGCGGCTGACCTCCTAATGTGGATTCCAGTGAGGCAGAAAGGCAAATGTTTGTGCTTCCAGGTCTTCCTGGTATCCCGGGTCGCTACAGCTGTCATGTTATCCCCTTCCTGCTCCAGCCTTCCAGCTCAGAATGCAACACAATATCTGCTAGCATCCCAGCTGCAGACGCTTAAAGATATCTGCTGTTATTTTGACAGAAGCCTGCATACTTAATCATTAGGCTTCCGGCACAATAGCCCTCTTTGAGTCTTAACTAGAAAACAACAACTGTAGTTTTCAAGGCAGGAATCTGATTTAATGCCCTCATAAAACAATTGTCTCCCATTGCACTTTACACGACCCACACTTTTTTAAAGTTAATTCACACTTTAAATGCGGTTGAGGGTAAGAGGTAGTTAACTCTCTGCTTAGCTACGCTGGGTTAGTTTGCAGAAATCCTCCCTCCCATTGTATCTTTAATTTCATTGTTTTTTTTTTTCTGTGGAATGTTAAAGCCCTGTTTGTTTGCTGGTCATAATGAGTGCCAATGGAAAACTTATTTACACTATCTGGGTTTAGTAGTGTTGGCCAGCACAGTGGAAAGTCTCTCCCTTTTTGCCAGTGTGCAGGGACTACACTTAGTCCTGCTTCTGGCAAATGGGTCTTTAAATGTGACAACTGAAGGAAGCCCCACAGTTGCTTCCATGGTCCAGGATACAATAAAACAGCTAGTAGTGGAGCTATGCATCCACCCCCTCCTCTTTCTCTTTGTTTCACAAGGTTTTTTTTCAATTCTTTTTCCTCCTCTCTGTTCCACAGCGCTGGTTTCTCTGTCGTAAATTGATATGCAGACTGCTTCAGGTTACAGTACAGGATAGGAGATTCTTTTCAAACGGTCAATTCTGTGAATACCAGAATGTAGCGGAGTTGCAGGGATGGAGGAACACAGCACCTTGGGAGGAGTTGCTCTACCCTTTGCCGCTAGGCTAAAAGCATTCAGCTCCTGCCCATTGTGCGCCTTACTCAAAGGGATTTGTGATGGGTATGATCTTTGACCCTTCTACGCCCACATTATGTAAATGAGTGTACAAAAGAAGGGGATGATGCAATTTCCCGAGACACACGGATTTTAATTTGAGTGTGTGCATACTGTGAGTGTGCAGACCCTGAAGTGATTGAACTCTTAGTACTAAAGTGGACTTAGTGTCTTTGTGATGATGCAAAAATGTAAGCCTCGTCCGTACTATATTATGGCCTCAACACTCTTGTATTTTCCCCAGTGTGTTTTTTTAATTTATTTTTTTACTGCTTAACAATCAGTGTCCTTAGGCATCTAAAAAACACATATAGAGAAATATAGGAAGATGGACCTGTTGTCATGTTACTGAGCATCCTCCATATGTTGTTATGACAGTGGTTGGGAAGGTAACAAGATCCCCCTCTGTCAGCCCTGCAGCCCTCCTCCCTCTCCCAAATGCTGTTATTGTCCCTGTGCACAAAGGATGGGGGGGATGTGTAACTCTAGATGAAGCAACAAGCTGAGGTTCATGGACAACGCCCTTTCCCAGACTGTATCAACTTGCGAATTTCTGGTCATAGTAGTGTTATTTATTTCACCTCAAAGAAACTGTTTGTAATCAGCATGAATGGGTTCAACAGGACTTTTTCTACTTGGGTCTTTATCCTGGATTCTCCCTGCTTTAGTATGAATGGGGTGTATACCATGCGGAAACCTCCGGTGTTGAAAAATGAAGCGATTGCGGAAGTGCAAAATCCTTGCTGTGTGTCTGCTTGATGAAGAAGCACTGGAAGTCACATACACACCAACTGCTGTTTTTACAGCAGAAATTGTTAGGTTGAATAAAGTTAGGGTGAGACAGCATTTGTCAGTGAGCGCAGTTGACAGGCTTCAAAAGCCCTCTGCGGTAACAGATGGGTGACGTCACTCATGATCTGTTCACTATTATTTGCAGTCAATGATGTATACAGGTTATCATGCAACTCCTGTGGTCCAACATGGTTTCTATAACAAGCCTTAAGTCACTTTAGCATTACACATAAGATAGTGGTATTAAATTCCATGAATGTCAGCCATGTAAAAGAGAACTGTTTACAGACCTCAACAATTGGAACTAATGTGGATGTTTTACTGACCTGTATACATTTAAAACAAGATTCTGTACATGCTTTAAAGTAATATAAAGTTCAAACTAACCCAGTTCTACTACAGTCCCACCACATGACTAACATGGATTGGATGGATTTTTTTTTAACTATTTCATACTCTGCTTTTGGAAGACTGTGGTTCCCATTAGTTACTCATTAGTTTAAGCCTGGTCTCTCTCCAGAAACCCAAGTAAACATTTGCTGTGCTTTGTGTGTTTGCTTTAGCCACAGACTGGAATCCAGTTTTCCCTGCCCTTATGCGAGGGTTAATGGATAAAACAGTACCCCTTTTGACACTAGGTAATGGACTTTACGGCCCTCCATTTTTTATATTGTCCTACATTGTTTTTACACATCTTCTATTCTTTTATGTTAATTTTGCGATAGTGTTGGACTTTAAAACAGAAAAATGCCATTATGAAGAAAGAATAGCCTTCAATCTCTATGAACTTAAAATAGGAACAGTTTTACTTTTGTGTGATTAATGATTGTTGATTAATTTGTGTTATGTGTAGAAGAAGAAGGCCGTCAGGTTAGCGTTGGAAAATAATTTCTTGAACATTTCCCCCCTCGATTGTATTTTTGGAGGTGGGAAAATTTCCTGTGATACTCAAGCACCATATTAGAAAGCTGATTGCTTGATTTAAAATGCATGCGACTGTTCAGTTACAGTCAACCTCAATAACAAACACAGCTTCGATTCTAATTTAAAACAGGATTAAACAGTGAGCCAAGTATGTTTTTTTTCTGCATTTGAAAAGTGCTTTCGAATTATGTGGCCTCAACAGTGCAGTGTCAGCATTTCTATACATCAAGATGCATTTTATGATTTGTTTTCAGTGTTTTAAATTAATCCAGCATTAGCGAATACATGGACCCTTTGCTTGTTTTTCAAACTCAGTATGACTGATGTACTTGACTCAAACCATATGTTGAGCAGGGCTTGAAAGGGTTCCACAGCATCAACAGACACAGCTGGCCAGCAGTCTGTGATCTCATTGCAAGCCATGTTTGCCATATTTTGCTGTACTCGTTGGCCTTGCCAAAGCCCTACCTCTGCTAACTAATTATTTGCCCTCTGTTGCCAAATCGTGCCCTGATGAATAACCTTCAAAAGTGGTCACTGTCATGCTTTCCTCAGAAAACAATCGAGTGAGATTAGTCAGACAATGTGGTGAGTTTTTGGGAATTAGAGTTCAACACTGGCGTCACTGAACTGGTGAGTTTGTAAAAATGTCAAAGGGTTGTTATTTTATGGGTGCTGTGGAGGGACATTTTTCAATACTTGTGTTAAGTGTTAGCATGAGAATAACAGCCTGTATTGGCGGTGTGGCGGCTGTAGACAGTGAGTTACAGCCTTACTGCGCTCTGAGCTGATCATTAACAGGTCTAACACACTGGGATATTAAAGTTTGTTTTACTGCTCCCATCAACAAGCATGCAGGCCTATAGACATGTGTTATTGAATTCATATAATGTGAGTTATTAGGCCGTACATCTTGGGTGTCCATGTATATTGCCGGATCTGTCCGGTGTGGTCCTAGAGGAAATAGAGTAGCAGAGGAGATCATATTGGTTATTAAGCAGCTGTGCCATAGCTGACCACATATTTATTATTTATTATAATTGTTATCACCTCTGGACTTCTTTTTCAATCACAACGTCCATCTGAGCATGCTCACACACCTGGATCATATAGACTTTGTTCGAAACAATAAATGAGAAGCTCACTTTTAGTGCAGGGTTTTATCAACCAATGAAAGTAATGAGATTAAGCTAGTAAAAAAAAAAAAAAAAAACATAATTCCTCTGCCCACTCCAGTGAATCAGAGGAATGGGGAGAAGTGGGGAGAACAGCCTTAGATGAGAAGCAGCCACAGTAATAAAACCGGCCGCCTGGTGATGCAGCCTCCATTATTCCTGTTGGTATGTTCATGCGCTTTGAAAAACAGAATAAATTCCAATGTCGGGAATTGCTGTTCTTATACCTGCAAGCCCAGTAGGGGAGTTTTAGAGAAAATAGAAACCCGCCTGGAACAATTGAATCCTCCGACTTCTCTAAGAAAGAATAAACATGCATCCTGCTTGTATTATGTGCCAGTTGGCCAGTTGTTGCCAACTTTAAAAGCCCCACCTTTTGACTATTTTAACTGATGAAATACAAGAACTACATTTGGCCATGAAGTGAGCTTTCGGTTCTCTTATAAGCATGTAAACTATAACAAAGCAGAGTCTTCTCAGCTCTAAAACAAAGGCTTACCAGCACTTTTTAAACACAACATCTTATTGTGGGATTATTTCTGAATAGTGTTCGGCATCATCTCGTCTAAACTTTGCGTATATGTGAGAGAAGAAAGCGGGACAAACGGAGGCACGTCAGAAACAGTTTGGTGGATTAGGGTGCAACAGCGTGGTTTGATGTTTAATCACTCCTTGTGCGTAAGCTGTTCTGAGGGGGATAGAAAGGCTTTCCTGTAAGCTCCAGCGGTAGTGGGATGCCTTTCTGGTGAATCTCGCCTCTGTGGGCAGAACTTGCTGTGAACCTGCATTTTTTTGTTTGCCTGAGAGGTTGCACTGAAGCAGAATGATAGGACAGCTCAGACCAAACATAGCACCACACTTCCCTCCCCCTCTTGCTCTCTCTCTCTTTCTCTTGGTAAGGGTGACTCAGGGTTGAGGCACTATGATCACTTGATACTTCAGGCTGCTTAAAAACTGTAAAGATGAACAACTACACTTCCTAATCACAGATCATGTTTTATTTGTGATAAAGAAAAAGAAGAACGGAAACAGCCTTACTGTACAACTGAGATTTATAATGAAAACAGAAGTGATAGTTTGCCTGAGACCACACAATAGCACCACAAGCTGTCAACAGTGATTCACATGTTTATGCCACCTGCTTGCTCGTGCCACTGCTGTCGATGTTAGTGTGACCCTGACGAACATCGGCATCACTGCGAGGAGACAGACTACTCCCGTGGGTCCTTGCGTTAAAAACCCAAGGTCTGGAAACATTTCCGCAGGCGGGCTTTCCAAGTGGAGACAGATTTGTACACGGCCATGCTTGTGGTTTGGTGTTATAGCTGCAGACAAACTGAGGACAGATGTGATTGGAGTCATTTTCATCCCCCCCCCCCCCCCCCTCCACCTCCTCCTCCTCCTCTTCCTCCTCCCCCGTTATTCCCTCCTTCCTCTCTCCTTCCAGTTCCCCTAATCTGGGACTCATTGTGTCTGTAATAAAGCACAGCTGCACAGATCCTTCCTCTGAACCTACTCAGTTCAGCTGATTACATGGGAGTGAGAGGGCTCTACTCTCACTGAGTCCAGTCACATAGCCATGCTCAGCACATGTTAATGCTCCACTGTTACATACATGTGAGAGAAGACACTTCCTTTAACTGGACTTGTGCCATTGCTATTTATTAACAACCTTTTTTTATATTCACCCTAGCCAACTGTTTATATCAGTTTCTATTTATATCTATTATGTATTACATAGATTTTGCTTACATAAGGAAAAACAAATCAGCATTTTTTTGTTTGATACTGATTGAGATACCTAGACTTAAGTATTGTCCAACACCAAGTACTGCTCACATACCAAAATGTATATACTATTGTTGGAGCACTGGTTGCTGTGTTGTTATTTGTTAAAATAATAATGATTAATTGCCCCAAAAATGTGACATTATATCGGAGGTGTTACTATGTCATGGTCTAAGATTTGTTTCTTGTGGCAGCTTTTAGGTTAAAAATGTAACTAGAGATTTGTAGTTTTTTGAGTTTCTGAGATGTATTGTTTCAGAACAAGTGGTATTGGGGTGTGCACATGTCTTTGCTCTTCAGGCTACAAGATTTTTTTGATGAAACCTTTTTTTGAATGAACAAAACGGTCATCTTTTAATGCTGCTCGTTCTGCTTTACATGAAGGCACGACTCCACTGCATTTTGTCAATTTGTTGGGTTGGAGTGTTTTAAATTGCTTCTGCCCTGAAAAAAAAAAAAAAAAAGATGTCATGCATATGAAAGTGAGCAGCCCTAATAGAAAGATGTGTCTCTCTTACAAAATGGTGCAGTGTTGAGCATCAGCGGCTAAACTTCTGCATTTTAGGGAAAATAAAAAGAACAGTAACAGGGATAAATATCAGCTCGGAATTGTGCAGGAGATGTCTGTATCACACTGCGTATCAACTTTCAATCCAAATCAAATGAAAAAACTGAAGCTCTCCAAGTCTTCAAACTGGCCTCGATCTAAAGAAAGCATTTAAATTGATTCCTTTGTCTTCTGGAAGTATACAAGTTTGTTCTATCATTTTGAAAACACGATTTATTCAGCCTTGAGGTACAGACATAAAATTATTTTCACAGTAGATATGTTTTCTTCCACCCGTCTATAGAAAAAACCTGCCCCCTCCCCTTTGATCTTTTTTGAGCACAAACTATGAGTGGGGGAGGGTCACGCAGGTCAAATATGTTTAGTTGCGAGCTGCATTCGGCATCTCAGCTGCAGCTTGATCTCTCCAGGAACCAGCGCAGTACAAAGGGATAAGCTCGTTGACACATTAAGACAGCGTTTGTAAATTCATACAAATGCATGCCTTCCTCTGTGTTTGCTTTTCTTGTGCTGGAGCAGCACATAACAAGCTGTCATGCGTCTGAAAAGCTGTGTATGAGTTGAATGCGTAAGCTTCAGATACAAACATTGGGCTTGTCTTTAATCTTTCCTCTGTGTATTTTTTGTCGTTTTCTGTAAGCACGGGCTAATTGTGATTCAAGCAGAATTTGACACATATTGATTTAAACGTGCAATGGGCAAATGCTCACTCCCCGTGTATTGGCAGCTGCCCTAATCCCTCTCTTTGAAGAAGCTTCTTTTTCCTTACTGTCATTGTTTTGAGGAGGGATTTTCTTTTTCTTCCCTCCTCGCAACCTTCCAGAGAACTCAGGTTACTCAACCTCGTGACTCTGCAGCTGCTGTTTTTTTCCATATGTTAGTTTGTTTTGCTCTCATGAAAGGGTTCAGAGAAGATAAATTGTCAAGTGTCTCATAATGTGTGGCATAGGGTGAGTGAGTAAAATGAGGATAATGGTTGGTAGCTGCAACAGTAATGGTCTGCCCACTACGGTGACTCATTTCCTTTGTTTAGCTGAAAAAAGAAGTATTCAAATGTCCTCATTTTCTCCTGAGCAAAGACTTTCTTTTTATTGTTCTCTTCTTGAAATTATTTTGTTTTAAAATTTGAAATATATTTCATCTTCCATTCCTCCAGGAATATTTGAAGTCACTACAGTACGTATTTTTTTTTTTGCACTATACAGAGGTTTGTGTAATCAGTAAGGCAGAATATATATTGTATTTTTGCGTGCAAATGACTGGGTAAAACATTTTTCTTTTCTTGGAGAGAGACGTTGAAGCAACCTCTATCTCGCAATATAACAGTCTTCTCCAGAGGCTGTCAGCCTCATCTTCCTTTGTCTGCCGCTTTGTTTCTCAGCCAAAGAGGATTCACATGCCTTCTCCTTGTTTTTCCCCGTGCCTCGACTTCTCCAAAGAGAAAAAAAAAAAAAGGAAGAAAGCCGGAATTCCATTAGCTTTGTTCTCAAAAACTCAGTGTGAACTTGTGACTGTGTTACACATGACATAATGGCCCCAGAACTGGTCCCAGAGCTCCATGCATTTAATTTAACATCTTATACTATAGGTGAGTGCATCTCGTCCCTCCATGTTCTTTCTCGTTACAGACACTCTGTGTTGTGTTAAATCCCTCACTTTATGAATCTGGTTTAAATTGCTGGGCGGTTCTGTCTGGCGGAAATTGAAGGTGTGTGTGTGTGTGTGTGTGTGTGCGTGTGAGAGATAGATAGATAGAGTGCCCCACCACGTGTGCATGTTAAAAAGAAAGCGAGAGAAATTGAACAGAAAGGGCATGTTTGTGTGTGTGGTTAGGTTTGTAATTGGATGCAGTGGACCGCATCAGTCTTTACCTGAGCCAGTCATTTGCATGGGTGTGATTGACAACAGTGCTATGCAAAGCGGGCACACATATTATTCTCTATATAGGAAGAGAGGTTGCAAAAACCATGCCTTTTTCATTAGCTATCACTTTCCTGTTAAAGTATTGAGTCATTATTGCTAAGACACAGGTTGAGATTTCATTTGCATAACTGCGCATCAACTTGACCTCTCCATGGTCCATCTGCTGGTGTGTTGGAGTTTATTTTTGCAGATTAGATCTCACCGCAGTTTAAACATAGTGGGAGGTTTCCATAAATTTGCTGAAGTCATCAAACTTAATGGACTCAGAAGAATCATAAATGTTAAAGCCCATCTTAAAAGGTGCAGCAAGCATTTTTTTTTTTTAAAGGCCGTCACGGCGGTTTCAAGCAAGTACAGATAAAAAAACATCCTGACAAAAAGTAAAACTCATTCAACATGTTGGGTAATAATAAAGTAATAAACATGGAAATGTAAGTATTTTCATTCATGGGTTACATTGCTTTCTAGATCACATTATACTCTTGTCATTGTGTTTGTTCTGAGTGGTCATTCACTTAGCTCATTCAGTGTATTATGAAAGTTTAAACTTATTTAAAAATAGGAAGATTATTAAGATAGTTACATTTTAAACCAGACAGGAAGCACATTAAGGTGTAAGGAGTAGCGTTAACCACATGCTGCTGTATGGCTATGCTCAGAGGTTGTCACAGATGAAGAGGGGGCGCGTAGCTCTGTCCCGCATGGAGGTTATTATTTATGGTTGCTTGATCTGCCTCCTTTCACTGTCGAACCCCGTGTCAAGCAATGACACAGGAGGTTAGACAATATGTTAGAATTTAATCACTTCCACATGTACAACAGTGTTCATCTTATCAAATTTGATAACTTACAAATAGCTTCCTCGGTGGTCAATCTCCCAGGCTTTGTCTTCTTGAAAATTAATTTGCACAACCTTTGTCCTGTTGAAAACAAAGTTTTAATGAACTGTTTGGCTGGTCGTGTCTGTCTCTAAACTTCCTATGAATAATGCAATATGTATAAATAGATGCTTTTATAGATGGATTAAAGATCACATTTATTTTTCTTACTTCAACTTTTATTACCATTTTCATTATTAAGCACAAACCAGGCATTTTATGAATACAAATAGAATACTAAAATAAACACCCTGGGTTTTTTTCCCCCTGAATTATAATTCATTAAAGTCATATTGACCGTAGTATTTATTTATATTAAATTGAAAGGTAATGTTGGTGGTTTTTCTGCTTCCAAAGAATTTCTTGATAACAATGTTTTCAAAAATGCATCAAGGTTTAAACTCCTCAAAATTCTTCTTTTATTCATTCCTTATCTGTTCATTTGTACAACTATGTCAGAATGTGGCTAACCTCAGCTTCAGTTTGTCTCTTGTTCACCTCATATGGTCAGGATTTCGTTGATATAATATGTTTCCTCCCTGTAAAAAAACATGCTATGTTTGCATACAAACTTGTACTGCTCTGGCACCAGCAATCTTCTACCACAAAGACACCAACAGTCTTTTTCTGCCATGATAACAGTCTTACTCTTTAAAAAAAAAAAAAAAAATGAGTATCCCTTTGCAGCAGTGTCAGTGATTGTTGATATAATTTCCATAAACATTCTCTCCTGACTCAGTTTAAATAGGAGAGATGCCGTGCCAATGCTGAGCCATAGCATTTGGGCAGCAGTGTTTGATGGATGATCTCTTTTACAGCTGGACACATTGAAACTGGAGTCCATAGCCTTACTGTCTATGATTTAACACTATTAGTTTTCCACTTGGTGAAAGCAGAACTAGACATTGACATCATTGCATAAGTCACCTTTTCTGTTTTTCCACCCAAAGCGGGATAATGATTGTCCCTTTGGATCCATGATTGGTACAGATCGGTGCAGTGACGAATGTAAGTCTGTGTTTCTTATCCCAGCAACAAATCAGAGACAGGACCAGCTCTGCCGCTGTGATTAAAAAAGTCTTACAAGAGCCAGTGAAAATGCCAGCAGGGGTTTCCTCATCACTGGTCACTGCCTTCTTCTTTGTCTCTTTGATTTTTATGATGGGATTTTGACAGAAATGATCAAGGGGAAGAACTAAATAGCTTCGAGTCTGTGCTTTCGAGATCAAAGGGACCTAATAATGTCATATTACAGGTTGCTCTGAGGCAGTTTTAGTGCCCAGCCCTCGTGGCTTCTCAAAAAAAAATATCAGTCCGCTGGTGTAGTCGTTGGCTCTATTATAATACATATTTGTCTTTTATATCCCATCTTTATGACATTAACCACCAGTTATATTTAAGAAAGTAGTTTAATTATTTGAGGCAATTGAGCTAATAAATAATTTAAACCATGATTTTACTGAGGCATTAATGCAGGTGTCTGAGTAGGCTGATTGTGCATAATACTTGACCTCCTTCTTTTAAGTAGTGTCTTTGTTTTCATCACAGTGAATGTATAATACATGACTGAGATCAATATCTGATGTGTAATATTCATGGATATTCCCACCCGATGAGAGCCTGCAGAGATGAGTCTAAAAGAAAACGCCTGAGCACGGTGGCAACAGTGATGGATGTACAGTTCAGCCAAGCATCTCCTTAAAATGTGTATTACTGCTGTGTATGGGCACCAGAGAATGACCTGTGTAATGCAGAAACAATAAAAAAGTGATGCATGTGGACATCTTAAATGGATTATTATTCACAGTCTGATTTCCACAAAGACATCTGAAATGTCTCGACCCGCTTCTGACCTCCAACCTCACACAGCTTGGTTTATTTTAACCTCTACCTGCTTTTGTTCTCAGTCTTTATCTTCTCTCCTCTGTTAATCATTAAAGCTTTTGTAGACCCAACAAAGTCATCTATTCCAGCAGTTGTATGTTGAATTAAGGTAAAGAGAGCAAGTAAAAACCATTAACCTTACATGAGAGGGAGGTCAGCGAAAAGCTGTTATTGTCATTAAGTTCAACACATTCTTTAATGTTTACTCTGGGCGTTGTCGACTCTTAAGCTCTGAGATTTCGAAACAGGAGACTAGATTTTTATTATAGGATCAAAGTCACCTAACGCTTAGCTTCATCATATATCATATAGGTTTCTTTATTCGAAAAAGGATCAAAAATTCTTTAAACTTGAAATAGATAAGACTCTCTGCAAAATCTCTGCAAACCTATTAAGATATCACCTCTCCTCAGTTTATCTGTTTGATTTATTTACCAGCAATTAAATGTGATGCTTTCCATAATGATGTTCACCTTTAAACAGTCACAGGGGTCACAGAGCTCTTCTAAAAGACGTCATGAAGCGTTTAGAGTCTGACATCCTGGTAATGTGGTCACCAGACTAAAGCCTCTGTATCAAGCCTCTCGTCTCTATAACTCACAGAACAAAATCCCAGTAGCTATGCACTGATAACTGCAGAAGGATGTAGCTTAGTCTTATCAGCTCTTGGCTCCAGTGACACAGTAATCCACACAATGTGCGCCTGTCATTGTACTGGAAACACACAATCATTTCATTTACCCAACAAAGGCCTGGGAATAATTGTGATGTCCCTAATGCACTTCCGCTTTACCAATAACCAATTGAGATTTCTAATTTTCAAAGGCCAAATATTATTTATTCAAAAGAGCCTGAATGTCATCATGCATTTCCTTTTCTTTGCAGAGAAACCTGTTCTGCCTCTGGAATAATGTCAGTTTAGCATGATCAAAGAAGCTCGTAATAGTATGTTCTCCAGGCTGATCATAGCTGGGACATAACAGGGAACAATTGTACTGAAAATGAATAAAGAATTTGGCATCCTGAAGAAAATGGGGGTGACTTTTGGCCTGGTGGGGGGTCTGCTTACCTTGTAATTGTCCCTTTTTTTTAACACAATGGTTGTCAAACTTGGTTGCTGTATCCCCAGGAGAACAAACGGCAATGTGCAAATGCAAAATAAAAGCAAGTGTAAAAAGAAAAGAAAGAACATGTCAAAAGGAATAAAAATAGTTTTCCCTCTCCTAAGGGCCAGTTTGCTAGATCAAGGGAGCTTAAAAATCCACGTGTTTCAGATTGAGCAAGCTCCTATCGCCGCAGCGGCTCAGACATTCATGCTACTTAGATTTCTCTCTGTATACCAATGTGGGCGTGTGTGATAAGGGGAGGTAGTATCAATACAGTTTTTGAGGGCTTCCTCATAATTCTCTAATCGAGGCGGCAGTTTTAGGAAGGAGAAATAGCTCAAACAATATGCATAATCACGACACAAAATGTTGGGAGAATGGTCACTGGAATCAGGCTTAGAAACTGAGCCAGCTGCATGTTCAATGTGCCTATGCTCTGATGCAATTCCTCTTTAGTTTTTTTTAATTGCTAGAGACACTGAACAGAGGACAAACATTGCTAGTTTTTTTTTCTTCATGCAAATCCCTTACATATTTTAGGCCCAGCTATAAATGCATGGAACGCTTTGCGCGTTTGAAGTGCAGTGCATTAGTAAAACGCCTTCAAGGGCTTAGTCTGGCAAAAGGCAGTATCATCATTCCCAGATCCAAGCTTCAGCTACAAACAGTTCACTCTCTCTGAAGAATACACTGTTTTCTGAAAAAAACAAAAAAACCTTTGTCTCCTTCCTGTATTTTCAAGTTCTTTAAATAAATAGAATTTCTAGAAATGTCTTGATTTAGTAGTGACATTGTACTGGGGGGAATGATTGCTATTGTACAAGCGCTGGTTATTTTATGAAGACATGATGGGTTATGCTTCCACAACCTGAGATGTATGACTTAATTCTTTACAGTAGTGTTTCTAGTATCTAAACAATGTGGTAAAAAAAACATATTAATAATTCATTTTGTGAAAATAATAAAAACTGAACATTGTCCATTGGAAGAATTAAAAAAAATACTCATGCATTGTATGCATCTCCATGGAAAGAAGCCATAATAGTGAAGAATAGGATGTAATAAGCTGCATAATGGTGTTTATTTCGTACCGGCCTTGAAGCTGTGAAATCTACATTCATAAGAGCAGCGTTAGAAAAAGAGTCCAGTCAGAGAGACAAAAAAAAAGCATGCCTGCACAATTACGTCCTGAAGCAGCCATCTTAGTTTAGGAAACATTAGCGTGTTGTGATTTTAGCAGTTTGGGCAATAATTGGGCAATTACTGAATATGCTGTGAAGGATATTTTTGTGGTCTGGCACAAAGTCTGCACACTGTTAGAGAACCTTGTCCTTAATTTGGCATGTTCTCCCCAATGTTTTGGGACTGGATTAGAATTTCATATCACAGCAGTTTGAATTGAGGTACCCGAGTGTGAGCTCCACTGGGGCTTAACAGGATCTTATGAACAGCGGGGCTGGCATGGATGTCTCACGCAGCACATTCAGCTGGAGCCTCTGCTTCATATTGCATTGTCTCAATGCCAGTGCAGGCCACTCTACTAAACCTGGTCACATTCATTTGTGAATAATGCATTTTGTCAGGGGTGTCGTAGCATTTGCCCGGGTTGCGTGTGTGTGTGGAGGGATTGCCACTGGGGTATTTGGCTGGGTCTGCATTTATCCACAGCTACTGATGAAACACCTATGCAGAGTATTTCTCAACTGTCAGTGACCTCACTTCCCAGAAATGAGTGATGGTGTATTGGGATGATCTCACATGAGAGGTTTCAGGCTTGTCACATTTACAGCACATTAGAGGCACTCTCAGCTCTGCTCACTTGCAGCCGGTGATTTTGGCAGGCAGGCATGAAAAAGCTGAGATCGTGGAACATTTTCTTTGCTTTCCTGCAGTCCAAATTCTGCATTCCAAATTAAATGAATCTCCCTCTGCCTCTCCTGGTCTCTCTCTAACTATTTGTGTCTGTCTGAGTTAGAGTTATCACGTGACGGAGTGGACAATAGAGAGGCACTTTGGCTCCACTGAGAGGTTAGCCGGGTTTTTTGTGTTGCTTGTCAGTGAGGGGGGGCATCTAAGCTGTGAATAGGATCATTGAGTCGGAGGTAATTTTGGGCCCCGGTGCAGGGCATTAGTTGGACAGGCCTTTCTGCTGACAGGCCTGTTTCTCCCACCCCCACCCCCTTTCTCTCTCTCCCTCCCTCCTTTTTTTAACCCCCAGTCCCCCCTCTGCTGCATCGGCATTTCTATCCAAACCATAGGCCTTTATCGTTGTGGCCATGACGACATGTCTGATAGGGTGGGGCAGCCAAGACCTCTCTTAGCCCTGTACCTAGGGAGCCAATACATCTAGATAAAGATAAGCTGCAGAAGCCAGGGTTTAAGCGGTGCCACACTACACATTTCTGTGCTTTCCTAAACCACCAGAGTGTTTCTGATAAATGAAGAGACACACGCTGGACACTCTCATTCATTATCATTGGAAATGGTCGTGCCTGTTGGGAACTTGTGCAGTGATTGCAGAGGGGGCTGACTGTTGAAGGGCCTCTCAAAGGTGTCCTGATGGCCAAATTTCAGACTAAGTTAAAGAGCGGGACCACAGCTCTGCAAGAGGATTGGGTAAAAATAACCGGCAGGGGACTGCTGCTGTCAAGTGCACTGCTACCCATGTTCACACAAATGTATGGCCAAAAGTGACAGAAGGTTAGAAATAGAAATACATGGACAGCAGATCAAAGGCATTTAGTGATGATTTAAAGACGTGTGTTACATTACTGTTTTCCTTTAACGATTTATTGACCACATGGGGACTGAAAGCCTCTAAGCACAATTAGGTGGAGTGGCATGAGCAGAAGAAGAACTGCTAAAATAATACACAAGCAGACAAAAACAGCAGACGGATTGAACAGCCTGGTTCAGACAGTTCCAGATCATTACACAAACATATACCTGCTCACACTTTTTTGGTTCATTAGACATTTATTTTCTGTATCTATATTTGCTAGTTTTTTTAAATGTATAATCTAAAAAGTAAAACTGTAGAATATGCTGAAAAATGGCCATGACAATTTCCCGGGGTCCAAACTGATGTCTTCAAAAGACTGATTGTCAATCCTCTGAGAATTCAAATATACAATGAAAACAGAAAAAGAACAGCTGATCTTTATTTGAGAAGCTGTTGAAATAAAATGCCTGAAATTTGTATAAAAGAAAAAACTTACCGTACATAATAAAACAAGTAACAAAATAGTTGCAGTACAAGTTTTTTTAAAGTAATTCCAGCACAGCTTGTACATTTGCTAAATACCATAATAAAGTACAAGCACCTCAGATAGAACATTTAAGTTAGATGTTACCAACCTCCAAGTGAAATTTAAAGCCCATGGACTGTCTTCTGCTGCATTGTGAGGTGTGTTTTTTTGACAGACACTTACTCTGTATTCTCCCTCTGTCTGTGTATCTGCTGACTTGGACCGGCTGGTGATTGCCTGAAGGCTTTGAGTTTACAGGCTGCTGGCTTTAAGGCAAAACCTTCACAGAGAGAAGGTCATCTATCTGATGTCAGCTGTGCCAGGTTCAAAGAGAGAGAAAAAACTAATTGGTCAAGGGTAATTTAACAAAGGCAGCCAGGAAGAAGATGGTCAATATCAAGTGCATTCCAGTACAGAGAAAAGATCGTGTCATCTTCTATCTTCATTATTGTAACGGCTGCCTCTCCTGTAAAACCATTTCACCTTGAGAGCTGTTGAGCACCATTTAGATGAATAGCTATTCTTAAAGTAAAAAAAATAAGCTGTTTTGTCACTGTTGAAATATTTGACTAATAGCTGTAGTGGGGTGCAGCACATAGTCCTGGCGGAAGATTTGTTCACCTTGTTCAGTGCTTGATAAAGTAGAGCAAGTTTTCAGATTCGTTCAACTGGGTGAAAACATTTTGATTACACAGCATGTCAGTTTGCAAACTTTCCATAAACCACCTCAACATTCTTATTTGTATAGGATGTTTTCTCATTCACTATGAATAATAGTCTGTTTTTAAAAGGGAAGATTTCTCTTCCCTCTCCTGCTGCGTTGCTTTCAGCCATTCTTCTTTTAGTTGCTCACCAGGAAAACAAGTTCGTCTTTGTCAGATGCCGGGACCAGGGGCATCTACCTGAAAACATCTGCTGTTACAAGCAATAAGAAAAGCGTTCAATTTGCCCCTGTCACCGCTAGAGAGAGATTTAGTAGTAGTAGGGTGTGGTGCACTTCAGGACAATTGATTGCATGTGTTTGGGTGATATTACTAAATTAAGCCTGGCGGTTAAAGTTATGACTTCCTTTGGACCCCGGACGGATCTACTGCATCCTCTCCCAAAGCCCGAAGGGACTCATGTGCTGAGAGTGCAGATGATACTCTGAAGACACCATTGGGTCCCCAAGGTAGCAGCACAAAGGAAGATTAGGCATCCTCCTTCAAGGCTTTTGTTAAGTAATTCCACATCTCCTTTAATAATTCAGAGCGGCACCAGCAGAGCCTCCACACAAACAGTATAAGGTAATATTGTGATCTCAGTGGCCGGGAGGAATTTGTATCTTTCCATTTATGCCATTTGGTGCTATAAAAAAAATAAAGGGGGAGGGGGCTGCCAGGGAAACAAGGCTATACAAAGAGATCACACAGTGGAGCTGTTAGTATTGCGGTGGATGTGTTTGTGTGTGTTGGTGTGTAGAAGCTACGTAGGCTCTGCTGCCCTGTCACTCACTTGTAACATGAACTGGGGTTGTACCACTGCCGCTGAGGCACCCATGGGACTCGAGCCCCCATGAGCCACCTGTCTGTGGCCTACGTATGCGTGCACGAGTTTCGTGTGTTTTCTGTGTGAGCATGCTGATGAAATAAACATCACACGCGCTTACTTCTGTCTCAGGAGGAGCTGAGGATCGGTAGTCATCCGCGGAAGGCAACCCTGTATGTCATTGAGGACAAAGCTAGCATGTGATGGCCTGAGCTGAAATAAAAAAATAAGACTTCTTCAGCAGAATTAAACATGTTTATCCACCCTGTATCTTTCTAAACCTAAGGCAGTGTAGACAGTGTAATTTACACATCTGGTTTTAAGGTAATGCTTAGGGCTTTTGCATTCTTCTTTAATAGCCCTTGAGGGGCACCCTTCTTTTTTTCTTTAGTTTTTCTCTCCCTACAACTCCCTCCTCCACTGCACCTGTTTTGAGCAATACCTTTGGGGCACAGCTTGAAGTGAATAATGTATGAGCGCGAAGGAGAATCAGAAAACCTTTGTGGACCCTCTGACTGCATGTCTATCTGTCTTCCGCCTCCATTGTCTAACTCTAGTTTATTTTCTTGAGTTTTCTCTCTTTGTTTGGCTATTTTTCTAACGTAAATCTATCTGTGTCCGTCTCTTGCAGTGAGGTTTGTTGACTGTGGCCGAGGCGATCTGGTGAGGTTTGAATGCAGTAACCCATCCGACTTCCGGATAGAAGCTGATGGAGTGGTTTATGCTGCCAGGAGTATTCAGCACTCTAAGCTCCCTGCGTCACCGTTGTTGATCAAGGCCAGCGACACCACCACTCAGCAGCAATGGGTGACTCAAGTCAAGCTGACGCACTCCGCTCATTCCAGCCAGCAGGTAAATAAACCTTAACCACCTCCATAACATTTCAAGCCTGTTGTCGATTGTCTGACTGATGTTACCGATATAGAAAGGTGGAACGATCAATTCTCCCTTCGCCTCAAATAACTTACACTTATTAGGCACACTGCACATTCACAGATGACTAGTTCCCTAAATTGTAGCAGGTGTTCCAAGAGACTGGATGGATGCTTGCTAATTAAAACTTAATGTGTCAATTTACTAGCAGCGCAAACATAGGAAGAGGGTAGCAAGAGCAGATGCAAAATAGCTCCTCATAAAGTTGATTTGAGTGAGCATGCCTTGTCATTGTAAGGTTATTGCCTTACCATCCAAAAGGGGACGCACCTCTTTTCAGAGCTCTGGAAGACAGGAAGCATCTGTCTGAGCTGTGGAGCGCTTCTCTAACTGTTCCACTGGACGTGTTGTGCAGTCATCTGCAATTAGTTAGAATGACCGTGTGCTCATATGTCAACATTGTGCTTGGCTGAGGATCAGAGGAATTGCACACAAAAAAGCACTCGCATGTCCTATTGGTCTGCCTCATAACCAGGAAATGAAAAGAAGCCCTGTTATTGTAGTGGTTTTTAACTGCAGTGCCAGTGGATTATGTGATCCTGCTCAATTAGATAATATCTGTTGCTTTAGTCTTACAGGACTGACGCTAACACAAATGCTATTCAAAACTCTGTGCTACTCTCCAGCTTTACCCATTTTGTCGGCTTCAAAATTAGCATTTCCATTCATTTGTAAATAATCATGGTTGTAATACTTTAGATTATTAACCTCTGGTGTCTTAATGAACACCCCTAAATGTAATAATCATGTTTGTAGTACAAAGAAAGCAGTGCACTTTCTTTTTTTATCTCTGTAATACACTAAAGAAAATGGTCACAAGTGGCCATTTCTAAATTTGTAGCACAGAAGATCATCTCAGGACCTAGCGTCGTATTTTATACTGGTGTAGATTAAAAGTTAGGGCTGACAGTTATGTGTAGTTACTGCGGGCTCAGTGGTCTGCTGGGCAGAAATTAAACGTGTAGCCAGTAATGATTTCATGGCTTTGAAAACACCATCGTTACCCACTGACACTCATTAACTTTAGGGACTGCTGCAGGTATGTGATTTTAATGATACCATCAGTCACTGTTGTCGGTTGGTCAAAGGCAAAAGCATAGTTTTCCCGTGCAAGGTAAACAAGTCACAGGAGGTTTTTCAAAGTTTTTAACTAAAAGGCAGAGCCCCACATTGGTAAGACATGTTTACAGATAATCAGCGGTGTCATCAGTAGCTGTGCTCTGATCTGTATCTGCAGAGAGCTCTCGGGTTTGCCCTGATTTGTCTGTAATGAAATCAGAGATTGACTTTCCTGTATCTTGCACGTTTAGGAGGTCATGAGCGGTTGTCTTCCCCACAGCATAATTATTGTCATGAATCATCACGCATCTCTTAATCACACCAGCGATTACATTTTGTATTAGTCCATGAATGTAGCAGCCTTGGGGAAACATTTTAATCAATGACAACCAAACAATATCCTCATTACCATGAGAGGACACTCACGTTCACTATCTCCACCTCTATAAGAACCTCAGCTCGACCGTAGTCCGTAAGGAGAAAACATTTACCGGTATGTACTTGAACAAAGCATTTTCTTTCTAAAGAGGCGAACACACACATGCCTTATCCTCCCTATACACCCACAAACACTCAGGTCATCACTCTACCTAACATTTCCCTGGACTCTAAAGATGGAGGGCGGTTCACAGAGTGTGGATAGGTGCAGACCCCCAGTGCACCAGAGATAGATGCATGTTGTGCTCAACAAGCCCACTATGCCATTCATCATTCTAGACACAAGTTGCAAATAATTACTGCTCTCACCCGGACCCATTTTAATAGGGTAATAGATATTTCTGAAGCATGCTCCTTTACTATCTGTCTGCTTGCCTCTCTGAATATCCAATGTGTGAAAGCAGTATAATCGGATTTCAAACATGATTAGTGGAATCTCTGTGACAGCTCCCCAGATGTTAGAGTAGGGGGAGTATGGGATGTGGATCACATTTTAAGGTGGTAAAGTGGTAATTAATTTCTATTTGCATTGGACACTTTGTAGTAGAGTGTAGGTCTTAACTACCTCACAACAATCAACGTTCAAATGATTTCAGGCACCAGTAGAGAAGATACTTCAAGGGACTTGACAGTGCTGTTCAAATCCCAGCTATCATTCATTGACATTGACAGATTTTACATATTGTTTTTCTGTTTTCCTTCCCGCCTTGTTTTGTTCAAGGTTATTTTAACTTTCTCTGGCACTACTTCAGTCTCCTCAGTCTCTGGAGCAGCAGAGGCAATTTGAGCCATCTGTGTGTTTAGTGTCTGGCTTGCAGGTACCATCCTCCTTTGTTTCAAATCTCATTCATTACAGCAGAGGGAGGATGGCAGATCCATTATGGGAACTGGTCTGTCTGTGTAGGTGCATTTTATCAGGACATAAGAAGAGGCCTGCCATTTAAAGCAAACCAGTGCTGGTGTTGTGAAGCTTCTGCAGTAGCCACACCAAAAGCACTTCATGGCATATCATCACAGGATGTACTGTAGATATTTTAAGCTACAAAGGATGTCATAAAAGAATGGATGGTTTGATTGAACACACATTTTAAATGGGAAGTAAATGACATTTGGAAGAGCTTATTAGGTTTTGTTTCCTTTTTATCACCACATCAATTTCCCTTTGTTAAACCAAAAGTGAAGGGCCATTGATCAATCTAAAATACGATTCTATGAAGTGAGGTGTCACTTCAGCATGTAGTGTTGTGCTCAAAAAGTTGTAATGGCAATATATTGTCATGCACTCCTTGCAAAAAACATGCATCAATGCAGATTTTACAGAATCAATATAGCCCTTAAGCTGTAATTGCAGTTTTGTAAGACACAACGCCTACGGTTCAGTTAACAATAAAGCCAATAGACGGCAGTAAAAGTCAAACTACAGGATGCAAGCACATTTCATATCAGAACAAACAAGCCTTGGTGAGAAACTCTATCCACTACACACATTTTTGCTGGGAAGTTGGGTGTTGGACACGAGTCATGCAATATGCAAGTCATGCAAAAACAAGGTAAAATACTGCAGCAACATGACCATCCTCTGCCTACACATGACAAGTCGCGAGCAACAACAGCTAGGCTAGCTACACAGGGCCATTGTGTGCCATTCCAACCAACACTGAGTGAAGTGAATGACGCTTACATGTCAAATTTCCCTCAACTTCTAAACAGGTTAAGAGGATCACAAAATCACTTTTATGCTTTATTTGTACGGACTTGTGCCTGTACGGGGTAGTTCAATTCAAAAGGCTTCAGGCAGCTGCTCAATGGGTTTGAGTCGCACTTTATAATCTACACTGACTTGTATATTATAGAAACTGCAATGCAGATGCAGATGTAAAGCAAAAAGACGTTCTTGCAAACAAGTGGACTCGTAGTCAAATGAAACCAGAATATTATTGTTGAATCCAAAAAAAGACATCAGAGAGAGCTGTTTAAAGATTTTAGAAAAATTTGCAAAAACAATAAGCACTCAACGCAAATGAACCGACATGTAATTTGTTTGTTTTGCTGGATAAAAAAACAAGAATTAAAATAATGACAGCAATGCATCTTCAGGGGGAAATGAATGCATGAACCTAGTTATATGGTTTCCTATCCAGTTGGTGTGTAGAAATTTCACAAATTCCACATCCATGTTTTTTTTTGTTGTTGTTTTTTTTCAAGAAATTTCAAGGGCTACCTGATCTCAAAGTATTTGTCCTCTTGGAACCATTTAGTTTGCACACTATTGAATCGCCATACCTCCAGTAATTGTTCATTTGTTTTGTAATATGAAGGTTCAACTAACCATCCATAGAGTAATGCCAACAGCTAAAGAGGTGAAGGTGCGTTTTTCTGCATAGATAGGATCACTACACAGCTTTTTAACTATATGATTTTCTTTTTCCAGGTCCAGGAAGGTGCTGTCCCTCCAGTCATGTCCAAGGATTTGAAGGAAATATCGTTTCCATCACGAAACATGGACAGCCAGCTCAAACGCATGAAGAGAGACTGGGTCATCCCCCCAATCAATGTCCCAGAGAACTCCCGAGGCCCATTCCCGCAAGAGCTTGTCCGGGTATGTTGCTCACGCATGAACACAGACACACAAAGACACAAAGACACACAGACACACACACACACACACACACACACACACACACACACACACACACACACACACACACTCTCTCAGAACTTTAGGGAAAATACTTTTTTTTTCTTGGTATGACAACCTTAAAGGTCCCTGCTGCCCTTAACTCCCACTCAGGGGTCACAAGCATCAGACTAGGGCTTTCAACAAAATGCTTTGTATTTACAGCACTTAGCTAAAGGTCAGAGCTCCTTTCTCCGCTGTATTATTTATCTTTTGTTTTAGGCTGTGGTTGATATCAATGTAACCTGGTATTATTCAGAGACAGAGAGAAATCTGAAGTGCTCACCATCACAATTGCTCCTCAGCAGACTGTTGAGATATTACACTCCTTTTATCTTGGCTCAAGGACACACACAGCTCCATTCATTTGCATCAATTCTGTGGTCCGGGCTGGGTGTGGGTGGCTGACAGAGGACAAGCAATACCGGGGACAGCTAAGAACCAGATCCTTTTCAGCATATTAAGCCAACTTCCTTACCGAGTGCTAAGTCCTGTACATGCTATTTGTGTGTATTATATTTAATCCAGCCATATTAGAAGGGATGTTTCTGGGCTTTAGCGGATGATATCTGAATGAGGAAATGCTCTGTTTGCTCAGTATGGATTCAGGGGGAGGCACAGAGAGTCTCAGCTTACATGGCAAGCAGAATAGATAGCAAAGCCAAGACACGACTTCAATATTCCACAGACACATGCACTCTTTATATGTCTTCTTTTTTTTTTACGCAGCAACCTATTTATTACCCACTATACGTACTAATGCTGCAATAATTAGTTAAGAAGTTAGTCTGTAAATATAATAAAGCAATTAAAATGAAATAGCAGATCAAAAGCTTTACTTATTATAGTTTTTCATAGATAATTTGCTGCTTTTCTGTGTTTTTTTATAATCAGACTTGAAGGCTGTTTGATTTGTCTATTGCTCATACACCATCAATACATAAATTAAAGAGAAAAACTAGGAAGAAAAAGTCTAGTGTTAATCATGGTATGGTTATCATTTGTTGTAAGTTTAGTGAACACATCTTTGCACCCACAGATCCGGTCGGACCACGACAAAAACCGTTCCCTCAGATACAGTGTGACAGGCCCTGGCGCTGACCAGCCCCCCACAGGTATCTTCATCATCGACCCGATCTCCGGAGAGCTTTCTGTCAACAAGCCCCTGGATAGAGAGCACATCGCAAACTTCCATGTAAGTTAGACATAGTGTATTATTTGAAACCAATGATGTGTTTATTACTTTCAAATGGTGTTTCCGATGTTCTTCATGAAGAGAAACATGTTCTCTCTGGCGGTGCTGTTTGTTCCTACCAGTCAGCATGTGCTTCAGAGTCATGTGTTGCCCACACAGTCTCCTCAGACACAATGCAGACTGGGGTCTCCCAGGAAGTCTGACTGATCCGTCTGAGAATTTGAGGCTTTAATGTGATGTTCTTGAGTCAGTGTTAGATGTATTATGATATGGATGTTTGAGATTGCCAGTGTCAAGTGATTCTTTGCCGTAATTTCAACTAATTTTCTGCTGTATATAACATGAGGTTGTACAATAAAATGTTAATTATTTATTCATGTTTATTCAAATAAGAATTATTTTGAAGAACATTGTAACACTGCCAGTCAATCATGAATACATGCTACTTAAGCTCAATAGACTCTCAAGCATGAATTGGTGGGATCAAAATGTAGATATATCACTGAGTTGAAATCTTGTATGAGGCACTAACCTTGTAGTTGTTTGTATGCAGGAGAGATACATTTGAAGTGCATAAAAATGCATCATACCAGAGTTGTTTTTGTAGAATAGAAGTGAACCTGTTTTGACCTAGTGTAGGCAACAGTACTGAGTATCTTTTCCAAGAGACAAACATCAAAATGCAGCTAAAAGGCTCATTTGTTGTCGACTCTTGCAGGTATCTTACTAAATCCAGTCATTTGCTTCTCTTTTTGCCTTGCACATGATTGATTTTGTGGTGGGAAAAACCTGTCTTGTGTATGGAAGCTGAATTCCTCTCTTAGTCACACACTGGTCTAGAAGTAGGATTTTCAAAATTGTTTGCTCTTCTAAATAGAGTGAAAGCTTTTCAATGATAGTTGGTAGGGGTTACAATTCCCTTTCACTTGTAAGGTCATGATTTATTTCAATTCCGAGTTCTATCAAACATTTCTGGAAGCACCAGTGAATAGTTCTTCTATCATTCATTTTTAGATGTGGTTCTTGACTTTACAATCTTTAGGGAAAGTGCATAGAAAAATCACTGTTGATAAAGCCACATTTGACCAGAGCAATAGTTCGACCTTTAAATAGAAAATGTAATAGAGGTTTCTGATTATATACTGCATGTGTTAGTTAAGCTCAGTGTTTTAATTTAGAATCACAACCACGACACCCACTAATGGTTAGTGAGGTTAATTGTGTGACAGCAGTTCAATAGGTGACATGTTTGTGACATGTGTGTTGGATCAGTTCTAAAGTCCGGATGTGTGTTTGTGTTTCCTGCAGCTGAGGGCTCACGCAGTCGACCTGAACGGCAACCAGGTAGAAAACCCTATTGACATTGTGATCAATGTGATCGACATGAACGACAACAGACCCGAGTTCACTCATCAAATCTGGAACGGCACTGTTCCAGAGGGTTCCAAGCCAGGTAATAAACCACTTCAAGTCAACATTGCATCACACTGTATGAGCAGCTGATCGGCTGTAGTCTGAGCTGCCGGCTTCACACACTGCTGTGTTAGCAGATCAAACAGCATTGATGACATTCCTGCAGTGTCCACTTTGTTAACTTTGCTTCTGCTGTATCAAAGCGATCCGGTGGTATTTTTATATCACAATGAAGAACAGTGGATGTCTATAACGTAGAACACCTAACTCAACTTCCAATGTCTGAGAATTGCCAATAAAAATGGTTACAAATAAAGCTCATGTAAAAGTATATACATCTTGTCCGTCTATTCCACAGGAACTTTTGCTATGACAGTAACATCTGTTGACAAAGATGACCCCAAAACTGCAAATGGGATGCTGCGCTACAAGATCCTGTCTCAGAATCCAGAGAGTCCAACTTCTAACATGTTCACCATCAACAATAAGACCGGCGGCATCATCACAGTGGCTGCGGGGTTGGACAGAGAGGTGATTGAACCATGCTCTTTCTTAACTGCTTTGTGGCCTGTGTTTCATTCTCTCTGTTTCTATATTCTCATGCATTGGTTTGTCACTTAGCTTTCAGCTTCTTTACTCTTCTAACAACTCAATGTTTACACCATTCCACTCCCTATCTTATTCAGAGTTGTATAAAATTATCAGTATTCAAGTAAAACTTCCCTTAACAAGTCCTTCCATTATATTTAATCATTTCTTCTTTGTTTGCTGCTTGTTGTGCATACCAAATTTCAATTTTCCATGTTTTAATACAGATGGGCTGTGCCTATTTTAAAAGAAGACAACAAAACACAGCTTGAGTCTATTTGCTTTTATCCAGATTGTCTGAGACCTAATGAACCAAACTGAATTTTTCTGATTACCGACTAAATGAGAAGTAGAAATGGACTCGATGTTTCACACTTGTTTACCCTTACAAGGAGGCAGTGTGCATCACTGAGCAGCTGAATGTTTCTGTTCCTTCATTCAAGCCTTCCCTTCCTTTCTGTCTCTAAAGCAGCAGCTTTAGTTTGAATTTTCTTTCTCACCATTCCCCGTCCTGTAAATGCAACTATTTGTCATTTAATTGAATCGCACGGCTTTCTGTGAAGAAAAAAATGATATAGAAAGCCAAAGCCAGTTGGTGCAATTCTAGTGAGGGCAATCTGGCTAGGTGGCTGCTCAATCACTTCTGCCTTGGGGCCGCCGTTTTATGTTCGCCAGTTGCCACCATGAAAGTAATTTGCCCTACACTCATTACCCAGCAACTGGTCCGTCACTGGAGTGGCTTTTAATGTGAAAAGAGTCATTTGTTAGCTTTATGATGGTCTACAAAGCAAAGCTGCAAGTTTCACACATGCAAACCCACATCCCCCATATTGCTAGCCATCTCAGGTTAGTCTCATGTTAGTTGAACATAGGAAGACTTATGTGCATTAAGTTAATTGATTAAGGGACACTTAAAAATCTGTTGTACTACACTATAAACAAAGTAGTTTTACACCCTATGTAATCACAATTATAATGATTAGTTTTTACTCATAATTGATAAGAGAAAGATCGATTCTACTCCATAGTCCTTTCCTTGACTGTAGTTTGTGGATGAGTGATATTAAGCTTTATTATATATACTGTTTTTGCAACTACTCTGTTCTCATTTTCCTAACTGAGGAACATCATTTTATTTAACACCTTTCAATATCCTGTATGATACTAAAATCAGTATTTGAAAATACTTGAAAATAACTAGAGTTAAGATGGGAATTATTATTTGAATTGCATTAAATTATCTGATTTTTTTAAAATAAACTGCCTGTCTTTTTCCAAACATGGCTACAGAATTTATAATATTCATCAAAGATCAAGCATTTTTTTCATCCTGCTGTTGCACGTTTTCCCTTTGCTTCCAGAAAGTGCCTCAATACACGCTAATCATCCAGGCCACTGACATGGAGGGCAACCCGATGTACGGCCTCTCCAACACAGCCACTGCTGTCATCAGAGTCACTGACATTAACGACAATCCACCAGAGTTTACTGCTGAGACGGTAAGAAACAAACTCTCATCTGAGACATCAACTTAGCAATCCGTGCTGAAAGAAAGCACCGCATGGGCCCGTGTTTTACTCCGCTGTAGAAGTATGCACTGAACCGTCACTTCAGCTCACTTACCTAGTTCTGCTGGCCCAGCATTTCTGAAGCTATACAGATATACAAGTAGCCAGCCATGCGTGAAGTGTTATATCCTCCTCCAAATGTTGACACATGCAACTACGGAGATATCTGCCGAGTGAGAGAGGCACTTACTGTGCTTGCGAATCACTGAAATTTGTAATGCCACTGTTGTGCTATCAGGGGAGGACAGGGAATGAGATGACCATGACGACATGATAAGTTACCTCAGATGTCTATTTACCCGAGATTGGTCCTGCTGTGCTGTGCGAGGCAGGGTGCAGAGTGTTTTCCGCTGCCACAGCAGTATCACTAACAGCTCGCTCTTCTCTATGTTCATGGTTTATTCATGCAGTTTTTCGGAGAGGTGCATGAAAACCGCGTGAATGTCATTGTGGCCAACCTGTCGGTGACTGACAAGGACCAGCCCAACACGCCGGCATGGAACGCCGTCTACAAAATCACCGGGGGCGACCCCACCGGCAGGTTCTCCGTGCCCACTGATCCAACCACTAACGAGGGCTTGGTGACTGTCGTCAAGGTAAGATCTGCTCTTCTCACTCCACCCACATTATCCCTTCGAGATTCATGGTAGATTAATTAATGCCCTACAGACAGGGTTGGCAGTGGTTGTCTCTGAATTATTGTCTGGCAGGTGGAATACTTCTGAGTGTATGTTTAGTATGTTTAGGGGAAGATGTAAGATTGGATATTTTGCTACTTCTTAATTTAAACAGCAAGTTAATCTACCAACTGTCTTATTCAATTGTCTGAAGAATAGTAGCATTGTGTGTATAACTATTATATAGGAACAGACTGACTTTGTGAGCTGACCACAAAAGGATAAAGTCTCTTTATGTCATCCCACTGTCCATTGTGAGAGTTCACAAAAAGACTTTTCAGGCAAAGTCTTAATTCTTTGCTTTCTCACCACTTTCACTTAATCAACGACATGACGTGATTTCCTTTTGTGTCATTTATGCCGCATTGAGATGTATGACTCTCTCTCTCTTTGTGCACTCGTTCTCTCTTTTTTTTTCCAGCCCATTGACTATGAAATCAGTAGAACATATGTGCTGACAGTGGAAGCGAGGAACGAGGTCCCCCTGGCCAGAGGTATCCACTCTCCTCGTCAGTCCACCGCCACTGTCTCCATCAGAGTGATAGATGTCAACGAGAGTCCTTACTTCGAGCCCAACCCCAAACTCATTAAACTGGAGGAGGGAATGATGCCTGAGTCAACACTGACCACCTTCACTGCACAGGACCCCGATCGCTTCATGCAGCAGAGCATAAGGTAGGTTTTACAAGAGGGAGAGTGAAATTCTGTGAACCGTTGCAAACCATCAAAGGATTCAAGTCTTGTTCACACATGTGAATAATATCCCGAGCCTCTAAAGATTGGTTAATTTCATCCAGTATCTCCCTAATCACCGAGCACAGATGTTTATATCACACATTTAGCTAAATTGATTGGCAACAACAGCTAAGAGGATGCTGGTAGGTTTGTCTCTGATTCTGAGCGAAACAATAGTGACGTGATATGCTTAGATGACTTTCTGCATCACTCCTGCTCAAATGAAACTATGCAGCACACATTTCTCCGTCTCATTGTTTTTGAACAAGCATCTCTTTTTTTTCCCCCTTTTCATCATCAGACGTTGTGCCTCACAGCTGTTTGGCCGTGGAAGTGTTTATCTGCCTGAAAACAGTCTGTGTGAAATGAGCTAGCTTTGTAATTCCACGGTTTGTCCTACAAATTAGTTTGAGCTACTGATAACAACAAGCTGGTTCAGGCTCCCCTGTGAGGCTGTTCGCAAAAGTTAGAATAATTATGTTAAATGTGTGGCATCTTAAATATTTAGTTTGTGTAAACAAATAGAAGGAAGTGCGTTTTGAGAAGGAAGAGCGGCCAGA
The DNA here is from genome assembly GCF_963584025.1 of Labrus mixtus. Classification (NCBI taxonomy): domain Eukaryota; kingdom Metazoa; phylum Chordata; class Actinopteri; order Labriformes; family Labridae; genus Labrus; species Labrus mixtus. The sequence goes on along the minus strand of NC_083619.1, from coordinate 17,184,195 downwards.
CTGGAAATGGAGCGTGAATTCACAGAGATTTTCTACTGCAAGGGACAAAATGAAACGTTTTTAAACTTCATCACTAGTTCTATAAGAGGAACTTTAAGATGAGCTCTTTCTTGAAGTTAAAGTAAAAAGAAAGGATTATGAATCATTGTGTTAATAATTGTTTTTCTTCTCTCAGATACTCAAAACTCTCGGATCCAGCCAACTGGCTGAGGATAGACCCGAGCACAGGTCGTATCACAACAATTGCCGTCTTGGATCGAGAGTCACCGTTTGTGAAGAACAGTTTGTACAATGCAACGTTCCTGGCTTCTGACAGCGGTAAGTAACCATTTTTCAGTGGTACTGCAGTTGACTAAAATATCTTGTTGAGCTGCTGTGATGCAACGGTTACATGGTCTAGGTGTTGTTTTAGCCATGCTGTTACACAAGCACTCTATTACAAGCCATCATTGTCAGAGCATTAAGGAGGAGATAATACTTCCTTTTCAAAAAGAAGCAGAGTGGAAGTCTAATATAGCCTTCCTCTTAAAGGTCAGGCTGAAGCTAGAACTGCTTTGACTACCTCTGTGATGTTTTTTTCAGTGGAAGGCAGTGCACAAACTTTCCCTCTCAGGTGAAAAACACTATCTAAGTTACAGCCACAAAAGACATCCTCCATGCTTGAAGGTCAACCTTGTACCAGGCACCTGGCATGTCTGCGACACTGACCACCTTAGTTGAAGGTTAATGGGCTGGCAATCCCAGAGCCAGCCAGCATGTGGATATATTCACCTCTTCCTGCACTGGTGGGATTTACCTCTGTTCAGGTTTACCCTGTTCTGTGGAGCATAGCTTAGGCCAATAGGCTTAAAAACTCTACCAATAAAGAGGTTTCTCAGCATTAATGGGTCAGGATTGGATGACTAGCTCCTTTGAGCGTGGCCTGAATGATAAAAAAGCCTCTTAGCTGAGTGAATACATAGAGGAGCCTGAGAGCAGCGACAGTGGGCTCTGTTTGTCTGCTTTAGTATTCCCATCCCGTGTCCTTCGTCAGGAAGACGTTCTGTGGACACACTCACACAAACACACACACACACACTCCCCAAATGTTCTGATATCTCCCCTTTTCTGTCTTCCTCCTCACTTGAGATTAGATTTTCAGATCAGTATGCAATTTGGAAACTTCTCCCATGAGACCCAATAGCTGTTTAGAACGTCTTATTATAACATGAAACTCGAATGAAAAACTCCATACTTTACTTTTCTCTGTGGAGTACATTATGGCTGAGAGATGGCATTTCAATAGTATAAACTCCTATCCGTATGTAAATGTGTAAAATCCCATTCCTCATGAATATGTAACAGCATGTGTGTGTGTGTCATCTTATGGCTTTTGCAGGTGTACCTTCAGCAAGTGGCACAGGTACTCTCCAGATCTTCCTGCTGGATATCAACGACAATGCTCCAAAGGTGTTCCCTCTGGAGGCAGAGATATGTGAAAAGCCAGAGCCAAATGCCATCAACATCACTGCACTTGATGGAGACCTGAACCCCAATGCAGGGCCATTTGCCTTTGAGTTAGCCCACCGACCTTTGAATGTGAGGAGAAACTGGACCATTACAAGAATCAGTGGTAAGACACTGAACACACAGACTATTATGTGTTATGGTCATATTTAATGCTAATATGCAGCAAACTTATCTTCATGTTATGTTGATTCCACTGTTTGGCCTGCACAGGCCTTTAGTTGTGTTTTTTTGCGAGGTAATAAAGGGAGAGACGATGACCCTTTCAGCGTTTTTCAATTACTGGTTGTAATAATTTGTGAGAAAACGGTTTAAAAGAAAGAGTATCATATAACAGAGAGGTCAGGTGGAGCTGGGGCAGACAATGTGATATTGTACTAACATTAGCAAACAGTCCTTAATTGTTTATGCTAATTTGAACCAAAAATATGAGTAGAAGGAAACAATTTGTTTTGTGTTAGCTATTAGACAGTGTGACTGGAAAAGCAGTGAATATATCTTAATAGGATAATAGCATTTGGATTACAGCTACTGGGAATTTAGCCTAAGCAGCATTATCAAAAGGTATTCAGCAGATTTATAAGCTCTAAATCTAAATCCTGACCATGTTTTGGATTAGATATGCTGATGCAACTTCCAGGTATGAATTCACGCTGCATATTTGTGATAATTTGAGTGTAATCGTGCTGTGAACACAGTGTACACAAACGTTACAAACTCAGAGTTTTGGATTAATCCCTCCCTGAAAGACTTCTCTACTAAAGAAACATGTTATTTTAATTTAGTACACATTGAGTTACTGAATTTCTGCATTAGCTCTAACAAGGAGCTGTTGCGGATCACTCTCTGATTCTTTTTGTTCCTCCTCCTTTCCGCCTCTCAGGTGACTATGCTCAAATGAGCCTGAAGATCGGCTTCCTTGAAAGTGGCATCTACGAGGTCCCCATCATAATCACAGACTCAGGCAACCTGCCCATGTCCAACACCTCCTATCTGCGGATTAAAGTGTGCCAGTGTGACATCAATGGAGACTGCACTGACCAGCAGCACATCATGGCAGCCGGTCTGGGGACCGGTGCCATCATCACCATCCTCCTCTGCATCATCCTCCTCCTAAGTGAGTGTCTGGGTGCCTCTTTCATACAGCTCATCACACGATCACACAGGGATTATAAAGACAGCTAAACATGATCCGAGGTACTGATAGATTACGGAAGGATTACTAAAAAAAAGATAGCCCCGATCAGGCCTCCATCCAAGCTCTAAAACACGGGATCCGATTAGACTTGTATGGAAATATGCAGTTTGTTATGATTATTATAATTATTTTTTAATATGAACTCTCTCTGTCTGTCTGTCTGTCTGTCAGTTTTTGTTCTGATGTTTGTGGTGTGGATGAAGCGCCGGGATAAAGAACGTCAAGCCAAGCAGCTCCTCATCGATCCAGAGGATGACGTTAGAGACAACATTCTCAAGTATGATGAAGAAGGTGGAGGAGAGGAGGATCAGGTAAGATATGTATATACAGCGTACGCTCTGTACGTTTAAAAGACACTATAAAGCATTTTTTTTCTGTCTGTTTCTTTAAACTACCAATGATTCCTTCATTATCCTCATTTTTTAAGATAAAAAGGACATCTAGCGGTGCTGCTTTGTGTAGTGTTTATATAAGTAATTATAAAAGTATTACATTTATTTGAAATGATTTGACATTTTTAAAGTAAGAGTATGAAACAACAGGAGCATATTACAACAAAAGGGCCAACAATAGCAACAAGACCACGGAACAACTAGTAGTCTCAGTGTTGACATAGAGTTTTCATATACTTCTAACAACAATCAGGATTTGGCTACGTTTGAATCTGGAAACCATGAATTAGCTGCATTTGTTCAAGCAGCTTAAGCATTGACCTTAGGCCTTGTTTCTTTAATTAGAGAAGGTAATTTTTTTTTTAATTTGTAGAGAAATGTGGTTTTCATATTGGTACTTGTATAATAAAATGTCAAGCATCCCCCAGCTCATACCATCGAGCCACACTATGTAAGCAAAAGATGACAGTAAAGAGTCAGGAGTTTGGTCTTTGTTGTGTAAAACATTCATCTCACATCTACATTATGCAGCACTGAAGCAGCATGAAGACAAAGAGGGCGATGTAGACTCATAGCATGCATACACTTCCAGTCATCCTTTCTAGTGTGAGTCTGCTCAGTATGCTGCTCCAAGATACACTTTTCACAGTGTTTCTGTTTAAACTGTAAATAGTATATTTATCCTAAAAGGAGCTGGATATGGAAATCTAGAATCAATGCGGTGAACAGATTTTGATCCAATCAGCTCTGGAAATATTGGAACTGATTCTTCAACTGGAACTGTCTCCTGCTTATGCACACAAAACACACAGTGTAAAAGCAGAGCCACGGGCATCAATAAAGCCACATCTCTGTATCCCCCTCCACTGATCAGACACACGCAGACACAAATTCAATTGTCTTAATGACCCCTTGTTAGCAGAATGGAACCATTTCATAAAAAAGGTGGTGTTATTACAAATGGGCTAGTGTCTTGCTGCTAGCAGAAGTGCTGCAGAGGCTTAGGTACAGCAGAAATGAGCAGGAGACCCCGGTCTGACCCAGCACAGTGCTAAATTAGCCTCGGAGACTTGTAATTGGTGAGCTGATGTCATTTAGAGATAGACATCTGCTGTGGCACAATAATGAAGCTCTGTCTAAGGTAACAATATGATGGGAAAGTCATTACTCACATCAGCTAGTGATTAGGCAGGAGGGAGTCGACCAATTGTGTATACACATCCTCACTTTAACACACAAAATGAACAAAAGTTTTTATCCAGACCATTTTGAAAAAAGAAAACGTGTAACGCCCCTCAAAGCCAAACAAGCTGGTGCAGCAATTTATTGTGAGAAAACAAGCTTCCATTTTGAGTGGCAGAGAGGAAGGCAGGGCGCCGGGAGAAAATGGTCTTGTCTGCCGAATCAGGCGAGTCAGTGTTGGGTAAAAAATGTCCCTTTCTTTCCCAGCGATGTGGTCTTTATAATGCCCACCTCTGTTCCCCCTATCTCCCGCAGGGGAGGAAATTGAAGTGTCAGACCATTGGACGCTCTCAGAGTATATGATTTTAGTTGCCACTGCCATCGCCCTGGTTTGTATTGGTTTGTGAGGCACTCATTTCATCAAAAGCAGACAGCTGATCAGGCACGGCTGCACAGACACGGGAAAAAAAATGATGCAGAGATAATAGCAAATTGAGAAGTTTTTGTGCACAGGTTCACAGGTGTGAAAAATAAAATGTAAGACGGAGATGAGTCATCTGCTTCTTCACATCACCTCAGAATCATTTGATGCACATTAACCTTAGACAGTGTGGCTTCGCAGGCATGCTTTGAAAAATGTTTTGATTTGTTTTCAATCCCACACAGTAAGTGAAACAAAACGAATCAGACCTGTTTTTGTAGATACTTCAAGTAGCTCATGTTTTGCACGTCAGAGACAAAGACAAATTTAACATCTCAGTCAGTTCTGGTTTATTGTAACCTGGGGGTATTTTTGGACCCATTTTAATTAAGAAAACATTGTACAAAAGGTATTAATTGCTGAGATTTTGAATGACAACCAAAAGACCCTCACCTATGCCTTGCAAGACAAGAGACAGACGGGATCGTATTAAAAAGAGGAGTTTGAAATGTTGACAAATATGCTAATTAGCCTTCTAGCAGAGCGTTGGATGAGATGGCAAACATGAAGCTTAACTTGGCAAAAGGACTAGAAAAGAGGTTGCAACAGCTTATCCAAATTAAAAATATACATCATTTTTTTTCTGTTTTTATGCGAAGCTAGGCTAAGTGGCACTAGCCTTGTATTTAATAGTTTTTTAACAATTTTTAAAAATCCTGAATGTCTGACTATTTCTTATCATAATGACCCTTCACTGACAGCTTTATAAACATGCTGGATTTGTTTCAGGGTGGAATAGAAGTGAGCATGCTGTAGCGTTGGTTTTTTGTCCATCATAACAAAGGAGTTGAAGTCCCTCTTTAGACTTTTTTGTTCGTACAAATCTGTTGGTTTAAAACCAGTGTGCTCTTGTTTCTTGCCCGATTGATTTATTTTTAGGGATGTTTTTCCTTTACCAGATGAAATTGCTCAGCTATATCTTCTGACAGATAAAGTGTGTAAGGCTTTGCTGTGTTCAGTCTTCCATTATCGAATGTGGGTCATGAGAGCCAGGGGCGGCCATTTCAGCGGGCCACTGTATGTGTGAAGAGTCAATTCCCTGAAGGGGGCTGGTGTGTCATTAGACCTTCCTGCTTAGTTCAGCCATTATAAGGCTGGGTTGCAATTCCTGTCACCAACTCCTGACCCCTCTGGTGTGTGACCTCAGAGAAGGTCAAAGAGGAGTCACATTGGAATGAACCTCGGATGATGGATAGCATTATTGCGTGATGTGCGATGGCTGTGGTTCCCTTCCTGCTGGCCTCGGGGTTACTGTCATTCTCCATGAAAATCAAATTACACATGAATAATCAATGTTTGTTCAAAATTTGAGGTGATACGTTTTGGTGTGGAGTTGTGTTTGTCAAATGTCAATGTCCTTCATCGTATTTGTATGTCTGGGTTGTTTGTTTATCTTCACAGGGTTTCTATTTATTCTCGTGGTTATTTTTACATTGGAGTGTTTGCAGCCCTTTTTTTTTCTCTTCGGAATACACATGAAAAAGTGTGTGCGCACGGCTGTGTGTGTGTAGGAACATGTGCAACTGAGCAAAGACAATTTTAAAGGGGGATATTAGAAATGGATGGATTACCGAAAATCTTCTAAAGAGGGACAATCCATCATGCACGCTTATTAGGCACACAACCTGATTCTTGAACGGGGTTTTCTCTATCATATCTGCTGTCACCGAGATACCGTCCCGTCATTCAGCACAGGTTTTTCTCTGCAAACTCCTTTACTCTCCTGACTCTTTTCTCCTCCTCCTTCCCTGCCCATGACTTTGCACAAACTGTGAGCCATTCAGGTTGCCTTGGTAATGTTAATAGGATTAGCAATGGCTTATGCATATCCACCATCCCATGTCTGGGCATTGATTAGAGCAAAACAGTCGCCTGCACATCCTTCCTGCAGCACGCTGCACAAGTACAAACACTCTGCAGCGTATGATGTGGTCCTCAGCCCCGGACCCCCTCAGTGCTGCCTCTTTTAATGTGTCAAATTGTCCCTGGGCTTTTGCTTCACAGACAAGAAGATTAAAGTTTCCCCTCAACTCTTCCTGCTGCAGTCTAACTTTAAAATCTTCTCCACTCAGTTGAACTCCTCTTCCTCTGTTCTGTACAGGATGTTTGACTTTTTTTTTTTAAACAATCGCACACAGTTTGGGGGTTTCCGCATGCTTCTCAGCTAACTCCCATCTGTCCATGTGTTCCCCAGGATTACGACCTCAGTCAGCTCCAGCAGCCGGACACGATAGAGCACGATGCCATCAAGCCGGTGGGAATCCGCCGTCTAGACGAGAGGCCCCTCCACCCTGAGCCGCAATACCCCATGAGGTCAGCAGCACCCCACCCCGGAGACATCGGAGACTTCATCAATGAGGTAAATAATTCAAAGAGTTACTGGAAAGTGAGATTGTAAAATTGTTGTACTGCATAATCAGAATCTAGGAAAAGAGCTGAAATGAAAGGATCACTGCTGTCACAAGGGTTGAATTTATTTATTTGTTAAGTTAAATTACTTTCTTTTAATTGGCCTGTATCTTGTGCAGTGCCTTGTATACTGGGACGAAAGGAAAACTGGCAATCTAATAGATTAATATGAATTATTTCATCTTTTCCCAGCAGAAGGTAGAAAACTTTTCTCGTCTGACATACATCCACTCAGACATGCACGAAGCCCAAAACGTACATGATCCTAACTCACTTAGATATAATTGTTTTTCTCCTCACTTTCCACCAAAGTGGAGTTGTAGATGTGTCAGCATAGAAATCGGAGATGAGAGCAGCAATACATTGGCTTGCTATGGGAGTGCCGTGTTCAGAGTGCCCTCGTTTGCCTGAGGCCATCATTGACTCCAGCATGAAGGGAGAATGTAAAATGAAAAAAGCAGTCATGTATTTTTCACGAGCTCCAACAGACAAGAGTTTCACAGCATTACAAATGGAGCTCTCTTCGAGGTTTTGGACGGCGCCCATGTTTTTAGATTAGAACTTGCTCTCTCAGCTCTGCTCCCCGACCATCTTTCTCTCAGATCCCTTCACACAGGCACCGCTCATTTTCACCCTCGCAGCGCGTGTCATTAATACACCTCGTACACTTGTCGTAACAGCTGATACTGAGCAAAATGTAATATTTTTCCTGCGCTCAAATAAAGAATGTTTCACAGCGCACACCATCTTTCATCACACTTGTTATTTTAAAATTCTCACAAGACCTAAGAGACGTTTCAAGTCTGAGCATCCTGACCTAGAAAAACGCCCTGCAAACTAGGCAACGTCGATCTGTTTTTAGTCTCTGATTTGACTGTCGCTAAAGCTCAGTCATGGTAGCTGCGGCGCTCACATGGAGCTGGAATCTGACCTAACTGATAAGGGGGATGGCTGCCAGGGGAACAGGGAGATGAGAGAGGAGGGGGTAGGGGGTCTGATCTCCATCCTGTAATGTGCAAACGCCAAAGAAGCTTGTGGCTCTTAATTAAATTAAAAGGAGAAATAAATTAGGCAAAGGTTTAGCTTAAGGACTTTAACCTCACAGGGGGACAAACAAAGGTCTCTTGGTCTGCAACCAAAGAGGGGGCTTACATTAAACACAGTTGGGTGACCTCTGTTGGTCACAGGTGGACTAAGTGTCACAAAGCTGAAGTGATTACGCTCAGTGTTTGCCTTGTTTTGGCTCTGGCGAGGCTGCAACTGAGTAGAAAAGCCGAAGGGTTTTATTACACGTCTCTTTTGTTATCTGTGGGATAGACTGGCTCCAAAAATTGAGGACAGATTCACAGATTGTCTGCAGCACAGTGGAGGATTCAGATGTATTAAAATAACGAGTTCTGTGATTGACTAGACTTATGAAAGTGCCAGTGGGGTTTTGGTTGTGGAGGTAGGGGGCTATAACCATCAAAGCCCTTATGGTAATAAACGATTGATTTATCATATTTCACTCCAAATTATCAGCACTGTAGCCCTGAGCAAATACTTAACCAAAGCTAACAAGTAGAAAATAATAGCTAAGTGCCTGGGCACTTTAATTCAATCCATCTTTTTATTTGAGAGTGTTTCAGCGCTATAACGGCAGCACAGAGGAAACTATAAATCTTGAACAACTTCCCAATGAGCCGAGGTCTCGTTTCTCTGCGTTATGTTGCTACACTTCTGTTAATTCATTTATTATTTGTCGGGGAACCTCAGTTGAAGTGATGAGAGGGAGAAACTCAGGCTCAGATCCAAAGGGGTTCATGGCCAAAGCACATCTCCACTCCTAGATTAGCAATCCATCAAGTCTCCAGAGTCCCGTTAGGGAACGGTGCTGGAAATCAATAACAATCCATGAGGACCTCTCATGATGCTATGAGGATTTCTAGGAATGTCGAGCACAATCTTCAAAATAATACCACCCCCACCGGTGCCACGAGCCGGCAGATAACACACGGAGACACGCATGTGTGGCAGACACACGTATATACTGCTCTCATCTCTGCCACAGCTGTGCCCAGTGCTACTGTTAAAGCAGGAGACGTGATGTATATTAAAGATATTGCTATCTAGATTATAGATCACAGCGTATCAGTTTGCAACTGTACTTCAGTTTAAGGGCCTCTTATTAAAAAGGAGGGCTTGAAAAGAGGTCAGTGCGAAAAAAGAGGGGATGATTCCAGTCATGTAAGCCTGCTGGTCATGCTCCATGTTGGCTCTCGATCAGCTATCAGATGATCTAACATCCCAGAAATCACAACACAGAGGTAACTCAGAAACACCAGAGTCAGATTAGTCTTCTTTCCTGAACAATTGGAGGAAGAAGCACCGACAGGTTTAAGGAAGATTAGCCTGTTTGTGCGTGTGGGTCTGGGGGGCGGGGTGTTTTGTTAATGTGTCTCCCTCCTTGCTGCAGACAGTGTTGGTGTGCAGACGCTTTAATCTGCTCATCTCAATGTGGCTTTATGCTTTATTTCCTCTCTGTACAGGGTCTGAAGGCAGCAGACAACGACCCCACTGCTCCTCCCTACGACTCCCTGCTAGTGTTCGACTACGAGGGCAGCGGCTCCACAGCCGGCTCACTAAGCTCCCTCAATTCCTCCAGCAGCGGGGGTGACCAGGACTACGATTACCTCAACGACTGGGGCCCACGCTTTAGAAAACTGGCAGACATGTACGGCGGAAGCGATGACTAGGACACACAGCCACTCCCTGAAGGATGAAAAGATGAAGAAGAAAAAAAAAAAGATGAGAAGGAAAGATTTCTTGTTGATGGACACGTACAGCTTCTGATATTCCCTGAGAGAGTGACAGAACTGTGACAGAAAAGAAAGAAAAAACAAACACTGATTCAGAAATATTTTCAAAAACAACCAACCTAGGCTTATTGTTGTAGTCTACGCATACATATGCTTGTTGAAAGCTTAGGCATAGGCTGTGGTCCAGTTTTGGAGGCTGTGGGAGGGAACACTGGTGGACTGTCACCACTTGGATTGTTGGTATTGAATGCGCTCAGTTACACTTGAATTTCACAGTACAGAAGCACTGGGATATAATGTGCCTTTTTGTACATTTTTTTGGATCTAAATGATTAGTTTTATGTTCAAGGCTTTAATGGTACTGACTTTTTGAGTGATTTCAAACAGTATGTTACACTCTGGTATGCTTCTACATGCTTTTTTTCTTTGGTTCCACAATGCTCCTGTTTGTTGAAGAATATTTAAATACAAAGAAGAAGAAATGAAGGATCATCTGTTAGCTTTGGATGGAGTGAAAAACAATTAAGAGCAGCACTGTACAGTACGCAAGACTTCTAGACTTTTTCACACAAAAAATTAAAATTATGCAGCTGGTTGCAATTAAAGGGAGTTACGAATCATACTTTTGTAGCAGATTTCTTTTTCTTTTGTTTTCTGAAGTGATGTAGTATTTTACAAAAACAACAAAAAAACTGTTTTGGTCTAATCTATGTACACTTCATTTGCCTTAGTCATCATCTGATATTTTCAAGTTTTACTTCACTGTAAAAAGATGTGTGTACATAATGTTTTCCTTTATCTTTTTTTTTTCTTTTGATGTAGTATATGAAAAAGTGCAAAAAGTTCCAAACTTGTAAATGTATAATTTGGACTACAAATTCAAGTTTTTTGCATGTTTTTATCTTTTCATGACAACAAAAAATGAAAAAAAATGTTGTTTCCCAAATTTATTTACAAAGTGAAAAAAATAAAAATCTGGGTGACATTACATGTGTAGAAGTAAAGAGAGTTTTTGTATTAAAAAAAAAAAAAAAAAACAATGATAAAAATTTCAAAAGTAGTGATCTGTCAGCACAGCTGTTGAATTTGTACCAAAAAGGGGCTGGGATGACATGCTAGGCACTAATTACTGGATCAGCTTTAAGACTGGAAAAGGTTTTGGACTTAAGCCTTGTGGATAACCTTGTGTACTGGAAAACAAATTATACATCTCTGACCCCCAACCATCCAAATAAAATGCTAATTTTGGAGCTAAAATCTGCCTCTTTATTTATGTGTTTTTGCTCAAACTCAGCATTGTTGCAGAGGCTTAATTTGATAACGAACTGTGCAATTCATCTCAAAGGACAATAGCTGTGAACAAAAAAAAAAAAAAAAAGTCTCTTGTACAATACTTTCCTGGAGGGGAGAATAAATCATTCATACTCTTATTTAATTTGTATTATTTGCACACACTGTGTGAGTAAAAAGCTTTGGGCCTATTCAAGTCTATAGATGATAAGTTGCAATGCTCACAGGCGGTGTGGTGAACAATAAGCTCATTCTATAACACTATCTGCGTTCTTAAGCCAAGCCAAGGTCAGAAGCTCATGGAAATGCCAAATCCATCCAGCACCTGTCTGATATCGGGGATTTGTACTGTAAAGTACTGTAGGTCAGATAGGACTTGACCTCAAAATGAAGGATGCTTGCAAAAACAGCCCCCGGGGACTCTGCATGTATCTGCACTCTTGGGACGGGATGAAGATGTGTGTGTGTGTGTGTGTGTGTGTGTGTGTGTACTGTATGCGGTGGCAGCAGTAACAATCTGTTCTCTGTCTGTTGAGTTTCGATGATGAAAGTCACGGGATGACGGTTGACCATTTAGCCTTCACCTGCCCTTCCTGTCTCCACTCTGCTCTGTGACTGCAGGACTTTAGATTCATGCATGCACCCAGTTGAACTGATGGGGACATGGGTTATTAATTCAACCAAATTAGACAACAGCAAGGTTTGGTTTCATAGTCCTCACACAAAACCCAATGAATGTCTATTAGAGAGTAACCAGTGAACCGTCCCTGCCTTTTGTTTTTCAGTGTGTGTAATCGTTGTAGCGGCTGTGTTAATCAGTTCCACATCCTGCACCACACAAGAACACCAGTAGTTTTCATAATTCCTCGTACGATGCCAGGGCTTTTACTTACAGAGTTGTTTTCTAATGACCTTGTCTGGTAAAAAAATAAAAAATTATCTCACAGTTTACGTTGCTATGCACTCCATATGCCAGAAGCAACTCCAAGTTTGACATCAACAAAACGCCGGACCTGTCACAGGTGTGGAAAATCAGGAACTTGACCCAAGTGCAGAATGAAAAAATTAAAAAACATTTATTTAAACAAAAACGTACTTTCTTGAAAAGACGAAATGTGATAAAGGTAGCCACGAGGAATCACTGGGAGCACAAGGAAAACTAACATCTGACATAACGACAAACAACACCGACTAACGACAACGAACTGACACAGAAGGGAAGAAACACAGAGACTAAATAGACAAGGGGTAATCAGACACAGGTGAGACTAACGACACAGGTCAAGACAATCAGGGCAATCAAGGCAGGGAGAAACACTGAGGACAATACAAAATAAATCATGAAACACTAAAGACACACAGAGCTCAAGAGTCTAACAAAACACACTAGAACACAGAGATACACGAGCATAATAAATGACAAAATAAAACAGAAAACACTGAAGACAAAACTAGGAAACCATCAACACTAGGAAACAGTAACACACAAGGGAAACAAGCAACACTGGGATAAAACAGGGAAACTCAAATACAAAACCAAATCATGACAGGACCTCAAGGTGATCAGATTTGTTCTTGCCAAATCACTGCTTTTAACTTTGAGATTTTCCAACGAGATTGGTTTTAATGTGTTTCCTTTGTTTCTGCATTACACCACTTTGAGCTCTGCTGAACTTCTTTCATGGCTTTGATCTTTGGCAGGCATAGATGTGGTTATAGTGACTCAACATCTCAGAATGGCTTCATCACGTCCTTTTTATGGCCTGGTTTCTGCCCAGAGTTAACAGCTGTGTAGCCAGGAAGGACAAAACTCTCACAGGAGGATTTTACATGAAAGGAATAGTAAGACATTGTGGGGAATTTTCTTTCTTACTTTTTAGTGGTTTAGGCTGATAGGAAGAGCTATAGCCCGCAAAGCTCATATCTATCCTTTTATATACAAGGTCTCAGCCAGCTGCTAGTTAGCATAGCTTATGTTGGGTTTAGACTACAGGAGTTCATTTAAGGAAATCACACGGCTCAAGGATGTCCTCCTTTCTGACCTCAAACATGGAAGCACTAAAAATATTAAAAATATTGTCTAACACGCTCTACAAGATATTTGCATGTTCAAAAGGGAGCAAAACATTTCTTCATATCATCTAGTGAGTCCTCGTTTGACCTTAAGATGTAGAAAACTACGAAACTGACCGTAACTGGCAATAGTAATGCCCTGGGGAGGAAACAAACAAAAGCAGATATTAAACAAGTCAACAGGTCAGCAGGGGTTAACTATTCTTCAGCCTGAACTGGAGCTATGATTGTATCTATTGGATTTCTGTAAACAGTGATTTGATTGCTGCAGTTTCATCATCTTGTATTTTCTTGGCTTTGCGATCTTGCTTGAAAAGTATGGACACATTTTATCCAAATGAAAAATCCTCAGCTGGATAACCTAGTGGTTATGTCACCCTATGTACGCAAGCTATAGTCACGTCGCAACGACTGTGGGTTCAAATCCGATTTCAGCCCTTTTCTGCATGACATCCCCCACTTCCTCCTCCCAACATTCCCTTCAGCTTTCCTGTCCACGAAAGGCAAAGATGATCCAAAAACATAACTGAAAAATAAAAATCCTCAGTTTGCTTGTTTAAATAGATGCTTCAGGTGAGTCCACTAGCCAGGTAACTTTTAGATTGGATACGCCGACCACTCACATTACCAGATAATCTATGTAATAGAGAAAGATGACAATGGTACCGACTATTCCTTTCTTCTTTTTTTTTTCTTTTTTGGTTGAGGGAATAAATCCAGTATACATTAATTAAAACTCCTGTACTCAGAGTCTGGCCTCAACAAAGATAAAGAAATACAGGAAAACTACAAAGACACAAACAAACTTATAACCTTACATATTGTTTTGCTTAATCTCTGCAAAAAAACAGACAATTCACGATCAAACAACTAGGGTTACAACAAGAATTTGTATTAAGTTAATAACCAGAGTTCATGTGTACGAGCCTCAGAATTTCTGGTAGGTAGATTTCGTCTCATTTGCACACAACCGAGCTAGCAAGCTAACCGTCTGCTGGCTTTAGCCGTATCTTTAATGGACAGATAAGAAGTCCTTTTCATCTTTTGATCTTACTTTATGTCAGAAAGCAACTCAGTGTGTATTTCTCCAAATGTCAAACTCTTCCTGTAAATCACACTCTAGAGATGAGAGGCTTTGTAGTTGCAGTGTGGCGCTACAGCGTACATTAGTCCAGTTCTTAATGTGTATAGCTCTGACTCCTCTACAGGCTCTCCCAGCATGCTCGCACTATCATCTTGATGTTCAGATTACTCCAGTGGGTTCGTATCCACCAAGCAGTCGGGTCCTGCTTCATTTTTTAACCCTCAGCAGGCGTAAGAAAAAAAAAGAATTGATATTCTAGCACTGCACTTCAATTTCACAACGTGGATTATCCCCGGAGGAAGGCTGGCAATCATAAAGAGCCCAGGACATAAAGGCAGCCACTGCACAGCTCTTCCACGATCCACACCCTGAACACTTCTGTACATTTATAGACATGCAGTGTTAGAGACTGTTAAACAATGCAGGGGAGAGGCGGTTAGAATGCTCTGGATTATATATATGGGAAATCAAAGTATTTTGAGGATTATAATCATTGACATTGACTGGCTGAGCAAGTAATTGGAATGACTATTGTGTGAGAAGCATATTCTCATCATTTATTTGCCATATGGTCCAGCATGGATGGCTGAAAAATAAATGCTCAAAATAGCATCTCATTTGCACATTTTAGGTAGCAGACAAACGGATAAAAAAAAAAAGAAAAAAGTATTTAAATATGCAGGGGATTACGTGCAGAGCTAATTAGGTTGAATGGGAATGACATTGGTTACATCTGCACAGTTGATGCGAATGTCTTTGACATACAAAATGCACATTATAAAAAGAAAAAAAGCAAACACCTCAGGAATACAAAACCATAAATAAATAATGAATGTGCTTGCATTTGTTGGCTAGCATTATGGGCTTTGTTGTCTATCCTGGAGCGAAGTGTCCACATTGGATTCCAGTGACTCCATATCTTTTTCCCATTAGGTGCTGCAATATGTACTGGGTGTATTATTGTTACAGTTTGTATTCGAAATATTAACTCTGAACACAGAGAGGAACTCGACATATAACCCCTGAGTACTCCTGAGATGTTCTCTTTTGGAAAATGGCTGCAGATTGCTGTTCTTACAAGCACCCCAGGGCCCTTTTTTTTATTGACTGTGAAACAATGCTTTCACCAAAACACCCCCTCACCATTGCAGATTTACAAGACAGCCATCCTCAACTCCTCCTGGTTTGTGAGTGTATTTGTGTGCATGTGGACGGCTGGTAGGCAAGTGTCACAGAGCCACCCGGCCCCTCATGGAGGTGGGGCTGGCGGTAAACATGCAGAATACAGACGAGAACCTGATGCAAACCAGCTTCTAAGTTATGCTGCTCTTGACCTTTGGTGGGCTTTGGGAAGATGGATGCTACCCGGGCTATCGACAGAAAATTCTGGCCCGCAGCAGCAAGAGCATATTTCTTATGGTTTCCTGGCCCCGGCATGCTACCTTTGGAATGAATAAGTAAGCAGGCTGGATGACAGAGTGCACACACACACACACACACACACACACACACACACACACACACACACACACACACAGGGCACTGGCAGCTTTTAATGTATTTGTGCATAGACCGAGTCACTTGTGCAGAATCAATCAATTTCATTTCTACGTTGTTGCCCTCTAAGTGTAATATCAGATCAATTTTGTTTGGATTGCTTCAGCCACAGAGGGTGGAAAGGACCTTTTCTTAAGTCTCAGATTTTTTTTTCCACCAACATGCAGCCTTGATCTACAACTCCCTGTGTTCTCCCTGACTGCAGGCAGATATCTCTCCAATGGCTTCCCCTCTGTTTCAGCAGATATTGTTCTGCCTCCTGTTCTACGATACTGATTTATCTGCTCTCATTTATCAGGCCCCCATCCTGCCGTTCTTCTCTGTCCACACAGCCACAGTGACACCCCGGTCACAGAAGAAGAAGAAGAAGAAGAAGAAGAAGGAGAAGAAGAGGCAGGGAGGTGTGAAGAGGGTGGGGCGCACTGACATGAAAATGATGAACACTGTTTCTTTCATAAGATGCATATCGGCAGAGCATGAGATTTTCCAGCTTGCGTACCAAACGTCCAATGTCATTTTCGGCCGCCTGCGAGTGCACGTGTGGAATTTCTCATCTCGCCATAGTTCCTCCTGCATGAATTGTTGATGTGCCCAACAAAGAGCATGTAATCGTAAACCATGCACACACATTTACAGACAACCCATCTCTGTCTTTCTTTCTTTCTCTTTCTATTCCTATTCCTATTCTTTCTCACACACAAACACCCACACATGAGCTTACTGCTTTATCACAACCTCGAAATTACTAACAAAGAGAAAAAACAATTACATTACTGCACTCTGGAGAAATACTTTTTGATTTCTTATTCTCCTGTGCAATAAAATATGCAAAAACAGAGTGAGGAAAAAAGGAAAAGAGAAAAAACAAAGACTCCCTCGAGAGCCTTTGGATTTATTCATGCTTTTAAACACTTGACACTCTGTCACCCTCGTGCCATTAAGCCTTCATGTCCCTTGGCCACATCCACACAATAACAAGATAATATCCTCCAATAAGAACAAATATGTGACTCCTCTTGTGGTCTTTGCTGCTGACTAGAGAGGCTTCTTCCACCATCAGTGGCTAATAAATGTGCTGAAGGCTAGACGGTTGTGAGATCAATGTGCTGCTGATTGTACAACCGGGTTGCTATATTATTGTCTGTATAGAGGAGAAAAGAGGCCACTGGGTAGGCCAGACTTTCCCGTCTGCTGACTCTATTGTAGTCACCCATTGGTATGGATAGCCGAGGGCGCTGGTGACAAGCCATCAGACGAGCAGGAACAAAACTCCAGAGCAGCGTCAGTACGAAGAACATCAGCTTTTATTCACACAGTGTCAAAGAAAAGATGTGATACAAGGGCACACATCCATCCGAGTGAGTGTTAATCAGCCTTTTATTTGTTTGACATCTGTAAAATGCATTAAGAACATGACTTATAGCTCATAACTGGAACACAGCAATGAATTAGGGAGTGGAAAGCATTAGTCAGCTTTGACATGTGTGTCACACCACCAGAGAAATGATAAATACAGCACCCATTAATCCGTTTTACACTTGGAATTCAATTGACAAAACTCCCATGATGTAGTAAATAGCTCAAACTGATATTTCATGCTAATATAGAACGTTTCCAAAGGCTGAAAAAAAGATTTAACACAGTGGCTGGATGATGTTAAATGAGTTTCCACCCTGCGCTGAGTAATCTCTCCTCAGGCCATCGTTTCTACAAATGCAGACTTCTCTTGATTTGACCCTTTGGCCTCAATTCTACGAGGAGTGGAGCTTCAAACAGTCGGGTATAGCTCTGTCACAGGAAGCCTTTTTTTTGCAAACTGTGTCCTTTAAAAGTCAAAAGTGGCAGAACAGACTCCACTCAGGGGACATTTCAGAAGTGTCACATCGGACCTTATTGATACACAGTCCTTGAATCATCTCCATGCAGCAATAACTGGATGTAAGAAATAAAAGAAATACATCAAGTTAGTGCTGCAGTAGATGTAATTGAATATCGCTTCTATACAGCATTCCTATTGCAAATTGAAATGATTCGCATCCATGAAACACCTTTTGTATTCTGTTACAGCTACAATTACCTAGCCTAATAACTCCTACACTGAAGGGTGGATAAGAATGGGAATACAAACTGCAGCAGCTCCACAGTTTTGAATATATATCAGAACATTTCTTGGATGCCTAAAGTCTCGCAGCAGAATAGTTCCTTCTTTTTGCTGCTTCCTCTTTTTTTTTTTCTTTTCTTAAGTTTTCTGTTTGACCACAAAAATATTTTTAGCACCAAAAAAAACAGAAGACACAAGACTGAGATGCAGAAAAAAGAAAGATCTGCAACAAAAGCAGTGACTTGTGACTTGTTTACTGCCAAGAAAATGTGTAGTGTGAGTAAAAAAAAGATTAAAAATAACTCGGATAGACCAGATGTGGCCCTAGCCTTCAAATAGAAAAGAGAAATTTCATCGAGGTTTACCAAGCAGCATATACCAAGTAATCTTTCAAAAACTCCAGATGTGCATTATATTTTACATTACTTTATTGACTGGACTGTTTTCTTGTACAATAGTTTCCAAAGCTGCCTCCATCTTTGTCAGGTTGTCCTAAAAATCCCCATCATGCTCCAGCTCCAAGGTACAATGCCTGGATGTTTTGTTTCCTCCTGCAGTAAGGAGACTATTTCATCTGTTCAAACATGACAGATGAAGACAGCAGCGCCAAAGCTAAGAACCTCCATAAACTCTTAAGTTTATAAACAACCAAAAATGCAACGCCTGCCAGGATGAATAAATCATCTTCACGACTTTAAAACAGCAACTACAGTTCTCAGAACTCCAAATATCAGTATGAATAACTTCCTGGAAGTGGTTCTGGTCAGGTGCTCAAACCAAAGAAACAACAATGGCAGGATGCCTTTTCATAATGCTGTTTGATTATTGTAGCTTCTGGCAGGCTTGTGCAGCACGACACGGCAGCCAATACAGCCCAATACAAATATGCAGTCCATACTTCCAGCTCTGTGCAGTATGTGAACAGAGCATGAGTTCATGGTTAAATTAAGTTAAATAAAATAATAAATCAATCTATTAATCAATTAACTTGTTAAATTGTGTTTATTTCTGACATGATACACATGATCCTGTGACCTCCTGAATCCCTTTACGTCCACAATTCCTTGTTCAATTAGCCAGACAGCGCTGTACCAATAACACAAATTCATTTTAATTAAGTGTAAAATATGGCGTAAATGATGCCGGCCTCGAGAACAGAAAATAACAATTCCAGCTCATTATCCTCATGTATCGACGCCTAAGTGAGTCAGCCGTTGTAGATGCAAATCTGCGTGCATGTTTCATTGATTTCCCTCATTTCAATATGTACTACAAATTGCATCATTGCGGCTGAAAATGTCTGTGCACGTCAGCTCTGCTGCCTGATGCATTTCTTCTTCTTCTTCTTCTTCAGACACGCTTTACAGCCTCAGTATAAAATGCATCAATAACAAGGTATCCAAGGACTGAGACATCAATTGCATATGAGACTGGGATCAATAATTCATTTAATGTAACACACCACAGTTTGAGATCCGTTACTGCCCATTAGTGTCTTAAATAGGAACCACAGAGATGTCATTAACACACATCAGACATGAAATAAATATGCAAAACCAGTAATTCCTCTTCTGTATCTGGATGAGAGCGAGTCATGAAACATTCACATGCAAAACAGGCTGTTAATAGAATTCTGACCATGTTTTATATTGTTACTAATCACAATTCCTAATAATAATAGCACATGTCAATCTGAATGGAGAGATATTAAAGAGTGAGCAGGAAGTGGAGGATATTGCCGCCGCCCCGTCGAGGAACGGCGCTGCACAATAATGTGGTAGCATGACCTTGTTATCCTGGATGCCTGGATGTGAGCTCCAACACCATTAATGGCAAGATACCGTGATCAATCACACCTTATAATAAGAAAGAGCTGAACCTTGTCCCAGTCCTTCACCCGATTCCCTTTTTTTTTACCTGAGTCTCTCTTCTATTCTTTCTGACAGAGGGTTCTGCCATGAGCCAATATTTCTTAACCAGAATCTTTTTGTGTGTGTGTGTATCGAGAAAATTTTACAAAATGGGGACGTCCATTTGAAGTTGCAAACCGCTTAAAACCAAAGCAAGTAGTTTTCATTTTTTAAGTTTTTCATTAGAACATCTGTTTCCATATACAGGTATGTTGATTTATAGTCTTCTCTGTGGATCCATTTTTTTAAGGTTACACTGACCAGCTATGCAGTGACTCTTTCTGTTTTCAGCAGTTATTTGACATGGTTATATGAAAATGTAACAACGTACACTCAAAATTGTACCTATGAAACCTATCAAATCAGATACCTCTTTCCAGAAGATTATTTCAGAACAGCCCAGTCATGTTTTCAGTTACAGACTGCAAATATTTTTCTCTGATGATCTGTGTTTAGAGCACAGAAACATGTATATTTAGTACTGTATGTTTATTGCATTTCACACATAGATAAAAAACTTAAAATGGATTACCCATAGAATGGTATAATCTCCACTAGTTCTAAAATGAGTTGTACATAACCACAAATAATCTGATCTCCAACAGTGGAATACCTTTAAATTCACTGGAGGAGAGCCATTTCATAAAGCACATTGTATGCAATGATCCTGAAAATCATTACCAAACATCATCCAACAGGTAGGACTTATCCTTCTTCTTTCTTTCTTTCTGTCTTTCTATTTTTGGTTCTTTGTGTGCTTGTTTGCATATGTATTCAGTATTTTGCAGAGCCTCTCTTTCTTGTCCTGACACGCAGAAGAAGAGCCTGAGCAGAATGGTAACCTCAGCAGCTGGTGATGAGCACGTTCAGAGGAGTGTGTATAACACACACACAGGGTGGATCTCTGGTCATCTGTCTTCATTGCAGGACTATTGGGCACAACCTTATCAAGGATGACATTCATGTTTACACATTGGAAATTACTTCAGATGAATATCTGATATGGTTTCCTCTGGTGTATTGCCCCACATGCTTCACTGATAATAACGTGTTACTGCTGTAGATTGCATCAGGAAAAAAAAAACATGGTATAAATACGGTGAAACAATGGAACAAGAAGAAAAACACATACAACGCTACATTAAATATTCTTTCAGTAGTGCTAGCAAGTAAAACCACAGATAGAAATACTGATTCAGATGCATTATATGCATATAAAATGCTATTCTAAAATAGTAGGTGAGTATGTCTGTTAGGGTGCAGTGTCTCCATATTACAATCAATATTATATATATTGAGACACCCACACACTTTGTATGATAATAGTAATATTGGCTATGCTAAAAGGTCACTTACTAGATTTTTCTAGTAATTTTGAACTAAAGAGCAAAACAACATTTTAACAGCATTTTGAAGTACTATCAAATAATAAATAAGTGATCAGCATAGATGTTCTGATATTAAAAAGTCAATATACTCCCTGGTACTACACATGAATATGATATTATACAGAGTAAAACACAGATATAAATGTGATAAAAGAATATAGATAATATTATCATCAACATTACAAAACAGTAAGATCCCACACTATGGATTTGCAGAGGTACTGCTTGTCAACAGGCCAGACAGTCAACTGCTAGACAAGTAGGAGGGCCCCTGAGGGCTCACAAACTGAAACCAAAGCAGTGGTCACAAAATATAAAACTTTTGTAAGCACTGAATGCATTATTGCTGTGAAAACCAAGTTTAACCAACAAAAGTCAACGAAGAAAAATGAAGAGGGATTATCCGTCTATAGGAGTGAAAAAAGAAACAGGAAAAAAGAGGAAGAGGAGTAAGCATCAGGTACACTGGCAGACATAATTGTGATGAACGCTGGTTTGAGGGTCCCCCAATTCATTTTTGCCTATGGCCCCAACAAACTCTAGAATGGCCACTGTGGAAGTGATATTATTGTTGTCAGTGTTAACAGGCCTGGCTCCGTACACTGAAGGAAGGCTATCCTTAAAACAAGCTAAGCATGCAAGCATGTTATGATGGTTCAGCTATTGGGCTCCTCTAACATCTCAAAATAGCCTGAAATAATACTGATTCTATATGAAAAGGTTTTATTTGGGGATTGTACTCTTTATTATCTTAAGTTTCATGTATGAAAAAAAGCATAAACTACATCTTGGTATTCTCTGTTTTTGGTCCCTTTAAAACATTAGCTCCTAGTGGCATAGAAGAATTCAAATGAAGCTGTAGCGTAAGTTCAGTCCGGAAGACTATATAATTGCCTTCACGATCGGATCTTTGTCATTCATCCCTTTTTGCACGATCACTCACGTTTCCGCTGTCATCCTCGAGCTGTCATTGGATAACCAGCTGTCTCGTCAGCGGTACTCAGCTAACCAATTGCCTGGCGTTCCTCCCTCATTTTCAACCTATCATCGTTCTGCTCCTGTTTTAAATATGGCTTAGTTCCTTCATGCTGACGTTTCCTGCGCCCCTCCACGTCAACAACACCATCCATCAATTCTTCACCCATCCACTCTCATCAAGTCTTCAGCTTCACCACCGCGAGTGTCTGGCCTCCATGGGGGTATTTATTCTGTCCACGCTCTCATTCTCCAAACACATCACCCACCCACATGTCCATGTTATTCATTGTAATAAATCATTTTCTTAATTCACTCTCCTGATTGCACTATTTATGTATCAGTTTTTGTGTTGGAAAGATTATTCATTTAAATTTTTTTCGCTTTAAGTTAGCCAATACTGGACACACTTCTTTAGCAAATACCATGATTGGACAACAAGCGTGGGTCTAAAATCTAAATGCTGTAATTGATGTGAGAATACGACTGGCTACGATCCACCGGTAACCCTGCAGTGTTTGGCAGCAAACAGCAATTGTATTCCAAGCACTTGACTTGAAATCTTCCCGTATGAAGGAAAATGGAGGACTGGGCGGGGGGGGGGGGGGGGGGGGCTCTTAACAGAGGCACACTTCTCTTTTTTGCCAATACCAGCATTCTGCATTTCCCTGCAGGCACCCGGGGACAGTATTAAGGTGGACACGTTTCTCTTTTGTGTTTCCGACACTATGGTGTCTGCCAGGACTCGCAGGGACCGGTTGGCGGAGAATAGAGGGGAACCTTTGGATGTGTGTAGGAAGGGTGCAGTCAGAAAAACCAACAGGAGCTCCTTTTTACTTGAGAGGACACCCACAGACACCAGTGGGAGATGTTCTGACTGAGCTGCCTACAAAGCTGGAGGTGGAGAAAAAGAAAAACACAAAAAAGCAAAGGAATGAAATCATTTCAATTATTCGCCCAATATGCGGAGGACAAACTGTGGGGTACTGGGCGTTAAAGAATCTGTCTCATATGCTGCTCAGCTCTCTCAAAATATCCCAATTTAGGTTAGAAGTTGTTACACGGACACAGGAATTAGATGTTCCCAGGGCCCTGCAGGCAAATTAGTGGGACACTTGTTCCTGCAATGTAATGCTTATAGGAAAACAGCTCATCATTCATGTAGAGTGAATGGAAACACGTTAGACTATTTAACAAATGTGTGGCTTTGGTAAGAATGCCAGTTTTACACTTTTACACAATTCTCTCCAAAACAAGTGAAAGAGAGAGTGCAAAGCACATCAGAAAATACACTTTTTTAGTCTGCAAAATGAATATATTTCCACACTTTTCAAATCCTGAAAGGCTTCAGGGAATCATTCGGCGACATACAGCAATTTGTAATTTGTCGTCTTATCAAGTGCTGTGATATAACTCATCACACACTGTAATGGCTTTTTGATCAACATATGTGTTCATGAACATGGTTACATGGTCAGAGGGGTTAATATGCTGTATGTATATATATATATATATCGATATATATATTCTCTCAGAAAACACAAACAATCTACCTGGTAATACTTAATATATGATGGGTAAGGCTCCAAACTTCTGAAAGTATTAATGTTGTAGTTCTGAACACCATCCTCCTTCATTTCTTCTTCTGTCCCAGAAGTGGGTGTTTAGGCCAGTTTACTATCTCAATCTTTTAATTAT
Organism: Labrus mixtus; assembly: GCF_963584025.1. Classification (NCBI taxonomy): domain Eukaryota; kingdom Metazoa; phylum Chordata; class Actinopteri; order Labriformes; family Labridae; genus Labrus; species Labrus mixtus. The sequence continues at coordinate 17,160,153 of NC_083619.1, read as the reverse complement.
ACAAAGAATATTCATCTTACATTTTCCAAATCCAAAATTGTGGAATTTTGGATTTGAAAAAGTGTCTGAGGACAGGAAAGAGCTCATGGGGCTTGTTTTCTGTACAGAAAGCAAACATCAACCTATATTTATGGTAGGATTTGGTGGCAGAGAACCTTGCTTCATATAGGCTTATTAATATTGCATGTCTTTCTGAACCCGTATGTTTTTCCACAGGTTAGCAGAGAGGTGAAGAGGCGCTGACCCATTTCAATAATGAGGGACACTGAGATCCATCCCAAAGCAAGCAAGGGAAGGGGGTCCATTTATCCCTTGTGCACAGTCTATATTTTATTCATATGGATATTAAGAGTGTGTGGGAGCGGGGATAAAGACAAAGATTAATATCAAAATCTTGACGGAGGAAAAGACTAAAACGGTTGGCTAATTTGTGTCTTCAGAAACACTTTTATGGAAAAGACAAAAAGCTGGGTGATTAGTTAGGGCTCATTGGTCTCGGAGCTTGGAAACAAATGAGGAATGCTTTACGCGCTCTGTACGCTCGTAAGACCACCAACCCCCACCACACACACACACACACACACACACACACACACACACACACACACGCACACACACACATTTATGCACATACACATGCCTCATCGTCCCACCCAAGAAGTGGTACCAGCGATTACAGCGCCATTAGTTGAGCACAGGGGAGGTTCAGCTCTAGACTGCAGCAGATTTATGATGGCGGGGGCCCACACACCAATGACCCTCTTCATGCTGGCCCCTTTGTAAAGCTCCACCATAGATACTGTTAATGGATGCACACAATGAGCCTCGATGGCCCTGCGATGATGGATCTGGGGCATAGTGAAAAGCTCTACAGACAAACCAGGTATTTCAGATGCCTGTCACCCAAACTTAGCAGCAGGAGGAGTGGGAGCAGAAGAGGGCACACACACACACACACACACACACACACGCACACACGCACACACACACACACACACACACTGCAGAGAAGGAACATTTGGAAGAAAATAATTGGGACACAGTTGAGTATTCCTGAGCATGTTTTTAATTGAACATAGAGGGAACAGATTGGAGAAGAATCTTGCCAAGGTTCTGGCCTAGAAGTGTCGCTGAATATATGCGTATGAGCATACATGTCAAGACTGATACGCACAATGTATAAACACACATAAACCACACATACTGTGCATTAAAGACACAACATATTAACTTCAGCTTATAGACACCATTATTTAAAAGTAAAATTAGCATACTTCAAATTCAGAACTGCTGTCCCTTTTTGTAAAAGGTGTGATGTAACTACTTGATGTGTGTTCAATCATTCTTTTTTTTTTACAGTGATATGAGTGAATTCACGTTTTCCTACTGCTTTTGATGATAACATTATCTTTGGTATACCGAGTTTTAAAGCCTGATTTGTCTCAGTGTTTGGATGTTTCATCTTGCATCCAATCATTGAACTCTAAGCGCTCATGAATCATTTTCATTGGCCTTTTTCTCATTAGGGTTTTCTCATTAGGTGGCTAAAAAAGTTGAGAAAAAAGAAAAAAGAAAACAGGGCCTTTAACAGGAATTCCCATGTATTTGAGTCTCTAAAAGTCCAATATATGATTCAACAAAAGTTTAACAGGTACATATAAAATAGTTCCCTCATAGATTATAAAAACATATTACCTTTAACAAGAACCTTATTAACCAAACTAAGGTAATTCAAGTGAAAAATAAACCAACGAAACACATTCTGTTGCTTTGTAATAATCAAATAAGCCAAAAGCTGCTATGAGAAAAAAGATGGCATCACACTAACATTGAAAACAGCCAGCATTATTTACAGCTCTGCGGTCAATTCCACAATACAATTATACTAATCACACCAAGCTAATTGCCTCCATTTCATTCCACTAACCCATTATATGTTTTTTACTTGCCCCGTTCCCCATCAACTCCTCATCCCCAGTGTGTAACCATTAGGCCTAATACAGGAATCGTCTGCCGAACTTTGCCTCCACTCAGTGTCTAATGACGGTGCTCTCTCACTCTCTGTGTGTGTGTGTGTGTGTGTGTGTGTATATGTATGTGCGTGTGCGTGTGTGTGCATGCCATGCATCCTTCTTTCCCTGCAGGCAATACTCGCTGCAGGGGAGAACTATGGTAATTAAGAACATGTAGGTCAATTGAGAACCTGATACAAAATGCAGGTTGTTATCCAGTCAGTTTGAATGAAATGTACATTAGTTATCTTGTTATTGTGGTTGTCACACTTCTGGCAATTATCTGGAGAAATAAGGGCTTCTGTTATTAAAACTTTAGCTATCCCATTGTGGCATATAGTCAAGTTTCCCCGTATGCAACAAAAGCTATTGCTTGACATTAGTATGCTAGTTGTGATTAATGGCATGTAACCGCAACCCCATTCCATCCCATGAACTGCAGTGTCAGAGAAACTTTGTGTTGAGGTGATCTGTTTCACTACAGTACCCCCCGCCCCCGCCTCTTCCCGCACCCCTCTCCAATCATTGTACATAGTGTTCTATTCTACGCAGCAGCTTTGATCATGCTGAGATTGTTTGCTCAAGCCTGTCACTGCTCTCTCTTTTTTCCCCCCTCCAATCATCCTCAATGCCAACAGTGTCATCCTGAACTCTGGTGACAGAGAGGGAAAAAAAGAAAAAGAAAAGGGAAATCAACAATGGGCCTCATTTACCAAACAAGAGGAAGAGGCAGACATGTGTACCAAGAGCGTCGCTAATAATGTGCAATCAAAAATAATTAAAGTGCCAGTTAGACTGTGGCTAATCTTTACAAACATTTGGCAAGAAGTTTCTGTGCTATGAATCTGTTTTGGCTGCGGATTCTGATCCCTGTCAAGACGCTGAGCAAATATTTGTCTACCCAAACATTACACAATCATAGATAATGTGGGTGTAGTACTATCATTATACTTCCTTGGGTATTACATTATTTAAATGTGTTATTTCTCAATATTTCACTTAGAGCTGTGAGAACCACCAGAGACCCAATTTATATATAAACATCCTATTTTCTTATCCGTTCTACTTCTATAACATTTTAAGATGACAGGCTAAAAGAAACATTCACCACGTAATTACAGCTCTCATATGCCCGCGCAATGATAAGCTTATTTTCTTATCAGGTTAAGTAAACACCAGAAGCAATCAGCTTCTTCCTTGAGGCATTCCTACAAAGACCAAGGCACTGGATCAAGAAACACTTTCTCTTTTGAGATTGCTCTTTGTCATCGTACAGAAACACAGCCAAGAACCGTCCTTATACGAGTTCACGGTCACACTGTGTGCATGGTCTGACAAAAATACCAAAGCTGGGTGCAACAGAGAGGGAAAAAGACAGAAGAATGACAGAGAGAAAGGTCACATTGACTCCACGGCTAATCTCCATCCTCTCCAGTCAAGTATACACGGTGACAGACAAATGAGCTCCTCTCAAATACATTAACACCATAAATATATCCCCCCGCTATGCATCTGCAAGCTCGCGCAACAATGTCTCTCCTTTGTATCCCGCTGGTGCGATCTCTGCATTAGCCTGGTGATTCGGAGTCTGATGAGTCTATCACAGGTGACAGTGACAAGGAGGTCTCTCATTATACTTCATACACAACCCATATGAGCACAGCTGTGCACTTCAAAGGAATTCCTGCATGTCCTTTTTGCTGCTTTCACTCACTTCATCATCCAGACACAATGACACCATGTGGCCAATGAATGAGCAAGCCGAGGCAGATACTAGAAAAGTGTGTCTCATGAATTATTCCTCACATGTATTTAGCCTAAAGAGGAGGAATTGTTCCATTTAACAAGGACAATATTCCCTTCTTTTCCGTGGCATGCCAGAAACTGGAAAACAAAACTTTATTTTATAATGTTGGAGCCACTTAAACATTTGAAGTTGATGATGAACTTAAACATATTGACTGCCTTTATATTGATTGTATGCCTTTAAAGAGTTAGAAAAGCAACTTATATACCCTCATCTACACGTTGGCCTGACATTATAAAGCAGGATATAAATCTGAGGTGTTTCACATTTAAAAAGCAGGAAATCAGTCATATTTCCTCTAAATAATTGTCTGTGTGTGTGTGTCGGGTTGTGTTTGTACAGCAAGAAGGATCTGGCACAGATCATATGGTTGCTCTGCCAGTCCTACTTTCACAGTTTGATAGGTGCCAGAGTAGTCAAACTGATTGCTAACATGCCATGTGTTCCAATTGTTCTTAAGTTTAAGCAAATACAACAAGGAAGTAAAAAAGCAGGGGAAAAAGGTTGGCTATCAGATTTGTTTAGCTAAGCAGGTTGAATTGCACACAGGGAAAACATGTTCTACAGTATTGTATGAGCTGTTAGGTTCTGAGGTATTCAGACAGTCCATCTATCTCTGTCTCCACATTTGGCTGCAGCATTGTGCTGACCTGATGCTTCTCGCTGCAGCACAGAGACCCAGAGATGTACAGTAATTCTCCCTCAGCTCACTGGACCCACACTTAAATTAAACAGCTAATGTTTAAAAGAACTCAGCGGACTTTCTGCCCTGCAGGGATTCTGAGAAACTCAACTTATGTCAGGCTTATTGCTTTCTTTTCTTTTTTTTTCTTTCTTGGATTGATTTTTGTACCAGCGAGACACAGCTAGTGCCCTTTCTCCCTCATGACATGCTCTCCATTTTCAATTATGGGTGTGAGATACAGAGAGGTGTATGTATACGCATTTTTCATTCAGACAAAATTGTCCAATTTCTTTGAACCAGAAGATTCTAATATAAATGTGTGAGCCCACAAATAGCCCCAAAAACACCTGTACATTTATTCCATATTTCTTATCCTCTCACAATGTGCTCAGATACACTTATTTACATCTTGGTCAAGAAAATCAATACCATTCAGGTCTGTATGTTCAATATGAAGCAACAGTCTGCAGCTGATTATTTTATCAAAAAGGGGACAGCAGAGAGAAGCTAGCAAACAGCTAGAGCTTATTAACAGCTTGCTAACAGCGAGCTGTCCAGTGGTAATGAAATTCCTTTAGTTGCCTCTTAGCAGATATTTTTTGTGATGCCAATTAAAAGAAAAGCAATAACTAATAGTTTTAATTTTAAGCAACAGTTACCTTTGGACTGAGCCAGGCTAGCTGCTAATGCTTTATTTTCAGTCTTTGTGCTAAGCTGAATCATTTGCTGGCTAAGCTACACCTTACCTGTACAGAATGTACATTCCCAAAAACTTTTTAACAAATAACTTTTTTCACCCAGCAAGGAACATGCCACACAAAACATTCATTTGACCCAGTAATATCAAAGTTAATATCAGACCATTTTTTGTCTCAGCTCCCAGGACCTTAGAAGTGTTTTTAGAAGTATGTAATGCTAGCACACTGCTGCAGAGATAATGTGGGAGTTAAGTCTAAGACCAGAGGATCACTACCTGAGCACTTTGAGCTGCTACACACTCTCTTTCATAAGTGGTTGTGTGTGTGCATAGAATTCAATTTACCACAAAATGATTCTGTATAGAGCAAAGTATAGTCACGTCATATGAGAGCTTAGCTGTATTGTGTATATGAGTAACTTTATGTGCCTATAGCAGTCAGACTATAGGTGCTTTTGTGCAGGATTTGATGCATAATGAATCTCTCCCTCTCTCCCTCTCCCTCTCCCTCTCTCTCTCTGCTCAGCAGAGATCAGCCGAGTGTCACAGGGGAAATAAACAGCAGCAGCTCAGCAGGATGGGCCTAATTAAACACAGTGCCTCAGCACTGCGGCCGGCAGACTACTGCAGCCTGGACTGGTCTAGACCTGACTGGCCCCCGTCAAAGACTTGCCGTTGCCATGATCACCGTCTGCCACCGGGAATGAATGCCAGGGAAGAAGAAGAAGAGGAGTAGCTGCTAAACTGCACCTACAGTAACTCATCCTTGCTCTGTGCAGCAACCGTACACTGAAGGGCTGGACACCACTGAATCAGTGCATTAAAGAAGTAGTCCTAAGAAGACGTCAAGGCAGAAAACTGATTCTGGAGTTTGAATTGATAGGTCAAATTAACAGAAATGTTATCCTAAGGGAATTCTATCCTTTATATAATTTATAATGTAGGAGAATAAAGATATTGTGTCACCCACAGTGCATTGTTGTTGGTGTTCTATACAGGGTATCTCATCTTTGAAAATACAAGTATGTTGGCCTGAATTAAGAAACGGGTTAACTAGAAGAAGCGAGATGACAAATAAAGATGCACTTTCAATACTCTGTATTTTAACTTTAGAATTCATTTTCTACATCCATTATTAAGATTAAATACAAAGGCATGTGCACCAACATGGTGAAGAATCAAAATGAATAACTAATATACATTTTTATAAATTGATTAATCAAATAAACAAGGGCGAATTACATGTTCCTCAAAAGTACACGACTTGAGTAAATGCTCTTCAGTATTTCCCAACACAACACCTCAGAAGTCGAGGCATTCTTCTTTATGTCCACTACTTTAACAAGTTTAAAGCTATTACGTCTGAGAAAAATGTTACATGGTGAAAGTCCCTCTTGCAGCACGGCCTAGAGTTTGTGTAATATGTCATGAAAGTGGAAGAGATGTTTCACAGGCTACTTTCTCCCACCGGTCGATGAACAGAGAAATGTTCTGCACAAATGAAATATCAGCGCTGCCCTCATGTGATTTACAGTTGCTGCCTGCAGTAAGCGCTGCTCCTTACTTTGCTTGTTGTGTCTCGCAGGAAATTACGACAAGTTTCTGTGAATGTTTGTGTGAAAGTGTGAATTGAAATGACTGACAGTAAAGCCTAAAAACCTCAGGCTCGTCCAAATACAGTGTTGTCTGCAGCTGAACTACTCCGAGCACTGACTCAGGCTGCAGTTGCTCCTGGCTTCCTTTAGATTTCCTCCTTTATTGCGTCGCACATAATCGAGGATGACAACAGAGATGTCGGTAAGACAGAATAACATGCAGCATGGCGTTTGAATTAGAGCGAAACCCACAACATTTCCTGGCATGTACCGCAGTCATCCGATCCACTAAGCATCGTATTCTCCTGTTCTGATGCTGTGTATTTCATTTGACCTTCTGACCCCTTACGGTGTCACTTAAAATAAATGGCTCCATCTCGAGAGCTATTCTTAAACCACTGATACTGCCAGAGAGAGAAAAAGAGAGAAAAAGAGAGAGGGATGGAGGGAGGAAGCTCATTCCCAGTGTGATGTTTATCTGACATTTTCCACTGGCCTGTGATTCAGTCAGCTGTGATTGCACCTAGAACACATGGGGCTAGCAGGGGCTCTTCCAGCATTAGCTACAGGGCACCACTTACTGGATGCTAGCTGCTGCATTCCTACATCCTGGCTCGCCACAAGATCCAGTAATGAGAAAATATCCCTCCAGGATTAGGCAGGAGGGTATTTGGATCCAGCTATGATCATTGTTGCCTGCATCTGCATTAGGCGTGTGTATTTGATTTGGATGCGTTCATGTGTGTGTGTGTGTGTGTGTGTGTCTGTGTGTGTGTGTGTGCCTTTATTATCCTCGCAAGTGCACATTTAATTCTGTGGTGTTTAAATCCATTGCCAAAATGATTTCCTTTCTCTACATTAATAATTATCAACATCAAAGGATTCGTCCTCCCCCCCAAAACTGATTAAGACGCAGAGGAGATCACAGGAACCAGCAAATAATGACGTGACCATACAGCGCAGTGCATAAAGTAGAACCATCTCCTGTGTACTAAACTGCTCTTTTGTGGAAAGAGGCTGACAAGTGTGTGTGCTTCCGTGGCAGAAACTTAAAAGTTACAGAATGATGATAATTATTCAGAGACTTGAGCTTTCATTCCAAGTCTTCTGATCGTCTCACTGCTCGCCTGTAATGATGGGCAGAGAGAGGCTGTGCAGCTCCCATGACTCTTAATCAAACAAAATGTATGTTTTTGTGTTAAAAGGAATATTTTGAGCTACTGGAATTTGTGTAAGAGCAGGAAAATTATTTATTTCTTTTCTGTGCTATAAACTCTGGAGAATTATACTTAAGAAATATTCACCCTTTACCATGATCTTTAATCCTCTGATAGCTGAGAACATGTATAATATTTTTAATAAAGATAAAAGCATTCGTATTAATACATGCTAAAGAAAGATGTTTCTGGTTTAATACAGGAACAACCTTGAGGAAATGTGTCCATGAAGCGGCGTTGTAGCAGCGTAATGGCCAGGTGTCCTGAAACAGCAGGCACAGATGAAACTCCTCCATATTTATATTTCACATCCGTTCATATTTCACGGCAGAAAGAGAGTGATTAGCATACATATCAAGTCACATCCACCTGCCAACTTATTTTAAGTTTGATACCACGCTGGTAAATTTAATGATTTTTTTCACCAAAAAAGTGAATTTTAATGATTCCAGATGTTAAAAAATTAATGTATTCAGTAATTATAAATGCTTTGTGGATTTCAGAGCATCTTGATGATTTTACTGAGGTATTTTAGAGAAAGCAGCCCAGTAAAAAACTAAATAAACACACTGGGAAGGACGTTTCCTGGTCCCTGATTCAGAACAGCTTTCGAGCACTTAGGGTCATTGCTTCTCGAAACCACAAGGCCTCAGATAACTGGAGCCATATGTGGACCTGGGGGCAGACTCTGGTCACCAAAATCGGCAGTGTTAACAACTCACAGCATTAGCCTCAACACCTTTCCCATCATTTTGTTTGTCTGCTTTCAGAAGAGTGGTCGCAGATAATTTTTCACAGCCATGAACAGGAGACAGTGTGCGCCCCCCCCCCCCCACCTCCCCTCTCTTGTTCATTCCTGTTGCTCGCTCTCTGAGGACACAAACTACCTGACCACATCTGTACAGGCCTGTCTGCACGAACTCTGTGTCTGTGACTGTACACTGCAGAGTAAGTTAATCATAAATGAAATAGGAATATAATGTCTTCTTGCAGCAAATAAGACCACAAATGGAATAATAAAAACTAGGCGGATTCAGGCAGCGTGGTCTTAAGAGCAAAGCAATATACAGTTGCAGTAATGGGGTGAAGCTATTTCATATGAGAATATGATGAAACTACTGCAACCACTTCTCAAAACCATTGTGAAAGTTAATAATAAAGATAAGAGTCTCATAAACAACCCCTTACAGAAGATAAAACGTGATCTTTTAGATTGTAGCGCCAAAAAATGCCTGTAATTTTCTTTTGGAAAATATAAGTTCAGTATTCTGGAAAATACATCTTTATGCCAGTTAGCTAGAACAAACATAATCCAATGATGTCAAAACATTAAATAGAAAAATAGGGTATTTCTGTCTCTGAGATGTTACATTTCATTAAACCATTGGAAAAAAAACTGTATTTGTGAAATGTCAATTCTATTAGGAAGAATTGCACTGATAAGTCCGAGAGAACAAGATACTTACCTAAAGCTTGAAGAATCTTTAAAAATAATTACATCTGACAAAAGTGACTGAGGGTATTTACAGTAACGCTCTTGTTGGTTGTTCTCTTCCATTTACAGAGAAGTCGGCTGGAAGGAGGGGCAGAATCACTGACCAATCATAAGGCTTCAGACCCCACCCCTAAACAAGTACCTCCCCCCAGCAGTTTTGTAAAACAATATATTTATAAATCAAAAGTTAAATCTGTAAGTTCAAAAATGTCGAAGCTGTTCATCTGTAGCATATAAAAAACTAAACGTAATCATATTTATTTTTCATTTGTTATATATTTTCATCATCACATTCTAACAACGTCAGTGATATTGACCGTGAACTTTTGCTGCTTGTTGAGCCATGTGATACGATACCTTGGTTTGGCATCAGACGGAAAACCATAAACTACTAAGGTTAGCCTAATAGTTTATAAGCATTAAAAAACGTTTTGAGTTGAGTTGGTGAAATTCTTGCGTTCTTTTGTGTTTGTGTTTTATTGGTTATTATGGAGTCCTTTACGCCCAAAAACGGGAATAAGTTTCAAGTCCTGGAGGGGGAACACCAAACTGCTAACTTGGTGGATATACAGTATTAATGCCAAACATGGAGGAAAATGTTGTTTATGAGGAGGATGAAGAAGACAGTCTTCCAGACGAGCTGCATGAATATTGTAGGTTAGTGACGTTGGCTGAAAGTAAGCTACTTTTGTCATGTGCTATGTGCATCGGGCTAACGCTAGCTAAAACTGAGCTGAAGAGCAGCTGCTATAGCTAGCTAGAGTTTAGTTGCTGTTTTATAGCTACTGTATGCTGGACAGTCTGTCATTTTGGCTCCCTGCTGCAAATAATATGTAAATCCACAGATGCTTTTTGTGGTGTCATGAATCAGATTTTAATTATTTGTGGTGGTACTGTGCATTGATGCTATTTACTCTTGAATCATAGCTGAATCTCGTTTTAGTGTATTATATTGTTCGGAACTGCTGCCAGTCTTGAAACTTTTTTACCACCTCACTTTCTGATTATTTTTTTTTGTATTATGATTTTTTTACTGTTATTTTCTTATTGGCCAAAGGGAATATATGTATTCAATATTTCTTCGGTTTCACTCGATATGAATACTTTTTCAAAATAACTTAACAAAGACAATCTTCCGTCTGTATTATCTCTTCACTTTTCAGTATTATTCATCATCTTTGCAAGAGACTGCAATGGTCACTTGCTTTCTAAGACACTTATTATAGGTTTCATTTAAGAGGGGGCTTATATCATGGTGCATTGCTGAGCTTCCATCTATTTTTTCTTTTGCTGAATATCTGTTTATGTCTGCCTGAGAAGGAGTTTATGCATAGACAAAAAGTTGTCTTTATGAGGAGCATATTCTGTTGCTTTGGTCTGTTCGGGAGCTTATGAACCCCTTTTTAGATGTATTTTCTTGAATATTCTGAAACCATATGTAGTTTAAATGAATGTAATAGTTTGAAATGTGATGCTACTTTGACAGCTGTTTAACATTATCTTGATGAAAGTCCCTCCAGAATACTCTGGTGATATGAGATATTTTCACTGAACTTAAATAACTCTTTAAGCCAACTGCTCAGATCCCTAAAAGTCAAGAGTCCCATGAGTGTTTTTTCATCTCATAAGATAGTACCCTCTTCCCTTCCATGTTGCCTCATGGTCCTTGGGCTGCTTTTATTTTTTCATTTTCTGTTTTATTGATTTATTTACTTTGGAAGCCACTCTGACAGAAATTATCTGATATGATCAAAAAAGCATGGGGAAGCCTCGGCTCCTGCAGAATTAATCACAGAGGTGAAAGAGGTTTTTTTTTCTGGTGCCTTTGTCCTCGTCTCTGGTGTAATCAAAGGGTCAGGCCTTGCTGTTCACAGCCTGAGACATTAAATGAGAATGTTGTGCCCTGGCCCTTTCAGTCACAATAACACCGCTTCAATGTCAGCCACCGGACACATAATTGTGGTGATTACAGCATTTTATTTTGAAGTTTTTCCAGATCTCTCTCTCATTGTTAGATGGCTTAGTCCGAGTACCACCAACATTCCTCACATGGATGAGTGTAGTGGTGCAAGAGCTGTCTTTTAAAAATAATGGTTAGTCAGTTCCTGCCGGATATACAGCACAACAATAATATTTAACAGCCGACTGTGTATAAACTGGCCATTTCAAAAAGGAAGGTAGTCACTCTGTGTCATCTAGATAACACTTTCCTGGAAAGAGCATGTGTCTCAAAGTGAGCAGAATAGAGCTAAGTAACAGAATGCAAAGCACGCTTTTGAACAATGGGAAATAAATAGACCCATGTAGCCATAGAAAATTGGTCTTTTTTTCCAAACTGGGACACTTTTTATTTTTTACATCACTTGAGAGGCCTCTGAGCCAGTTTAGGCAGACATCTTACATTTTTTGGCCCACTCCCTCATGATGTACTCCTCTGGCTGAAATATACATCCAAAGCCGCCTTTGTATAGCCCGGTCTGTACAGGCTTCCAAGTTTTGGGGCTGCCCTGCTCATTAGCTGAGGTAACACTACACTATCTCTACTGCTCATGTTGCTTTTTCAAAAGACAGCTTAGCTGCTAAGAGTCTAATCATGTCACCATAGGGTGGCTTTCTCAAGGAAATAATTGCACCTTGCAGAGGAATAATAGTTTTTCTCAAGGTTCCACAACCTCCACTTTGTTTGTTGCTCTTTCCACTAGCTCTTAGCCTCAACGATTCCAGTCGGTTTGAAGACAAGTTTTGTTCTCTTCAGCAAAATATCTCCTGCTGACGTGTCATTGCCATGGCTTTGTGTGGATATGTCTTCTTTTGGCAATATCGGGAATCTTTAAGGCTGCCCTCGCTGCGGACAATGCTATGAACAGTATCTGCTCCTGGGTGATGTGTTCATATCTGCAGGGATTAAAGTTCTCCGTCACTACGACAGATTTCCGTCAATTTCAAAATTGTAATATTTTTAGTCAGTGTCAATCAGATAAAATAAGTCGAGCAGAATGTGGGTTTACTTTTAACGACTGAGTGGGTGAAAGTTATTAAATACAGTACTGCATAGGTTCTGTCCAAATGTAAAAAAAAAAAATAAGCCTTCTGGTACTTACTAAAATATACTTCATACTCCACTGAATTTATAGAAAATCTTAAGTTTGTTTGCTAGTTACTTCTCAGATTCAGATTTATAATGCAAAATAGGATGAATACACTATTTGTCAAAATATCTTTATTATATGCCCTGGGAATTCACAAGTTATCCACCTATATGCAGGGTTTTTCCTGCACAGAGAATTCTTTGGCGCCCCCCAAAGAGGTTTTACCCAGCGGCAAAGGAAAATCACGAGCGCCAAAAGAAAAAAAAGACGATTCAAATTGCAAATCAAATCCTCTCTGAATGTTTGTTACATACGTATATCTATACAAACAACTGTTGAACAAGCAGAACATAAACTTAAATACGACGTCTCTGACTTCTAGCAGTCATCTCCCCTCTCATCCATTTACGCATGTGGCTCGCGCTGGATAGCCAGCTGATTGACTGTTCGTTTCTTCTGACTGGTTCCGGAGTCAAAGCGCTTGTTTGGCGAGTTAATTTCAAAGAGCAATCCACTTCATGGCGGTAAATATTTCTCCCAACAGTCATGTTAAAACTATACTAAACCACTTATGATGTAGGCTAGCTGCGGCTACTTGTCCCCGCTCCTCTGCTGTCTGCAGACGGGTCATCGCGGGGGCACGCCGAGATGAGACACACCAATATACATGGCTGTAAACACACACACATAATGGAACGCCAACCACCGCGCGCACCTGTTGACTTGTAGTGCAACTGTGCAACAGAACACGTTTGATATGGACCGAGTCCGGAACGCACGTTCAACTTTTCTCCATTCACTTCCACCGTGTCTGCTTTTATCAACAATCAATAACTTAACGATCGTAACGTCAGCCAGCTGTAGTCTGTGAACTTCTCCACACAGACTGTCAAACAGAGCTGCATTATAGCCAGCAAATATATTTTTATTATTTCTCAATTTCCTGATCGGATCAAATGATCCAAATTATCTGTGACTTAAATCTGTGATTATTTGACATAATACCTTAGTAACTCAAATAAATGTACTTCAACAAGTGTGTATGTAAAACGAAAACACAATTTAAAGCAAAAGAGCAAGATCCTCCCGTTTCACTGTTGCAAAAAAAAAAAATCTTTACCAGATTTAATTGGGGTTTCAGTAACTTAAGCATAATGATAATATTCTTTATAAAATGGTCAGAAATAACAGGAAATGCACAGATTTCTGTCAAATAAGGTAATACAGACTCGTAGACTATACTGTAATACGCAGGTCAAACGTTTACTACGGCGCGTATAGTCACCCCCCAAAGGCCCATTCTGAGCCAGGAAAAACCCTGATATGTGTGTAAATAACTTGAGTAGGATTAGCTCCAACTGTAGCAATGACAACAAAATGAGGAACTCATTAATGCATTAAAAAATATATAAATAATATTCTGTAAAAGGTACATTTTTGAAAAAGTAACTGTTTTTCATTTGTTACTCCAGACTAAAGTCTGATACGTTTGTACTCTAACTTCTGTAAGTTGTTTGAGGGTATGTCTGTGTTGTTACTACTTTAGACTGCTTAAGTTTAAGAACAGAGTAGGCTTCTTATTTAGTATCAAAACAAGGTCCTCATTTATAATCTCAAAATGCTCAAAAAAGCTTCATTTGAATGTGAGAATAGCTAGATTTTTCCTCTGGGGGAGAATCCCTCTAGACCCCCCCTAACTTAATTTACTTTTCAGAGTTTCACTTCTTTTAAGTTTTGTATAGAACACCTGCTGCACCTTTTAATTTTATATAGGCATAAAATTCACCTGGCTCTAGGTCAAATTTGTTAATAAGAAGCAAGCTCATATCTGTCAGCCTAGATCTTTAGCTTCAAAAAAGAAAAATTCTCAGTTTTATTCCTTAGATAGAAAACTTCAGAGAAGAGAATTTTCAGTCAATTCTTTTTTTTGGCTTTAATCCCTGAATCTGCCTGCTGCTGACTTTTGCTTGTATGCTACTGCTTGTATGTGCCAGCAGCTACAACAGCTAACTCAATGTAGCTGGAAATCAGAGACGTCGTATTAAAATTTATGGTCTGCTTGTTTTTCTTTTTGTACTTTTAGTGCCTTTACAGTCAGAAATCAGGGAGAAAGAGTAGGGAATACCATGTGGGAAAGGAGCCACAGGCTGGATTCGATCCTGGGCCGCCCGCTTGTAAGACAAAAGCTTCCATACATGGGGCGCGCACACTAACCACTGTGCCACCAGCGCCCCATGATCTGCTAGTTCAGCAGTCGTTTGATATCTTACACATACATTCAGAGAGGATTTGAATCGTCTTTTTTTCATCTTTTGGGTCTGGTGATTTTCCTTTGGTGCTTGCTAAAACCTCTTTGGGGGGCGCCAAAAAATTCTCTATTCAGGTAAAAAAAAAACCTGTATATGGACAGATTGCCTGTCATACTTATAACAGATACATCTTCTCTCAAGGGAGACTCCACTACATCCAGTCATCAATATATTTTCTAAACCAGCTCACATGGCTGGTGCTGAAAAAAAAAAGAACTAAAAGAAAAAAAACAAAGTAAATTAACCAAACAATAGTTATGGGAATCTGAAATTGTTTAACAGATATACAAGTAATGTTAATATATCACTTTTAAGATATCTAATTTCATTTCACAGGTCACCGAGAACTGCATTTACAGCTTTTGACATTCTTTATTTGATGTTGTGAAGTCTTTTCAGTGTTTTTGTTTTGCCTCTCGGCATTGACAAATATTTCTGCAGATGCACCCAGTGATAGTAGCTGCCCTTCATTGTGTGCTGACCTTGCCATGTTAGATTAAAATTGAAGACCTGATAAATTCACACGTACTGTTGTTTGGAATTGAGTACAGGGCGGATAAGATGGTTTGATAGGTAACCTTGCAAAAAAAAGAAAGTGTATATCATATATGTTCATCAAATCAGAGATCTCTTCATATTTCAACATTTCCAACCAGTGTAATACTGAAGAAATGTTGAGGTTTAACTTGTGAAGTTAGATTGAATAAATGAAATCAATGCATGCATGAATGAAAGCACTCATACAAATTGTGCTATTGTATTTGCCAGATATAACAGAAATGCCATGCACTGCTAAAAGGCATGATCAAGTAAGCAATTATTGAGATTCATGTGGAGTTTTCCTTCACTTTTAAAATTTTATTCCACATTTTTAACAGTCCCAATAGGTATGAAGCATATGGATCTCAATAGAGCTTCAAATCATCATTGACAGGATGGAGGAGGAGATATTAGCTAATGATTGCAATTCTAATCATAATGGTCGGACTGTTGTACAGTCTTAGAAAAGGTTCAATGTTCTATTAGTTCTACAATAAGTAATGACCTTGTAATGGCTTCAAACAAAATCAATTAGGTAAGCCATTGCTGAGCGGGTTTAACACGCTATCAAATAAAAACAAAAGGCAGCTGCGGATCCAAAGTCAATTTATAAGCTACATTTATTAATAGAAAACTTTTCAGCAAAAAACGAAACTTCTCAAAATAAAATAAACAAATCAGATCGCTATATCATGTATATCCTAAGTGGCCCTTTGCAGTCAAAAAACTGTTCCGCTTCCCCACTCTCACTCTTACCCCAGGTGTCCTTAATGGATTTAAATTACACTACTGATACGCCGCGGCTCTGCCCCAAAGAGGGAGAAATAACGCACAAATACCCCCAAATCAATTAACAAAAGCTAAAACCAAAATAAGCCAGAATGAACAATACTATAAACAAATACACTACAGACCTCTATGTAGGTCCTGCTTCATCTATTCCTCTCTGCATTACCTCCTCCTGTTGTCGTCCTCTCAGTGCCTGTGCAGATGCATGGATGCTTGTTTGAGTTATGAACGTATGCATACATATGTGTAGGTGAATGGAGGGTGGATATGTAATGATTACAAAGTTGTTCCCCAGGTGAACTTATACAGCCATTAAGGAGAGTTACGGTGACCACATGGCAGCACAATGATTCTTGATGAATGCAAATGCAGGAACAATGGAAAAGAGAAACCTCCGACATTGATCATTAAAATAAGGAAAGATTTCTCACTCGAAAATGGCAATGACAATAAAGATATTCTGATTCAAAGCAAAAGCATGTAGTCAGACTAATTATCACCACTGACATTTGGAAAATGAACACCACACTTTAAAGGAATATACATGATACTTTTTAAACATTCAAACCATTTTAATCTTCCTTAAGACATAGTTTTGATCACACTGAATCAAGGAGACTTTTACTTCTTCTGACTTTTAAGTTAAATCATCAAGATTTTCATGGTATTATTTCTGCAATAGCCATTTGATAAAGCTACATACAATAATGATCCCTCTAGTTTACACTGTTAGTGGCAAAGTGTGCCGAGCCAGAGCTGAATGCAATTTGCCTTCACATGCATGAAGCGTTCACAGGAACCGACACAGCATGTAATTAAACCTCAGTGATAACAGCCTCACGGTTTACTGTCACTGTCTTTACATTTTGGCATATTAAATGTGCCTTAATGCAATTGTTAAATGTCCTACTGCTGTTGCTTCACATTAAATGCATGTAGCAGCAATGGCCTTAACCTATAGTGAAGCAGCCAGAAGAAATGTGTTGTGTTTGTTGTGTTTTTTTATTCCCCCTCCCTCAAAGAACTGGAGTTACATCCAGTAACCGAACACAGCGCTCTGTGTAATGGAGTTTAAGTTGGCAACTACAGACTACAGCGGGCTGTTGCGTTACTGATGATACATTTCTGTTGTGACCCTTAACCATAAGCTGATAGCTGTCTGAAAGACACTGTGAGATGAAACAGAGAAAAGTTGCCTTTCCGCGGATCATCTGAAGATGCTGTTTCATCTAACAAAGACACGAAGGAGGATGTAATACCCCCCCCAAAAAAATCTGCAACGGTAGTTAAAGAAGCAGTATGTAACTCTGATACCTAGCGTTTAGGGGTGTAAAGGTACACGTACTCGGCAGAGGGCACATGTTGTTAAAGCGGCTGCATCAACTATAAAGTGCTTTGGGACACATTGCTTTATTTGGCCGTCGTGTGACAGATACTTGAGTTGATTTTAGGATGTACTCCTCAAAATATCTTCTTGAGGAGTGATTGCTGCTCATTAAATAATTGGACTAATGTAGTTCCCTGCCTAAAATGGTGTTAATGGTGTTAACATTTGCAAACATCTAAGTATTGGAATTGGTATTGAAGAGGGGAAAAAAAAGGCTATCGTAGCATCTCCATTTAGGAGTGCTAGTTTGAAATCCCACTTCTGATATCAAAACAACCACAAGTGTGACCAAATCAACTGGGATTATAAAAAAAAACAACTTTGAAAAACAGCTCATTTTTACAGCCTTCTACCCAACATAGCTGAAATGATCCAGTGATATTTTTCTCAAGTACTAAATGACCAAACCACAGTTGAATAGCAAATGAATATAAGGCCTACTTTTGACAGGTAGAGAGAAAAAAAGTACTCCAATGGGATGCTCATGTTGCTCCATGTATGTTGGATGCGTAAGCAGCCAATTTTATACTAATGCTTTAGCCCCAAGCACTTGATAAGCTGATGGTAAATCAGGGCTCTGTTGGTGTAAATTTGTTTTGGAGTTCTTCTTCTCTCATGTGGTGAACACTTAATGCAGGTTTAAGAGACATTCATTAGCGCATGACAGCACATGACAGACTTTCCTGAGGGACATCTTATTTGTACTCTTAAATTTCATGTTTAATTCATCATCAGGCTGGAGGCATTTCGCAGCAGCTCTACTGTCACCAGAATACAGCGTCTATAAACAGACATCATTGGAAGTAAAATGGATTCTGTTATGTTTCTGCGAGTGATGCAGGAATAAAAAAGATAACGCAACCAAATGTTGTCCTTTATAAAGTGCACAAAAACTTCATGTGTCAGAAGACTTATGATTTATGATGCCTTCCCTGTATCGGTCCGGTATAGTTCATGACAGCTGGCGAAGCCATTAATCATGTGATGTGTATCTTGCACTTCCCATGGGACTGATCTACTGTCATTGATCATTTTCATGTCAACAGCAGTGGACGTGAGACACAGCCTGGAGATATTAAACTTTAAATAAAGATGATGGGGACATTTTTCGAACACAGCTTAGTGGAACTGAATGTTGTGACTCTTGTCAGAGCCATTGTGTACTGTACATAAGCCCTCTGAAGCTGAGCTACCTGAGTTACCTGTGAGCTTATTACATGAGTGGTCAATCTCAGTCGGTGGAGGTAATCCCTTCTTGGATTAACCTCGATGTTCACTGATGTAGTAAATATAAAAAGGCATCAGTTTGTGCTTTCATCTTAATTAAAGATGTGGGCTCTGATTTCAGGGAGATTAGATAGAGGTGACTCTTTGGAACACATCACATTTGTTATAACCTTATCCTCAGGTGACTTAGTTAAAAAAAAAAGATGTAAGATAAAAGCTAATGCGTAATAATAACAATATTAATTGTTGCTAGTTGTTGTGAATATTTTTCTACATGTGGAAAAGGACAATGTAGTGCTTTGTGCTGCTTTATAGACACTGCCATTTGTCCAGATCCAATAATAATTTATTGTACATAGATGGGCATTTTGCAGTTAAAGCATAGAAAAGCAATTATTCCTGACTTCTCAAGTATAGGCTTAACCTTGCTCATTTACTAAAAATACAAAAAGCCTGTGTACTCCACTGCAGGAGGATCATGGCTGTTGATTAAATAACACCTTACATTGTCAAAAGCAGTGTTTGGCATTAATGGGTAACTCATAGAAATTTCCAGAGTGAAGACAACTCTCTTTCATGTGATGTCATTTAAATAATTGTAGTTCTTCCGAAAGAGGACCATATTTTCAACATTTGCTCGAAATGTTTATTATTTCTTAGTTTTTTGATCAACACCTACATTGATGCACACACCAGTTGGATTTACTATCCCACTTTTTGTGTTCGATTCTATGCACACTTGCCGAAAAATGGAGATAAATGTAGGTTAACTTGCTGCAGAAACAACCTTTTTTAAACATTCATATAATAAGATATACAGAAGAGACAGGACGCCTGAGAACTGGCTATAAACAATGCTTACTCCAAACCATGAGCTATAATTAAGTCATCTTTAAACCACTTTTTAAATTCTATTTTGCCCTGTTCACAAACTGCTAATGGGTGTCCTCCCCCTAACAAACCGGGTAATTGTAGAGCCTGACAGTGATTGAACTGAACATTTTGAGCACTCAAAGTGTCGCTGCAGACTGCTGCAGAATGCCTCACCACCCCGGTTAAGTTCAAAGAATATCAATAACTGCAAGAAACATGGTAATCAAGTTTCACACTGAACACAGGCTGCAGCCAATTTTCTGTGGAGATTGTGAGTAAAGCCCGTAGCGCTCTGTGGCAATACAGTTTTAATCACTGTGTCACAGACTAGAGGCCAGCTTTAAGAGCACAGTCAGACATGATGAATGTTCGCTAAGGCACTGCACAACTGTGGGAGTCTGCAGGATTGCTATGATGCTATGATCGAAAAGGCTGATTAGTCGTATGTGGGGAAATTATTAATTGATGCAAACACATTTCAATTTAACAGCTCTTTGATCAATTATTAATGAACAGATCCCCCCCCCCCCCCAGCCACCATCCTTCTTTTATTATGTACAACTTCAATTAACAGGCTCCATGCTTTGACCTCTCACTGCCCTCCATTGCTGTTCTGAAACACTGGAACTCTGTAAGGAAATACGTTTCAATTAGCAAAAACTTCATCCACAATCGTATGTGAGAATAACTCAACCACATGAGTGTATGTTTTTGTTAAGACTTGAGAATTAATGAGTGAATATAAATTAAGACTACTGTACAAATTCTCAGGGAGAGGAAGAGCCACTGGGCGCTGCTCAATCAAATTCGGAGTCCCTTTCTATGAAGCCGCGATTTCTCCTGAAATAACAAAGAACTTGATTCCTCATTTCAGGACAGATACTTCCACATTCTTGCTGAAGCTTTAAATTGGAGCACAGATTTCTCTGAGGACCTTTAGGTGAGAGAGTGCTCATGAATGTGCTGCTGGTACATTGGAAATTGTTCCCCCTCAAGGCATCACTGCCTTCCTTCTTGTAATCTTGCTTGTCTTGCAGACTGGTGGAAAAAAAGGGTATTAAAAAAAAATCTTTGTAGGATTGTCTTGGGGCCTTAGCGTTAAAATGCGTCTACTACAGTAAGTTTGGTATTAGGGATAGCTGTACAATTACTTGAGTAATCGTGTACTTGTCATTGGTCTTTGTCTCGCTCATAAACAGTTTAAACAGTATTTTAGTGATTAAGTCTCCAATGCAGCTGTTTCCACAAGAGCTGATTTCTCTGCAACTAAACCTGAGAGACAAATTAATAAATTTTCTGTTTTATGAGTAACAGTAAATTGAGCCTATATGAGTTCATATGAGATGTTTTTACATAAGTCACTGTGGGTTCTTCTCTTAGCAGGCTACGTTTTAACTGAGTCTGTGTGGTTTGAGTTTTTTATTTTCAGACATCTGAATTTTGTTTACATTGTTTGTTGTCACAAATCACTCTTTTATGTTACTTCTCTCTCTCTCTCTCTCTCTAAACAAAGGTCTCTTTGCCTCTCAGTGCACTGGTGCAATGAGGTAAAATCATTTGTTGCACAGACCAATTTTCATGCAGCATGTGCGACATATGTCACACTGTAACACCCTGCTAAAGTATCCGGATTATTTATTGGAAAATGTATTTTTAAAAAAAAAATGTTTTCTTGGGATTGATTATCATGATGTCACGATGCCATTGTGAGCCGACAGCAGCCGAAAGTGAAAAGGAGAAGACAATTCACTTCTTGTTTTCTTGAAATCCCCGGGTCTTTCAGGTGGTCAATAAAGCTTCAACTCCCTGGAATGGAGAAATTTGCTATTTTTTGTTCCATTCTAAATGACAGATAACCAATGTAGTTGTTGTTTTCAGTTTCATACAACCGTCTCACCTCCTAAGCAAGTAGTATTGCTCGCTTATTAGCTTATGAGAATAGGTAATGAACATTGAGGTTCGTAAGGAAAGACAAGAAACATCAGCCGCCATCCACAAAAATGTGCATCGTAGTTTTGTCTGTTTTGATCCAGGCATTCCTTTCAGGTTAGTAAACTTGCTTGTAGCAGAGCTGGTGAGGTGATCCTTGATTAGCATTAGTCCACTAGCGTTAGTCCACTAGCGTTAGCACACTAGTGTACATCACGGTTAGCTTACACGATATGCAAATCCATGTATCTTTATGTAGATCTGTTCCCAATACATCATCTTTGTCATAGTGTTCAGAGTGGTTGTTTAGTTTTTATTCAGACGCTCTGTGTGCCTACACTGCAACATCTCAGCCTGCACTCATCAGTAAGGTGCTGATGTTATCCATAGTTAGGCGCGTAGCTCACATGATTGACAGGCGGGCGCAATGTAACGGTTTATCAGAAGGCTTAAAACACGCCTCAGCTCCAGCTCTCGGCCTGTCATTAGGCTGCTGCCGATGAGCCTCCGGAGCCCCCTGCTGTAACAGATGGCTGACGTCACTCAGGCTTCATCCATTTATATTTACACTCTATGGTGCTGATGTCACTGCTCAAGGTAACCAATCATATACTAGGTGGGGCAGTATGGAAGCGATTAGTGATCAGAATTCAAATGATAAAGCTAATTTGAAAATTCAAATGCATTAACAGAAATTCTTTTTAACTTTCAGAACATGGGTGTATTATTTGACTCAAAAATAAAATGATGATTAATTTATCTAATTTGAATTTTAGTTTTCAACTTCAAAAATTCACATTCTTTGACCAAATTAAAATGAGGAAGAAAATGACATTTGCTTTATCATTTTCAAAAAATGCCCCGCTAAATCTGTATCATAATTCAAATGAAAAAGCTAATTTTAAAATGAAAATACAGGAACAGAAACATGTTTTCATTTTCAGATTATAGGTGCATTATTTGACCTATATTTAAAATGAATATTCAGTCATCCAGTTTGCATTATACTTTTACTCTCTATGTATGCATTTTGTATGACATCATTCAAATGAAAACCAAAAGGTCTTTGGCTTTTCGTTTTCAAACTTGTCGTGCTAAAAAGTGATCATAATTCAAACCAACTCGAAAACGAATTGGCAAAGTGGACGACGCAGGAAAGTGACGTCAGACTCCAGCTCCCAGGCAGGCGAACGTAATGTTTACAGTCTATGAGGCGAGTGGGCAGAACGTGCAGTACGATGGGTGGCGGGGTGAATCTTTAACACTGGTACAAGCTCCAAACTAGTTGTTGCCCTGATTTTGATTCAATTTTGGCGTTGTAGTTGATTATTCTTTTAATAACTACAAAACAATCTCTGAAAGGAAGAGAGAGCTCATACAGTCGGTCGAGAGGGAGAGTGTGTGCCATTATGCACATAGGATGAGAGACACTTTGTGTACAGAGCTGGAGAGATTATTAGAAACAGAAAATTTAATTGATAATCTTTTTTAATGTAACTAAGTTAAGCAGAGAAGAGAGTGATCTATAATCTATCAATAAACCGGTCTTAGGACACGTCAGTGTGAATTTCACGGCGTGCAGATGCTGAGTGACTCTCACAGTCAGAGATAGTGGGCATGGTGTCACGCGTGAGACTTGGCAGCTCTGGTTATAAAGCTGCTGCGTCATGCTCGCTGAAAGTTCAGTGTGCGCTGAAAAAAACACTCCGATCACCACCTGTATCACAGTGTGAACTAAAGTCTGCCCTAGTGTTAAAGATTCACCCCGCCACCCATCGTACTGCACGTTCTGCCCGCTCGCCTCATAGACTGTAAACATTACGTTCACCTGCCTGGGAGCTGGAGTCTGACGTCACTTTCCTGCGTCGTCCACTTTGCCAATTTGTTTTTCGAGTTGGTTTGAATTATGATCACTTTTTAGCACGGCAAGTTTGAAAACGAAAAGCCAAAGACCTTTTGGTTTTCATTTGAATTATGTTTTATGTGCATTATATAAAATGCATACATAGAGAGTAAAAGTATAATGCAACTGGATGACTGAATATTCATTTTAAATATAGGTCAAATAATGCACCTATAATCTGAAAATTAAAACATGTTTCTGTTCCTGTATTTTCATTTTAAAATGAGCTTTTTCATTTGAATTATGATACAGATTTAGCGGGGCATTTTTTGAAAATGATAAAGCAGATGTCATTTTCTTCCTCATTTTAATTTGGTCAAAGAATGTGCATTTTTGAAGTTGAAAACTAAAATTCAAATTGGATAAATTAATCATAATTTTATTTTTGAGTCAAATAATACACCCATGTTCTGAAAGTTAAAAAGAATTTCTGTTAATGCATTTGAATTTTCAAATTAGCTTTATCATTTGAATTCTGATCACTAATCGCTTCCATAGGGCAGGACTTTAATATTGAAATGACTGAAAATAACCATCCCTAGTTTGTATTGCTGGTTCTGACTGCTCAGTAGTCACGGGTAAAAATCGACACACACACACACACACACACACACACACACTAAAAACATTGTGAGAAATGTGTTTGCATTAACTCTATTATAGAAGTCAAATGAAATAAGGAAATTCTATATTTAAGAGGACTTAATGGATTCTCTTTTGGCAGCAGCCAGGATCATTTCAGTTAAGGTCAGTTGTTTGTACATCCAAGATTAATAACAATGGCACTTATTGGCAGCTGTGATTCTAACTCCTATTTTATTTCACTCTGACAACATGTTTCATGGGAATAATATTGCTCTAAACTATGACTGTTTGTGAACATCGAAAATCGTACTCAGTCGTTACACTTTAAAACCCGTTTTGGTAAAAGGGCAAACAGTGCCTTTCATATCATTTTATTGCTGTCATCTTTTCTTTTACTGGTATGTTTACTCTGAGGGAAATGCTCTCTACCCCTTTCACCCTCCCGGCTATAAATAATTCATTAAAGAGCCAGGGTATAAAGAAAAATATATGTATTGCTAGTGATCTGGGAGAGAAGCCAAATGATATGTCAGACACTATTATGAGGAAAGGGGAGAATAATTTCTCCGATGTACGGCGTTGGCCCCCACTTGTCCCTTTGGCTCTGTTTCTCGGCTCATCTGGCTGCCGTGGATGGGTGCATTAAGACACACATAGGTGGACTGATAGGGGGTTGAAAGTGACCCCCTGCTCTCAACACTGGCACGGAGCTGCAGAGCATCAGGCTAAGCCACTTTGACTCTCTCGGCTCTCTTAATTGCTCAGTGAACCTGGCTGCAGCATTGAGCAGCCTGACTTACTGGTCCCCTGAGAGTGTATTACGAGTGCTCTGTCCAACTAATCGCCTCCTTTGTCCCCCATCATCCCCACACAGTTTGTCCACAGGAGTAGTGACAGGCTGGTCATGGTGATACTCGCAGCCTCACCTTTTTTCTTTTTTCATATTCTCCCCAAGTCCCGGACCACAATATTATCCCCTCCATACATCATCGACTGCAGAGATAGCAGAGTCCAACTGATTTTGTATTTTTTCTTTTCTAAAGTAATAAGAATATTCAGCATGGATTTCTTTTGCAAATACTCATGAGAGCTTCACTCTCAGTTTTTGCATTTATTTTCCATTTTCTCTTCTTGAAAAGCTTATCAATGCTCAACACTTCAAAATTATATTTATTAAGACTGCTATTGGTCAGAGTGCTCTTGTAGCATATGAAGAGATTTTCTGACTAAAAGCTGCACTACAAATTAGTTTTTGGTTCTTTAAATGTACCCTTTGAAAAGAGATACACAGACCTGCCTGGTCTGAGGCCTCCTGCTGAAAGAGGAGAATGTGACACATCAGAGAGTATGATTCATAACTTTAATAAGCAAGGCTCAAAATGTGTGATCGGCTTCACAAATATGTCATCCTTTGATCCAGATCGACCTGTAAGTCAGAAGTGATCACTGAGGTAAAATATTATACCTTATAACATCCTTATCCTTTAACATTCATCATACAATTATCTTTAGCCCTACCTGAGTGCAACAATGCTCTGTGTCACCCCCAATTCGCACATACTCCGTGCGCGCCGCGGTCCGTCAGCGCCGCAGTCCGTCAGCGCCGCGCACTACGTTGTACTCTAGTCAATCATTGTATTCACACAGGGCGCGCTGCGGTCCGTCTCCGGCGCGTGCCACCAACGGCGCTACGCTCTGCTCTGTTTCAAATACGCAGCGAGTCTATTTTCGCCGGAGTACGCTGCAGGACAGAGTCGTCTGACGGAGCAAAACCGTGGAGCTGACGGACCGTGGAGCTGACGGACCGTGGCGCTGATGGACCGTGGCGCGAACGGAGTATATGTGAATTGGGGGTTAGGGGTCAAACCTCCACTGTGACTACCATTTATAGCAAAACTATAGGACTGTATATTTTATGTATGTAGCTGTCTCGAGGCAAACAAATGCAAGAGCTAAAGAATAAACAAAACCAGGGCAACTAGGCCAGTTTGAGTGGTTCCTTGTAATTCTTGTGTATATTGGATGTTGTGCTGGTTTAAGTCAGGCATATGGATGAGTTTAACTTTATATTTCTCTCTGTTCTTTTTAGGTCACTACGATACAATGAAAGGCTTAACTGTTCTAAACTACCATCAACAAAGAAAAATGCACGTCACTACGCAAGTTTTACTTAACATGTGTCATTCTGAGCATTATAGACAAAAGAAATCCGAAGATGAATTGCAATGACATTGATAACAGATAAAATGCACGGCCGGTTAGAAGATCACAGATAACAGCTACAGTGAAGGATAAACCCTGGGTAGATATTACTCTGTGCAAATGACCTTACCGGCAGTTTCATTCAAGAACAGCTGCCCTTTAGCATGGGCTATGAATCAGTATTTGGGACATGACCTTTAAAAACAATGAGATATTTACCCAAAGGAAGGTGTTGGCATATCGTCAGCGCGGAAGTGATGGAAATATCACCATACAGTATGAGATTGGCTGGAAGCTAGAGTTAAATCCTTTAATTACAATGCAAAGCCACAGTCAAATTCCTCATCTGCCCATCCTTTATCCTTCATTTATACAATCAAGATCACTTTCAGATGTATGAATGCTCATCATTTATTCAGGTAAAAAGGACCCATCCCCCACTCAGATAAACATTCACGAGAAATACCCCATTTACTGTGCCCAGAAACGTGTGGAAATTTGACTGCTTATTGTGCATTAGGTCATGAAGGACATTATTGTTTAAGAGGAAATTTGAACGTGATTACTTGCAGCTCTCACTGTGCAATACACATTTGCTTCTATTCATTCCAGCCGTTGTTGAGCAAAGAGAAATGTCGACAATGTCGGCCAATCTTTGTGCTTTTGAAAGAGGCTGAATTTAATAGGAAATGTGTTAATGAAGTCGCTTTCCTGCACAGTGCAGCACATCAGTAATACATGGTTATGAGGTATTTGCTTCCTCCATCTACATGTGGCTTTCAGTATGTCGCTTTGTATTTCTTTCTTTAGTCTTTCCCTCCCTCCCACTTCTCTTTCTCTCTCTCTCTCCTCCTCCTCCTCCTCAATCTTCCCCTCCTCCTCCTCTTCTGGTGTCTCTCCCTCTCTGCCAGCATCAAAGAGGTGCATAACCTGAAATGAATGCATGTGTTAATCACCATCTCCCA
This sequence comes from Labrus mixtus, assembly GCF_963584025.1. Lineage (NCBI taxonomy): Eukaryota > Metazoa > Chordata > Actinopteri > Labriformes > Labridae > Labrus > Labrus mixtus. Next base: position 17,132,847 of record NC_083619.1, on the reverse strand, counting down.
AGAATTAAATGATCTCCAACCACTCTTGACGATTCATGTGCAAAAGAGAGCTCTCAGTATTCATAAGCACTGTGCCGAGCATTTACATGGATAACGGTGTCAAAACATTAAGTAGGAGGTTCAGAGAAAATAGCTCTTGTAGAAGATCAAAACCCCCTCAGTGTTGTGTGCGAATTGGTTTCCCCCCTTTGTCTTTTCTGCAGTCTAGAAATGCATATTGTAACCCAGATATGCTCGGAAAAAATTTCATGGCAAATTCTTAGAAACATTTCTACACTTTTCCTTTTAGATTTAATGAGTTCGTAGGAGTCGCCACACAGCAAACATCTATTTCAAGCGACTTGGATGACAAGAAGCACTTTCAGTAGTGAAAAATGATATAAAGTTTGGTGTGCTGGCATTCTCTGCACTCAGAAAACGAAGTGGTGGCTTTATGATGCTGAAAAGAAAAATGTGAGCCACGATGAAATAACATCACTAATTTGATCAGATAGTTGTTAGTGTCATTATTTTTGGCCACTTAGGAGCAGCGGAAACGAGCAGTGAACACAGTGCTGTGTTTATGCTGCCATAAAGTTGAGTCTCTGTAAATAATATCACAAAGACTTCTTTAAATGTATACTCTACAAGAGCAAGTGACACTGAAACAAAACAGCTAAGGGCTGTGTCAGGTGACATTTGTTTTTGGTGCTCAAACTCTTTTACACTTGTGTCAGTAGCTGCTCGATCTTGAACTAAACAAAGCCATGGGTGAACTAAACAAAGGGGTTTCTGAAAAGAGTTTTCTTTGCGGCAGCCAGCTGTCTTTCTCTAAAAGCCAACAACAATCCTGCCATGAATTAATGAGAGAAAGAGAGATTCTGAATGAACTACAAGCCGGGTATGCTAAGCACTGATAAAAAATACTGCTAATAAGTGCTTACATATAAGGAAAAGTCCTTGATGGAAAAGAGAGATTTCTGTACCAGAACTGAAACAAGTTTGGTTTAGTTTTAAAGTTGGGCATTTTAACATTGGTCTCTATTGGGATTAACTCACTTCTGTAGCCGGCCTCAAGTGGCCACTTTAGAAACAGCAGTTTTTGGCTTTTATGGCCTAGCTTTGAGGTTGCTGCTTGCATAGCACAAAGCAAAAATTGTGTGACATTATAATCATTTATGTTTTCATGTGCTTGTGATGGCTTTATGAAAAATTATATTTATTGCATTACCCAAATTGTCTCAATTTGTAGAGTCGGTTCAAATGGCCAATAACAACTATTCAAACCTTTTTCATGAACAGCAGCAAGTCCAAGTTTCCCTGGTGTTTTGATACTTTAGATTTTATGTTTTATGTTAATGGTCTGTATAACAGTGAAAATAGTTATACTATACACTTAAGCATGCAAGAACATTTGGAACCCAAGAGAGCCCAAAATGCATATCTGTTGCTGATGAGTTATTCTCATTAAATTAAAAAACATTAGGTCGGCTCATGATCCAACATAAGCTTTCCTCTTCACACGACCCAAGTGGCTCAATACATTTAAGGCGTGGATTTTGTTGTTGGTAATTTTGTTTTTAAAAGAAGCATCAAGAAAGCTTGAGCAAGTGCTGGTAAAGCAATCAACCAACTCCTCAGACCTGAGTGGAAGCTCTGAAGTTTTAAAGAAGTGCACAAAAAGCATGTGTAAATATGCTGGCAGACGCTAAGTCAAAACTTAAGGAGTAATCGGGCACACAGATGCCAGGTGCAGTAAGTCAACCATGCATAAATAAGCCTTTGGTCCGCTCAATATTTTTTTGATTACTGACACAGGTGAGCAGGTGGTACAATCTTTATCATAAAATTATGACATCGGCTCAAAAACAGATTTACGCAAAAAAAGTCATGAAGTCAAGTACAAAATCATTTGAAAAGTCAATGAAAGCAATTACTGAAATGGCAATGGCACTAAATTAAGCAAGACAAAGCATTCTACATCAATTTAAAGTATAAATGCAACTCTTTCAAGAGTAGTAAATGGGATCAGCCCTTTGTCATTGACCTGCAGTTCAATTAGAAATCCATAGTTTTAAAGATGAAAGACCTTCTTTGACATTTGTCAGAGTTGTGTCAAGTTATCCAAACTTCCAGGCAGTATGAACTCCTAAAAGGGAAAAGAGTGAGCATGAAGTTAAAGGATGATCATAGTTTCCAAAATACACTTAAAAGGATGCATGGAACCCCCCCCCAACCCCCCCCCCCACACACACACACACACACACACACACACACACACACACTTTAAAAATTGAAATTCAGCCCCAGTTTTTGCACTTTGTGTGTGGCTTTGCAGAAAAACTATAGAAATCTAAAAAGAGAACAAACACCACTTCTGTGGCATAATACACTTCTGGTAGTTTGTTCCAAAGACTCATCATTAGAATGAACTGGGTTAGATTACTTTCCCAATCCGTTAAAGCTGGTGAACATAACACAACAATGACACCTATGATAATACAGCCTGCTGTAAACCAACACCTGTAGGTGTGCCTGGTGAACCGAGGGGCTGCTGTTTAAAAATATTGATTGTAATAGTTATTTATCTTGATGTCTCTGATATGAAAAAAAAATGAAATTGAGTTTTTTACTTTTGCAAGATTGACTTTTTAACCTCATCTTGAAAGTTTGGTGTTTCTGCAGAAAGTTCCACTACATTAAAATAAATAATCTTCAGTTGAAACTCACACAGTGTCAGGTTCCTGAGGCAGTGTGTCTGCTTATTTCCCAGGGCGCAGTTTGTAACGGAAATTGGTTTATACTTATGAGCCATTGATCCACAGAGAACAGTACAGTTTGTCATTCAGTTGGTCTCTTGGACAGAGGATGGAGCGATAGGGGAGAGTCCGGGGAGAGATACAGCCAGATAAGTTACGTCTGCTGCTGCTATCAGAGGAGTCTGGGAGGACATACTGATAGAGAGGATATGAATGACTCACTGCTAAAAAATTCTAAATACTTTTGTTATGGTCTGAAGTACTTGGCAGATGCAGTTCGGGCACAAAGACATAACTTCAGTGTTTCCCATACCATAACGCCACGCCCCCCGCCGTTTTATGGATTTATTTTTGGGCTTTTTGTGCCTTCATTCTAGAAATAGGATAGTGGATAGAGTCGGAAATCAGGGGAAGAAGTCATTTAAGGACACCTTTCCGATAGAAAAGGACAGCTGTCATTAAAAGTAACGCATGAACACCAAGATTCCTTCAAGAGTTTGTGTCATTGTGTCGTTGTGTCGCCGTGTCGGCATGTCAGCATGTCGGCATGTCGGCTTGTCCCCACCCCCCCCCCCCCCCAACGCTGTAAACCTAGGGGAAACACTGAACTTTATACATCTTTGGCCTTTTTACTTGTCTACATTTAAAAACTGGGTTTGCATGGAGAAAACTTGCAGCACAGAATGGATGTTCTAAACACACTCCACGCTGTTGGGTTGTGAAACACTGTACACTGGCCAATAAAGGCCAAGTTGTGATGAAATCTTGATTGTTTGGAACATGCTGGGCTGAGATGGACATTGGAGAAGAATACTATGCTGCAGGGGAAGTTTGAAATGTTTATTTGACCTTTTGATACTTTTTCAACTCTGAAAAAAAGTTGCAACTAATATGACGGCAGCAAATTTAAACCCACCACAGTTGTGCTCTTAACAAAGACTTAAACCTGTATTAGCTGCCTTTTTAGTTTACTTTAAGCCCACATAAATGAAATTATAACAATCTCAAAATATTTCAAGTGCATAATGACACCTCAAATGCCCTTTTTATGATAAAATAAGTTAAAGTGCAAAAAAGGATCTACTTAAGGAAAAATCCCACACAAACTGAGCTTCAGTGACACAGAGACAGTGGACAAAAGTTAAATGCTCATAACAACAAAGTGTTCGAAAATGAAACACCCACTTAGCTATTTAGCCACCTAAGGCCCCCTGTCCACTTAGCGTTTATTTCTGGACTGAGAACTAAAGCGCTGAACGTCTGTCTGGTCTCTATGACAACAGTCTGTTGACAATGGCCGCTGTATAACCGACACTGCTATGTTTTTTTTTAATTTTAGATCATTTATTTCCTGATCAGACACGGAACAAAGAGGATGTGGGTACAATACACAATCCAAAGGTGGCAAAACTACAGGGAATATCATACATTTGGAAAAGAGCGCTGGTCACATCAACAGCGCCTTTCTGAAAAGTTGAAAGATTTTTCAACTTGAGCGTTTGGAGCAGTTCCACAAAAAAGGCACAGCGCTTGGAAAAAAAAGTTGCTCTTTTTCTCCCTTTGATGCTGCAAACGTTCTCTCTTCATTGAGAACAATTGAGAAAAAAAAAACGCTGGCACTCAGAATACAACACTAAGTGGACACGGGGCCTAAGCCTACATTTAGCCCTAAAAAATGAAGATAAAAGCAGATTTATTCAATTTATTTGCTATGATACTGAAGCATAAACTGGAAAAAGATTGCAGAACTGGTGATGCCCAGGCTCCACTATCTGTATTCACCAAATGTCATTACATACTCGAGCGTCAGAAGAGCAATAAATGCTAATGGAATTAATTACAGAGAAATTATAACCTGTCTGAGTGAAAGACTATAAAAGCCGACATGTGACAGAAATAGGTACTTCTCCAACAATCAACACATCTATCTGTGTACGACACACTTAACCACGGTGCTCTATGTGTTGGTGGTCTTAACTACAGAGCTGAGAGGAAGGGAAAAGACTGAAATTTCCATAATCTTATATGAACACTGAGTTTGACCTTGTGTTGCTTAATACCCAGCACAGCTCAACACTTGAAAGAACTCTTATCTCCATTTTGATGAAGTTCAGGGGGGGGAAGTGGATTCATCCCTTTTCCCTACGGAAATCCTCGAAGGTCTACTTACTTGATATTTAATGTATGGCAGTGAATTTGATGTCAATGATAATCAAGCTATCGTTTTTGTAGAATCACAGAGCCAAGTCCATGTTTAAGGTACGAGATGTTTCTCAGTTTTTCCTGCGTCAGTACTTTATTTTAAGGGCTTAAACGATTGCTCACAGATTTCCATTTAAAGTATTCCATTTAAATCACTGCTTTAAACCTTCATTTCATCATAAAAGTGTTCTGACTTTATAAGCTGAAAACGTTAGAGTGTGTTAAAGGGTGAAAGAAGAGAGAGAGAGAGGAGTTATATAAAAACCTAAAAAGATATGAAAAAAAACGTCAGATTTTCAAGGTATTTTAAGTTGAAAGCAGCTGTGGCTGAGCGAGATGCTAGGCTGCAAATTGGATACCATTTATTAAGTACCTTAGGTCAGACCAAGTTTAAAACAGTAACTACCAAATACCAATATGTTTTTAAATGCTTTGATAAAATATCTGAGCGAGTGATGACTGTAACTTCACTTCCTTCATCATGACAAAGGTGGAGAAAACCAGGCACACCAAGCAAGAGCAATGTAAAAATGAGGAGGGAAATACTTAAAAGGCATTAATGGCCAAATCAATTCAAACACCAACATGTACACTGCAAAACCTGACAAATTAGTTCAACTTAAACTGTTTGACCACAGTGAGAAACCAGTCAACCACCCATTTTTGATGACAATGCAATGTTTGATTAAATAATGATGAGAAAAATTACCCATTCTATAGAGCAATCCAATTTTAAAATGTTTTTTCAAATTTAGTATGTAAATGTAGCTTTATCTAACATTATATTTTTCAATTTACTACTAAAACAATCAACTAATTTAAATATGACTAGGGTATTTAATTTCAGGTAAATGCTACATAAATTCCTATCAGATTACATAATTAAAAGAAAAAAAAGAATGATCTCTTATCAGATAGAGGATTGTTTCAGCACCTATCTATAGACAGCAACAATTTCAGAATATTTTTTTTCCTTTTGTGTGTGTATCCACAAAGGCAACACTTCTTAGGGCATTTACTTGAGTTCTGAAAACATGAAAAAAAAAGAACAATACAATTATAGAGATGAACTAAATAAAGATACTAAAAGCCTTTACATATCAGATTTTACTGGGATTGTTCTCATTTACTCTTTTTGGTCCATAGATAACCATTTTTGTTCATGAGGGGATTTGGTATTTAAGCATAAAAGCCATATATCTATGTGGGATTTACCATGCATGGTGCTCATTATAATAGAGAAAACTGTCCAAATGCAATGTATGTATCATGACTAATTGGAGCTGAGCATACCTTCACTGTCAGCGGTTTGAACTGCGACCCTGGCATTTTCAGAGAGAACAATCTCTGAACCAAATCCTGGACCTTTTTGATGGGAGTTACACAGCGTTTTAAAAAGCTTCATAATGAGTGGTCGGGTTTAAAAGCTGAGGGACCAGGGTACCACTGAACCCCCAACCCTGACTGATATAACACAGTTAAATTATTCATTTGAAGTAATAGTCTTGCTGATGAAATATTCATCATTCTGTAATGAGGGATGTATTGATTTAAATAGCAGGACTTTGTTGAAAGCCGAGGCTTAGGCTGGAGTAAAAGAAACGGATATAATGAAAGGTATTCTGCGGATCATCTTTTTGTATTTTATCAGCACTGAGCACTTGTGCTGATTACTAATTAGGCACTCTTGTGTGGAACTATTTGGTTGGAATCACAGTACCTCCATACAGTCGATTGGAGATCAGCACTTACTGACAATGAAAACATTGTTACCCTTTATTGAATCATTTCATTGTGAACCTCATTTGCCTGAAGCTGAAAATTGTGCTGACCACTTTTTAAACTGAGTCTCTATTAAATGTTACAATAGGGATTATGTCTTGTTTCCTTCCTCTGAGTAATTTATTACATCAGAGATGTACAGTATCATAGGCACAAGTTTTGCATTTTGGTTGAAAACAAAACATTGATAAATTATGACAGAACCGATGCAGTTATACAGAGATTTTACATTTTGAGGTATAACCTCCTGAGTCTTTTATCCTTCACTCCTTCTATCGTTCACGTCAGTTTCAAGCCAGTCCAACTCAGAAATGTTAGCATTCACTTCATGTTGCTATGGAAGTTCACTGTTGTAACAACAGCAATCAAAAAATGAATGCCATAATGGATTCCGTATTGGTAATGAATAAGTATAGAGCAGAGTGATCTTATAAAAGCTGTACAACTTTGCATGACAATAATTGGGGAATTTAATGTACAAAACATGATGACAGCATACTGCTACTGTGCATTACTATGTATCTCAACTCATTCTGCTGAATCTATATCTTATGTTCCTTTAATTTTAAAGCAAAATCTGTACTTTTGTATCTTCCTTTGATTTACAAAAACATAACCCCTTGGGGTAAAAATGTCTGTAGAACAGACTTCTTCTAGCATTACCTGTAACAACACTGCAGATAGAATTCAGTTGTTTTATATTCATGACTCCTAGATACATTTTTATTTTCTTTCATTTAAAAATAATAAACAGCTCTCAGTGAAACATGAAAAGCTTTCCCCTACTGTGCTGGAACGTAAACAGTGTTACCGTAGCTTCAATCTTCATGCAGTATGACTGTCATTGTGTGCAAGTCCTGTCAAGAAATTGCTGTTTGTGTGAAACATGATACAGGGCAGATTGTCAGACACTATATAGAAAGGAACAATGCCTGATGCCTCAGGATCATTTGTTTACGACAGTGGAAAACATGGAACAGCAGCCTTATGTGCCATACTTTCAGGATGTAAGTAAAGGATGTAAAGAGGCACCATTTGTCTTAGGTAAGCACCAGCCTACATCTTTTTCACGGCATAAACTGCTGATTAAACATGACGTATTGAGGGGGTTGAACAGGGCCTTTGAGAATTATGGCACATTCATAAACAAGTGAGAAAATATGTCCCTGCTGGCTAGACTGAATTAGAAAACAATGCTGCTGCATTTATTCAAGCAGCTTAACCATTCATAGTGTTCACGTTTGGTATCATTAATAATAATTAAGCATTTTAACTCCACATTAAGTACATTGTTCTACTTATCAAACAGTTAATATCAGCATAAAGATGATGGATGGATACCAATAAGATTCCATCGTGGTTCAGTTTGAACACCAGCCAAAATAAAAACTTGTAGTTCAAGCTACCTTCTAGTCTGGTAAATACAAATAGCAACATTTCATCTTCACTAAATGTCTAGTTTGGCTTTATATAATTTACGTGTGTGTTTGATTTGACCTATAGGTAACTTGCACATGAGCACACATCCACTTGTGTCCCTTCATCTGCCCATGCTGAACACCCTCTTAATTAATGCAGAATGATGAGAATACACTTGGTGAATGCTGTCATGCCTGCTCTCAGAAGTTTAAATAATGAAATATGGCAGAATATTTATTTTCGCTGTACAGTTTCTGTTGGCTGTGAAGCTTCTCTTGCATGGTTGTAGCATCCAGCGGGAAAGGGTGAAGAAGTCAATAAAGCAAACAGCACACAAACAGGAGAGAACAAAAGAGACACCACTGTTCCACTGTTTCTACACTTAAGCAGCTCATCCCACAGTCAGTGTTTACTATGATAACCTTTAGTGCATGGCGGCTGCTGTAACAGGAAAATTACATCTCAGGGGACCAAAAATAGGATTCCTCTCTTACACAAAAAAAAAACAAACCCATAATAAAAGTTTGGAGAACTACTTTATGATTTTATGGCAAATAGAAAAAAAGGGATGATTTCTAATTTTAGAAAGGTAACCTTTTGCAGCACAATATACAAACATATTTTTTACTTGTCAGGAACACTCATGTTATGTTGCAAATGCAGATGTTGAGACACTTTGGTGATGCAGCATAGTTGTACTTTCTGGGACGCTCCCTGCTTCTTCAACATAGCAAAAAGAGCATAGAAAACAACAGCATAAATAATATGCAGGGGGCACTGCAAACAGCGCCATAAGAGACACTCAGATGTATTAGGCTGGGATGGAGGGGACTCCTGCAATAGCTGCAGAGGAGTTGTTTTGACCTAAGGCACTCCTTTGACAACTTGTCAGGAACTTTGTTGATGAGCTGTGATGTGGCTCTGTGGTTGTTTCGACCGGCACACTTGTTAGCTCTGTGCAGCGTATGATGCTAGTGATGCTCGCAGGTAGCCTGTCTGCTAATTTGGTTGACATTTTATCTGAAGTCTGAGCGGGGAGCCCTGAACGGTTTAGGAGGCTGGAGAACAATCAGTTGATTGCTTGAGCCAAATGGAGGACACAGAGTTGAAGGGTCTAATGATGAAGCATTCTACTGTCTGATTGATTGATATTCTACAGAGGTAATGTGCTTTCAGGACAGGACAGAGAAACAACAACAGAAAGAGAGATGGGGGTGTGAACCAAGTGAGGCTTCTGTTTGGAGATGAAGAGGGCGGAGACAGAAATTGCAAAGCTGAATCTAATTTTAGCCCTTATACCTCTGATAATAAGAATTCTGTTGACATTTTCTCAGGGATCTTTGATAAGAATGTTAATTATGGATCAATAAACAACACATGTCTATTTTGACCGACAAGATATGCTCATGAAAGGTAACCATTAAAAAGGGAAGATAGCATAATAATATGTATGAATGCAGTGAGGTGTGATGGGAAAAACACCCAAAAGAAATATATATAGGTCGGTCTCAGCTGGTGTGTTTTGCCCGCGTGGGGCTTCAATAGGTATCTCTGAGAGGTGAAAACGATTTGTAAGAGGTAGCAATGAGTGTCTCTTCATCTTCTGGCATCACCAGGTTAGCCTCATGCCAAATGGAACATGAAGAGTTCAGGGGACAAGGAAACAAAAATTTGCCATCTCGCAGCCTTCTGCCCTATTACGATACAATATAAATGTATCTTTAAATGCACTCATGTTTAACTGAGCAGTGGGAGCATATTACCGATGAACCCTCTGAATAGCCGGAACATACCGCATCATATAGGCTTTAGACATTAGACCATGTTTTTTCTTTTTGACTATGGCACGGTCAATTTGTACTTCCTCAAGATAAGAACGCTAATGATGCCACCTGTGTGCCTGACCACACCTCATTTTAAGCCCAACACACCCAGTAGTGCTAAGGTGGGGGTACGTTTATTTGCTATTTACACCACATGGGTGCTGGGCTAGAAAATGATCAACTGCATCGGTTGGGAAATAACAATAACACCTGGATGGCACAGCAAGAGGCTTGGGCCATATGTACGTTAGGGCCCTCCAGATGGTCACTCAATAACTGGAAAGTAGCTGCACATGTACATGCATCTCTGCTTGACACTCTGGAGAGTGACAATGCTTGTTGTAATCCATAAAGCACACACTGGTGACAGCCAGAAAGAGAACTGCTATTGTAACACAATGATACTAAAAAAATGATATTTGACTGGTGAATAAATCTAATAATTTTGGCGCATATCTGCGATAAATTCAGCCGATACAGATAGGTTTAACAAGAGATACATTGATCGATGAATGAAAGATAAACAAACAAACAAAAACTTGATTTGATATTGCAGTATGAAAAACCAAAGATGTATCTTCACAATATTAATGATTTTCTCCTGTCACAATATGTTGGCTGTAGGATTGCTTGCGTAATGAAAACGGTTTTCATTTTTTTAACACTTGGAAATGTACAGTATGTGCGACAGGACAAAACTTAATGTATAACATATTCTCTTTAAAAAAAAAAGATAGTGTTTCATCTTCATCTGTCTCGAAACATGATAATTAATGCAGAGACAGCAGGTGATGCAGAATGTGGCATGTATTCAGTGGTACAACGTGGGCAGCTGTATCAAATAATTAATACGTGCTGTATTCAGTTGATATACTCGGCTTAATATATCCGTCAAAGATGTGCTTCTTTTCAGAAAGCTTAATGCGGTGCTTGGCATTTCAATTCTCTCCTTAAATTCAAACCAAAAGACACAAGTTTAGTTTAAATCCAACATGTATTTTATTCTCTATTTCTTAATTAATGACTCTGTCTTGGAAGCAGCTCTGTGTGGGCAGAGGACACAGCAGAAGTGCAAAAAAGCATTTCATCTTTGTAACTGCTTGTGAAAAGCGAGGTGTTATCTAATGAAATCTAATGAAAATGAGAAACACTATTCCCCCTGCAGAGTCTCTGTCAGAAGAATGTCAGAACAACTGAGCTCGTGCCCCGACGGTGGCTCCTGCTTCCTTCTTTCATAATGAATTTAACAGGCTTCCATAACGAGGCTATTATAGACTCCAGCCTCCCAGCCGAACAGAGAATTAGATAAGAGGGCACCTGGACACTTCAGCAGCCATCAAAATAGATGCCAATCAAATTAGCTGGGGTCTATGCTTCTTCCTGGTTTTGCTCCTGAAAGACAAGACTACAATCTTCTCTACAATGCCGATAAGGTTTCTTCAGCCCTGGTTTACAACGTGTCATTAAAATTGACCGTATACGTTTTAAAATCTCACCAATTAACCCAAAATCGTAATCTTTAATAAAACAGACATCATAGATGGAAGACAGAGTTACGAGTCATTTTTGAGTGAGCAAAAGCTCAACAACAGCAAAATCTGACAGCCTCTGAGAAATGTAATGGAGAAAATGCCCTCTGGGTTTGTATCAGCAGTTAGCCTTTTTCATGAACTCTAAAAATAAATTAGGTCTGCAGAGATCAAGACCGAAGACTCAACAGACATACTAGGGACTCAGGGCTTTGTTTAGAAGTCAAGCTTCAAATTAAATACTAGCATTGCACCATGCTAACAATCATTTTGCTAACATTTTCATGTTTGAGTTTTAAAGCTAAGCTATAATGTTTACCAAGTGGGATCCTCTTACCCAGGGCATTTGAACTTTTGCTTCTAATGCCAATATTAATTCACATGTAAAGACGCCCCACATATCTTTAAAGTACCGTAAAATCCGGTGTATAAAACACACTTTTAATACCTCTTTTTTCGTCTTAAATGTTGGCTGCATCTTATACACCGGTGCGACCAATATACCAGTATAAAATACTGAATATACAATACAATATAAAATACTGACACGAGCCGTCATTACCGCGGGTGCAGCAGCCGCTAACTGCGACCTGATGTGTTTAAAAACCCATCCCTATTCATTGTGCATTGAAAGCTGAGTGCACGCTGTGCTGGGAAAGACGGCGACACAGACCAGGCTGGCTGCGCGACTTTTTTCATAGCTTTTCTCCCTCACGAGGTCATAATCCTGCATTTACAGAAAACAGTGGTATATTGTTCCGTAAATAAACCTTGTGGAGTACTCTTTTGATTTAAAGAGTCCTATATTAAAGTTAAAGAGTGACCAGCGGAGTCGGGCAGCGCGACTCGCAAGCTAGGAGTCTGTGCCTCTGCCTCACAACTTTCCCTGCAGCTCAACTACCGCACTGTAGCTAGTAGGAGCGCAAACTCCCCAAAGTGAAAACAGATGACACAGCTGCACAGAAAATGCGCGTTGTAGACATCGCTGAATACAATATAAATCATCACGCAGGAAGACAGTTTACATTTTTTTTTCTCTCTTAAGTTTCTCGCTAATGACTGAGGTCAGCTCTCACTCACAGATGCAATGCCAGGGGGGACACATGGTGGTCATCATCAGGGGTAAAGTATGTCTAGATAACCACCAGCAGAGGAGGAGTTTTTATGCCAATGCCAACCATATTGTGGTCAATCTGTTTGTATGATCTTTTTTTCCAAATTATAGTTTTCTTTCTAAAAAAAAAGATTTGCTCTTTTGTTAAAATTAGTTTCAAAGGGAGGGGGTTATCTTGTAATCAAGTTTGTCTTATATTGGGACCAATCTGGTTTGTCTGAAAAGAGAGTGAGTGTATGGACCAAAATTCATAGCAATCCATCAGTTAGTCAGTTAACTGTGCTGCTAGCATGTTTAAAAATAATGCAGGATGTCAAGTTTACCATGCTAGCTAAATTGTTTTCCTTCACAGGCTTACTCAGTAAAGCATGTTTACCATAATGAAGGGTGTTAATTGGTGAGAAAAAGGCATACTAACATTCTGTAATAGCACTAAAGTACTGATTGTCATGGTTATTTAATAGAACTTCAGACATTTCTCTGAACCTCAAATTCTCACCTCATTGGGGCACTCTCGGAACAGGCAGGAGAGTATCAATGTTATTTGTATCAAATGTGAGTTCCATATTTCACGACAAACCCTCAGGTAAGCTAACCTGACCAATTGTCTAACATTGCTGTAACTATAGAGTCATACTGCTAGCATGGCTTAAAAGATTATGGTAAGTCCACCATGTTAGCGATTAAACTATTCTTCATTGGCCTCCTCTGTAACAAGTGTAGAAAATGAGTAGTAGGGGGAGTGGAATGAGGCTTAAATGCTTCCTTGGGTTATCATCAGAGAGGGTTGGATGAAGAAAAAAAGAAGGGTGCCAAACAAAGGAAGATTTTGCCTGTGGGGCAATAGAGACTTCTGCAGCCTTATCAACACAACTGTCACGTTTTGTATGTGTTTTTTTAAGGAAGTGGAGGAGGAAGAAGGAGAGAAGGAGAAAAAAGGAAACGAGATTAGAAATAGAAATATACCTCTTGACAGTGCTTGACACCGCATAATATTATACACTGCTGTTAGTCACTCTGTAATTAAGAACGGAAATGGGCCGCGTGGTAGTATGGTGTTTTAAAATGTCATATCAAACCCTTTGATTCACGCGACAGTATCTTACAGGGATTTATATCTATATATTTATATTTAAGTCTTGATATGGTGTTAAATGGGCTTTATCTAAATGTCAGTGATTGTCAATTATGTAGCCTGTATTGATTCCAAATGGTACCTCCCTCTGCAGAGTCCAGCCGTGCTTGTCCTCAGCAGCCCTACAGCTTGCATAGCCGCCGCCCACAGCTTAGTCAGAATCTCTCCAGCTTCTTTTTTTTGTGTGTGTCTGTGTTCAGGGGGACTTGATTTCTTCCTTAATGCTTTATAACCCTGCCACTGTCTCCAGGCAACTCAAAGGCTGTTGAGCTCGTTAAGTCTCTATCCCCTGAAGAGGCTGACTTCCTTGAAGATTTTATGCACTTGCAGAACCTCTGCGTGTTTCTGTTGAAGATCAGATCATATTCACACACACCAAGCACTTTGAGAATAATTAGAGCAGTAATAGTGTTAGGCAGTCTGAGCCCTGATTAAATTGCTGTTAATATGGCTATTTGAAGCGGCTGCTTTTGACATGACTGTGAAGTCAAAGAACAAAAAACAAGAGAATGCTTTCACAAGTTTATGACTGGTAAAAACTGCAACCTCATCCTCACTTCCAACAGAACATTTGAAGAAACATTTTAAGCCATTCTATTTTAGATTGTTCTCCTCATGCGGCATCATGTAGAACATCTTCATAGAATACCTGCAGGCTGTTTTTCCACTAGCCTTCGTTAATATTTTATGCACCCATTTATTTCACATGCAGCAAGGTATGGTTAGACAAAGTCCAGGTCATGGCAACATAATTTGTTAAAGTGAAAAACATTGATAAGAGGTGATATGATTAACACTATTTTAGTTTTTCTACATGATTGTAACTTCTTTATTTGCCCTGAAAATTAATGTATATTATTAAATGATTTTATGCAAATATATCAGATTTGAAAATACATGGTAAAAAAGAAGTGCACAAACATTTAAGTTGTGGGTACAAATAGTGCAAGAAAAGTGAACAAGTTGACAAACAACATGATAAGGTAAAACATCTAAACAATCTCCAAAACAACAACAAAAACAGCACTAAAAAACCTTTTACAATTTAATCTCAACTTCAATTTGGCAGCTATTCAAAAGGGCTCCATTTCTAAATGTACATCATATATTTTAGATTGAATCCATCTAGTACAACAAAGCAGGGTGGCCAAGTGTATAACTGCAGTCCTCTAGTTGGAAATTTACTTTCAAGCTTACTTGACAGCAAACATCCGCCAGTGGAAGTGTCTTTGAGCTGGACCCTGATTTTCTACCCAGAAGGCAGTTGTTGACACTGCTTTCTGACCTCCCAGTGGGCAGAAGAGGCCATAATTGAATTCTTAGGGGACCATTGCATGGAGAAAAAAACCCAAACAAAACAGCATCATGTCTGCACAACTGTGGGAAATTTATAACAGAAGTGTTTGAAGTAACAGTGGAAGAAGGACTTAGTCCTAGAAATACAAATCAATCTTGAGATGAAACTATAATGTGTTAATCAGAATAAACCAACAAAGCCACTGTCACGAATTTAACAAGAGTCGAATAAGAAAGAAAAGAGTTATAACATCAGAAACTTTTCTAAAAGTTGATTTTCCACCTCACGCACAGAGAGAATCAACCCTCGAGTAAAAGATGATCAATTTTACTCCATTTGGAACAGATAAATATTTACAGCTTAAGAGTATTCAGCTCATATTTTCATGGTATTTTGTGAAAAATGAAACAAATAACATATACACATAAAATATTATCCAAGTATCCAGAGTCAAGATCCAGAAAGATTATTAAAGTTTTGGTTAAAAAAAAAAAGGAAAACAAAAGAATTTAACAAAGTCACATTAAGTCAAGTAAGTAGTTTAAGGAGAGAAACATTATCCAGATATTATTGAGAATTAGGGAATACAATGAGGAGAGTGCTGCACAGGGTCAGAAAATAGAAGAATTAAGTGAAGAAATCAGGTTCTCTTCAATGATAAAGGACAGAGGTCATATTATACTAATGATGCAGTATAAAAATCCTTAATATAACATCCCTTATTTTTTATACTGTATCAGAGTGACTTGGATTTTTGGTCTAGACGTCCATTTTCTACCTTGAACTTCATAAAAAAAAAAAGCTGGAAAGTATTTGATTTGATTTGTAATAATTTAGAATGGATGTGTCTGAAGTATGACAGCAACAGAACCACCAAAAACAGAAAAGGACATTCAGAGACAGATGTGATGGAGAATGGACACATATTGAATTAGTGTGCTTGAAACTGGTTATGCTTTTAGTCGTTCCTTAGCTTGTAATTTTCCTGAAGATAATTTTGATAGGTCTCCTGTGCCGTTAGGACAAACCCAAATAATAATATTCTTAGCCCTGCTGATATTTGTAAACAGATCACACAGCATGAAAAGGGTGTTTCACAAAAAATAGTCATGTGCATGCTCCGATAACATAAATTAGATGTTGAATAAGCCGGGTAGCTGGAATCCAAATTCTTGTTTCTTTAGATATAGTGGGTATTCTTTTCAAAAGCGAATGTTCTGCAGCAACTTTAAGTAAATAATGAAACACACTGCTGATTTTCATGTGGAGCAAATAATACTCTGTGTTGAAAACCATCAACTGTGTGTGCCAATCTTCCTTTTGAGCAAGAAATAGGAAGCAAATGTTTCACTTCTGTGGTCAGTGACAAATAAAATGTGGCGCAGGATTAGGTCAACACTATGACACTGCCAGGAGAGTGGCACATTAATTAGTGCTTTTGAGCCTAACAGGATCAAATCTGTTTTCCAGAAAATGAAACCCGTGATTATGATCAATCTCAAGTAACGTTTGGATTCTTAGAAATATTGAATGCTTTGACACATAAATAATCATCTTGAATCACCTATATGTGCATTTTGAGGAGAGAAATAAACTTAACAAAACTAGAAACACATTTATAACATCATGGGGGCTACATTTCCAAACTGAATTTCCAGACTAAAAATATTTGAGTTGCAAAAGTAAAGTATTACATAACCAGAATGTCTAGTGTATTTTATATTTTGGGTTGCCTGCAGACAAAATATGTCAGACCCTTTCTCAAGTCTTGTCACATCAGAGGGCAACACTTCTGCTCATCAAGGACGCAATACAGAATGATTCAACAATATTCACATGTATGTTTGATAGAACAGTTTCTATACACAATTTTGTTCTGCCTCAGTCATACCCAAAGAGCTGAGTGATTGTCTTTTGTACTTGCCCACATAGAAATTGAAACATTCTCTGCCTTAACTATTTCTTTTATCTCCTAAAACAGCAACAACAAAGAGACCAGGAGTTTCTGTATATTTTTTGTAGGTGGTATCTTGTAGTTTTTCGGAGGTGTGCAATGCTTTGGTTTGTGTATTGCTCCTCCAGCATTACACAGCACATCACCGATACTTCAGTAAGAGTCTATAGCCAACATTTGTTTACACAACACAGGTAAAAAAAAAAATAATAATAAACTCACAGCAACACAAATGTCTCTGGTGGATTTTCGACAGCTCTGAAAAATCAAGGTTCATCCCAGATCACTCATACCCAGGATGAATGTGTGCATTACTATTAAGAGAATATATAATTTCACATTAAATTATTTCCCATGCTAGACTGTGTGCATCTGTTTCCCCAGGAGCGATTGCATATTGTTCTGCATTTCAATATGGCAATACAAGCCATTAGACAAGGGCAATTGAGTGGGGTTGTCAAATTCAAGAAGATCTATGGTGTTGACGGAGAGAGGGAGGAAATATAGTGCCATTCCCCAAAGATGTAAAGGCAGGGAAATGTGTCCCACTTTGCCCCTTTGGCTTGATAGTATGGGATGCTTTTCCGAAGATATTATTTTAACGGTCTTGTTGATAACGGAAATGTAAACAGCATCTATATCTTCCTCTATAATCGATAACAACAGACAAGAGACAAGAGTTTTGAGTTAAACTTTGTATTAATATTGGATACAAAAGTACTCGTAGGAGTTTTATCATGCGAGTATATGTGGGTTGCGAGATATGCTAGTGCTGCAGAATGCACTTGGGGAAGCCTGGAGATTGCATATGCATTGTTATCATCGCAGAGATAACATGCAATCATTGTGTCTGCATTATCAGGGGAATGCTGGCATGCATCTTTTGCGACAACACTACCAGAGCAATTCAGTGTGCTTGCTTTTCATTCTCATTCTAATTGTATGCATTCAAAGTGCCACTGAATGCATCTTGTATTATGATAAAAAAATGAACATGATGAAGAGTTTAATCTATGAACGTCGGTTGAATGTGGCTTTGATTATCAAACCTAATTGGATCATCAAACTCGCTTGTCGTGCAGAAAAAATTACTTGAAGAGATGAGATCTCAAACTGTTTTGAACACTTTCACATTTTATCACCAACACCAGAGTCAGAAATCCACTTCAGGCAACCTGATGTGATTTTTGCAGCAAGCTTCAATGGTGTCAAACATGTTTCTTTATAAAAAAAAGCTGCCTGTCCCACACCTTACCCAGGGCTGTGCAGTCTGTCACCCAAACGGAGCGTGTCCATCTGTCCCTTCCCATTTACGCTCTGTTGTTCTCACCACGGCTGAGCCCGTCATGTAACGCAGCGATGGTTGACAGCTGTTTGTTGATTCAATGCCACGGCTTATTTCCTCTGTCTGTTTGTTTTGATGTCAGCGTTCAGCAAGATCATTGGGTGAGTCAGCTCGCCTCTGTTTCAGTGGCCACTCCTGACATCAGGACATACACACATCACAAAGTAGTCACTTTTTTTTTTTCCTGCCATGTTTTGACCAATTTGAGGTGACCATCACAGTAACTGATCCTTCATATAAGTCTTAAGTTTACATTGGTCAATAAAAATCTCTCTTAACTGTAAATAAATAGGCCTAATGGGATTAGCTAAATTTATGTAGAATCAGTAAAGGTTGTGTTTTATTGGCAGAAATGTATCTTGTATGACTCTTTAAGAGCCAGTTGACTGATCAGGGAAATTAACAAGACTAGCAGGCTGCTAGCAGCTACATAGTCACATTATCTCGCTGACATGCACATGGTACCATCTCTTTGTTAGCATTCTTGCTAAAGATGTTAAATATAATTTTTTTCTTGCTGATTCCAGTACCAAGGCTTAACTGACTGCCGATACAGTTATACATCCAAATCAAGTTGACATAATAATTTACGTGGAACAGGTACATTTTTTGTAACTAATAAATAGTGGTGTTGGATCAACATGCATAGTATTCAGACTGGTCGTCCGTCCACCAACGATCCCGATGAACCTACGAGAACTCAGGAGCTCCAAGGAAAAGTTGTGGTTTGTAACCAAGATTTACAGATAGCGACATGCGGTAATATGATGTGAATGCACACATGAGATCTACATTGATACCGGACAATGGACATTTTTAGGCTTAAACAAACGTCAGTGGCAATACTGATACTAACGACACCAATTACACATTTGAAGCTTTATTGTACGCTGATACTGATACCAATACTGATACCAATACCACATTTTCTGCTTCATCTTATGTTGATACTGAAACTGATAACAATACTGACTGAACCATAAAGCAATGCCATAGGCATGACTTGGATCAACCCTCTATATGCTGACTGTTTTGTTATATAGAAAAACTGTAAATTTAAAGTCATGGTTAAGTATAGTTCTCACTACTCTTCCATTTTGTTGTGTTGAGCATTTCATTTTATCTGTGAGCCATCTGTGATATCTTGAGCCATCTGTGATATCTGTGACTTCAACAGCACCAAGATACATTTAAAAAGGTGAAGGCCCAGGGTAACTTTAAAACTGCATGCATCTCGATTTTTTATGACTGTTGTTCTCAGCAAAGGATCAACAGAACACTTGCTATCCACTTTATTAAGAGCACATTCTCATTTACACAAACAGCTTTGCTCCTCCAGTCACTGAGTCACACTGTATATAAATATTGCATGAGTGTAAAGCATGCAAACAGGGTTGAGCGATTCAGTAACTCTTTTGACTAAATGGTAGAATGGGCAGGATGTGATCTCAGCAACTTGCAATGTGCTATGATGTTTGATCCCAGATGTGTTAATTCCAAGATAAACACATTCTCTATTCCAGGAAGTTCACCCACTACGGCACTATCGGTTAGGTCAGATCGGTGCCATGAGCCAAAAATATGAGCAAACAAACAAAAAAAGCTTCTAGTCAGTGACAGGTTTGTGGACAAAAAAAGCTTTGTTGTCGGGAGAGGTCACAGTAGAGTGGCAAGATTTGTTCAAGCTGACAGACGGCCAACAAAAATGCAAGTAGCAGTCCAGTACCATAGTGATGTGCAGGAGGGCGTCTTAAATCAGACAACTAGTCAAATCTTAAAATGGATGGACCACAGCGGCAAAACACAATGCGGGTTCCACTCTGTCACTCATAATGAACGAGCAAGAGAAACCACGGTGGGGATGTCATCACTACTGCACAGCTGGACGCGTTGCCAAGTCCAAAGGGATCGAGGTAACAACACTGTCACAGCAGGGGGACTATTAAGCATAAACTGCATGAACTATGGCTCCATCCTGTAGAATGCACTGGCAGCTAAAATGGGCGTTTGTGGTTGCACATTAGTGTCTTTATAGTATCATCCTTAACAACTGTGAGAAAATGAGTCTGTTCATCTCCTTGGCCTATCTTTCATTGGATGACTTCGTGCTGCAACACAATCCGCTATATCATCTTTACACAGGTCCAGAAACATCTCAGCGTTGCCAGCATACTCCCCAGATCTCAACCCAATAAAGCATCCTTGGCCCTGAGTGTTTGCAGCATGAATATTCCACGAAAACTGTGTGCGCATTCAGGCAGAACTAAAAACACATCCAGTTTTTAAAAGGACTGTCAAGCAGAGATATAGATGAGACTGCGCCTTAGAAATGATTAAATTCTGCTGTAGTTTAGTACAAAGCATACACTTACAGCTGCCTCATAAATCCTACAACATACAGCGCACAAACTGCATTTACAAGAGGCTGAACTGTTTGCTTTCATAGAAATTATTGCAATATTAATTCATTCTTTATTTGAAGACCATTCATTGGTCATGTTTTTTTTACAAACATTTCTATTTGTAAAAAATCTTTTGCTGGCTGGCTTCTTTTTGTGTTTAAGAAACACAAAGGCCTTTGATTAAAAAGCTGTGGTTCGTGTGGTGACTATTGTAAATATTGCCCAGTGATAAATGTCTTGTATTCTTTCCACACATCCTCTCACTTTTTGTTGTTGTTTGGAGTCAAAGAGCATTCGTAAACATACAGCATATTAAAAAGAAAAACCTGCAAAAGTGCAGGGTATAGCTGGTTCTCAAGCTGCTAAACAGGGCTCAATAAAGGCTTTTTATGAATATAATAATGACAGGTTTGACAGGTAGAGGCTTATTGTTACAGGAAATTTAAAATACCACCTAACTGCCATTTCTTCATTACACAGCGCTATCATCAATCTTTGTTATGAATACACCTTTTCAGTCTATTGTTGACAAACAGATTCTCTGAATAGGCCTGGAATAATTTATTCTCTTACAGGGGAAAAAACAAGAAGCCCGAATCTTTTGAACGCACCCTCGCTTCTTGACAAAGGCCTAAGAAAATTCAAGTGAACACGACTTGTCTTCCCCAATAAGCACAGCTAGTCCATCTTCCCCGTTAAGGCCGCTGTGCTTCATGTGAGATGAAAAGTAGAGCCACTCCCTGACTAGCTGCACATCAGATTCATTGTGACTGACGTCCGCTGCATTTAGAGCAACATTCAGTCAATCATGAGCTGGAAATGTAGTGTTTGCACTACATTAATGCTGGGTTATTAATGCTGTCTGTTATTACACTTATTTCACCACGCAGAGGAAGGAGTCACATGTAATTGTAGCTGAACAACAAACCCTCAGGCTGCAAGAGGCTTCAGCTCCATTGATAATTTGATTTAAAGTTTAGTATCAGAGTAGATCAGATCAGACTTGCTCTGGTTTTCCCTGTATCACGAGGAACACAATCGATCTATTTGATTACAAACTGCTGACTTTACCATTCACCTCTGCGAATAAGTACACTGAAATGTTTCTGTACAAGTTTTCCTAGTCAGGAAACACCTATAGACTGCTTCCTTTAGACTATGTAATCCCCTTTCTTCCATGATTAACAGAGAAACTAGATGACCTAAAAGGTAATAATGAATAGATTTACTACTGCGTTTCCCTCTTAAGAAGTAAAAGATCCATCCTGATCTGGTGTTATGGCCAAAGTAGATCCTAGTGTTAGCTATGTTGTATTACCCTGTAGTATATTTTATTTACCATGTATTTTATTTCTAAAAATCAGTTGTTGAAAAATCAGTGTCATATTGTTAACTAAAATAACTAGATATTAGAAATTACATTTTTGTAGGTTACATGTTTTGGGTATTTATGAAAGGTGCATAGTGTCATCGTACATTTGTTCTGTATAATTCATTCTAGCAAATTACATTCAGGCAAAAAACATTGTCATTGTTTTGCCTATTTATTATCTAGCCCTTGTCTTATGCATGTTTCTTGTTTCGCATTTTTTCACAAGCACAACACCTCAACCTTCCAGGACATAGCTTAGTCCATTGCAGGCAGGTCTCCACTGCCCTCCTGCAGAGCTCTTATTCCAGATCTGTCAGGGCCTTGAACCATGTTGGCAGTTACATTTGCATTCTGATGAGTCTGCATCAAAACTGATTTTGAATTTCCTAAAAGCATTGTGAAGCCATTTAAGTTTCCATTATTGGTCTGAACTTTGATATTTTGTTAATAGTGTTCTTGTCTATTTCTTAACAGACCAAGAAGAAGGTGCATGCATAGGACTGAGATGTGCAGCCATTTCAAGTTTCCCACTTTTTTCATTTGACAGTCACTCTGTAAATGCATGCCCTAACACCTGTATTGCAGGAGATCGCTTATATAACTGCAAGTAGGATAAAAGTTAGTTTTCCTCCAACTTCTTCCTCCTTCTGTGTTTCACATCATCAACTCTGTGAAGAGAAAGGTCAGTTAGAGCAGATGAAGGCCTCTTAAGTGCAGCCAAAAAGATTGCTTTGATATCACTCCTCTCACAAATAGGGAGGGGTTATTTTGGATCCACCAACACTGCTTCGGATAGTGTCTGAAAACACTTTCAGCTCAGGCCCTTTTTCCTCCCAAAGTGGTGCAGAGTATAGGCTATAAACGAGCAGATGGACAGAGATACCGAAGTAATGGAAGGAGATAGTTAAGTGAAGGGGAAAATCCTTCAGTTTTTAATGGAATCGTTTTTCTCTACAACTTATTACTGAAAAAAATGGATTCTATACATTATACAAATTTCCTCTATACAAGCAGCACATTATATAGTGCAGTGCTTAGTTCTTAATGAAGTCATTACTTGTTCTTATGCTTCAAAGCCATTCCATTTACTGTCTCTTTACATCTTTTCCCGCTGGGTTTGGTTTTCTTGTAATATTAATATTCATGACATAATGTTCTCTCTGTCTCTGTCAGCTCTACTGTACCCTGATACTGCGTCCTCGCGTGCACAAAATGTTTCAAAGTTACACAACTGCCTGCCAAATAACAACTTTGTTCTATGCAAGGGGCAAGGCTGTCTCATTCAGAACCACCACAAGTATTTTAATGTTCATTTATGTTTAAACTGAAGACATGGTTTCACAACCCAAATGTCAGCAAGTCTACATCGAGTTGGTTGTGCAAAATTCATGCTAATGATGTTCAAGTCATTGCAGTGCAGGAAAAAAATGTGCGCGGACTGCTTATAAGTGAATCATGAGCATGAGAGACATGAGCCAGAAGTGCTCTTCCGACAGAGGGGTGTGTTAAACTTTTATATAACACAGAAATAATACAGACGCAAAGACTGGTTGTATAAAATGTAATCTTTGAGGACTGTAGGAGTGTCTAGATTGTAGTATCCTTAAAATGACAATGGTATTGTGAGTGTATATTTTGCTGATTTTCCAGTAATGGTGACAGTGTTGGTCTCTAGAGAGCTGAGAATGCAAGTTGTAACTGCTATGGTGAAGCCATCTGCAGCCTCAAACAGTCCAATGTACAGCATGTCAGGGCTGGGGAGGTGGGGTCTCAGGAGAGAAGAGTGTTGAAGCGTAGGTTGGGGTGAGATGAGGCCACTACTCACTAGTGGGGGGGGGGGGGGGGTTTAACTGTAAAAAAAAACAAAACAAAAATTGTTTGACACAGACCAGCCGGTTGTCCACTATGTTTTCAGTCGTGTGTCTCTAAACAGAACTGTGTGTCTGTAGAACAGAGGTCTTCAAATCCCAGTTCTAAATGAACAGACAAGTGATGGTAACATATGACTTCGTGGTGAGAGCTGTCAGTGAGTCTGTAGGTGGAGACACTTTGCTGTTCTGCACAATTCTGCTGCATCTTTTCCGCTCTCGTAGCTGTTAAGACAAACGTGTCATCAGTTGAAACGCCTTTAACAGGTACAGCTATTGTAATGGAGATGCAAATCCATTCCACCCCATAGCCTATGTTATTTGCTGAAACGGAAAAGGGAGACTAAAAGTTTACTTGATTGCTGTGCCACAATTCACTTTGATTATAAACACTGATTACGGCTCGTTTTCAACATTGCCATATTTCATAGGAGAATTTTTTTTTCGTGTGTGTGTTTGTTTTCGTATTCCGATTACAGCAAATGTGTTATTTTCTGTTTTGTAATTGTAATGTTGGTGTCCTTTTCTCTGAGGTTAAAGAACTGGTTTTAAAATGACGCAACTATTACATCACAGATTGTTGTACTGTTGTAAATATGTGCAGCATCCATATTGTTGTCCAATTACGTCTCAGGACTTGTTTCACACCGAAGCCAGAGGAAAGACCTCACAACCTGCGAAATTTGACAATACAAAGAAGCACTTTGATGCAGCATTATGAACAGTGTTGTTGAAGGATTAAAGAGTGACGCTGAAGATCTAGATGGATGTGATATGGAGCAGGACTTGTTAATAGTTTGGTAACAGGACCGCTGGGTCAGTTAGGACTTGAGGTGAATGGGATGGCATTTGGTCATATAGCCTACATATGACTAAAATAACTTTTTCATGTTCAGGGGGCAAAGGAAGCATGAGATGAGTGGTCCATGGAAGATCTAGAAGGATGTAATAGTTTAACTAGAAACATATAACTCTAAACACAGTTAGCCTTTGTCTATTTAAGATATGTATGTAGGCTTGAACACTTCTCGTATTGTTTCTGTACATCTCAAAGCTTCATTGATTCTCCTACCAGCCTGGGGAAAACTACAGTTTCATGTGACCGTAATACTGTATAATCCTATAGCTCGACCTGGTCATGGCAGACATAAACAAATTAGTTAAACAGAATACATAATATGCTAAGCACAATTTGTAGCCACTGGCTGTTGTTGAACAAAGGGCACCATGATGCACATATTGATTTTGCTGTAAAGTACACACTCAGAGGGAGTATTCAAACAAAAGGTCAAGGAAAATGAGATGGAACTTTCTTATTATAATACTGACATTCCCCATTACTTTCAGAATCATGAAGTGAATCCTTAGTCACCACTGCTCCCTGGAGAATAATGCAACACTTTCAGTTCATGAGTTCTTGTTGCTCAAGGACACTCTATCCCACTTGTCGTACTTGTGATTAGAGGTAGATATTATTGCTGCAATTACAATATCACAATGCAATATGTTGGGTGGAAATGTCAAACTAGACAGGTTTGAGTACAAGGTGAAAAAATACTTTATTTAAATGTAAATCTTCAAGGCAGAAGAAGACAGCATAAAGGAAAAAGTAGGATCATTTGTTGCTTATAGAGACTGTTTTTTTTGGAAAATATGAACAGAAAAGGCTCCCTTGATGAGGATAATTATACTCCTTTTTCTTCAATCAGTGTTCAAGCTCAGCATGAGACCCAGGAGTCTAACTTGGATACATTTTTCATTCCCTTTCAACAGCATTCTGCTCCAGCCAGTAGGAAACTGACATAAGAGGAACAGGATCCGTATTTAACCCAAATAAACAGCATCACTCTGTGCAGCTCAACAGGAGGACAGAGAACTGGATGTGCTGCAGCTCTTAGATATTGTTTTCCTGAAGTGACAGGATCCTCAATTTTAACCATTATGTGCCATGGCAACACGTCTGTTTGCTACAGCGATGTTGCTTTTACGTCTTTTTTTGGTCTGCTGCTGTTTCCCTCAATAAGTTGTCAAATTACTGCAGGAAAGAACTGAGTTAAGGCGCTAGCTATCACAACCAAACTGGAGAAGAGTGAAAATACACCTTGTAAAACTCCAACTCTCTCTGGCACTGTCATGAGTGTAAGGACAATATCATAGTTTAGACTGGTATATCACCTATTGCAGACCAAGCAGCTAGCTGACGTCTTTAAATATTCACAAGGTAGACCTGAAAACTTCTTTTGGTTATACTGAATGAGTAAAATGTTCAGTTTGTAAAATTACATTGCTGAAACATACCTGAAATACAAGCTAGCAGTATAGCTAAAGAAACTACTTCTCCATTGTAACATGTTCAAGACAACTATTGCATACATTTTACTTCTACTAACAATAATACTTAAAATAAATTAAAATCTTAATTGCATTAGAAATATATCATCGTTGTGCTCTTGATTATAATTAATTAGACAAAACCCATGAAATAGAGACAAAAAAGTAAACTCATGGAAAATTCAGATTCAGGTTCATTTAGATTCAGACAACTTTATTTATCCCAGAAGGGTAATTTAGTTTTCATTCTACCAAGTTATATAATAACACTAAACCAAACAAGCAGACAAGCACAGTCAACAACAGCAAACAAACTGACATTACAGGGACAGCAGATCTGTTTTAACGAGCCAGGACATAGTAGAATAGAAAACCCAACTCCAAATAAATAAATGAATCAATCAGTCAATAATATAAAAGTCTTAAAAAACACAAGTTCAAGGCGCTGATCTGTCAGTCACTGCTGTCAGCAGCTAGTAGTCTAAAGCCAAAGGAATCAAAGAGTTGGAGCATCTTATCGTTCTCCTCGAAGTGGCCGTCCTGAGGGCAGTCAAGAAATTTCAGGAGACAGGAAGTGGTCCTACTGACTATATTTGTATACTTTTATTATCTCTACAAGGTTTTCCTGGTTAAAATGTTGTTGTTAGTAAACTCAGCTAAAGTTTAAAATAATGAGATAAATATATGTAATGCTTTCCCCTCAGGCTCTAAAAGCTAAAGCTGCGGGCTGCCTTGAATTAGCATAAAATCATATATAGAATAGATTAGAATAAATGGTACTTTAAAATGTACATAAACAAATGTGGTCCTCAACCATGTTTTCCTTACGTTTCATTTTCTCATTCAAGCAAATATTTGGACATGTCTCAACTGACAAAACATGCAACGCTGACTGAAGAATTTTCCACATTTTATTTCTGCGTGAAGTTTGGACCTAGGGCTGTCGCAGTGAAGGAACAGATTTGTGAACTGTGTTTGTAAACCCATCTAAATTAGCTGATTCTCCTTTTTCAGTTGTGCGAAATCCAAAATTCTCCCAAAGGGGCAAAGTAGCGTTTGGTTTAGGTATGAGTGCAGTTGCCATTGTTTCCGTCTCAACAGGATTTGGGGTGTGGTGACTTCCTGTGCAGTTGTGACCGTGGCCTCCATGCTCATCTGTTTGCTTCTCAATATTTCGGTATGTCATTTTTGCGGCTTCCATGAAAGCCCTATTTGGACCATTTTATCGCCTCGAATTAGAAAACTGGTTCATTCGATCAATGGGCATGCTTCCTGTCATCTGTTTGGACATTACTCCTTGTGCTATACATAGAACTGAGTGTTGCCATAATGTGTTGCCGTGTGGGAAGAGTCATGAAGCCAAGGGCTAGCAGCCAGGCCAGTCAAAGCTAAAGTCAGAGCCATGTGTGCCCTTCACACGCATCCCCAACACACATCAATGAGCCTACAGTACATTTTCAACCCTGACTTTCATTGCAAATGACTATTCCTGACTGTGTCCAGGCTAAGTGCATGTTTCACAGAAAAATGTTTTTTACATCACGTATTTTACAGATTTATTAAAAGTAATAAAAGCTGTGATATATATGCTCATCATTCCCTCCCTATTTTTTTGCCTGAGAAGCAGGTTTTAGCCCATAAATTTAAGTCTATATACAGTAGCCTGTGCCTATGGTGCATGAAGAGGAGGGTTTACTCCTACAGGGACCGGCCCTTGGCAGGCACACTAATGGGATATGGTCCACAGCTCCACCTGTTCCAATGAATTTCTCTCCTTGGATCAGCTCAACAGCATCATGTGAGAGCCTGCAAGTGGGAGGTAATGGGGAGGTAGTGGTTTGAGAGACAGCGGCGATCATCCCTGATTTCACGGATATTATTCCAGCAGCCATTTAAAAATCAAACATCACCACTTCTCCCTCAGGGGGGAGGAAGCAAGAAGTTGAAAAATGACAAAAGGCTCAAGGACAAGAGCCAAGCAAAAGAGCGCGACAGCCCAACTTGTCGTGGTTTTCCAGAGGATGCAGCAGTGTCAAATATGATTATTTTTTCTGACTGCAACAGAGTGACAGTGTGGAAAATTCCTCTGGCTATTCTATTCCAGAAGGGTATCTCTGCACATTAAGTAACCTATATTATGTACAAACAGTGTTTGACAGGTAATTATTTCTGACAATAAAACGGAGCGGAGAAGTTTGCATGCATGCGAGCGCAAAGGCCGAGCCTGCAGTGTGCCTTTTCAACCCCGTTTTGACGCTCATTTGAAATATATATCATTTTTATTTCAACACTGAGCCCCCCTATCATTTCAGATACACGGCTTATTCATGGTAGTATACACGTTTTAGTGCTTATCCATCTTGATTATTGTCATATGCCAAGTGGAGTGTGGACAGAGTGAAACATGGTCACGCACCACATACTGTGTCTCTAGAAGAACAATTTATTCCATCACCATTCACACAATCAGAGTACTGTAAATCATGTACAA
This sequence comes from Labrus mixtus, assembly GCF_963584025.1. NCBI lineage: Eukaryota > Metazoa > Chordata > Actinopteri > Labriformes > Labridae > Labrus > Labrus mixtus. The sequence goes on along the minus strand of NC_083619.1, from coordinate 17,104,045 downwards.
TGAGCAAAGATTTTGCAGACCATAGTGACAAGGAGGATATAATTTACAGAATGAGATCATTAAAATGTGCATTAATATTGAAAGGGACTGTCAATCTAGTCCTGTCTTATCCTTCATCTTATTTATTGTCTTCTTATCTAATCACTCTACATTTATGGCTCCTTTCATTCATTCGCATATTGATTTTGTGTGTGTGTTTGTGAGTGTGGGCATGCCCTTGTGTGTGTATGTGTGTTACCCTGGGGTGCTTGTTCGCTAATAGAGTTTTTTAGTCACAGATCTGTGTGACAGGTGGCCCTACTGGCCTCTATTGTGTGCTCAGTACAAGTGCTCTCCTGGGTGAGATGCTGTCACATCCACTTACACCAGGGAACAAAACCTCACTCCCCCCTTTGTTTTAACACGGCTACCTTCCACCTTCTTCCAAAAAAACAGACCCCTTTCTACAGTTTCACCATTCAACCGCCCACATCTCTCAGCAGCATGCCTGCACATACAGCAGAACCTATTGTGTGCACAAATATCCCCAACAAAATATCAACAACCTGTAAAGTTCATTGGGGAGTCTTCTACCGGAGGTATCGGAATTTGTTGAATAATAGCTGGCACAGACACATACCTCCTTGCCCGAGTCCAAAGGATATTTTGGCTTAAGCTTTGGACTATACACACCAAGCTGAGAAATGTGAGACTGTGTTGGAGTAAACTGTGTGGAGACCTTTTTTTTATGTGGGTTATGGTCTACGCTGCAAGAGCCGTCTCAGCAGGCTAAAAGGTTCCTTTCTGTGCTTCATGCTCGGCAGTTGAACCACGCGGGGAAGAAATTGTCATTTCTGTTTTGCGTTAACTTTACAGTATGTCACCATAGGGAAATGTTCCTTCTATTAATACATGCCAAAACTCTCACTGTAGGCTACCAATTATGCAGTTTGAAGACAAGCATGAAGGAGAAAGGAGGCGATTTATAGGGAGCTGCTGCCTTGTGCAGAGCCTTTTAACAGAAGAAGAGGAGTTTGTCGAGATAATGATTTTCCTGGTGAGATACAGTATTTCCTGTTATTATTTGCCATTGATGAGAGCAGTCAAACGTCACTTCCCGCTCACCAAAGTGACCATGCCCCCATTTGGGTGAAAACAAGCACTGAGAATGTGTTGATGGTAGATTAGAAACAATGGCAGTTTAATTTAGATTCAAGATTTGTATTTGTCACATGCTCATACAGATGTGCAGTGTAATGTAAAGACTGTTCCACAAGGCCATGCAATAAACACTCAAATTACTAATACACATATATACAGTAATATAGAAATATAATGTAAAATAAAAAGAGAAATATTTAAATATACAAAATATAGAATAATGTAAACAGTGTAAAGTGTCAGTGTGTAAGGTGTCGAGGGTGTCAAAGTGCAATGTGCAGATTGGAATGTGTGGTGTGTGTGCATCATGTAGTCACAGTTCTGTTTTTTATTCATGAGGTGCTATGTTTTTAACTGAGGAGACTGGAATTAACAGTCCGGACCACCTGAGGAAAGAAGCTCTTCCTGAGTCTTTCTTTAACAATTTAACGATATTGCGTCGCGTTTTGTACTTCGAACGATTCGGCCCGGTGTTGTGTTCCTCTATGGCTTTAAGCCAGCGACCGCTCTCTCATATAAACATTTTAATTGTCGCATCTCATAAATATTTTTGCGAAAATCTGTTTTAGGAACTATACAACAGATCCTCTAACTAAAAATAAAAGTCAAATAGAAAGTATGCTAGCTCAAAATAGTCATTGTCAGTGTCTCGACATAGGGCGATAAATCGATTTTATCCATAAATGGGGTTAGTGGCAAATCAAGATTATAAAAAAAGAAAATCAAGAGTTTCTCTTTAACTTACTCTGCTGCTCCCCTTGGGCTCTCGTAGTTCACATCCTCCTCTCTCGTTTAGGTCCTACAGAGTGGCCCCAGGTACTGTATGTGTAAACCAGCCCCTAGTGTTCTGCTGAAGTTTCTCTGCTTCATCTGAACTCTTGCTGTGCCCTGAGAATACATAGAGCACTTTTAAAGACAAGTTTACAGCTTGCACTTTAACCCCAGAGGAGAAATACGGGTTACTTTATGAATCCTCAAAGGGAAATTCAGTTAGCTTAAGATAAGTTATATTGATAAAATAAAGCAAAACTTTTTTTCTTTGTCATTTATCGTTTTTGTTTATTTTTTAGGCTATATCACCCAGCCCTAGTACACAATTTCACTGTAAATAAAACAGCTGATAAAATGTTGATTAAAAAGCTGTGTCATCCTCTTCAAGCCGTCATAAGTTAATTTATCTGGAAGCCAACTAGTGGACATAACCACTGTGACATAACCCATTGGTTTGTGAGCTATCCACTCATCCCTCCTGCAGCATTGACTTTGAATTTTTACTGACACCTTTTTTTCTTGAACCATGTGGCCATATGTCGGAGACAGGGTCATATTCATTGTTACACCTCTATCAGTAATTATTTTATACTGTATAGGACTATATATTTGAACTGTAAATGTGCCTGACTAGCCGACCCTCATCGACACCAGCTATACTATTCGGGTTAAACTGATTATTAATATTTTATTATTTCAGGCCTGCATTTCCATTTACATGGTGTTTCCAAGCTGCCAGGCAGCCACCTGCTACCAGCCAGAGTTATAGCTCTGGTTAATGGCTACTGTAAACCAGCACAGTGGACGTCTGGCGGCTCGTAGCGTGGAGTGGTTGGGCAGCATTTTGTTCTTGTAAATTGAGATAAAGTTGCTGAGTGTTCTTTACTTTATATCAGTTGACTTGTTTCTATAAATTAGCACTGAGTCTAAGAAAAAAACATAATTGTATTTGCATTGTATAAAAGATTAATTTTAAATAGTGATTGAGACCATAAACTCATAAGGATATTTTATACTGAATTAATCAGTAGGGTCATTTTTCCATCTGATTTCAGATAATCAGACCTCTTTCTTGAAACCCGTGGATTTCCCCCCTAATGGCCATTAGAAAGACTGCATGTCACTTCAGCATTGGCTTTACTTTGAAATCAGAGGCTGTCCTCTTCTTATAATCAGTCTAAAGCTGGGAGCTGGATTTTCCCTCCAATTGTTTGGATAAGACTTAAAAGGATATTTAGACATTTTGAAATATCTATATCGATAAATGATAAATACATTTATGTTTACATGTTGAAAGCAAGACAAGAAGATTAAGACCACTATACAGGTACTGTATATAAGTTAAGGTACCACTAGCTCAGCTTAGCACATGTGTTATAAACAAAACAAACTGAGCAGATAGGATGTCTAGGGGTAACAAAATTGCATGGCTGCACTCTGAAAGCTCAAAAATAAACAGAGAACATTTTGCTTGTTAAATCTGAAGAAAAGAAAAGACATGAAACATAACTTCTGTAATAGGCTTTAATATGCCAACCATGTTCTTTGCTGGGTGGTGTTATATTGAACAAGACCGAGACTGTAGGAAATAAACAGCCAGAACAATCAAATTCCTCTTACCATAACAACTCAGATAAAACTGCAATATATTTTTGTTGTTATTGGCAGATTTGTTACCTGTTGGCTAGGGCCCGGCTAACTGTTTTCCCTTGTGTCAAGTCTTTGTGCTGAGCTTAACAAACAAGATAGTGGCTGCATATTTCCTGACAGAGATGGAATCAAAATCCCATTTTTTCCACAAACACAGAAGAAGCATATTTGAAAAATATCATTTTTTTCTTCGAATTTAGCCTGCGTCCCATGTTGACCGTGGTGGGATGTTGCAGGTTTACCCATGAGAAAATATTGTTTGGCTTGTAGCAAACAATGGTAGCCTTGAATGGGAGTATTTTGACGGTAAAGGAGTTTCTTTATTACATTTTAATGTGTTCCAGTTAACTTTCTAACAATGCCCCAAACCGACAGCTTGTCACGTTAACAATGAAGTAACTTTTGAAAGCTACTGTAGCATTAAGAGTTTATGATTAAAAATCATTCTGAGACTGATAAAAATCAAACTTGTTTACAGAGTTAAATCTATCCATGATACCTTGTAAGCCATTATACGCAGCATTGAATTCACACAGTACAACCAGTGATCACGTGAAACAGCAGTTGCAAATATTTCCGCACAAATGCAAATCCTCTGTAATGTAATCATCTCTTGCACTGAGCCATCATCCTGTTAATAGAGGGATGGGCCTTAGACTGATAGAAATGTGAATAGCCTTAGAAAGCTAATAGTGAGCTCATACTGTGACAGAACATCCACCATTAAGTTAATATTATATAATGCCAGAGGAGCTGTCACTCTGCATGCTGTGTGACTGCAATCTGTGGGTGGCAGAGCTGTCTGTGTTCTAAAGCACGCTGGCTCCATCCTGAGGCACCAATCAGCAACTGCACCCATTTCTTAAAGCTCAGGAAAGGGGTTCTTTGGACAGCTTGGAGTAAGGAAGCAATCAATATTCAATCTGGAATAACATAAAAACCCTCTTATTGATTAAGTTTATAGCATATTACTCTTTTAAACTAGTCTACATTTGTTGAAATGTAGTGTTAACTTTATTAAGTATAACATTTTGAAAGTATGTTTGATTTTGATTAAGAATATGACCTATGAATTTGTATTGGGATATAAACTGTGAATAATGTGTTAATAATGTTTTTTTATGTTTGAAAATAAGTATTTTCTCCATATTTATGACAATCAATTATTTAATCTTATTGAAACATTTTAACCCATTCAAACAATACCATGGTTAATTAACTTTAAATAACTAACAATATTATAAGTGACAACTACATGGAAAAATTAACAGAAAGTCTCTTTAAAAAGGGGTTGTGGACACCGTGTGCCACCAAAACAGCTTCAGTATGGCTTTGCATCATAAGAATTAGTCTCTAAATAAAGGTTCTAATACTTTAGGATTTTAATAGTTTTGATTTTTATTTAGTTTTGATTTGTTGTTTTCATTTTCAGTTTAATTTTAATTAGTTTTGTGTAAGTTTTAGTTTTTTGTCTCTGTATAAAAAAATACCCTTTAAAATTAGAAAGGGAAAACACAAGATAGGTGTCACTCAGTGTGCATGTGTCAATGATGAAAACTACTAAGGACATTCTCTATCATTTTAGTTTAGTTTGTTTTGTAAACACATAACACAGTTTGAGTTAGTCATAATTTATTGGTAAAGCCTTGTTTTTATTCTAGTTTAAGTTAACAAACAAAAATACATTTTAGTTTTGATTATTTCATTGGTTTTCATTAAAAAATTATAAATTTGCACTTTCAAAAGATTCAGACTTATTCGTTGTTTCGATGGTGGTGAAAAGCTCTGTCTAGATCCAGTTCTGAACCTCTCATAGGTTCACTGCAACCCTGTGACTTGTTGACTCTCTCATGATCTAAACACAGATGTTACTTAAGTCTTTGCTCCTCTTCAAAAACAAGCAAAATGAGAAATTTGTATATCTAAAGCTCCTGCCATCTGTGTCCCTGCTTGAAGAGTTACTTAGATGTTATTCTCTTGCCATCATGACACAGTAAAAAACTGATTTTACTTCCATAGCTCTACATTTTTGTAAAAGTAAATGCCACAGAGCAGGACTATATTAATTGATGTACTGTTCCATAGCGTTTACATGGGTCGAAGCATCTGCCTTTGCGATGTTTCAGTCCGAATATAATATATATATTTTTTTTCTCCCTGCAAGTACTGCAAGTCTTTCAAGAGGGGCTCTTTTTCCTGGCCTCAGGTTACATCATCACACTTAAGAATGGATGTAAGTCCTCCATACATAGCTTTTTACAAAGGATTTAGTATGGTAAAGGCAACATGTGATAGGACTATACACTTCATCTTATAGGCAATTATCTAGTATGTAAAGTGTCATTGCAAAAAATTGGATGAGATACAATATGATATACTGCCATATTCTTTAAGATTTTGGAAAATCTTCACGTCTTGAGGCTATAATAAATGGTCTTTCATTTGAGAGAAGCAAAGATATTCTTTATTTGAACGTCGAGTTATGGTTGAAGTTATAAAAACTCCCGATCCTACACTTCCCATGATGCATCTTAATGGTCATTTTCATTAAGCTTGGTTAATGTCTGCAGGTTTCAAACTTAAAGTCTTCAGTTTGCGGTATGGATCTCTGTCAAATGTAAATCTCAAACTGTCATCGCGTGGTTAAGGTTAAGAGACCCCTCCAGAGAAAACAGATTCAGTAGGTAACTTTTCCTGTTCTGTTTAATTTATTCGGAAGTTTCTTTTGTTTCATGATTCGTTTTTTCATGTCCGCTGTCTTGGACTTCTGTTGCTTGTGGGTGATCACTACACACAGTAGTCTTTTGCCTCTCAAGCCTTGCTGCTCTTTTAGTCCACCAGGCGGCTCTACTTCCTGTCAACAAGGTGAAAGATGAAATGAACAAGTGATATGTCTCTTTTTGAATGCCCGACTCCAACGTCAGTCTATTTGTGGAGTATGAAGTGGAAATGTTACCCGTGTGTGAGTGTCCATCTGAGAGTGGGTTGGCGTGCAGAGTGCAATGATAAGGATGTGCTTGGCACTTGGGCTATAAAAGCAGTGTTTAAGGGCCCTCCTCCTGATGCTAATTCATTATCGGCAGTACAGTAACAAATGTTTGAATCAAAACAACGCAAAGTGAATCAATGCTTAAATAAATGAGGGGCTGCTACCAGTGGAGTGTTTATATATTTTTTAAACGTGCTCTAATTTTTTTCTTGTTGAGGAGAATTGGTAGCAGATTGATATAAAAACTTCAGGAGAACTTTCAATGTAAGGCTGCAAAATGAATCACAACCTCATCAGCATGATATGAAAATTAGCATACATACTGTATATACAAGTTTACGTCATAACTTTATTTGATTCAGTTACCTACTGTATGGGACAACAGATGGAAATGAATTAGTTAGCTAAATCTGGTACATCTCTTCTCTTCTGAGACTAATGTTTTTTTTGTACACTGTCCCTGATTCATATAAACGAATAAACTAAACCAAACTATACCTGCTGCTGACCTCATATAAATTGGTGCCACAATAGTGCAGAAAAAGATATTTAATAATAAAATAATTCATTTTTTTAATACAAAAGGGACATGTTAATATGTACTTTTTATTAATTGTATATTGTAATTGTAATATTGAACAATATTACCAGACATTGAATATATTTTTCTGACATCATACAGGCCTACCTTATTGTTAAAGCTACAATATACAAAAAAAAAAAAAAAAACCTTTAGGTTCTGTGTTTTCATTTATAAAGTACAGAAATGTGATTATTGTCACACATTTTTCTCCTGACTTTCACCTTTCCAGTCAACTTAAGCGGTCCTTCTTCTGGGTAACGAGTGTTTCCCTGTTCCCTGTTTTAGCATAAGAAGAAACAAAAGAGACATTACTAAATCAGAGTCCAGCACTTTTAAGTGGTTCTCTTAAGTGTTTCATTTTTGCGATTCTGCTCTCAAGTAGAGAGTCAGACATTCTCTTATCCATGTTCTCTGTATCCCATTGACTAGCAGACAGGGTGGATGACACTAAGGGTGTTTGGTGTTTCCTCTGTCTGCTGGTCTCGGTCATTTGAGAGCTAGTGTGACATTTCAGACTGGAAGAGGAATAAAGGGAGTGTTTGGAGTCAGTGCTACCTCTCAACACCTCTGCTGTAAATAATGATTAATTTCCCTCTTAGCTTTGATGCCTGGAAGATGTTCTGTATAATAACGAGTGCAGTGTTTGAGTTTAAACTTTACCCTGATAAAGGCAACTCTAAATGCTTTAGAGTTAAACCTACCTGTGATATATGGGATGAATATTCTCTGATGATGTATAAATACAGTTAATTTTTAGTCATTGACATTGAGGATGGTAATTTTTGGAGATTCAATTTGATTAATGCTTCTGTATAATCATTAACTTATTAACTTTATTCAACCACACAACTCTTATTTCGGTATTGTCACATGCACACATTATTCACTGTGATTTGTATGTAATTAATTGACTGACCTTGGCCTAAACAAGAGCATCTTGACATCCAGATCAATATGCCCAGTGAGGCCAGCTCTATAGCTCATAATAATAACATATCGATCTTATTGGTCAATACAGGAGTTGTCAGAGAAGCTCTCGGTTGATTTCTTTCCCTCTCTCACTTTTCTATAATCAGTGTAGCATCAAGGTTGTTGTTTTTTTCTCGACAGCATTGAATAGAAGCAATGCTAACTGATGGCTGTGCTATTGAGACATCCAGATATCTTTCTCTTACTTCAGCCACATCTGTGAGAGTTAGATCTCTCCGCTGGCAGCACTGACAGCAGATTGTAAACTCAAATCAACCCGATAGACTAACACCTTGTGGAAGCGTTAGTTTATTATCATGAATTTACTTTGAATTCTTTACTTGTAAATATTTTCTTTTTCCCTCTTACGCTGATGCTTGAAGACATCCTATTTTCCCCAGCATCGGGAGTTGAGGCTGATGGTTCCAGCATCTGCAGAAGGCTCCTGTGGGTTTCAACCTGACAGCTTGTCTCCATGAAGGCCTGGTAATGAGAGAGACTGTGTTCGTTCTGTCTATATATGTCAGAATGACACATACGCAAGTGGTTTTGGAGCTTCTGTACTCGTCTGGTTTTCCTTTAGCATTTCCTGACAAGTAAATACCACTTACAAAATTCAGCCACTTATCTACACCACATTGATAACCACATATGTCCAAATTTGAAGTAAAGACCGGCAGCTCTTGAGATGTGTCTTGTGTATGACCGTGGCGTGCATGTAACCAGTGTTTAGTTAAAATGTCAGGCGATATCTCTTACTGGTGCTGTTTTTCACAGTTCCAGTGTTCTCTATCACAAACTGTATTGTGACGGTTTTGGAAGATATGATTTAGAGCATGGACAAGAATCAAACATTTTTCACTTCATTTTTTGGCCTACTGGTGGCAAGACAACAAGCTGTAAACACAATATTGGCTTGCATTCCAAAGAAGTTTGTATGAAAATCCCCTTGGAGAACACTTATCTATTTGGACAGCACATGTCTGTCTACATTGAAATACATTTCCCTTTTTTCCTATGTTCTGGTCTCTACTAACTCCTATAGGGGAAATATCTGTCCCCGTAGCTGCTCATGGCTGTGGTTACCAGCTGTTCTGTACATTTATTTGATTTGATTATTTGGTGCTGCTGCAGATGGGAACATGATATATCATTTAACTAACACACTTGCGATATGCACATGTGCAATACTAACATAATTGTCTCACAACCCCGAAAATTGATCATGTGATCTGTTGTCCAATGAGGTTGGAGGAAGACACCCTTGGCCAAATTCTTTAGGCAGTGTGTTTATTTAGATTTAAGGAAGCCAATCTCTCCACTTCTCACTCTTGGGTGTTTGTTGCTAGGAACAAACCTGGACTTACAGTCACCAGTTTTGACATGGGTGATAAACATCAATCACAGAGAGTGTCAAACTGAAAAGTTAGACGCCTCAATTCCTTGGTGGGATGTAACAAGAGGCCACATGTTGATGACACTGTGTCTATTAGACTATCTGTGGACACAGTCTGTGGACTACAGAATCAGTATTTACTCACACTGGCCCTCCCAGCACAGAACATTTTGTTCCCCTCTGTTTCACTCACTCTGCTGAAATCAGAAAGGGAAATATGTCAACAAAATCCCTCAACAGTGCTTAGTTGCTGGGAAAGTGAGATATTTATGATCTTTGCTTGCTGGGCAGGGGATCACAAACAGTTCTTGTGCAAACAGAAAGCTTGGTGACTGTTTTTTTTTTCCTAGAAGAGCAGGGACAGCATGGCACTCCCAGTTTACAAGTGGGCTCAAATGAAGACACAACATAGTGATAGAGACAGGTCATCCTTCAGTTTAAAAGAATGACTCTGCAGTGCATTTTTTTCTGACAGTCTAAAAAATATAGAATGGAACGGCTTGAAACTGAACACAGCGATGAAACTGTACCAAAATGTGTGTGTGTGTGTGTGTGTGTGTGTGTGTGTGTGTGTGTGTGTTTCAGAGTTTAGTTGCTTATTTGTAATTTTCCAGCTGAGTGATCAGGTTGAAATGTTGCCATGTTCTGAGCGGCTGGAGCTCTGCTGATTACAGGTTTTATCCATCTGTTACCTTCCAATTTGTTGTCCTAGTGTTCATATACATTTGTCTATTTGTGACAGTCTGTTACAGTATCTATCAGCAGTGGAAAAATCTTATCAAAGCTGAATCTCTTTGAAGTTAGAATGAATGAGTGAGACAGAAGGAGAGAAAAATGAGTGGAAAAAGAGGGTCTTAAATTTAAATCCCTTGCAGGTGATGATAACTTCTGCTGAAGATGATGCGATTTTCCCGTAAAGGCCCCTCATGACATGAAGGGCTGTCACATGATGTGAGTGTCGAGTGTTGTCCATGGGCAGAGTCAGGTGTGAAACATGTCTGAGATTCCTAATGATCTTTCATTCTTTACTTTATACAGTTCTAAGACATTTTTCATTTTGAAATGCATGTTCATTTGCACAAACATAAAAGTTTAAAAAAATGAAAGAAAAAGAGACATGACAGGTTAAGTGAAGATGCTGAAGGCCTTTACAAATAACTCCTCCTTGACTTACAAGGAACAATATGTGATTTCACACATAAATATAGCAGAAATCAAGGTTTACACACCCAAAGATTCTTAGCCCTACTTTCCACAGTTGTATCTGTGCACATAAAGGTTGCATATACCAGAAATTAGATTTAGCCCCTCTACAGCTATGACGACAGCCACAATGAGAGTACAATGGTCACACTGTTCTTTATCCACAGAGAAATAATAGACCTCTGAATTGTAGGATGATACAGGACCAGGACTCGCCACTGGGAAGAGGGAAAGAGGAGGGGACTCCACGGCACTAGTGAGGATGAGAAAGGGTAACCTCACTCATGAGCCCACATGCCACAACAAACACACTGCCAGGTCAGACACAGTCATTGTTAGTGGTGGGAATCTCATCTCTTTCTGGTGAGGCTGATTATTGGGAAGATGATTTGCAATAAAAATAATCATGAACTCTATTTCATTTGGTATCACTTTTATAATTCAGCCAAATGTATTAATTTGGACCAATGATTTGGTATTTTAGCCTATGACTCTGTTCCATTACAAATATTATTACACTAAAGCGTAGAATTTACAGAACATTCATTTAAGGTTACTTTAGATATAAAAACCTGAATCAATCTAAAAACACAAAAGTCACAACACTTGTAACTACATGACCCTTAAGCTACTCCGCTGTATCTTAATGTTCCAACATCAAACTCAAAAACATGGACTTTTTTCACAGTTGAAACAACAGAACAAGCGATACACTGGATTTCAGCTCTGCATTTCTTCCACAGCAATGTTGCATGTTGCTCAAGTTAGCCCAAGTAGAAAAAAATCTTGGTTTACTCTCTGGATGATTGAATAGGAGTAATGAAGCTTGCATGGAATGTGCCCTCTCCTCGCAGCAGAAAACATTGGGATCTTGTCAAGTTGTTTTTGTCCAACAGCACCATAATCTCAAGGTCTCTCTTCTGAGAGATGGACAGATTGAGAAAAGAAGTGTGTGCATATGGTGTGTGCTTATCTTAAGGAACTACTAGTGCCGTACTACCCTTCGAGAACATTACGGTCCCAGAATGCAGGCCTGCTAGTGGTACCTACAGTCTCTAAGTGTACTATGGGAGGTAAAGCCTTCAGTTACCAGGCTCCTCTCCTCTGGAATCGTCTTCCAGCCGGGGTCCGGGAGGCAGACACAGTCTGTATTTTTAAGAATAGACTTAAAACTTTCCTTTTTGATAAATCTTATAGTTAGGGCTGGCGCTGGTGTAGACCAACTCCTAGTTATGCTGCTATAGGCTGTATAATTTCTCTCTCTCTCTCTCTCTCTCTCTCTCTCTCTCTCTCTGCATATACAGTACATCATATTACTGCATGTATCTATCTGTAAATCTCAGTCACTAACCACCTACTTTCCTGGAAGCTCTTGAGCTCTTTTAGGCTCCTCGAGAACGTTGGTTGACGGCCTGCCAGAACAAATAGCATATAGCAATAAGTAAGGTCTTTTTCCTGCTTTTTGTAACATAACAATGAGTGTGGTCTTTTTACCTGCTCTTTTGTATTGTTAAAAGACACAGAGTAAGGTATTTTACCTGCTTTTTGTAAAGTGTCTCGAGATAACACTTGATAGATTGAATTGATATGTGTGTACATGTGTTTATCCAACCATAGCATTTACTACTGGAACTAATTACATTTTTGGTCAACTGACTCTCAGAGAAAAGCTTTATTGACATGTGCAATCTGAGGATATGAGGTTAATATTTAGCATTGGTACTCGGATGTCACTATGCCCTGCAGTGAACACTTCAAGTCGTACAAAGGGAGAGTGGGAATTGGGACTGTTACAACATTTTGCCTCACAGGAAGACAAGAGACGGGGCCTAGAGGTGGGGCTGATTAAAAGCTGTCCGTGCGATGGATCAGCGCTTGCAGAGAAAAAGAGTGAGCGGCGCATTGACAACAAACTCTCGAGTGCATCAGCTATATATTGCAGTGAGTTCAGTCAATCTCACTTATAGGAAAGGTTGCATATTACATGAAAGTTTTTTTTCATGAAATCCACTGGAAATTACATTTTGGGCTGTAATAACTCACTAAAAATCACTAGAAGATCATTGTAGAACCAGTCTGTCAGAGCTGTGAAGCACTTGTGATGAAGACTCAGTACCTTTAAACAGGCAGATCCCTCTGCCTTGCTGCCAGCGTTGGCATCCAGGTCATTGACATTGATACTGCAGCTTAAATTCAGCCTGCAGACTGGATATGAAAAGGATAGCTGCTTCTTGAAAAGTGAACACACTTTTGGTTGCAATCAAAAGTCCCAAATCAGAAGTCCAAAACAAACCTTCCACTGATCAGTGATTGCATCATGTCAGATCAGAGCACAAACAGAATAATAAATATTGAAACTTGTTTTATGATCAAAGTTGAGGGCCTGGAATGGGGCTGTTGAATATGTGATGCAACCATGTACTTGTACACTGCCTGATCCCATTCAGCTAAATGGTTCTTTAAGTAAGACCAACACAGACTTTCTGCAGATTTATTAAATTAGGGTCAGGGCTCTCTTTAAAGGGCTCTATTTACGCCAGATTTAAACTACATCCCAACTAAAATTCTATAAATAGCATTATCATTAGCTACAAATGTATTCATTTTCTATCATATGCATACTAATGGGTTAGTTAATATTGATGGACACTTAACATAGCAGCCTCTGCCATCAGTGTGTGAATAGGTAAGAATGAGTTAGTGAGACCTGCAGTGCAGTGTTCTAGTCAGAAGACTAGAAAAGTCTTATACAAGTCTCTTTACCATTTAAATTCTAGCTTAGCTGTTGTGTAATTGTAACTAATGATCACATTTTGAAATATTGCTTGATGTCACTCTGGATTTTCACTCTTTCATTTTATGTACAGTTCTTGACCAATTCAGAAGTGGTGAAATGACAAACATTGGACAGATTATATATGACCTAGACTCAGCACTTCAACATCATAGCATTTGAGCGTCCCACCCTGACCCTAATATGAGAGGAGCATTTCTGCTGTGTGAATGTCATCAAAGTGGTTGATACCATAATAAATATTACGATATTATCTGTCATTGAAAACATAAAGACATTTCATATGTTTAATATAAAGGAGCAATATGTAACTCTGACACGAAGCGTTTGAAATAGTTACCGCAGTCCAAATTCAGTACATAGAAGAGAGCTGTCTCCCCCCGCACCCTTCCTCCCTTGAGTCGATTTTCACGCGGGTTGCCGTGGCGTGGACACTAAAGCTTCAGTGTTTAACCAGCTCTACATCAATTTTGAAAACGTTTCGCGTTCTAACCTCTCCATCGTTTTAGATAAATGCAGAGACGTCTTAGGTCAGGTAGAATCAGTTATATTAACTAGTTCACTTGCCCACTAACATCTCTGCATCACCTGTTGGTTACTGTTTGCCTGGCAAACAGAGGCGCGTCTAAATCAGATATGTCGGGGTGCTTTAAAACCGCCTACCTTCTCTGGTCAAAACAATACAGACCATGCTGGAGTGGAATTTGAACTTAATAGGACACACTGGTTGCATTGTTCTGAGAGAAGCCATTATTTCAACATACTGTAGCATGTTTCCTTAATGTCTGATGATCTAGTAAGGTCATTATTTTATTTAGTTAACATCTTACATATTGGACCGTTTATTGAACTATTGCTATTGTAAACTGGACATAGCAGTTTAATTATGTTTTCTACTCATGACTTGTAGGGAAGAAAAAAAAGGTCCCTGGTTAACTATTCAGGTTCAGTTCATGTGTGATGCAACCACATGCTAGCTGTGCCATCCTCTTGCATGATTGCATGATGACCAGTTCTTACAGTTAGCCGCTTGTTTTTCTCTCCGTATCAAAGGTTAAACGAGCTTTCACAGGCAGCTCGTTCCCATTTGCTTCGTTTACCTCAATAAGAATCAAACCGTTAATAAGTCCTGTCTTTCAGCGAGAGGACACTGATTTGGCTCCCTGTCAAGTCTATAGATTATATAACAGTGGAGGGATTCTCTTCACTGTGGCATGTAGAAAACTTGGCATGGAGCAGCGCTAACAATGGTGTTAGCTTCTGTCTAACGAAGCGTGGAAATATTACCCAGCAAGGAAAACATGTTTGTTACCAGAGATGGCCAGCTTGAATCTGCTGCCTGGAGGGAATCCCTAGGGTTATGGCCAGAGGTGATTAATTGAAAAAATCCTGTTATTTCATTGGGAAATGTTATGTATTTGTATTTGTATTGCTTGAAGGAGAGAAAAGCCAAATAGCACCAATGAATGACTTTGGACAGTGGTGGTGGGGGGGGGGGGGGGGGGGGGGGGGGGTGATGTTCTCCATTTACTTGAACTGTGTTTGTTATCATTACATAATTGAGTTTTCAGTAATAAAGAGAATCTCTGCTAACCATGATATGATCCTTATTACTCTAAAAGGTGCCATGTTAACAAATGACTTTAAATGCTCATTAGGAGTTCCCTTTTAATAAATGACTTAACTGAAGTAACCTGATCTGAAGACAACTCTTTATTCAAACAGAACTCACACTATATCAACAAACATTAACTGACTCAACTGTAATTTAAACGCATGCAAATCTGAAGAATAAAGGCACGCTTTAATTAGTGAAGAAGGGCCTCCGCTGATGAGTGTGGTGCCTAGAGGAACTAAAGTCTAAAGTCTCCTCCACATGATACTTTTATAACCATTTACGCTGCTCATTAATATTCAAGTTTGTATAGTGTGCAGATTTAAATTCAAATGTAAAATGGGCAAGCCTAGTGGCAATATTTACCATTGTAAATAAAGCTGTAGCGCATGCATAATTGTCAAATTATGCATATGTAGCAGGTTTTATTCAATTGTATGGTGAATACAAGGTGTTGCTGTTTGCTGTCTTGTCCATGTTGACTTCCTTTTGTTTTATTTCTTGCTTTAAAACTACTTCAAAACTTGAAAGAAATTACCATTTTTATATTTAAATCCAAAATAACTGAATTTAGATGCAATTCAAAATGTGAATCATTGAAATCATTATTGATAAAGAGATTAATTACAATGGAAAATTGTAATCGTTTGAAAGCCCCATTTATAATATGTGAAAAGTGGATTAAAAGGATTGTAGGTACTTTGTAAGTTTTATAGAAAAGTTGCACTTGTTTTTGATCAGATGTGCAATATGATACAAGTGACGACAGTATGTCATCCTCCTCTTCCCAGGAAACCGTCTTCTCCAAACTGAGACTGCAAAATTCTCTCTTAAAATGACAAAACTATTTCTCTCCTGCTGTAATGCATAGTGTTACAGGATGGATCGTGTTCCTCTAATACTGGTGAGCAGTTGTTTGCAGTATGTATACACTTTATACTGACAGCACCTCTACATACTGTAATCCTAGAAGTCATCGTCTATCACCTTCATGCCCACCCAAAGGAGAGACGGGAAAGAATCCAGAGCAAAGGTTAAGTCTCAGACTACTTTTTTCATATTGCACCACTTATTTTATGTAAAAGAAACAGATTCAATGAAAACAAAGAAGAAAGATAAGAGGAAAAAGAAACAATGAGGAAAAAAAAGATCCATCTCAAAGATTTATTTTAAGACAATCATGTATGCTGTAGTTAAAGTATATTTTGTAGTATTTATTTAAGCCTTTAGGCCTCATTTTAAAGAAGAAAATATATAAAATGACCTTCACTTTCCACTTGACCTCTTTGTTGCCCTACAATAAGCATTAACATTGTGTTTGCCTCAAGAGGCGTGAAGGAGTTTTTAGACAAATATTAACACATGAAACGCATTAACACAAGAAAACTCCGGGGAATGTCCTTTCAGAGCAAGGTCACTTACACGGTCAGTGAATGCATCGTTGAGTTTTGTCACACCAAATTACAAAACAATATGTACGCTGTTCGTGATGATTGTAAATGTGCAGCCTGGGTCACACACCTTTACATTTACCTTTATTTATCTGTCCTACAAGCATCTTGTTTTAACAGATGTCAAACCTTTGTGCTGTGTTTACAGTTTATGCTTCTAACTCACTGTTACCTGCTGTATTAAAGGTATATAACATTTAAAGGTGTCGGATATAGAGGTTTTCAAGATTTGGAATTACAAATAAAGGGGAGCATGGTTAAGAAGAGAACAGATATAATAAAATGATGAAAATAAAATAATTTAGATGATAAACTCTCACCAGTTTGGAATCAGGAGCATTTTTTCTTCAATCTTTGCCATTTTTGATTATTTAGGGATTTACAAGATAACATTTGTCTAGTTTTCTTGCAGTAGATAAGACACATGATGTTAACAAAACAACCATTCAGGCGTTCATGCTCAATGTTCAGTTCTCGCTGTTATCATGTTTGTTTTATCTTTAAACAAGCCAAATCTCCTCTTTAGATTGTGATCTTCATTTTCATTTCTGGGTGAACCAGGCTTGGTAAAGTGGTTATACTGTTGTTGGATGGAGTTAAAGTTATGATCCAGTTTGAGACACAAAAAAGATGACAGTGTAGAGAAGGAATGGAAGAAAAAAAAGGCTTAAACCCAAAATAGTTTCAGTTTGGCAGCTTTCACACTTTTCACTTTTTTTCTGACAGAGCTGCAGACATTTTCTCTCACCCAGAAACAAGAAGGAGGAACAAGTTGTATTATTGTGTGAGAGGCATGGCATCAGTGAGCACTGCTGACCACTAACACTGGCATCGCCTACAGTAGGAGTCACACAGTTTTTCACATGTTTCAATCCCTATTTCCTGACGATCAATATCAGGAAGGCACCATATAACCACAGCTACAGGCTCCTCTCTGGCACCAAACAATATTTTATTTTTAGTCATCTGAAATAGTTTGTTCCTTGAGGGAAAATCTGTGTTATAGTGAATTATTGGAGTTAGTAAGTGATTCAATAATTACAGTGTTTAAGTTGTATTGATGTATTCAGAAAAGGATTGATTATGAGGAAAACGAGTAAACCTAGAAAAAAAGAAGAGGGCTCTTCTTTATACTGTACAAGGATATTATCGATCACCATAGAGATGATGTGTTTAACTTTCTGTTAATAATGAATAGGCCGAGTTCCTTCCTGGAGGCTTATCATAGAAGAATGTAGAAATCAGCAATGCCTCTTTCTGATGTGCAAACACTTGGAAATATGATCTATCATCTAAATTAATCTTTTCCGTTAGACTTTAAAACAAGTCATCTAAAAGATACATTACGCATGGCATGGCATGAGATATTTCTTTAATGTAAGAGTTCTAGTATGTTATCAATGAGGAAAATCTGTAATAAATGATTTACCTCTTACGTCAAAATAACAATAAAATCTGATTTATGTTCCTTATCCTTCACTTGGTGATCAAATCTCCAAAGATCTGTTTTGAGATTTTGGGTGAGAGTAAAATAAGTTTAAAATTGGCAATTTATAATAAAATGGAATTCAGCTTGCTCCAGCAGCATGTTATCATATCTGTAACACGACTAAGATGCTGAGGCTGACTCAGTCACTGTGCCGCTGCACTTTGAGCAACAGTGCCTCTGTTTGCACAGCCAGCAGATCTCCTGACTCCTCCCCCCTGAGCAGGCTGCTTAATTCCCGTGAGGTGATGCCTGGTTAGTAACTTAATAAAGCTGCTGGATGCAATCCCGAGGCACAATGTGTGGATCACGTTCGTCTGACAGACCTGCTCTCTGCTCTGCTCCTGCGCTCACACTGCCTGCTGCTTTGCTGTAAGTACTGCAGGTCACAGACATTTCAACTTTTGCATGTGATGAAGGGGGAGAGATCCCTGCTGGTTTAATAACCCATCAGGACTTATGAATGAAAAAACTTCAAACAGAGCGGGGACGGAGACAGGAAGAACTTGTAACTGCTTTTGGTGAGTTTTAGCCTTTTAAACCGGGAAAAGAAATGCAGACTTTAGTGCAACTTTGATGCAACTTTTTAGTTCTTGGAGGTTCGCTCAACCAAATGTTATTCCCTTTTTCAGCTTTCTAAATGTGCAGTTTAATAACCAACAAATGTTTTATTACTAATCACCGTTGATTTAGCATGGTAATTCAAAAGATTTTTGCTTCATGACAAAGTTCAATGAGTGACAACCGTGTTTGCTATGTCTGTAAGTGTGATAATATGACCTTGTACACAATGTTTAAAGAATGCTCTGTGTGGATTTTTGTTTTGCCCAGAGGCAACCGTACTGATAGGGTTCACTACATTTCCAGCCACATGCACACAGCAGGAATACATAAGTAGGCTAATCATTTTGCTCATTATGCTCCTTGCCAGGAGGTTCCTGTCCTGGTGTAACTGTCAGAGCATAATGGTGGCTTTCAAAGGGGTCTGGACCAAGGACTTCTGGAGGGCCGTGTCTGGAGAATACCTGGCCACTCTCATTTTTGTCCTCCTTGGTCTGGGATCCACCATCAACTGGGCTGCAGGGGAGGAGAAGCCTCCACCAGCCGATTTAGTCCTCATCTCCCTGTGCTTCGGCTTGACCATCGCCACAATGGTGCAGTGTTTTGGACACATCAGCGGTGGACACATTAACCCTGCGGTGACGGCGGCAATGGTGGTAACCAGGAAGCTGAGCCTAGCGAAGGGGTTGTTCTACGTGGTGGCTCAGTGCCTGGGAGCTATCACAGGCGCTGGGATCCTGTACCTGGTCACCCCTGCAGCTTTCAGAGGCTCCCTCGGCGTGACCACGGTAAGAATCTGACCCATTTTCATTTTGCCTTTACAAGTTTTCTTGCAGTTTAGTAAGTTTAATGTTCTTCTTCTGTTTCCTAGGTAAACTCTGACCTCTCATTAGGTCATGGCCTTCTTGTAGAGCTCCTCATTACATTCGAACTGGTCTTCACAGTCTTTGCCACATGTGATCCCAAACGCACAGACCTGGGAGGCTCTGCTAGCCTTTCTATTGGCGTAGCTGTAGCTATTGGTCACTTATTTGCGGTAAGTTTTTTCCAGTTTATTGATAAGGAAGAAAGATCAAAAGAGAAATTTGGAGCTAACTCTGTCCTTTTATCCTGTGTTCACAAATTCTCATTTCTCCAACAACAGGATGTCCAGCTATATTATTAATGAAAAATTAAGCTTTTATCAGAAACTCATATTTAAAAACTTGAGGTAGAATCTAAATAAATCAAACCAGCCTTTTGCAAAGCCAGCTATATATCTGTTGACAACTTCCTGAACTTCTAACCAACCAGCAAAACAGCCAATTAAAAAGTCTTCAAATACATTCTTAAATCCAACACAAAATAGTAAAAGACTAATTACAAGTGCAAGCTTCATGAGCATGCTCTAAAAGCACAAACTGACGCCTCTTGAGAAAGAGCAGGTGCATTAAAGCATGTGCAATGTTGTAGACTTCTCGTTGATTCACACCCACGTGCACATCTTTATTGGAGACTGCCATCGCATAGCAACCAATCTCATGGGGGCTCCCAGAACCCTGCAGAGCAAATTAATGCACAGGGAAATAGATGTTATCTCTCACACTGCTCAGAAACTGATTTTCTCCCTGCGTCTGTTTAGCTAACGCATATATTATTACTTGCAGTTGTGTTTTGATGCATAAAACTGCGGGTCAAAGCAGGACAACATTATGATTTAAAGCCTGTCTTTATAGGTTTATATGATAATGTAAAGATTTCTTTATCATTTATACTGTCCTCCTCAATATGTGTCTTCCAGATCCCTTATACAGGAGCCAGCATGAACCCTGCTCGATCCTTTGGGCCTGCAATGGTCACCCTCAACTTTGAGGGCCACTGGGTAAGAGATACTTTTCTCAGAGGATTATCTTTCTTTGAGGAGTTCATCAAAAATATGACCCTGTTACTCCTGATAGTGTCTGGGTCATGCTTATTGTAGGTCAGATGGACATCTGCCATGAATATATGATGAGGTATTTGCTCTCTAGTCTAATAAATCAGCCCATTGGGTGATATCCAATGCGTTGGCAAGTCTTAACGCTCTGATATGATCTGCAGCAGTAGCCAATGATGTTTTTTTTTTTTAATGTCCTGAAGAGGGCCACAGGCTAGTAATGGCATGTTGAAACCTGGTAAGGTCACATTTCCCACACCACGGCAAGAACAGTAAAAACAGCTGTGACTTGAGGACACGATCAAAGATCAGTCTTCAACTTCTAACAAGACAGAAAACCTGAGCAATATGTTTTAAAAGCTTTTTGATCACCTTGCATAATTATGATCATAGAAATGTCTTGACTCCACCCAAAAGTGCCATGGAGTCAAGAATGTTCAGCACTTTTCCGCCTACATAGAAAGATATCCAGAAAAAGGTGTAAAATAGCATTAGCTGTGAATTCATGTATCCAGGCAATTAATTCCAACCGAGATGTTTGCAGCCAGCATGGTGCCATAATGTGGGAGGGAGGCAACATTTTCAGTGTCTCCTCTTGGGGCAAAATGCTTGATGCTGCAGACTCTGATCTACCTGCTACTGATAATGGATCCTCTTTTTTTTTTTTTTTTTTTACCAATTTGTAGCCAAACTAATCAGAGCATGTTGTTGACAGTAATCAAACATCTCCTATGGTTCCCTGATTAACCAGCTGACTCATTAAGCTCTTTGTCTCACTCTTTATGCTAGGTGTACTGGCTGGGACCCGTTCTGGGGGGCATCCTGGCTGCAGGTCTGTACGAGTACCTGTACTGCCCAGACCCTGAGATGAAGGAGAAGCTGAAGCAAGTCTTTCAGAAGGATCGGTCAGGGAAATACAGGGAGGTGGAGACGGACGACCTCACCATCAAGCCGGGTTCTAGCTCTGATTTGGAGAGAGGCGAGAAAAAAGATCCTTTCCAGGACTCGACGGGAGAAGTGCTTTCTTCAGTATGACTATCACGTGCACTGGAAATGGAGACCAATCTGTAGAGCAGAGTGGCAATCAAACTTTGGAGTATCCATCTCGCAGCCTGTCCCCCTGACTCCAAAGACTTTAAATCCTCGCAGCAGAATATGATTTCTGTCCATGAGGCTCCACACAAAAGGCTGAATTACTCTCATTGTCATAAAGCTAATATGCTGTTATGGCTCAATCCCACAACCTGTTCAATACTCCTCCCAAGGCCCTCTCTGAACGATTTTGTAGCAGTGTTGGCATGCTGCGCACACTGCACCCTGCAGAACGACAGCCTGCAGTACATTGTGTTGAGGAAATATGAGAAGAGGGTCGAGCAATTATGTGGGGTCATCACGCTGAATTGGAGAAGTGAAGAAGAAAATGCAGCCTTGTTATTTTTGGATTAGTGTCACATTTGGTCTACGTATTCTATATGTAATAACAGCAGAGATTTTCCCTGTGATCATTAAGCACATTACATACCCAGAGCAATGTAAGACAGCTCCGACGAGCTTTATTGTCAGAGTTGTGTTACATCGCTCTTCGTTTTCAGTGCATTAGTCAGGAAAAACAACCAACTCAACTGTATGGAAACACTGTAACAGATTATCTCAACTTCTCCAGGTTTATCTTCTTTATTAAAACATGCTGATTTTATTTATCATTTTATATAATTATGATTCTTGGAAGTTTTTTAATTTATAGATCTAAATGTAGAACATTTCTAATTTCTTCATGTGATTTGCCGTATTTTATAGTCAAGTATTTTTAATATAATTGGATGATCTGCCTATGTGAGTTTTTGTTTAAATATTTTTTTAGTTCTTGTTCAATCAACACTCCTTGAATGCTGCAGGATTTTCAAGATATTAAGGCGAATAATAAAGTTTTTTTTATTTTTTATTTCTCATGAGAAATGTCATCATCTTATTAACAGTGCGTTTCACATGGTTAGGCGGTTTGCGCAAATCTACGTCTCTCACCATCAAAGGAAACCTAACGAGCATACCCATAAGACTTTTCCCTGAACCCAATCGTTCCTGGTGGTAGGATCTTGTTCAGTGGGGAGAGGAAAGGTTCTGAGCAATGATGGATCGGCTCATCTACCTTTTGATTATGTCTCCCTGTGTGTCCACGTTGTGTGTTCCTGGTGAGTTTAAGTCTCCTTGAATAGCTTCATGTAATCTCGTTCTATCACTACAGAGCACAGGAAATGATTCCACTTTGTGATACCCAATCGAGGATGTCTGTGTTGTCTACATTTGATTTCCTTTCCTGACAGAACAGGTGCAGTTCAATCTATTTGTGTAATTTGGAGGAAATGATCTGCCCCACTGATGCCGCTGCTTCAACTTGATTTGTCTACATGGTGAGACTATATTGCATTTGAGCGCCATTGTAATTCAGATACTAAATCACAATAGTTTTACTCCTACAAGGACTTACCTCCCCTTATTTCAGCTTTTTCCCCTGCAGGTTTTATGTGTGCCAACAGCCTCACCTACTGGCCACATTGTGAATGACAGGTTGTGGTGTGTTGTTCCATTAGTATTTCTCCAGGGGAGGGCAGCCACGAGCCTTGGATATCCAGGTTAGACTGCAAACATTGGTAGACACAATTCAGTTTTATTCATAAGACTGAGCCACATTTAATTTTGAAAAAGGTCCAGGGCATTGATGCAGAACTTCACAAGAGAATAGACCTGAAACACAGACCCAGTTATAGAAGAGAATCCTGAACGTCGGGTTATGAATAAAGTGCTTTATAATTAAATCTTGGTATAGCTGTTAGTTTTTACATTTTGGGTTAGGCAGTACTTATCGTTAAAGAAGCTGCTTGAATTGAACCGGCAATACTCTTCTGGATAGAAGGTGGCATAATTAACTCTTAAAAGGAAAACAGTAGTATGTTATTGTTAATGTTGAACGAAATGCTGTTTTTCAAGGCCTAATGGAGATAAAAATGGAGCGAGAGTTCTCAGCAGCACTCTTCTTTACCTAAAGGTATGCTGCCTGAATCCCCTAAAGGCTTTCATGGCTGTAGGCCAGAACCCTCTCAGCTCCGCTTAATCATCTTTACAGCCTAAATAAACAAGAGCATGAATCTGATGTTTCATGCATTAACTATTTCCTCTTGGGATGGATGATAAGGAAAGGTCTCACCGTTTTGATTTATCTTTTGCTCATCAGATGATTTAATAATGGGAGATAGGTGAGGAGAGCAGTCCCTGTTGGTCTGGAAATTTGTTGTTTTTTTTCCTGAATTTTATATTGCTGAGGGAAAGTAAAATGATGAGCAAAGTATTCAAACTCTAATCATGGCGGATGGCTGTTCACCAATGTGTTTGTTTCTGCTTGAGGTTTCTGTCTGTTAAAAGGAAGTTTTACCTTTCCACCTTTGCCAAGTGCTGGTTCACTGTGGGTTGATGTCAGGTCTCCGTACAGTATGTAACCTGCCATGAGACAACTCTTATTAGGATGTGGTGTTGATATATAAATTCATTTTGATTGATTCATTGACATGGCTTGTGAGTGCAGACAGAGCAAGATATTGTTGGAGTTTCTTGTGAATTAACAACAAAGAGCAGATGCTCATTTCAATCAGCTCTCCGTGTGTCCTGACAAACTCCTGAAGCTCGCTGTAGCCTCTTCAGTTAGTAAAAGGCAAATAAAAAGTGACAGCGAATAATAGACCGTCGCTGTCTGTCTGTTAACATCAGCGAGATGTTTAAGCAGAAAACTGATAATGCATGGATAGCCTTCACGGCGGCTGCCCCCATAACTTGTTCATTTACATTCCCTTTCGTTGCAAATACCAACAATGGCTATATGATGGGAATATTGTTATAACCAGAGCCTCATTTGCACATCATACACATGCCAGCCAAGTATATCTCAAAGTGCATCTCATGCTTATCTAACTGAGAACAGACTGATTTCTTGCCACTTGAATATTCAGATTCTCAATTCCCAGCACACACCATAGAGGGGAAAAAAAGATAAAACACACACCTTAAAGATCATTAGCAAATAATATTTGGGGATTCGTGAAGAAAAACAGCGTTAAACACTTGTTTAATAATTCATACTATAAACAAGAAAGTCTCCCACTTCCTTAATAATTTAGACGTAAGCTAATGTTGATTTATTCAGGAAGGTCTCCGCCACCAGCAGCGCCTGCAGTGCCCAAATTTGAATTAAAGTAGGACAGTAGCAGGCGAGTCTGTAATAACATTTGTATAATTTTATTATTGCTCTGGGCTCAGTTCATTTCCTCCTCCAGTAGCTGCGTGAAATTGTTTGATTCTGGAAACTGCCTTGAGTCTGCGGCTCTGGGGTTGGAGGGTGGTACAGGAACAGGAAGGCATGCGACACTCTCTCTCTCTCTCTCCCTGTCTGATGCTGTCAACACACACACTCAGATCCACATACACACACACACACAGATAGAGAGAGAGAGAGAGATAAATAACTTTGTTATTCTGGGTTTGGTAATAC
Source organism: Labrus mixtus (assembly GCF_963584025.1). Classification (NCBI taxonomy): domain Eukaryota; kingdom Metazoa; phylum Chordata; class Actinopteri; order Labriformes; family Labridae; genus Labrus; species Labrus mixtus. Next base: position 17,078,985 of record NC_083619.1, on the reverse strand, counting down.
TGTTACATTGGCTCACTTAATAACTCAAGCTGTCTTGAGAATATGATTGATATTCTCACTCACCTTGTCACTTATGATGAATATTTTACTGCGTTTATTTCAGAGAGCGAGGGAGCAGAATAACTCATTCATTACATTATCAGATCATATAAATGTGCAAGTTTGTGTTTACGTCTTTTTCCTGCAGAGGCGTCGCCATTTCTCATTTGTATTAGTCAAAGAAAGTACATTTCAATGCTCCTCTGACAACTGTTTGATTGTAAAGAAGCAGATTTTTTTTTAATTATATTAAAATATTTAATTTAATGTAACCAATGAGGAAGAATTCCACTTTATGATAATATGAATGTTTGTTTAGCTACAAAGTCTTATCTTCTGATTTCTACTTTGTTCTTTTACTGTACTTTGATTTGTTCCCCAGTGATAGGACTATGATTTCCAAATTGTTAATCTACAAAACTCTGATTACTCTAACACAAACAATCAAGTTTGGGGGGTATTAGCTCATGTAACACACACCTGAGACCCTGGTGGCTTTGACACAGGAAGGGGGGGTGGAGAAGTTCTGATTGGTTTCCTCGGGGCTCTGCTTCCTAACTTCCCACTGCACACATTCCCTCACTCCTCACTCCTCCCCCCCCCCCCCTCCCTTCAATTCCTTTATGCAGAGCAGCCCAAACTGCGGTTTGATGAAACACATTTGTTTGACTTAACTCTTGCCGTGCCATCACAGGCTGAATCTCCAAGGCCTGTCGATGTAATGTGGCCCAAAAGCAATCGGGTTAATGAGAGGATATATGTACAAGTGTGGGACTTGTCCGGAGGAGCTGTTTTCCATTTGGGTTTGGTCTGCTTGTGTTATTAGGGAAACCTTTATTATTGTTGCCCTCTAGTGGGAACCATATAATAGGATTACATTTTATTAGAGCCTCCCAGCATTACCCAAGCAGCCCCCTCCTCTTGTCTCTCTTCCCCTCTTAGTTGTGACACCGACTCCTCCGTCCACAGTGGGTGGGAAATGTGCATTTTTGGGGGACTGAAAGTGAAGCCAAAAAAAAAGGGGCATCCTTGTATTTCCTTAGTTACAGAAAAAGTGACGTGTCACTAACAAACGTTGACATTTACTGACCTGACCGGGACTGAAACTGTGAACCTGCAGACTAGACTTAGTCATGTGTGCCTTTTGTACTTTGTAACTTGTAATAACCCTGATAGAACAGTGAGAAATTCATGTACATGCAAACTACAAATATTGCCTTGTGGAAGTTTCTGGAGTAGTGCATGAACAAAACACAAGTAATCCCAGGGTTGTTCATCTTTACTGGTCTCACAATTCGGCTACGATTATCCTGCCAACGATTCCATTCCATTCAATATCACGATGCATTTTCTCAACTTTCCATATTACTGCAAGCTGTCACGTCAATATGAACTCCCCTTTTACTATTTAGAAAGTGCTTTAGAAGTCAATGTAAACAACATCTACATCCTTATATTGTAAACCAAAATAAAGAAATAATATAGGTCCAGAAAATCTACAAGAAATGTCAGTACAAGGGTTGGAAATAGTTTTTCTTTTTAAAATTCTACAATTCACTTAGCGGACGCTGATGTACATCAGAGAGTAAGAACAACACAAGCAAGGATCTAGAAAAAGAGGAAAACATTTTTTACAACCTCCAACTGTGGCTGCTGGATACAAAAATTCACCAGCCACTCTTTTTTTATTTTTTACCAGCCACTTTATTTTTATCAGCAGCATTATGTACTGACATATAATATTTTAATCAAGGCTTATAGTATTCAAGTAACCGGTTATTTGTTTCAAATATTAAAGAACATACCAGCATGCCCTTTGTCTCGCTCATAAACAGAAAAATGTTTATTGAAGTTATTTTAGTTATTGCTCCTATGTCTTGTAAGAATGATTTAGCTGCAAGTAAACCTCGACTGAGAGGCAAGATACTCAATTCTTTGTTTTAAAAGTATACAAACTTTTATGAGGAGAGTCATCACAATCATAAAGGTTTCTGCTGGAAAGTCTGAGTTTCATTTTGGGATCACGCATAATCTCATGTTCACGCTTGACAACCGCCCCCCTCCATTCCTCCTGCGGGGTTTGAAGTTTTGTTACTCTGCTGCGTTTTTATTTCAAAAGTCTGAGTTTTGATAAGTTGCTACAGCTGAAAACACTCCATTTCCTGATATGAATGTTTCACAATAAAAGCAATATAGGCCCTTTTACCTTTTAACTTTTATTGTGAAGAACTTAGAATCAGAATTAGAATGTGTTTATCACTGAATTAACTGAGCTTTAGCGGAGCTACACTTAGCAGTGATTTTTGATAACGCTACGGGGAGTATTTTATGATGCGTTCCATTTAACTGGGAAGTCAAATGTCAGAGCTGGAAACAACTTCATACCCAAGTTGACCGCATTCCAGTTACAACTTAAAAACAAGTTGGAAAAGCAACCTCTTTAAAACATCTGTCACTCCAATGCCAGTTAAATAAAATAAAAAAGTCCATAACTGCATTGCTGGGTATGAGGGGAATTTTACAATGATATATCGCAGGAGTGCTTTTGTTGTATTAGCTAATACCAGGCTTTAAAAACCCACTATGTGACAGTTTGCACTTGAATATAAAAAACCATGTCCACAGATAGAACTTGCACAATTCTATCAGATTGGCTTGATTTACACAAAAACAAGACTAAGTTGCTCATGAACACTATAATGTACAGCTTATGGTGCATTCTATTTGAGCTCAGAAGTTGGAAATTATGAGTTGTCATCCGATAGCCCCCTGAAGTCAGAACCCCGACTTGGAAACTCGGAGGAACTTCAGTAACCCTAAGCTTGAAATCCAACATGGCTGCTCCATGCATCAACAATAAATTAAAAATATAACCATAACAAAGGTACTCCTGGAAGTATCCATGTTGCTTTTCGGACTTGTAACCAACTCGTTACTGGAATGTCGTTAACTCAGGTGTGACTCAACTCCAACATCTGACTTCAGAGATCAAATGGAACGCACCATTACTGCTGCTCATTTCACTACGGGCCACTGCCAGCTTTTGATCCTCTCGACACTGCACAAAAACAGAGGATGCTAATCTCCAACCCTGGTCAGAATGTACGATAAAGTTCTGTCACTGCATCGATGCAACATCGTCCACGTCAGCGTTGCAATTTTTTCAACACCCCTATTAAGTTACCTGTGCTTGATTGTTGTTCTGATGGTCTCAGCCAAAAATAATAATAACAACTCCACTTACCCATTTTCACCTCATGACTCTTCTTCCTACACATTTTCCTTTGCAGTAAACCACACAAAAGCCACCTACACTCTCAGTTAACTGTAAAAAATGTTGCTCTATCTTTTCCTTGTTTTTAGTTGTGATTGTGGCCCTTTTGTTTCCACCTTTTTTTATTCAGTGTGTCCACTATCATATTTCATCTACAATATTGTTAATGTTTAGTCTTTTTGATTAATTTCTGGTGGTACAACTTGGACTAAATCGTAGCTATGGAGTCATTCTCTAGAGCTGATTTTCATTGTGCCAAAGATAATATTTGATGAACAGTTCTGGCCTAAAACTGTGCAGCCCTGCAGGGCAGATTGAGTCAGGCTCTGGAGCAGCTTCAGCACTTTGCCTTCTGCATCCCACTCCCTTACATAACCACAGGCCATAACAGGGTGTGGTGAGTACAGCAGCAGTTGTAAACACGGTGTGAGGCTAAACTAACATCTCTTTTATACTGCATTACAACTGCTTTGTATAGAGGCCAATGTCCGTCTATAGGCTATAGGTGAAATGGTTGTTAGCATGGTTTAGCTACTTAAATGTTAACTCCTAAATAGGAATGAGAAACGTTTTTCAGCAAGGTAGTATCTTTGCTATGATATGTTTCAGTACATTTTCAGATGCCAAATATCCTTTTAGTCTTCTACTTAGTGTTTGAACTGTGTCACATTCCAGTGTTTAAGTAAGAGAGCATCTTTAGCTTTACAGCCTTTAGTCCAACAAGTGCCAAGTTCAGGTAATGCTAAAAGCTAAAATGCTATCTAAAAGCGACAAAAGTAGAGTTATAAAGATAGCAAACACAAAAATGTAGCACACATTTGCTAATATTAGCAGAAATTACACAACATTTGCTCCCATTAGACGATATAAACTAAAATTGCCTGACATGAGCCCAACCCAACACAAGCTACAGCTCATATCAGACCAAGTTAGCTGTAGTTAGTTAGCCTATTGTCTTGCAATTTTATGTTTGTATTTGAAAGGAGAAGAACACTTCTGTTTAATTAAGTGTTTTTTTAAATAATTGTATTTGTAACAGAAAAGGTACATAGGCCCTAATCAAGGAGTTTTTTTGAGTAAATCTCGCTTTCCAACATCCTTCCCTCCTTTCTCCCATGTATGCATTTATAACCACATGATGTCATTCAGGCTAGGAGGTTTGTGTTTGAGTCAAACTCACATCTGCAACCAATCTGGATAATTTGTCCAACGAAATCTGGTGCAACCAGCTCAAGCTTGCCTGTTGTAGCTGCCATGGCATTCAGGGTCCAGATCCAAGAGAAATACAGCTTTTCAACACAACACATATTTACAACCATAATCTAATGCATTTTTTTGAATAATACAGTGAGATGATCTTCATGAACAGGCTCCATTTGTGAGGAAAATGGAGCCGGGTTGTTCTTTATTCACTAGTTTCTCAGACTAATGGCATAAAAATGCGTAAGTGTGCATGTGTGTGTGTGTGTGTGTGTGTGTGTGTGTGTGTGTGTGTGTGTGTGTGTTTTTGTGTGTATGATGAGAGCTGAGGGTTTGGGGTGTCCTGTGCCAGCCAGTAAGCTCTGGGGCAAATAACTTAATTGTAACACTTTAATCCTGTGTTTGTTTTCCTGTGGGACATGCTGGTCAAAAAGTGGAAAGTTTAATGGTTCCTGGATCGGATCTGACTCTTTTGATGAAGAGAACTGGAAAATGATTTTGTTTGTATACTTTATCCATCAGTCACTGGTCCCCTGACATGACACTCTTATTCCACTGTTGCTTGAAGTTTAAAACAAACTTGGATTCAGTTTTCTCCCTGGATGAACTTTAAAATAAAATCGACTGTTTGTAAATGTTTGTTTAAAATGGATGAGTTCTCTGTACTCTTCTAGTGTTCTCCTGCTTTAAACTTGTATACTGTTACAATATCAGAGCCAAGTTGGTTTGCCTCCATAGCTGCTGTTCCGTGCTTTCAACAGTAGGAGGGGCAAGAGCAGACATTTCTGATTTATTCCATAGTGTGGATGCTATGGCGTGAGGACAACTAGTGAGAATGTAGAGGAAAAACTGTCAATTCTAAGTCCAGATGTGTACAAACCAGCACTATTGACTCAGACAGAGTAATTGTATGTTCACATGAAGGAATTTTACAAAAGGAAACACTTTGAACGTGTTTTCCCTTTACAGACTGCATCCCCAAAGTGAATCTAAAAGCCTCAGAAGTGCCTCAATCTTCCCGAAATCATGCATGGTTGAACATTTGAAATGAGCTCGCGCATCAGCCTCGGGCATTGATTCAGACTTGATTGGGGCAAGGCAAGCTGCAAGTGCTTATTTATACAACTACGTCATTTGGATGCTGTCCAAAGGGAAGAAAGATGCTGAGAGGATTAGCAAAGGGGAGAAACTACAGAGTGAGAATTTCATTAAGCGCATTGCATTAATTTAATAAGTTGATTCCAGGCTAATCAACAAGTTGCAATGTGCACATGCAGCGTGTTAAAGTCGCAGAAGAGTAGTTAGGTTAGATGTTTCAGAGGTTAGGAGTAAAAAAAAAAAAAAAAAAAAAATCAAAGGACTCCACCAACAATCTATATAATTATCATCATCTGCTGCTTTTCCTCCCTGGCAAAGAAACACTCCATCCATTTGTAGCAATCGCCCGGGGGAACGTTACATCAAAACTAATCATAACGATTAAAATCAGCTCCTCTGCGAGAGAGAGGCAAGAGGCAAGTTGGAGGCAGGAGCAGTGAGGGTGTTGTAAATGCAGAAAAAAAAAGAGATTTCTTTATTTGATTTTATAAAAACATAAACTCTGCAAAGACTCCGGCAGTGCTGCTGCTGTGATCTGTTCCCTTGCTCGGAGTTTTATTCCGCAGATTGGTTTAGACTGGGGCAGAGACATGAGCTAATTGTATCCTGATCTTTGCCTTGAGGGGTTTCGGAGCCCTGGAGCAAGTATTCTCTGTATTTTGTTCTGTCTACCTTAGCCAAGCTATTGCATTTCTCACTGGTGTAGGAAGAGAAGCGGATCGGGCGCCAAATCGGAGGGAAAAGGTGCCTAAAAAGATACTTTATGCCGCTCCATGTTTCAGGTAAGCGGGGATTTATTTCGTTTGCTTTTATTTCCGTGGCTGGATGGACTGGGACATTGAGGCGCAGCAGCTTTTACGCATGTGCCAAGCGATTCAAGCGGTACAGTTCTTTAAAAATGTTTAACCACTTCCTGGTTTTTGTTCTGTAGTTGCTGTACAAATGTTTGCGCGTGGGTATAATCCACGAAGCTTTTGGTACGTCTGATCGAAACAAGAAGCGGATTTGTCTGCGATCTTGTCGAGCAAACGCTTTACTTGTCCACCGTGTGAATTCGCTCCTGGCGCGTTTCAGCTGCGACCACATCGCCGTCCCCGGGTCTCTGTTGCTGTGTAAACTTGCTCTTAACTTACTCCAACCCACGTTTCTCTTCACTATGTATATTTTTTTAAACGAGTTTTGTCGTGGAGCAGTCATTTTCCCTGCTGGCTGCCCTAGATCTTCTAATGAAAGACGCCATTGTGGAGTAATTTTGCCGCAGGCGTTTTTCGTATTCCGAAAGACAGGCTGTACCTTTTACACACGTCAGTGCAGAATCTGTGAATCATCCTTTAATACAAGCCTCAGCCGTGTTAAGAGATTCACATTTATGTAAACGAAGACGAAAATGGGAGCTTATTTCGTCCTCTCTACTCTCCGTTGGCTTTCCGGCAACGCCGTGCGTAAACCACTCCGAGGTCCGGAAGCGAATCGGCAAATATAGTTTTGTAAGTCATAATGTAGCCCTTATTTGTCCATTGGGACATGTACTGCTTAAATAAACACGCATTAATCCTCATAAAGTTTATACTTGAATCCACCCTGAGCATGAAATGGAGCATTAGATTACTTAAAGATTCTTCACTGCACAGCGGGGAGGACGAGACTTTCAGTGATTTATTAAGAGTAACAATAAGATATCAAAGCCCTCTATGTTTAGCCAACATCATGTTTCACCAGTTTGAGAGGGTTTGAGAATAACCAGAATGACATTGCGAGATTGAGATGTTGGGTTGTCTGGACTGGTCACTTGATGGCGCTGTATTAACAAAAGCGTACTACTACAGCTTCAGCACAGCATCTGAACATCTGTTCCCCAGTCTAACTGCACTTCTCATCACTCTGGTCGGCTAAAAGACACATGTTTAAAATGCAAGAAAGTGAGTTCATGTTAGGCTCGTTAAACATCACCATAAGTTCAAAGTAAGTGGAGCTTTATTTGCCCGGCGGTAGCTTCATGCAGTGGATTACTGTTGTAATAGTTCAGAGGCTCTGACACTCCTGTAACCTGGGACAGTTTGGTCTGTGTCCACAACACTGATCACATTTCCTTCTTTATGATGTCATAATGCTACATTAGCTCCACAATGAATGACTCTACTCTGTAGAAAAAAAACTCAAGCAGTTCTATGTATTATGTTCTGCCAGCAACACTTGGATGTAAAATCTCAAACTTTGCATCAGCTCAGATTGTTTTTGAACTCTTTTTTTTAATTGTTCCAGCGTTATAGTGCTGTTTATTCTTGAACACAGATTTGATAACCATGCCCACCCCCCACCCCCAATTTTTTTTTTTTTTTTTAAATAAATAAATAAACATTTTCTATTACTTAATTACTTTGTTCCTGTAAACCTATTCTTGCCTTTAGGAAATAAGCTTTTACTCTGAATATTTTTCAAACTTGCTAACTTAGAAAAGGGTCGATACTGTGGAATCTGAAGAAATACATTCAGCTCAAAGTATGAAGTACAATTAATGCAAACCAAAGGTAATGTTGCACTCAATATATATACATATCTGAACTTCAAAAAAGACGTTATAACCTGACTCAGACTGCATGTCAACTTGTTGTGAGAGATTAAAACAAGAAAATATTGATGACATTTCTTCAGTTTCACCCAAATACTTAATATTAGCAAACAACTGTAGATACACCTGTGCAGACCCCCAGCCCTCAATATTAACCCTGGATGTCCAGTAACTCACACAACAGGCTCAACAGTGACTGAAGTTAACCTTAACTCTGTGGACATTTGTATCAAATGGCCGTGGGCAACGAAGCAGAGACAACCCATCCAGATTATGTAAATACCAGTCTGCCAGCCTCCAACTGAATGTTAATGTTCTGATCTGAAATGCTAATTGTGTCTTCTGCGATATTTCGAAACAGTGCATGCAGAGCTGCATTGTGGGATGGAAAAAATGAACGCCATAGTTTGTTGTTGATGTTGAGCCCAGCGGGACCTTTGATTATTACGAAGCAGACAGGTAGTTGTTCCCGAAGCTTTAGGAGCATTTTTTGGGGTATTAGATTACTAATCATGTAAACAGAGCTGCAGTGTGTGTTCCTTGAGATAAAGAAGATAGTTTTGCACAAAGTGCCTTGAAAGACTTAATACCAGGGATGGAAAATAACAAGAGCAACCCAAGTAGTTTGATGCATCGTGCCTGTTTCAGATTTGTATGTGCATACTGTGGTGCAACACAATTATACAAAATGGTAAAACAAGCAAATTCCTGAATCACTTATACATTTCAGCTTGTTTCACAAAGGCTGGAAACTTTGGGAACATGGCTCTACAAACAACTATACACAGGAGACTTTTTTTTTTTTTTTTTTTTTTTTTAGCTCTGTGCCAGATTCAAAGTGCAACAGGTAGAAAAACGCTGTTGTGGAAGATGTGATGTGAATATCTGCAGCTGATTGTTGATGAATTATGACAATGTTGTGAGCTTTGACCTTGTCCTTAAGATAAAGAGTACAAGAAATAACTTTAAAAGGCGCGCAACGCATGTATCTTAACTTCCAACAACTCGGAGTGATTTTGTGATAAAGGCTAGGAGCTGTTTTACCCCCATCCACCACCCACCCACCCACCAACCCAGCCAGCCACTAGTTCTCTTTCACCCTCTCTTCTCTCTCCCCTGCAATTTTCCATAATGCCTCACAGATTTTACACTCAATCCACCTTTGCGATGACAAGGCTTTGAGGAAATCCAATTCCACCAAGCTGTTTTCAGAACTTACTCTCCACAGGCACACACACAGACACGCACACACACAGCACCATCTCCACAAATTAGTCAGGGAACAAATTACCTGCATTCTGAGTGTGATCCCACGCACTTTGCCGGCTGCCTTACACAGGTCCCCTTTTGAAGAGCAGCCATGTGATTTCTCTCTCTCTCGTGCCCCGCAGGCCCCTTTGCCTTCTGCGAGGGATTCTGGAGTTGAATTTTAAAACTATGTATGGCTGCTGCCTGCGCTTATCAGCGCGTGCACAAGCGGCATGCAAATCAGACCAGGATCACACACCGCATTGGAGGCCTGCACTCAAAGGCAAGCTTAATTGCTAATTGGGTATCTAGGTGTGAAACTCACACTGCCAATGAGAAGCAGGAGTGTGGATGTTTTAAGGCCAGTGGTTGAACTAATTAATTTTAATCTGAATGTTATTAAAATTTGTGGATTCCCTGCATTTTCTGTGCAAAGAAAAAAAAAACAGCCCAGGAGAGTGCTGTTGTAGGAGTTTGAACAGCAATTGGACATGTTGTGGTGCGGGTTTCTACTCTGTGGTGTCATCAGTGTGGTGGTTTTTGAAAAACTCATGTGGTCATTGGTGGTTGTTTCTACACTCTGCAGGAGTCACACAGTTTACTCTGATATCTGCCGAGAGCAATATCGAGAAACTAATCAACAAGATGTTTTATGTCCTCTTTTGTGAGGTGACTCATGCATGGTCCCGTTCCCCTTTGACGTTTTTGCACATATATCACACTTTATATCAGTTATTATCAGTGTATACTGTGATATGAGAAGTTTAAGTAATGCATGAGGGCGTCTGGAAATGCTGTTAATGATTGCAGCCATTTTGATGAGCAGGAGCTAAAGAGTGAAGTGTGTGTGTGTGTGTGTGTGTGTGTGTGTGTGTGTGTGTGTGTGTGTGTGTGTGTGTGTGTGTGTGTGTGTGCGTGTGTGTGGGTGGAGGATATTAAGGGGCCATTTATGCCCAGGTGGATGAGTGGGTTGGTCACCGTTTGGGTCCTTTCACTGAACTTTGTGGGTCTGTTATTTCGAGGGAGCGTGTGATCAAATCTGCGGCTGAACAATGAGCATCTGGAGCAGTGTGACTTCGTGTGCAAACATTGCTCCTAAAGGGCAAAGGCCAGATGTGACAGGTCCAGATGTGCGCCCGGACCCCGAGTCGACAACGAGATGATCCTTTTTTTTTTTTTATGCCAGGCAGGATTAGTATTATTCTGAAAATGCGACACTCATACCTGCCACTGAAACAGCGACAGCCCAGAAGAGCCGCGGGCGCTACAATGCTAATGTTGTCGGGGGCTTTGACTTCTCCCAGCCATTGCGAAGACGCTGCTCCGTGTGACAGCCACGGCGCCGCTCTTCCCCCGGTGCTCGCTTTTCACGCCTCTCCACATTTGGCAGGTGTGCGTTGGTGTCAAAATAAAGACGAGAGACCGACCGCGATCCTATCTGCACACCTTAAAGTCTGCGCCGTAATGGACGAAACGGACATCATGGACTTAACGCATCAGAAAGCGAGGAAGCGACCGCGTCCAATCAGTTCCGTGGATGAGTCGGTGCACGCGTCGCTCAAACGGCTCCCGATCCGAGCGGCGGAGTGCAGGGAGCCCTCTTCACTCATGTTCTCAGTCCGAGGAGAGCCGATGCCCGCTGCGTCTCTCAAGCAGAATGACCACTCGCTGACATCCTCTCCAAACACAGTGATGCCGGCGCAGGTAAAACGCGTAAAGTCCGATTTCATCTTAGAAAAAAAAGGGAGAGAGAACTGACAGTTAGTGTGGGGTCGAGCTGTCACTCCTGCTGGAGGAGCGCAGTGACAGACACTTAGGTTTTGTTGAATGTTCAGTGGGTATATGTCCGGAGATGTCACGTTTTTGTTAGCATTACGCACGCACAATCCTCTATTTAATTTGGTTAATCCATATTTTGGATGCACATATGATGGTTCGATCTGCAGGTATTGTCAGCGATTGTGATGTTGCACACACACACAAACACACACTTCCCTTTTTCTCCCATCTTTTCTCTGGCTGTGAAACTTTTTGGAGGGGTGAAGTCATTTTCTTCTGAGAGCTCTCACAAATTGTCTGCTAATGGTGTTTGTAGGTTAACAGGAGACAATTCCTCCAAATCCTATTACAGTATTCAAATCAAGAGTCATTATTGCTCATTTTCCAAGACTGTGAGATTGATGCTTCAAATTAATTTGGTTTTGGAGATTATGGCCCACAGGAGTGGATGCTTGTGGATTGTGGCAACATTCAGGTCAAGGTCAGGCTGCTCCAACTTGCAGAGAAGAAAAATCTTTCTTTTCACTCCTGACTGAAGAGTGTGTTAGGTTACAGAAATGTGAAAATTGCTGTTTCTTTCTTCTTCTTTTTTTTTTTACACAGAAGTTAATTTTCTAAATCTCATTTTTTAACTCCCTTGTGGTTGCAAAGCTGTATTCACATCTTGATCTGAAGAAGAAAAACAGAAATCAAGATATCTTCCTGTCGAACTTACCTTCCTGGGTTGTAATTATTTCTCCCTCTATTTTGCCTTACAGGATCATCGCTCCAGTATGTCCAGGCCCATGATCACACGGTCGCCAGTGTCTCCCTTAAGTAACCAGGGCATCCCCACACCTGCACAGCTCACCAAGTCCAATGCTCCTGTGCACATCGATGTGGGCGGACACATGTACACCAGCAGTCTGGCCACATTAACAAAATACCCAGAATCCCGGTGAGTCAACTCTAACATTCATTTGTAGTTTATGTTTTAGCTGCAGATATAGTTGGTTTTTTTTCAATAAAAATGTTTTGTTTTTTTGTATTTTGCTCATAAAAGGAAGGGAGGATTTGTGGAAGATTTGGTTTCTGTACAAGTCAGATGTGTTTATCAGCAACAGAATGTCATCCTGTGACATTAAACAAATGTCACATCTCTTCAAATCACAAAAATATCTTGTGGATGTATTTGGCGGAGAAACTGAGTTTGGTTTTTAAAAGTTTACTCTTTTTTTAAAGGATGCACTATCAGATGCTTTTGGTTCATCAAAAAAGCCCAGAGTTATTTTTGAGTGGTAAACAATTTGCAGGAGCTTCGAGTGCAGAATGCAGAGCACAGACAAAGGCAACTTGGTTATTCTGACAGATGTCACAGCAGCAGTAAAGGGCCAAAGGGCATGGGGCCATCTGGATGCCGGAAGGCTGAACTGTCGCCCTGAGCCTGAGGCCCGAGGGTGACTGGCACCCTGCCTCAGGCAACCAACTACCAGCTGGCCCTGACCTTCTCAGACCACCTCTGCTTTTCAATTCTTTCTTTCAATGTGTGCATATCTGTGCGAAGGTGTAAAAAACCTTTCAGAGCCTGTGAGTGAGTCACATCCCTCTGCACATGCTCTTGCTTCACTGTATAATTTCTCCCTCTCTCTCTTTCTCTCTCTCTCTCTCTCTCATTTTTTCCACCTCACTTGACAAGGTGCTAGAAACAGAAACTCAACAGCTCACGACAAACTTTAGCATGCACAAATAGAAATATATAAGATTGCTAATGTTGTCATGTTGTCACCCTCCCTCCCTCCCTCCCTCTCTGCCTCCCTCTCCCCTCTCTGCGGGTAGAATCGGTCGTCTCTTTGATGGCACAGAGCCCATAGTCCTGGACAGCCTGAAGCAGCACTACTTCATTGACAGGGATGGACACATGTTCCGCTACATCCTCAACTTCCTCAGGACGTCCAAGCTCCTCATTCCAGACGACTTCAAAGTGAGTGCATGTCCATCCCAGAAACTGTAAAGTCCTATCAGCCAGTCAGCAACTTAGCACACACAATGAATGCTAAAGCCGGGGTATGCCTTTGGTCACTGGACCTCCAAAAAATAAACGGTTCCCATGCTGGAGACTAAATATGAGAGCAAACAAAGCTCAATCATTATGCATGTACTCATCACGAGGTTAAGCTTGATCCCCTCCAGCTTCTAGCTGCTGCAGATGCTTTGGAGATATGTCAGGAGAACAATCATTTTGCATCAGGACAAATAAATAAATCTTGTGGCGCCACATTTCTTCAGAGCTCTCTATTCCCATGCCAAGTGTCCATCCAGGGTGAGTCTCACTGTATGTGACACGTTAGAATTCCCCCTTTTTTTTTTAACTTTATGTGTCATTAAGTCAGTAATTACTTAACTAGCCCCAGGAGAAAACAAATCCTACATTATCTGATGGACTGTCCACACTGTGACTCAATCAGTGGAAAGTATGTCAGCTAAAAAAAAAAAGCAAAGACAAAAGAAAGTCTCAAGTTCAAGCTGAGGCCACATTCACATTTAGTTGATTTTTATTTTTTTATTTTTTAGAGGAGCAAAAAGGAGAAAAACTGGGATGTGTTGCGTTTCAGGCCCTGCAGTCCTGCGGGTAAAGGATCTGCTCCTCTACCCCACACAGCCCTGTGTTACATGTCGCACTACATCTCCTCCACTCAGATTTTTTTTCTAATTTTTGTTGAATAGTGTCTTCGCCGTGGTTTATTGCTTGTTCATGCAGAACAGTGGTTTTCAGACTTCTTTGTTGTTGTGTTTCTGTTCAGGATCGGCATAAGAAGGAAATCACAACTTGTAACTGATTCTGTTTATAGATATTTTTGCGCTGTAGCATTGGAGAAATGTATTTTCTGCTTCATTAAGCTGCTAACTTTTTACAACTCAGCCCAGCCTACCTAAAAAATACAAGACTTATATTCATACGGTAAATATTAATGGTAAATGTTTTCTGTTGGATTGGTGACCAAATTCCTGAGTTTTATGTTTAAAAAAGGAACAGGAGAGATTTTTTAGCCAGGTTGATTTCATTTGCATGTGAGTAGCTGTTAATAAAAACATAATCCATACAAACAAGAGTGTTTATCTTACATATTTTATATATTTGTATCACATATTCCAAAGTATTTTGGATGTTTTCAGATTATTACAGTGTTGAATTTAAGAACCAGCAGGAGTCACATGATGTTCTCCCCTATATATTGAAATTATACTGCATGCTTCTTTAAAACAATACAGTTTGTATGGTATACCTGTACAAAATATAAATATTTTAAATAGATATTACTGCATTGATATGGTCAAATGTTAAAGGGTAACTGGGCTCATTTTAGCTACCCTTGAAGTATTATTTTGACATTGGCTTTACTTATTAGGGGGCATTAGAGATGTTTGACATCACATCATCAGTATCTTAAACCTGTAGGCCGTATTATGAAGCACTTGCTTTGATGATGAGAACTGAGGCTTGAAAAGCTGATCAAGTTGAACTCACATTAACATAACCACCATAACATCAACATCTTTAAAATGTTCGACCAAAGTTGCCATGTTTAATAAATAAATGTGATCCTCCTCCTGTAGGATTACAGTCTGTTGTACGAGGAGGCACGGTACTTCCAGCTGCAGCCAATGCTGGCCGAGCTGGAGCGCTGGCGTCAGGACCAGGAGCTGAGCCGGGTGTCCCGCCCCTGCGAGTGTTTGGTAGTACGCGTGGCTCCTGACCTGGGCGAGAGGATCACACTCAGCGGCGACAAGGCCCTGATCGAAGACGTGTTTCCGGAAATCGGCGACGTCATGTGCAACTCTGTCAATGCCGGCTGGAACCACGACTCCACGCACGTTATCCGCTTCCCTCTGAACGGATACTGCCACCTCAACTCTGTTCAGGTATTGAAAACAGCTGTATCTTCATTTTGTCATTTTAGCCCTCATAACCTTAAACACTCAATCTTTTCTATTAATTTCCTTTCTATTGAACACAGAAGAAGTTAACCAAGGTGACCATGTGTTCATTCAGCCTTTTTATCTGCTCTAATACTGTAGATATTTAGAGTTTTACTGATGTCAGATGTCAAAATCTCTTTTTTAATCCAAACGAATCACAAGAACAGCCTCGCAGAAAAATGAGCCCTTTGATGAGTTCATCAAAGCATCAATTTAGAGAGCCATCATTACACAAGTCTACCACTATCTTTACTTGTCTGTGACCTGACCTGAATAATGATTTCAAGAAAAGGCTGCAAAGCTGGAGGACGGACAGTTTTTAAAAAATCATGCATCTTGGAGCACTGAAAAAAAACCTGTACATTAAAGCAGATTGTGGGCTTCAGGTCCAAGCTCCAGAAAAGCCACAGTCAATGGATTCATGGTGGATCTTAACTCTTTAAGTGGAAGATGGTTGAGTCTCAGGATCTTGATAACAAAAAGTCCTGTATGAGCAAAATATGAAAAACTAACTGACAGCAGGAGAAAGTGCTCACTTTCAGGAGGCAATTAAAACAAAACTTAAGTAAACATTACCTGTTTAAGTGTCCTTAGGGGTCGCTGTATCAGTGTTCACTTTAAAGTGAAGAATAAAAAAAAAAAAGTGTAAAACATTTAAAAAACATCATGTAAGTAGCAGCAATTCATGTGAGCTCCATGCTCCCATTAAGCAAAGTAAGAAAAGTGACGCCACATGACGTTATTTTTGTTGATCAAAGACATCCTTTATTATCGTCTGAATCAACCTGTTAGAGAAGTTTGGAGAGTTCTGTTTTTTCCACATGAAAATCTGTGATTTAGTATTTTCGACTTTCCAAATTGATGTACAAATAAGTTTCATTATACTCTTGATCTTGGCGTCACATTGACAGGACTTTAAAGGATGTAATATTATCCTGAATTTAGCAAAACAGCTTTGAGGAATGATCATATTTGTTAGACTATGATAAGATATTAAAAAGATAGCCTCTTCATACAGAAAATAAGTTTAAAATGTATTTTTTATCAGTATGTATTTGGCAATAGGGTATGCCTGTGATTATATATTGATATTCCACTGATTCATTGATGGTAGAATCCTCAGATACGCATCAATAAAAGATGGAAGAGAGGCATTTTTGAAAAGATTCACAATGATTTGGACCGTGTCTCCATTGGAGGAAGTCAAATCTCCATCTCCCTCCTAAAAAACACACAAACAAACCCGCCTATGAAGTATGTGAGTCGTGGAGAGCAAGCAAGAGAG
Organism: Labrus mixtus; assembly: GCF_963584025.1. Classification (NCBI taxonomy): domain Eukaryota; kingdom Metazoa; phylum Chordata; class Actinopteri; order Labriformes; family Labridae; genus Labrus; species Labrus mixtus. Next base: position 17,062,536 of record NC_083619.1, on the reverse strand, counting down.
TGAGCATGCTCCCTGGCAGGTTGTCCCCAGGCTGGGCCCATAATCCTGTTTGGTTATTAAAGCACGCCGGCGGTGGATGCTGTATCTGCGGCTAATGGAGGCAGGGCGGGGGTTTTCAGAGAAGGAAGGGGGGGCAGAGAGAGCTGCCAGCAGTAGGGGGACCTTTGTAGTTTTGGCGGAGGCTTGGGCCTGAGGGCTGGGGGAGAAAGCGAGGGGAGAGGAGAGGAGGGGAGGAGGGTGGGTTTGCTGAGCAGTCCACACTGAGCCAAGTGGCAGAGAGAAAGCTTCACTGCTCCCCGGGGCCTCTTCGATGGAATGTGATCCTACAGGCCCCCCGGACACGTCTGTATATGTCTGCGAGGCTGCGTGATGAGGAACAGCTACACACACACACACGCTGACAAACACACGTATACAACCCTGAAACAATGAAAACGAGGCAAAACGAGAGGCTCTTGGTTTTGTGGAAGACTCATCCAAATTCCCGTCACAGGCCGTATGTTGCTGCAGCTCACTCCCAAAGCTGTTTCCAATGTTAGAATAACTTGGCTGCGTATAACTAGAAAAGTTGGGATACTTCTGTGCTTTTCGAGTTTTTGCAGAAGTACCACAAAGGTCAGAGGTTACGTTAGTTTCTTCGAATTATAGTTTCAAGGAACTAGTAAAACTTTCTTAAAGGATTTGTCAGGCATCTCCTACTCAAAGTCTGCTGAAGAAAACAATACTAATGGTGCTTTTACCTCTGTAATTGTATCCTGACTTTCTTCTGACATCTTACAATTTTTCTCCTGTTCCTCCTCCCTCAGGTTTTAGAGCGTCTCCAGCAACGCGGCTTCGAAATCGCTGGCTCCTGCGGTGGAGGCGTGGACTCTTCCCAATTCAGCGAGTACGTCCTGAGGAGGGAACTGAGGAGGTCAAATCAGCGAGGACCCAATTCAAACAGGATAAAGCAGGAGCAGCTGGATTAGAAACCTCCCAGGCAGCAGGAGGTGCTAGACTTTTTTCTGTGGCAGCCTAAATGCTTCGATGCTACAGAGCTCTGTGGACTCTGTTTTTTTTTTTCGTTTCCTTGTTAATGTTTTTGCTTTTTTGAACTTGAGAACCATCTAGAGAATTAAATAATGAGGTGCAACAGGAGATTTTTTTGCCATAAGAAGATACAGGACATTTGATAAGTTTGAGATTGCGAGGACATTTGTGATTGTCTAGCCCCCATAAGCCAATTTAAAAAGGATTTATATATGCTGGATCCCCAAACAAAGTTTGTTTTAAAACTTAGAGCCTACATTAGGTTAAATATGATTTCTATTACACCCATATAAATTAAAAAGCCTTTCATTGCTGATGTAGTATATTGCAAAGCTTGTCATCAGTGAATGGATTTTGTGTCTCACTGGCAAATTGGAAAAGTCTGTTTTTACCCCTCGCTGTAAAAAAAAAAGGTCACTAATGTGTTGCTTACAGTACAGAATGTCTCAGTTGTCATGAATATGTTTTCAAAGCATCCTTTTTTTCACCATGAACATGATGTTGAATATTGTAATACCAATGAAGTGTTTTTTTTTTTTACATTGATGGAAGTTATTTTATTAAATTAAACCTTAAAATATAGCTGAAAATACTATCAGAATTAAACACCATAGTCCATTCTATACACAGTAATACAATAATTTAGTAAGTCATACATTCATTCCATTTGCCTCATTAGGGAGTTTGAACTACAAATCCCACAATGATTTAATTGGATCATAATATTCCTCTGAGTCATGACTTGTACTTTTTTTCATTGTATATGTGTGTTTTCTACATTAAATCTTTTTAAAGCACACTTGTTGTCTCAGACATGACTGAACAGATAAAAGCTTATTGTACTGCCCACTTCGAGATCACTTTTACTTGTAGCACATGTTGATATAAAGTTGGATATAAAGTATTTCTAAGATGACTGACCCACCTACGCTCCCTAGATTTGAGAAAAGAGGAATGTAGCAAAACAAAGTGAAATAAATCTCAACTAAAGCTGTCATGGTGTCCGCTTCCTGTTTTCACATTGATATTGGGATTTTTCTTACATTCAAACGTGTGAATACTTAACATTTTAATTCACTGGATCTATCCAAGCTTTTACCATCTTTAAACATCCTTAATTTATTCAAGTACATTCTTTAACATTATGTAGTGATTCTGTACCAGAGGTAAAACTACTTTACCAAGGCATTATTATACCTTGGAGGATTTGTGCTGGTGCATCAGTGACTACATGGAGCATTCTTTACTTAGTTATATTGAATAGAACCGACTTATCCACGCAAGTCCTGTCAGTTGTGCTTCCACATATCCCTGCAGGGCCAAAATACAAAGTGAAATCCCACACGGAGCCCTGTCGTCTTGTCTTCCTCCCTTTTGGCAGAATCTCCACTTTCTTTGGCTATCTACGGTTTATGCTATATGTCTCCCTTTCAGGCCTCTGTGCCCTAGATTCTCGTCGGGCTGACTGTTTTTCTCAGAGGCTAGAGGTGCAACTGAGAGTGGTGTACGGAGAGATGCTTTGCTTTAATCATAAAATCATACTTTCAGTGCCCATGTAATTAGCAAGGATTCATGGAGCAGGTAACAACATGGCAACACTCAGCTACAACTATTAGACTTTACAGACTCATACAACTGTTTTAGGTGAAATATAATTGATGTTTTATTTTTAAAATCAACATAAAACCAAATCATCAATAGTTAATCTGCATCACAGCAATTACAATTGTAAAATTCTCCACAAATACTCGGTAAATTTGGGTGCTAGTTTAGCTCAGATGTTAGAGCATGGCACCCTAAAGAGGCTGCGGTCCTCCAGGTTTGTCTCCCTGTCCTGATTCTCTCTCTCTTCACATTTCCTGTCTCTCTTTAGCAAAGACAGGCAATAAACTGTGAGATAACAGTACTATTATTGGCCAACCACATTGTTAGCTGTAAGCTAAAAGAGGTATTTATAAAGCACTACAACAAAGTGTCACCTTCATCAATTTACAAACAAACAGCTCTGTTTTAAAAAGTAATTTGTGCGCCTGTTTCTTTCGATCACTACAAAAAAAAAACGAACATGCTAACTAGATTAAGATCTTTACAACCCCAAGTGTATCGCTTTTGATCTCAATGATACTGTTTTAAAAACGGAAAGGCACTACCTACAAAATATTTAAAACATGTTATTTCAATTAGAAGCATACAGTTTAATATAAAGAAACTAAGCTTATTGGCTTTCTTGCCATGTTTTCAATAAAGAGATTGATCTTAAACTCATAACTAACTTTGGCTTTAACTCTTTTTCTCCGTAATGAAACACCCACAACTCATCTCACTCCCTCCCACTTGAGCTCCTTCAAAGTATCACTTTCATATTCATATTTAAGACACACATCTAAAGCTAGTTAGCCTAGCTTCAGTTAGCAAAAAAACTAATTGTGTAGACGGTTTTATATTTTGATCATTGTATGGATTAAACGGAGAGGATATGGAATAGTAAAGGCATATTTCCCTACATCGAGAAAGTACCAAGCTAGCTTTTCTCCTTGTTTTTAGTCTCGTGCTAAGCTAAGCAGCTACTTGCTCATGCATTATGTTGTACTGACATGGGGAGTATGGATGTTTGCATTTAAATCTCAGAATGAAAGTAGTTAACCATTTATACACGGCTTTGATGCAAATTTCTTTGGCTAACAGATAAGATTGGCTTACAAGTAGCCATTGTTTTCTGGAATAAAATGCAGTTAATGGTGCCAGAGAGAGAATGAACATGAGTAATATTAAAAACTGGTGCTTTTTGTGCACACTATGTGATTTTTAAGTTAGCTACCTGTGGGGCAGCCTAAGTATAATGAGACCATGTCCAGCCCTATCTCTACTCACTTCCTGGATTCAGACTAAGTTGAAAAGGAATTACAGATATCCTGCTCTCCGGACACAGCCTGTTGGAGAAAAGATGAATGGTATTAAGAAACTGACTTGCAGTCCTTTAGAGGACAGGGGCTTTTCAGCAGAGTATAAAGTAATTTGAGATCCTCCTCTCCGCTGTGGTGTGTCTGTGATCATGTCTCTCTCACTCGCCTTCTCTCTAGTGATTATTTCCAGTCATCAAAAGGCAGCGTAGGGCCTGGAGAAAGTGGCTGTGGCCATCTTTCCCTCACTCCCCAGGCTCTGCTTACTCACCACGAGTGAAGGTCAGTGAATGGACTCATTCACCTCATCTTCAAATCATCAGCCCTCACAGTGCTCGCTTAAACAGTACTGTGAGAGCCACTCCTAATGAATGTCCTGACTAAATACACATATATCAGGACATACTTTGTACTTTGGATTGAGTCTTTTTTCTGTTAGCAGTCCTCTCTCTTGTTCTGTGTTGATCTGTAGGTAATACTCTGTGCTTTAGGTGCCGCCTACCTTTATTGAAAAAGCCTCCTGGCCGTTTCATGCCAGCAAGATAATTATAAATGTAACCTCTGGCAAAAAAGCAAAACACAACTCCCACATCTTTCCCTTGCCATTCCTCTCCCTCTCTCTCTCTCTCTCTCTCTCTCTCTCTCTCTCTCTCTCTCTCTCTCTCTCTCTCTCTGTCTTTCTCTCTTACACTCTTTCTCTCTCCCTCAGCCTCGGGAGCTGATTTCAAATTTTCAAAGATATCTCATAGTGAGCCTGTGAGATTGAAGGCTCATAAATACCTTTATTATAATATAATGGCCACATATTTCTCGCAATTATTTCTAGTGGAAAAATTAGTTCATCTGTTTGATGAATGCCTGCACAGTCTTCTGGGCTTTAAATGTTCTTAGACGGACAAGCGCTGGTGGGATAATATCACAAATGGACACTCACTAGTGGAATAATAAGTCACAGCGGCTTTGCATCTAGAAATAGTGTAAAATGTAAATTGGAGAGGCTAAAAAGAAAAAGAGGGATTGAGCATCTTTACTGATGGATTCTTTGGGGTTGATCTTGTTTAAAAAGTGGCTGCATGCAAGAGATATCCTTGTTACTTTTGTTTGTGCAGCACCATATCAACACATAATCCCTACGTCCCCAAAGTTTTCTATTTTGCAAGAGCCCAAGGCAACTTGTAATAATCCACTTTTAATGTGTAACAGATTTTAACCCAGTAAGGTTTGATAACCTCCGCAGAGGTTTATTAGCTGGGCCATACAAAATACTTTTGCAGCAGAACAGTTTCTTGAGGAATTAAAAAAAATTGGTTGGACAGCCCAAGAGGATCACAAGAGCATTTATTTTCTGATAATTTAACACAGTGTTGGTGACTCCTCTGAAACAGTCCTTCATTACAAGAACTCAGTGATTAGGGTTTGTACCACAATACAATTTGAGGTTTTGTTTAGATAAATAAAAATGATAGCAGTTCAGATCCATGCAGCAGAACCTGAGATGTTCTGTCTTTAGGCTCTTGTAAGTCTGTAAGTCGGTCTCCAAAAACAATGCATCCTACACAATCCAACATTGTTTAAATAGACTGGGAGTTTAATGCAATGCCAGCAACTCTGTGTGGCTATAGTGAGGCTAAGTGGTGCTTTGCTATGTGTTAATGTAAGAATTTCAGCATGCCCACAGTTACAATTCCATTGATAACTTATTTGCTTAGTATTTTAGAATGTACTTAAATAAGGGACAAAGCATTTTTAACCAAGGGCTTAAGATGATAAGTAATGGCTACCAAAGTTTGACCATTCCGTGGAGTACATCAATGCCTGTGCCAGTGTTATTCGCAGAGCTCTATAGTTAAGGGGGCCACCTTAAAAACACGTGCCCTCCGCCTTAACTACGGTTGTAGCCAGTGGCGACTCTAGAGTCTGTTGGGGCTGGATCAATTGGGGGGCCCTCCAACCAGCGTACATCATGGGTGCCAGTGTCCTGACTCATACTCCTCTTCCTCTATTTTCCTGTTTCCTTCTCTCCTATAGACGGATAATTCCTCTTCATCTTTCTTTGTTGCCCTTCACTGACAAACTTTTAACAAAAAGGTTTTAACAGCAAGAATGCATGCAACGCTTAGCAAGGCAACAAGAGTGAGTGCTGTCAGATGGGGCCCCCTTAGGGAGGTTCCCTATGATTAATGTGAAAATTGCACATTTTGGGCCACTGCTGTGGCCCTCAGGGGCCCCCTGCTGGCCTAGGGCCCCAAGCAGTTGCCTGCCTTGCCTGTTGACAAGCAGCGCCTCGGGATGTAGAAATAAAAGACCCAAATTCATTTAAATCCTCCTGAGAGGAGGTGGATGGAGCTCATATCATATCGTAAATAGATATTACGCATCGCCTGCAAGGTGTAATGCGCAGAACAAATCAGCTGTTTAGGTCTGTGGGCTTCAGAAGAGACAACAAATACACCCAAACAAAAGCAGCGAATATGACACGTAGTTTGCTGTGGATACCAGAGGATACTTTTATTGACTGGACTACACAGAGGAAAAACAGATGGAGACTAAACAGGTTCGAAAGAGAGAGGGGGGTGGCTTCTTTGGAAACTGGCAGACAGGAGAGATCCCAAGCTACCTGGTGTTGCAGGTGTGTAAACTGTGAGCTAATATCCACAAACCTGGAGTGCTACAAGTGCAACTTGGTAAAAACAGTGCTTCAGGACCTTTATGGATCAGAGGATACCAGTGGCTCACATATGCTTGCAGTTCACTCACGATAATGAGTTCCCTGATATACTGAACGCTGGTTTTTTATTGCATTATAATACAAGCCATACAATCATGTCGGTCTCCCCTCAAGAAGCCAAGCTGACCAACATCTTCTGTGGATAGTATACCTACTATGAAGAGTACCTTTTTCAACCCCACTTCAAAAATAGTGAACTATCCCTTTAACATGATAACTAAATTGAGAAAGACGTTTGAAATCAGCTGACTTAACCATCAATTAAACAGAAATTCAAAAGGAATCAATAACCCTAGTAAATAACCCTAGTGGCTTAAAATTAATTTAAATCTTAAGGTTAGGAATGTTAATTTACCCTGATTCTGTATTAAATGTAGCCTACACTATGCTACTGAAAGGCTACACCGGCTTCCTTCTTGTCAAAAAGAGTAGTTTTTATACACCCATCATCAGACCCTCTACTCACCTCATGTTTATTGGCCTGTATAGTGTATGTGACAGTGCTCCTGGTGGAGGATTTGAGGTAGTGCTCCACAACATGCTGCACTCTCCATTGTTTATTTATCAGTCAGGCCTTGAGTTATGGTGCGCTTGCAGTGAGGAATTTTAGACCGGACTATGGTCGCTGCAGGCCCCTTGGCATACAGTGTACACTGAGAGGGAATCATTTATATTCTACTCCAGAGGTAACAGAAGAACATGAGATTGGGAAACAGCTCAAACACCACTCTGCTTGTGAGGCTTTAGGCACAGAAAAGTCAAGCTGTTTTTTTTTCTTCCTTTTTTTTTAGGCTGCAGAACATATTCAAGCAAGTTTTGTGTTTCTTTTTTCGATTATTCAAAAATAGTTTCTCCAAAATAAATTCAAATTTATATATATATATATATATATATTAACTGTCCTCAGTTATACCTTCATGGTTAAACATCTTGTGTGATGGAATGCTGGCTTAGGTGTACTTTTCTGCAGCAATGAAAACTGACCATTGAAGCTGCCTGTAAATGCTATAGAGCTCCATTGTAACCTGTATTGGAAAAGCCTGCAGGGCGATTTAAGCCACTGAGATAATTGCAAATGTATCCTTTGGCAATCACATCCACAAACTTGCCTCCTCCCTCACTCTATTTCTCTCATTTGCTCCCTCCTTCTTCTGGATCAGAATTAATAATGGCCACCCATCCTTGATTAAAAGGTCTCAACTGTACTGTATTGCTCACCGGTAGCCGCCTTCTCTCACATGGGCAGACCTGCATGTTAGGAGAGCTCTAATGATTCTGGAGCTCGCCATTCGAGGGCCACCCATCCATCATAGCGGTGAGGCCAGCGGCTTTATTATAATACAGAGGACAGACATGCTCCCAGGCTATGTGGGACACAATAGAGGTCTTTCAACAGACCTATAAATACATGATCTGTCAGAGTTGCTGTCCTGAGGGCGCTCTCAGCTCGGCTCAAGCCCTGCGGTCGGCCATCACTTATGCTAAGATATGCGCCAGCCCCCAGGCTAAGGCTAAGGCTCAGTTCATTTCAGCCCCTCATCAACTACCACATTCTACCCCCAGCCATGAGAATAAATAAGAACAAGATGAAAAAAAGTGATTCATTTTGATGGAGAGCAAAACCTTAACAAAACAAACAAATGGAGGGAGTGAAAACAAACAGTGATAGCTCGCAATTGATTCTTGGCAGCAGCATCTGAAAATCAGTTGCTGCTATAACATGGCGGAGTTCTGATCCAACAATACTTCAGTAGTTGGAAAATGCTGATTCTATGGGTTGCATGCCAATACTGCCAGTGATTATCAAAATATACATACACACAAATAAAGCCTTGTTTGGGATATGTGTAAGATTAGAGCAAAGCACAGCCTCCTGTCACTTTTTTCCTATAATATCATGTTTTTGAAAGTATATTTTAAGTGATAAATGCAGCTCCTCCCCCTCCTCTTCTTCCTCCTGCTGCTCCTCTCCACACCTTATCTCAGGTGAAAATCTCTTTTCACTGTTGCCTCCGAGCCAAGATCAGCAATCTGGGAGTCGGGGTGTGTTTCTTTTGGAGATTAGTGTGGATGGAGGCTGTTGCATGTAAGAATAATAAACAGGTGAACACTTCAACTCTGCATAATTCTCTATCTCTGTGCAACTCTTAATGTATGAAAATCATATTCCACCTCGGGGCTGAAAAAAAACGGCAGCAGATTATGTCCAGGGCACGGCGAGAGGAAACCCAATGACAAATCTCACCACTCACACAACAATGATCAAGAGGTAGCAGGTTGCTTTTTTTTTTTTTTTTTAATAATCTTTTTTCACCCACATCCAGGCGGTGTAGGGTGTGATTCTAGATGTTTGAAATGTAAGTATTGGTAATGTTTACACGGGGACACACTTGACTGTATCTGCAAATAACACCTTACTCCAAACACATGTTCACACACCAAACGCCCGAGTTCTTCCTGTTCCAATCCAGAGCGTAGCCCTCTTTGACGACTCCAAGGGTTATTCCGGTCCCCTTGACAGCCAAGCCAGGTGGGGTGGGGGGGGGGGGGGTAGCATTCATAATGGCTGGTGTTCTCAGTTTTGGATTTTTAGTGCCCCCTCCCTTTTACACACAACAACGCCCCCTGCACCAGTCTCATCATCCCCACAGCGCTCCCTCCCCAACTTCTTCTTCTTCTTCTTCTTCTTCTTCTTCCCCCAGATCTCTCTTTGCCACAGCTGCTGCCTCCAAGCCTCGCCCAAAGCCTTCAGGAGGCTTCCCAGCTCTCTCTCCTTTTCCCTGCAGCCAAGGAGGAAAAAGCAGGCAAAGGAGGGAAAATAAAACTTCAGGCACACCACGCAAGGCCATCTGGGTAATCTTGTTCAAAAGGCTTGAGGTGATAGCTGCAATTTACACAGGCAAAAAAAAAAAAAGAAGAAGAAGGAAAAAACAGACCTCATTTCCATACTTAGCAGCCTCAAGGAGATGAAATTGAATAAACTAAGAATTAGAAAAGAATTACAGTAAAACCAATACGGAATATTCAACATTAGTTCATTTTGTCCTTGTAACAACCCCCCCCCCCACCCCCTTCACAAGCACACGCACGCACACACATCTTGTGAAGAAAGGGAACAGTTGGGCTGACATGAAGGTGCCATGGACAACTAACAGAAGCACACAAGCCTACACACACGCTCACACAGCACCACTCTGACACACATGCAGACACGCACACACAGCCGTGGGGGGAAACAATATTTGCGATGAAAGCAAATCAAACTGAAATCCAACATGTTAAAGTCAAGTTGATTAGTGTGAAAATGTAAAAGCATCCTCAACTGGCATATCCCACAGTCATAAAGATATGTTAATTTGCAACTTAATGGCTGAGAGCATAATTTTGCTTATATAAACCTTGAAACATGCTGCATTTTTTTTTTAAATGTGCTTTAATTTAATGAAGTAAACACCACTGCTGAAACAATAAATGCCCCAATTAAAGAACAGGCATGAAGAGAAGTGTCTATTTCCCATTTTGCCCCCGCGGACATATGTACCCAAGCGTGTCTGTGCATTTACCCACACGCACAAGAAGCATATGCATCGTGTGCAGCTCATAAACATCATGCCTTCCCTTTTGACATTAGCATACGTGCCTTGTTTCTAGAGATGTAGGTTATCTGGTGTGAGATCCAGGCTACATGTTTATGGTAACATCACCAAGCAGGCATGCAAGTATGTGTGTGTGTGTGTGTGTGTGTGTGTGTGTAGGGGTGGGAGTATGTGAGTGCATGTCTGTGATGGCATGGTGTTTCTGTATAATTGCTCCACAATGTAGCCCGGGCTGCCATTCATAATCTTATGCATGTTATAGGAGCATATTGTGCATTAAAAGGCAGGATGCACCAGCCTCTATTCTTCCCTCCTTCTTCGCCTGTGTCCCTGCGTCTGTATGTCATCTGGCCTGCTTCGCACCCCTGGAGGGCATTTCCCATCAGGCTCGCTGTGCTCCAATGTGTCTCGACAGACCTGATGTGATCTGAGTGGCTGACGGGTTTGTCCCTGCTGCCCGCTGTCTTTTCTCTTCCCCGGCTACACTAACACATGAGCCTAAGAAACACAACCTGATGGGGGCTGACTGGAGTTTGCACCTCCTGTGGAAAGAAAGCCTCCAATCAGTGCGTGTGTAATTATCCGCTGTACGAAATGTGTCAGTGCATGGTACCTCATGACAAAAATCTTGAACGTAATCTAGAGTTTTACTCATAAATCAAGCACAGAACGTGGTAAAAGTACTTTACTTATACTTTTGAAATCCATTTGAACGTGTGCAACGTTCAATTACGAAACCCCGCTGGAGAGAAACAATGCCCTCTTGGTTCAGTAGCCATCACACACACACAGATATACACACACACACACACAAGCCTTAGGCGATGCAGAGAGAGTGGGGGTTGGATACCATGAGACTAGGGCATCAAACTGGGGCTTAGAGACAGAGTTATACCAACTGGAACCTTATACCTACAGGGTGTGTGTGTGTGTGTGTGTGTGTGTGTGTGTGTGTATCTAGAGAATGTATGTGTCTACTCGCATCCTTGTGCTAACACAGACTCACATATGGAGGAAGCAAGTGTCACAGTGAGTGCTGCATAGGGGGGAATACAGTTTGTGGAGGATCTGCGTGTGTGTGTGTGTGTGTGTGTGTGTGTGTGTGTTTGAATATAATCTAATTGCTTACTAGTGGAGGACAAAATTGTTTAGCCTGCAGGTCTTAGTGCTGATGAGAACTGGTCTGATATCTCAATCCACCAATCAGCAACACAGGGCCTCCCCACAGCCTAGCTTTAAATCTTTCACAGAGTAAACTGTGTTAGCATAAGATTTTTGCTGGTTGAATTTAGATATTTGTTGTATTTTTTCACCTTAATCCACAATGAAAATATGATGTTTTAAAGTCTGTTTGCTCAAGTATGACAGCAGCAGAGAGCAACACCCTTTTAGCCTTTAATTAAAAAAAGATCAAGGCGATTTTTATTGATATTTCTCTGCTCACTTCAGGCACAGAAATATAATGCCCTCAAGTCCAGGGTAATGTTTTTTTGATCAATGATTAACAACCTTAGTCGAGGTCTTAGATCACCTTTAGGTGCTACTCACAAGCTAGTTTTGTCTTGTGGCTAAGATGAGCCACAACAGTGAGGAAATGGCTGCAGAAATGGCTCAGGGAGGACGGTGATGAAGCAGTGTTATTATCCTGCTTGTGTCCATTCGAGCAGCACAACTTGAGTATTTGCTTGAACTTAAGGTGAAGGTACAATAAGACAGGTGCATGCTCTCTGTTACTTGTATAGCAATGATATTTCTTGCGTAGTTTTTCTTTACTTTCAAACTTTTTCCACATGAATAATACTGCAGTAGTACAGCTTTAAAATGACGCATAAGGTTGGCCATTTCTAACATGATGTTTGGACGCTGTCACCTCCTTCCTTGGGAAGCCCCAGGATATAAACGCCATTTTGGACGGGGAAAACGTGACCCTTATGCGGTCTGTGATCATTCTAACCGACAGGAGAGGAGGGGTCTCAGGAGGGCCAGGCGGGTCAGGAGTCACTCGAGTCATGTGACGACCCCCAGGGTGTTGTTGGGAGTGACAGGGAGACCAAGAAAGCAGATCTGCAGTGTGTAGCTGCACGCCCATGGGTGAAAAGGAGGTCAGTGGCCACAGGAAGCAATGCAAAAAGGGCCTAGAGCTACCTTCCTTAATGAGAGCTCATCCCCTGAGGTGTGTATCCCAGCAGCCTAACTGCCACATGAAAACTAATCTATAAAGAGTGCTGTAGGCACGAGAGAGCAGCCATTTTCATGGTCCATTCCCTGAGCCAGGAGCCATCTTGTGAGGTAAACAAATCCCAAGTAAAAAAGATGTGCACCTGGGTACAAGGCCACTGTCACACCGAACTCTATGAGAGTTTATCTTAGTGTTTCTTTGCCTTAAAAGTATCCTGAAAAGCATTGTAGATAGATTTACGTGTTCGTTGTACATTGACATGTTTGTACATGAATGTTTGTGTGCTGCTGAAAATCAGAAGTTAATAAAACAGGAACCCTATAGGGCCAGTGGGAGAAATACATTTGAAAATAAACTTTGAGTAACTCATTAGATTAAGAAAATTATAAGAATAATAACCCTGAGCGCCGCCTGGGGAGAGAAATCTCATTAACAGGTTTTTCGATTCCCCTTTCAATACATTTGTTAAAAGTGCCAGGGAGTGTTCAATTATCACCCGCCCTCTCACCTCCAAGACATAGGGTGACGAGAAACCCCAGAGAAACCTGCAGGGCCTGGGAGGGGCCTTGCAACACAAGAGCACACACAAATATCCACACAAACACCTACATGCACCTGCGGTTTCACTTCACTCCCCCCTGAGTAATGGGCTTTCTGACCATTTGTTTAATACTGTCAACAAACAAGACAAGAGCTGCAGGGCTACTCAGGAAATGCAATCCGGCTCTTGAATGAGTGTGAGAACATGATATATACACACATGTACTCTCTATACATGTCCGAGTATTCAAGAAGATTTAAGTTTTACCAAAATGTTTCCTTACACTTTTATCAAGCAGGGTTTCATAAGAGTAAACAAGAGCCCTACCAAAGTTTCCTTCTTTCATGTGTTTCCAATCATCCCTTTAGCCTATGGGCTACCTCCTTGAGGCTGGAGGTTTGGAAGGCTATATTTACTCTGGAACCATTTAACATGCACTCCTCCTTCTCCAGACATGGCACAGCGCCTGGGGGGAGGGGGGGGGGGGGGGGGAGTGCAACTTAGCCCACCTGGAGTGCTGTGTCTCCACCCAACCCCCCTCTGGTGGTAGTCACCAACACTGTACAGCACTGGTACGTGCCTCGCAGGCCTCGGACTACAGCAACGCCTTGGAAAGACTTCACAATCTGGAAATCAAGATTGAAAAAAGACTGCTTTCAAACAACACTTTTTATGGCACAAAGCTGAGAGAATGGATCTTTAGCATATGTTGCCAATTGAAAGCTTGACCACAGTTATGTTATGGTAACACTTATATCCATTTACAAGCCAGATTTTCAAAAGCAGAGATTTGATGCTGGGTATGTTTAAAAAAAGAAGAAGAAAAGTTTAGGTGTGTGCTGCACACTGTATCACTCCAATGTTTATTTCTGGTACCAACCAGCTAACAGTTTCATGGCAGCAACACCTGGAGCTAACACCTCTCGCCAGCTAATGTTACCTAAAATAACTCTCAAGATCCATGCAAAGAGGGTGTAAAATGGACTTGTAATTATAATAAGTAAGACAGCTAAGTAGATTCCTAATTAAAAAGTAAGACTTAAGTTGAGCTTTATGTGCTCAGGCTGCCTGGAGATGCCAAATTCTGCACAGGCTAAAAACTATTTATGTTGCACTAGAAATAAAAACAGTAAAAATCTAAACACTTTTTGCTTCTGCTAAGAGATTTAAAATGGTGGAGTAGACCCCCATCTTGTCCTGAGGTAAGACTTGATTGACATTTGGATGCAGACTAAATCAAAATATCTGTATATAAATATATATATATATATATTTGTTGAAGATTATGACTAAATAACGCATTGTTGCCACAGATATATGAGAACTATTTGCTATTTATTTAGACGTAATGTGTGTGTGTGTGTGTGTGTGTGTGTGTGTGTGTGTGTGTGTTCTTATGTAAAGAGTGAAGATGATTTTCAGATAGGTAAAAGCATAAAAAAGACAATCTCTGAGCCAGAGGCAAGAAAGAAGTCATTTCTTTTCTAGCCCTCCAGCTGCAAACCTGGCGTCATTTATTTCCATCTCTGTTGCCTACGCAACTGTTGAAACTGCAGCATATGCTTGGCTTATTTCATTATATATCCATGTGACAGAGGAAAAGAGAATAAGTGAAAAAATCAATCCTGTGAAAATGGGTTTTCATCAAGTCGACGGTGTCTGATGTTGCGGTAAGTTAAAGTACAAGTGCAAAGAAAGTAGGACCACCGGAAAATATCATCCTGCTACAGAGATGCACTGAAAACAGTTTTACACTGGAAGTTTAGCCTAAGGTATGAGCAAGAAAACTAAGAGCAAACACTGACCCCACTAACACAACATTTAACTGATGATAAGAAAAGCACAGATGTTACTGATAGCATTAATGATGGCTGAATTCTATTTGTCTTTCTTAACTTATGTCAGTGAGAAGCCTGATTTATACTTTGATCTGTACTGTATGTATTATCAAGCTACAGACAATAAAACATAGATAACTGTAACTCCATGTGACAGGGAGGTGGACCACAACAAGTAAGATTGGTCTGCATGGAAACATTGCATGTGCATGCATGGAGTTGCCGGTCAGTTCGGCCCCTTTATTAAAAAAAAATGGTTGGAGTGCCGTTGTAGGTACCAGATGTGCTCGGGTGGTCAGATCTGCTCAGGTTTCTTTGCCTGTGTTTGTATGATGACGTAGCATATTGTGAATGGCTGTACCTCCGAGAGTCAGAGATAGAGGTTGATGATATCTTATATCTCTCAGTGCTTTACTTTGTAAAGCAATTGACAGACATATGATCCTGAAAGATATTAGTACTTAAAGTCATCATCCAACCCAGAATAATAAACGCACTGAAGACATCTTTTTGTACATACGAAGCTAAGCATATTTACAGCTTTTAGTTTGGTTTTCATATTCATTTTTATAAACCACATACACCTCTGTATACTGTCAGGGATGCGGCTGAAACATTATGTCCTAAACTGTCAGACGTGCCACATATGGGACAAAGAATAGCTTAAGGGAAGAAACGGCAGTTATTATATTAAAGTCCTTTGAGCACTGATGATGATGAAGTGATATTTTAAGCATTGTTTTGTGCATTCACACCTGCATATCTATTTTTGCCATTCCTTCCTGTATTCGTTGCTGCAGCTGCAAGATTTTAATCTTGAATATGTGTTTGTTTTTCTTCAAATTTTCGTATATGTTGTTTGCTCAGAGTTTATGAAATATGACAATGGGCCGATGGCGGACACAGTTCATGTGTTGGAAACTCTCATGTGAACAGGAATCTCTGGGTTTACTTACCAAGTTCATAACTAACCATGAGCGCAGTGTTTCTTGCCTTCTTGTGTCTTCTCCCTCTTGTGGAGGAACTGCAGCATGCTTATTGTGGGTTTATGAGTTACATGTTATCTTAATTGTGTGATTTACAAAAAAACGTTACTGTAGATCTTAGCAAACTGTTGACCGGACAAACTGTTGTTGATTTGTCTATATGGTACAAACTATCATTCCCAAGCTAAAACATGTACGTATTTGTGTATAAAATATAGGGGAAAGTACGACGACTAAACTAAAAAGGGTAATGATGCATTCATGATAGAATGTGGAGCAAAAAACGCAGGGATACACACACACACACACACACACACACACACACACACACACACAGTCAAAGTTTTAGAGCCTAGTTTTGATTCAGCTCTTCATTAGCCACAGGGCCCAACTCCGGTTAGCTCCAGTATTAGGCTCAATTAGAACAAGATCCAATTAGAGGGCTCCTTTTCCCTGGGGCAAGGAGAGGCAGGAAATGGAGACTGAGAAATGTATAAGTCGACAACATGCGGACACAGCCAACATAAACAAACTTACTTTGTTGATCTCTGCTGTTGCTACGCAGGAGTCCTCTGGGAGTTAAAACCCTGCTAGTCTAAGCTATGAGATAAAACAAAATAAAAAAAAAAGCCCCGCAGCGAAACATGAACTCTGTGAACACAAGGGCTCCGACACCATGAAGGGAACGTCTGGGCCCAGAAAATGAAAAGCCCGCAGGCATTTTCCATTTACAGCTAAAAATCCAGCACTCGCTCCTAGCCAGGGTTAGTATCAGACTCTCAAAATGAACACTTACACTACGGGGGGAACAAATGAGTAGCTTTCTATTGTCGCTCTATTAAATCTGTCGGTTAATAGACATATACCTTACTGCTGACAGAAATCAATAATGTACAATAAGACGAAGGGGAGAAGGGAAAAGGGAAGGTATAATTGGTGAAAGGAAGGAGAAAAAAGAAAGACAAAGATCTAACTGTGTGATTTCGAGAGCAGTATTTCTGTCCTCCTATCAGCATGGTTGGAGGTGGTGATGGCGGCGGTGTAGTGTGAGCTGTTTGGGCTTGCCCTTGCCTCGGGCCTCTAGTGTTCCTCCCCCAGGCGGTGTGCGAGGGAAATGGTGTGTGGTGCGAGGGTAAACCTTGACCTGCCTGCCAGGAGGCTGCACACGGAATGAAATGAGCACAAACAAAGCGGGGGAGAGAAGAAGAGGAGGAGGAAGAAGAAGAGGAGGAGGAGGTGGAGGAGGGGTGTCAGGCAGCAGTGAAGGAGGCATACAGTTTTACTTGTAACACCGCTACACCTCTTTTTGTTGATGTTTTCTGAGTGGCAGGACATGCGCGCACACGCACACACACACACACACACACACACACACACACACACACACACACACACACACACACACACACACACACACACACACACACACACACACACACACACACACACACACACACTAGCACATGCACGCACACACACACACACACACACTAGCACATGCACGCACACACACCTCTGCTGTGATTGGGGGAGCTCAGGTGTTGTGGGTGGCATCCTGGTACGCTGTGAAGATGGAATGTGAAATGTTGCATTTCCCTTCATGCTTTGCCAAGTTGTGTCTCAGGGAAAGATGGAAATCCCATTATGTCACATGCCTAACTTGGCCTTCCAAACTCTGAAACTCATTTGTGAAATTGGGATCAGGTCTTAATGAGTTGCAAAGTGGTTTTGGTCTCGTAAGTCTGGCAGCAAGACATCTTTGTGAATGTGTTGATTTTAAGTTAACTTTGTAACTAACTAAAGCCAAAGAAACAATCCCTCCCTTACTTGTTTGATTCTTACAGAAGAAAGGAGATAATGACACTTTTTGCACCTTTCTCCCAGGAGGATTACATGAATCTGAAATGTATAATCGCTCTAAACCAGCGTGTTGACAGAAGTGTGTACGCCACATCACCCTGCTTACCTGTGAAAAAGCCCAGTGAAATCCATTACATACTTTAGAGACAACTCATGAATGGAATAATTAGCACAGCATGCTTTCCGCCCGGCTGGAAGTCTCTCTCGATAATGAACAAAGGAAAGGAAATTAGCTTTTGTCTCATAAAGTCACAACTTCAAAAGATCCCTGCCATTGCATTAATACAGCCATAGCCTGCAGCAGCATGGCAGAGAATAAAATAAGCACTCTCACTCAGACCCCATTCCTATCAAGGTCTTTCTCAGGACAAATACTGAGAGCTTGTCTTTTATAGACCACACACACTGGATTCGATCAGTAAAATATTAGGAGAGAAAAATGCAAATCCATCCAAGACAGCTCTTACGAAACACTAAAACAGCCATTTTTTTTTTGGATTCCATCACAAAACACGGCGTCCATTACTAAAATAAATAATTCTCCAGGTGTAACACTATTTCTGAGTTTTCTCCCTCCGTGCAGCTGCATGTATACTTAATCACATCAGGTCAACACTTTGGCCCGGGGCTTCCCAGCTGTGGCCTGGGCGACCTGCGACCGCCGTCTCGCCTAACTGCTGCTGCAGTCAGCTGCCCTCAGGAGTGTGAGTGGTAGACTGATCTGGTGCTGGGTCATACAGCCCGGCATTACTACATTACCACACATTAAAAAAAAAAAAAAAAGGGCCCACACAGCCCAGTTTTTGCAGAGGAGCTGACACGATTGATGGTGACAGATGCTGTTTGGGTCACAGATTGAATCAATATCAGGGGGTTTTCCAAATAGATATCTATCGCAAAAGCATGACGATAACCAATTAATATTTAAAAAATAACAAGAGTAACTACAAAATTAGCTTTAACAAGTCGGTATTTTTGCTATCAGAGCTAAAGGAAGCAGCACACACTGAAGACCAGGGCGAGGCAAGCATTGTCCAAGGCACTCTCTCCTCTCCTATCTGCACCTTTATCTGCCAGGATCAGTTGTTAGTGCTGGCAGTTTTCCTCTCCTGTCCTCTGGAGAGAGGTGGCTCTCAGCTGGAGAGAGGTGCCACAGGCTATGCACTGTCTCCATTGTGTGCAGAGACACATGGAGGACTTGAGAGAGGCTCGGTGCAGGTGCAGAGAGAGGAAGAGTGAGAGGGAACACACCTGAGGGGGCTGATTTCTTTTTTTTTTTTCATTCTCCTCACAGAAGTCAGGCTTGTTTTTAGACGGGCCTTTTAGGTGGCAGGGACATTTGTTGTTGGGAGGACAGATTTACTGGAGGTACACTATACTGGAGGGAGAGAAGGGTTTTTCTCAGTTAAAATGTTTCCTCTCTAACTGCCAGAGACGTTTGGATACAGATGCAGGTTGCCAGGGTAAATAACATTTCCAGCATTGAGGACAAAATGTAGGGCAGTGCCACTAAGAAAAATCTTATGAATTCAAGGCGTCATTCATTATGATGATGTGTGAGCCTTGATCATGTGCGAGGTCATACTCCATGATTTAATTCTGGCATAGGTGGATGTGTGTGTGTGTGTGTGTGTGTGTGTGTGTACGGACAGGACACAACAAGCCAAACTCACCGCAGACTGGGAGGTTTCCTGTGAAAGTGATCCTTTTGCAAACTGTTTGTTTAAAAGCTGACAGGCAACAAGAGTCTCAGTGACAGCATCTATTCATCTCAGGGTGTCAGGCGGAGAGAAAAAGAGGGTACGAAGAAACATAGAGAGAGGAGGCGGATGAAGAGAGGTGGTAGGAGTAAATGGGAGAGCAGTAAGCTTTAACAATAGTCTACATTTACCTTTAGCTTTGAAACATCTTCAGATCATCGTGGTTGCAGAAATTCATCTGGCGAGTGACTGAATGAGTGCTGATGTTTTCATCACTTTGGTTTTAATTATATGTCTCACTCAGCACAGTCTTCCTTCTACTTGGCTAATTTAGATTGAGATCCTTCCAGGCTTTCCCCTATCTTTCATTTCCCTCCCCTTCTTCTCTCCTCTCTGCATCCCATCAGCCCCTTTGTAGAAAAAAAAAAGAGGAAGGGAAAAAAAAAAACCTTCATGTCTGTGACTTTCTTGCCCTCCAGCGTATGAAGCCCTCTTTTATTTTGATCATCGCAGCACAATGGATTCATGCCATTCTGGCAACTTTATTCAGTATCAGCCCAAATTTACATACTGCTTAACAAGTTTGTGCGTGACTGTTGATGCCTCTGATCAAAGTGCTTTTGGAAATCTTTCTCATCTGATTTTTTTTTTTCTTCCCCTGCCCTTCATTTCAAATGCATGCTGCAGACAGGCATCTTTAACTCAGGGGCAAAGAAAGGTAACCTTAGTGCTGCACAAGCCCAAATGTCATCCAACAAGGAGGGCTCGTGTCCTGGGGATAAAGATAATGTAATCTAAGCAGTATACAGTGTGTGGCTGTGTGTGGCTTTGAGTGTGTGTGAATCTTTGCTAGCCTTGGTGTTTGTTGGAGGCTTGGGTTTGGGGGCGGAGGGAGACAGGGGGGATGACAAAAGTCAAAGCAGTCATGTGTCATTTTTGGTGCTGAAGGGCTGGGACCTGCCTGCAGGGCTGTCCTCTCTGTCAGACGCACTCACATATCTGCGCTCAACTCTCTCGCTGTCTCTTTTTTTTTCTTTCGCTCTCTCCATCTTTCTCTCTGTCTTTAGTGAATGCACGCACTGATTTGCAGCTGCACCAGAACACGCAATAATTCTTTGCTCTGAGTAGCATAAAGTAACAAGGTGGAACATTCATATCTTTGAAGTATTTTAAACAGCACCTTTTTTACTATAAACATCTGATTTAGATTTTTTTTTTTTTAAATGCAGGGAAACTTAAATGATTGAGTCTTGACTTCATTTGCAACAACAAAAAGACTTGAAAGGACAAGATTTGTTCTGTGACAACTGATAAAACATGCAACCAAAACGGTGAGGGTGCAACCGAACAAGCAGGGGGAAACGTTTGACAAAGATCTGCTTGTAAATCAAGATAAATCAAAGGCCACGCTTCAAACCAAAGCCCTATAAAATTCCCATGGGATAGAACGGGAGGCAGCACAGAATATGTACTGTAGCTACGAACCCAGTAGTCTTCGTTTACAATAACTCAGTACATTTGTAAATATACGCGGCGAGCAGAGCAAACAACAGAATTGAGAACATTAAATAAGTGAGAAAGAAAAATGGATTCAAAAACACAATGAGGAGAGGGTGTGGGTGGAAAGAGAGGAATCGTGGGAATGCAAGATTGCACCTCCCTCAGGCAATCAAATTATCCTATGGGCTGATGGTTCCTCCTTATGCGTCGGCTGACATTTTCCTGTAACCCCATCCCAAGTAATGCTATGTGATGTGTGTGACTGGCTTCTGCCACGGCCCTGAGAGGCCACGGAGCCCCGAAGCCATTTGCTTTTGGCCCCGCAGCATCCTGGGAATTGTTTATTTTAGCTCTGTCTGCTCCTTTTTGCCTCTCAGTCTCATTTTGCTTTCTTTTTCCCCGTCTCTCCAGTTCATTCTCTTTCTGGCCCAGTGGTGTCTACTTTCAATTAGAGTAGGATGCACTAGTATTCTTCTGAGAGACAAAAGCCCTGACAGGTGACTCTTGAGGGGTAACTAAAAACCTCGCCTTTAGCATCTTCACACAAACTGTTAGTATAGCAGCACCTTTCATGACACACAAAGGTACAAAAAAAACAACTGAGGCTGTCGGTGGTATCCGATACTCAACTGTACATGTAGCTCTGTGTGATGAAGATAAGAGTTGGGGGGGGGGGGGGGGGGGGGCGAAAAAAGTAAAAAATCAAGATGTGCTGTGTTTCTTGTATGTGTGTAAGAGAGAGAGTGAAGAGATTTAAGGACAGAGAAGATAAGATGTGCGATATGAGATAATAGAATGATATTCAAAATGTATCCCCGGAGCTAAAAGTTAAAAGGGAACATTATAAGAGAACGTATTTTGATCGCTTATGGATATGTAAGCCAGTGCACCAAAATGCCCAAACTTTACTTCATACTGCTGCAGACACCCTGAAGGGCATAAGTGGAGGCGGTCCAATCCGCTATACTCAAACAGTGTATGTGTGGAACTGTCGACATGTGACAAGCAGAAAAGGGACAGTGTTGAGAGCGTAGCCTTTTATGACCCAACACACTTTGACAGCTTGGCCATCGCTCGAGGACATGAGCAATGTTGCTTTTTCATCTGACAATTTTTAAGCAAAACAACTCTCCCTCGATGGATTCGATTGTTCACAGAGCCTTTGTGGCTGTGTGTTAAAGCACAGAGACAAAAACATGTCAGCAGCCCGTAGATTCTGTTCACCGTTAGCTAGAGGAGGCATACTGTCAATCTGTAGGACAAAAAGTGAGATGAAAGTGTAAAGGATATGATGGGTGAGCTGCTTTTATGCAACACTGCGCTCTGCTGGTGGAAGGTGAGAACACCTCGAGTAATTCAGCAGCAGCCAGACAGTCTTAACGGAAGACTAATGCAACCTTCAATCCTCGGGGATGCAAATGTCTGTGTGCTTTTACCCTTGAAGCAGTTGCCTTATTTGGACCTGAGGACATTATGCACTGACAAATTTTAAACATCCCATGAGGGGGTGCTTTGAAATATGGCCACAGGGTGGCACATTAGAATGACAAAAATGTAGATCCTCAAAGTGAAATCTGCCTGTGACTTGGTAATCAGCCCCACAGAGGACTAATGGATATTGAAGAGGTTCAGACTATATGTTCTTAATACAAGCAAACAAAAACAGGGCACAGGCCATCTTTCTCAGTGTTTCTTTTTTATTGGCTACAACAAGAGAACACACTTTGTTTATGTGCATGACGGATCAAGAGAAAAGAGATATGGGCGCTTTAAAAAAAAAAATATGTGCTCACAGTACAACCATGTTTGCTGTTTGTATGTGCAATAGGCCTGTAAGCTCTGAGTGTGTGTGAGTGTGCATACAAACAATGCACTCAGTCGATAGCCCCCAGCAGTGTGCATTCTTGCTTGGAGAGTACATTTCCTCGGGCCTCGTTCCTCCGCCGATGACCTCTGGTGAAGCCATTATTTTCTGCATTAATGATGAGCAGCAGCCAGCGATGAGAGAGATGGACTTTGTCCTGAGGCACAGTAGCGCTGATTATGGGCAACAACAATGCCAGCAAAAAAAAAAAAAAGGGAAAGAAAAAGAAAACTCTTCCCACAAGCAGTTCAAAAGACGAGGAGTCTTAGAGGCAGCACTGAATAAGCTGCTCTGGCTCTATTGACAAGATGGATCAGATAACCTCTGTAGCTAGAGGATTAGCCAGAACAAAACTTTATTAAAGTTCACCTTTAGCTTATTTTGTCATCCAGTGGATCTACAACCTGAACATCAACAAACCAGTGGCCGTTACAACATATCACATTCTGACATTAAGTATGTTATTGTGGGGCAATTGGCCGCTGGTTAGGAGAGCTAAGAGTGTCATACAATTGTAATTACCCTCCATGGATTTAATGACATGTATAGGAGCTAATATCAGAAGCTTAATTGATCCTCTGACACTAGCCCAAACACCCACCTATAACACTCACAAACAAGACAAATTGCAGACAAAGTGCAATTGCTCTAGTCAAGGCAGCCAGGGCACCCACTCAGGAAATCCTGGCTTGGGGAGCTGACTCTAAATGAAGGACTTTACCATTCACCATTATGTCTTTGGTGAGAGTCAGAGGGAACCCCCGGGGCTCTTCAGCACAGCACGGCACAACTTTTCAAAGGGCTCCAGATTAAAGTCACTGAAAGTTCCCACTGGGGTCTGAGGCCAGGATCCCATTAAGCAGCCCTACCACACCGCCGGCCATAATTGTGTCGTTGAGAATTCAGAGCAGTGCTTGCTTGATAAGCGAATTTAGGGTGAAAAAAAAAAAAAAAAAGGCAAGGCGGAAAAAAGGGGGTCTCACTGGGCCACCATTAGACACTTCATTCGCTCATCGCTAATTTGTTTTAAATGACTGAGAGAGAGGTGTGCACTTTATAAAGCAATCAGAGATACCTTTTTCTCATTTCCAGGTCGACAGCAGAATGCTGATAAATGAAAACCACTGCACTTTATAGCCACAAACACTATACCGCCGCTAGCAGTGTTTTAAACTGTAGTTATCTTTATGGCAGTACTTGCTTTGCAGTAGGATAATCGATAAAGAGGGGGGACAAGAAAGAACTATCTATTCCTCGCTCTTATTTCAAGTACCTCTACTCTTGCCTTTAAGAAACCATTCATTTTACCACTAGTAAAAACAATATTACTCTTCATACATTGACCTAACTTACTTAAAACCAGTCTTATAAACAATGTGAAAAGGCATTTTACAAACAAGTCAGCTTTTATTGAGTATTAAGTTTAAGTTTGTTTTAAACGTTGTACAGAGATTATTAACCTTCAGAGCTGTTTGATGATGTATATAAAAAAACATCCAGTACATGTAGATAAAGATGTAACCCCTTACTTAAGATCTATGCATGTGTTTCTTTAACAACATTGAACTCAATTGCTGGAAGTTAAGAAGTTGTTATTCTTTGCAAGTGGAACAGTATCACACTGACAACATTACCGGATCCCAAGTTGTGATTTAGCTCTTTACAATGAAATAAATGAGAGAAGTCAACTTTTGAAAACGTAGGGATATTTGAAACCCAAATATGCTATTGTAATCCAAGTGCAATGAAGACAAATCTTCAGTTAATTGCTTTAGGTGGATTTTTTCTGTTTCTTCTTCTCTGCCTCCTCTTCTTTTTCCTTCTCAATCTCAGCCACCAGGGTCTCAATTTCCTTGGATTCCAATATCTGCGAAAGCAAAACAATAATGCTTTAATAAAAAAAGGGGAAAAAAGAAAAGAAAAAAGAAGAAGATTGAAAGTCACAACAAACAATATCATTTGTAGTCATTCACCTTGAGTGGCTGATTCCGTCTGATAACAGCAAGCTCAATATTTTTGCCTCCTGACTGGACAACCTGTGACAAACACAAATGTATGAAGGTTGTGAGACAAGGTTTCAGAAGCTAGAAAAGGTATGACAACAACAAATGGAAAACAGTCCTTGACAAATGTGAGTTTTGTTTTTATGCTTGACCAGTTGATCAACCACATACTGGGCATTTTTAAAGATATCACTGAAATGAGCACTGCATGTGCAAAAATGTGCCTCCAGAATGACCCACTATGGACTGATCTGTATCATTCTCTACTTTCATGTCTCCCTTGTGGGCCAGTTTTGCAACACAAAACCAGCATTGATAGGCGACATTGAAACATTTCTAGCCGATGACTATCATTTATATCTGGTAGCCGTTTGTGATCTTTGATGAAGTCTGGACTGTCCCAATTCAACTCAATTCAAGCTGTGGTAGACTGAAAATTGTTAAGGTCATTATTTTGCACGTTCTATTTGGCATTTTCATACATTATTAATAACAGTACTATGTTAATAAAAATGCATTGACGCAAAACCTTAATTTGACCTTACCTCAAGCAAAGCTTTGATGGCCAACTTGATAGCCTCATTGTCACCTGCGATGGCTTCATCAGTGTAATTTTTCTCCAGGAACTCCCTCACAGTTTTTGCGCTACGACCGATTGCATTTGCCTGATTTTTTTCCCAAGGACACAAAATGAAATTATTAATCAATTTTATACTGACATGATTAACAAGAAAACAAAGTCATAAACAAAGAGCAAACATATTTACCTTCCAGGCATGGTAAGTTCCTGACGGGTCTGTCTGATACAGCCTGGGGGTCCCATCGTAGTCAAAGCCGACAATTAATGCAGAGATGCCAAATGGCCTGCGCCCGTTGCTCTGAGTGTAGCGCTACAAATAAAATCAACTGATGTGACTTATCACTGTTTTCAATTTTGTTACGAAAAAATATTACATACAGGAAAAGTTTTTCAGAACCTAAATGTTTTATCGAAACTATGCATTAATATTAAGCTGCCATTGAATGTGACATTTTTCAGATATCTTTTGAAAAGATTGGTGCTGTAATGGTAGGCAGCCTGTTGCAGTAGCTCCTGTTATGCGTGTTGTTTTTTCATTCACAAGGTCCCAGCTCTGGAGTCAATTCAGTAAATTTTTCAGTCATTTTAGTACAGAGAGCACCATTAATAAACTGTAAGACGATGGAGTACCTGTTTCAGTGTAGCTATGTAGCGTGTGATGTATTCCACTGTGACTGGGTCCTCAACAGTTAGCCTGTGGCTCTGGCACTCAACCCGTGCTCTGTTTATCACGATACGGGCATCTGCAGTCAAACCTTAAAAAACATTCCAAAGAGTTAAGTTGCTATACATAACACTGATTAGTCCCCTTTTCCATGTTACAAAATGAACATTTCACTTTTTTTTTTTTGTAGTTTTGAGGTACCTGCAAATGCCATGCAGACATGCTCGTCCAGGGCGCATATCTTACGGACAGTCCTTTCCTCCTGCAACTTTGCAACAGACTTCTTCTCAACACCAAGGACAACGATGTCTTTACCTCTGATCCCCACCTGCGAAGAATAAAAAACAGCAACATTAGTTTCTGCACATCGGCAACACAGAACTTTTCATTCCCGGAAGTTGGCTGTTGTTGGTATCCCAAAATAAGTACCATGAGCACACTTATCAAATGTCTTAATGTTCGGCAACGCAATTCTGGAGAGAAAATCTGTTTGGTTAGCACTCCGTCTATTAAGGACTAACAAATAACAAGTGGTAATAATAAAGGTATGCCTACTGGATGGTTAAATAGCTGGCTAGAGGAAGCTATTTCAATGGTGGATACAGTCAGAAATCAGGGAAAGAAGTCATTTAAGGATACCTTTCCGATAGAAAAGGACAACTGTCATTAAAAGTAATGCATGAACACCAAGATTCCTTAAAGTGTTTGGGTCGGCGTGTACCCCCCACCCCCACAAAGCTGTAAACCTAGGGGAAACACTGGTAGTGCAACTCCGATCCTTGTGAGCAAGGACATGGAAGAGGGAAAGTTACTGTTGAAGAAAGTCTGGAGAACGGTGCACAAAAGCTACACTGTTGTTCCTATTTGAATGGATTATTATCTATAATAGTGCCAAGAACTACAATTTTTTTCAGCCCATGGACAAAACAGACAGCGAGTAAACAGTTAGGAGAAACTCTAACAATTTGATAAGATAAGCTAAGATAAGATAAGATATACTTTACTCATCCCAGCAGGGAAATTTAGGTGTTCCAGCAGCCAGCATACATACAAACACACAACACAACACATATATACATACATATCCCACCCATACAAAAAAACATGAGCCCACAACACAGTTTGATATATGATATATGCAACTCAGGCTAAAGTTTAAAAGTTTAAATGTCTTCTGTCCTTACTTAAAGGGGAGTCGTTATAAAGTGCAATTGCAGTAGGTAAAAAAGTATTTTTAAATCTGTCCCTTTTGCAGCTTAGCCTCCCACTAAAAACACTCTTTTGTTCACACACAAGATTGTGTAAGGGATGCATGTTATTGTCCACAATGTTCAACAGTGTTGAACATTGTGTAGGATTACAAGAAAGTGTTGAGGGTTTTACATAACCCTTCTTTATCAGGCTGAGGTCCTTTTCATCAAAGTGGTCTCTGAATAAATGTGGAAGAACACTATCCACTCAATCTAGCAATAGAACCTCATCATCACCTACAAAGCCCTCCACAACCTGGCTCCCCCCTACCTGTTTGAGCTCCTCCACCGACACACTCCCACCCGCACTCTCAGGTCTGCGGATGCAAACCTCCTGTCCCCCCCCCTGCAGGACTAACCTTTGGTCCTGGGGGGACAGGGCCTTCTCCATTGCAGCTCCCACCCTCTTGAACTCTCTCCCTAAAAACATCAGAGACTCCCCCACACTCACTTCCTACAAGAAATCCCTAAAAACTCACCTTTTAATCACCGCCTACAACCACTGACTCTCATCCTCTTCCCTTTACACTACTTCTATGTTGTATTGTTATCTTAGTTTTTGCTTTGTTTTTTTTGTTGTTTCCTGTCAAAGCGTCTTTGAGTATTTAGAAAAGCGCTATATAAATCTAATTTATTATTATTATTATTATTATTATTATTATTAGCTCAATTTTAAATCAGACTTACAAGTGTGCCAAACAAAAGAACTCCACCTTTAAAATAATATGAAAGGTTGAGATGTTTATAAAAACACACTTATTACAGTCAGGTCAGAGACTCATACCTAAGTCTGTTTAACAAACATCTATTTCCATTCATTATTTTACTAGTCATTTGTTCCAGAATGAATACAGGTTACACATAAAGTATGTAAAAGATAGAAGATAGAAAGATAGATATACTTTATTGACATCTACTGGTATTATCAATTATTATGTTTACAGAATATTTAATTGATTATGCAATATTACCCTGTGCCTTTACGACCATTTAATTCAAAAGTAGCTTTGAAACATCCTTAATAACAAAGTGTGAACAGAAGTGAACTTTGATCACAGACTGAAATTGAAACCACGCTCAGAGTGACACAGCGACAAAACGCTTGCTTAGCTTTTATTTGAAGAAAGTTATTGTTTTCGTGAAGTTATCGATTGTAAGTCCCAAAAGGTCGTAAATATCCCAACACTTGAGTGTAAAATAGTATGTAAAACAACAAAATCTGAATTAAAAACCATCAGATTGAAGATTTGTCTGCTAGGCGCTAGCTTAGCTGGCTCGCTAATTGAAGTTCGCTAACGTTAGCTTGAGCGTTAGTTTCTCTTTCAGACTCACCGCTGTTGAACCTTTCTTTACGGCTTCTTGTGCATACTCCACTTGAAAGAGATGGCCATCGGGAGAAAACACAGTGATAGCCCTGTCATATCTTGCCGCCATTGCACTGTAATTCGCGTTCAATCACAAGAAGGAAAACACTTCCACCAAAATGATTCAGCTTGTTAGCTACGAGATGCTCAGTGCGGATACCGAGTGTTGAAAACTGCGCCTGCGCATAACCTCTGAACTGAGGCGATACCAAATCACGGGTTGCGCAGAGAAAACATGTCATGGAAATTAATAGGATAGTCAATATTTTATATTATAAAAATATTTTTGAGTTAGAAATAACAGATAACAGAATAAACATCAACCGACTTCCTTTCTTAATAACTAAATGTGATTGACTAATTTCATTAGATTGACGATGGATACAATATGCGGGACACGGTTGCAATGTATGTAACCAATAAAACGTAAAACTTGGTTTAAAACGCATTTTATTGTCTACTTTTGCCTAACACTGCTTGAATAGTTACCGTAGTTTATTCTTTAGAAAAACTGCCCACCCCCCTTTTGTTGAGCTTTCCATTTCCCGTGGTTTAGGACTAAATCTGGACTGTTCCATAATATGAAATAGGTGAAATTGTAATCCAATCAAGCGAAAACACGGACGCATTAGACTGTGTTATAAAGTGTGCTAAATTAATTTTATTCATCTCAAGTGTATTATTACACCACGTTTATCACTTGTCTTTGAAATAAACCGTAAACCCACACAGCGTTTTGTAATTTGTTTTGTCCACCCCCAAAACGGACCACTGCATTACAACATCGCATCCTATTCTGTACCGTCTAATCTGAGTTGTACCGATGTGTTAAGTGTGTTAGCTTCTTTTGACTTTTATGCCCTTGTTCACTTAAATTTCAAAGGGTATCACCATGTCGGTGGCGTTTGCACCTCACAGGCAGCGTGGGAAGGGTGATATTACACCCGCTGGAATACAAAAGGTAATTCATCTTTTTTTTTTTTTTTTTTAGCGCGACTCAGAATGGAGGTCTACGGCATCAGCCGCTGCTAGCCGTGTAGCTAATCAGCGTAGCGGTGCCCACACAGGACCAAGTGTGAAGAGATCGTGAAAAATGTGCAGGGGGCAAAGCGCGGTGAATACGAACCCATCTAGAGTGGGGGAGGCCATGTGTGTAGACTATGAGGCATTGGTCGCTTATTCGGTTAGTAACATTATAATACACATGAATGGAGGCCTGTCGTTTTGTTAGCTCAGGACAGCTAGCTGGCGCGACTCGTCTTTTGTTACATAGAAATGCACACTCGCATATCCTCAAAACGACCCCCCCTTCCCAATCCTCTTTGCATTCAATTTACAGGCTGAGAACAATGTGCAAGCCAAGTAGTAAACATGCCTAATCACAATATCGCAGAATAGATTAAACACGTGATTAAATCTCTATATTCACTTCTTCTGCAGTTACTTGATGAAAACAATCAGCTCATCCAGTGTATAATGGACTTCCAGAGTAAAGGCAAGACAGCAGAATGCTCACAGTAAGTTATACAACTGTATATTTCCTGTTAACAGTCTTAACATGTGTTGTTCCTATCCTAACTTGTGTTGATGTCTCTCCTCCACCTGCACAGTTATCAACAGATGCTGCACAGAAATCTAGTGTACCTGGCAACGATAGCAGACTCCAATCAGAACATGCAGTCCCTCCTCCCTGCTGTGAGTATTGGACCTGTTAGATGTTCCTTTTTGAACCCACCACGAATGTAAGCCTTTAGTTTGTGAAGTTAGTTTGTTGTTTATTTACACTACCCCATTATATCATGTAAATAAATGTAATTGAAGTGCCCATTGGCTCTTAATGCATTTCATTGAACAACTTTTTCAGAGTTGTTGATGGCCCAAGACAGTGACTATGTGTTTTCCCTTTCGTTTAAACCATATATTTACCATAAAAGTTTTTATCCATGCTTGTTTAAGGGAAATCACATTTAGGCTTGATAATGATATTTTTTTCTTGGACATCTTGTTTTTTTTTTATCTTGTTTATTTCTTTTCAGTGGCTGAAGCTCTGATGTGTTCGTGGGCCAGCTGATGTGTGTTTTTGTCTCTTCTTTGTTGTGCGCCTGCAGCCTCCCACTCAAAACATGCCCATGGGCCCTGGTGGGATGAATCAAAGCGGACCTCCTCCTCAGCCTCCTCACGGTCACAACATGCCCTCTGAGGGTATGGTCAGCGGTGGCCCTCCAGCCCCACACATGCAGAACCAGATGAATGGACAGATGCCTGGTAAGTGACCCCCCCCCCCCCTAATTCTCTTCAACTTCCCTCCCTTGTCTTCCTTTCCCCTTCTTTTTCCCTCAGTCCCTGTCTCACTTTGGTTGCCTAGCAACAGCACAGAACTGTGAGGGAGGTCGCTCTGCTGAAGGATGATGTCACCAATTTGCTCTGGTGGTCTCAGACTTGTACACCTTTAATTGTGGTTATCCTCTTTTCTTCACGCGTTTCTTCATGTTTTTTCAGTGTGTCCTTTGTTGCTATTTGATCCCTTCACTTTAGCTGCATCAAGCTGTTTTTTTGGGATGGTGGTGGGGGGGTTGCAACAATAAATATACATTCAGACTGTCAGTGTTATGTTAACACTTGTTAGCTCAGCCTTAGCATGATGTTTTCTTCCCAGTGCTGAAAGAATCAATATCTGGTCACTTGGGTCATTGGTTCCCAACCTGTGTTCCTGGCCCCCGAAGAGTTCAGAGGCTTTGTGAGGCTGTCAAATTTAAATTAGCACATACCAACTAAAAGGACACTTCTGGATAGTTTATACAAAGATGGGATTGGGAGTTGTTGGGATTTGATCATTGACAACTTAGATTTTATTCATTTCTGTTGGCCCCGTATCTTTTCTTACCCTGATTGGGTCCTTGGGGGTCCCAGATTTTCTTTAATATTTAGGTAAGTAGGGGCTCCAAGGAAAAAAAAGGTTGTTACTTTATATCTCCTGTTCAATGGAGTTGCACATTAGTGGAAATCATTTCCCTTTTAACCCTTAAAAACTTGCCTGGCCTTATTCTTTATTTATATAATGAAACCCCCAGAATCCCAGAGCTGCTGATTGTTTTGCTATTTTAGTGGAACTCTTATAAATTCTGTATCACTGTGGTTTTAATGAATAATGCACAGTGTTAAGCCTGTAACTCAGTGGTAAAAGACAAAACAGTGAATTCCACAACTGATAGATATCTACATAGTATAGATTCAAATTGAAAAGATCAATTGTGTTTCTCTTTCATGGAAATAAATCAATAAATCACTACATATCAGATAGGCGCACAGAACACATATTACAAAATAAAGGGAATTGCAAATTTCATGTTTAATAAAACTTCCAATTTACATTTTTAATGATGGTTGTGAATCATCTCTGTTGCTGTTTTCCAGGTCCTAATCACATGCCCATGCAAGGTCCTGGTCCCGGCCCCAACCAGCCTCCCAACATGCCCAGTGGCTCTATGAATATACCCCCCAGCAGCCATGGCTCAATGGGTGGCTACAACCACACTGTCCCTTCTTCCCAGGGCATACCAGCTCAGAGTCAAATGAACATGACCCAGGGCCAGCCGATGGGAAACTATGGGCCTCGGCCAAACATGAACATGCAGCCCACTCAAGGTAAATCAACTCATTTGGGGATTTTACATCATTCAGTAGTATTTGAATAACCATGTAATGCTTGTTAAGGTTTTGGGCCTTCTACAGTTTGAGAGATAAGTCTTTGTCTCTTTGTCTAGGTCCAATGATGCACCAGCAGCCTCCCTCTCAGCAGTATAACATGCCTCCTGGTGGTGGTGGACAGCACTACCAGGGACAACAGAACCCGATGGGCATGATGGGTCAGGTCAACCAAGGCAACCATGTCATGGGGCAGAGGCCAATGCCACCCTACAGACCCCCGCAGCAAGGTATACCCTCAGAGTCTGTCAGAAAAGTGTGCAAGTTGTGTGTGACCCTCCTGCTTTTCTTACTCGTGCTCATCTTAATTTCCTCCATTTCCACTCCTGTAGTCCTGCAACCCACGGCCTCCAATCATAAAATTAGTCAAGTGACCCAAAGAAAGCTTTCTAATAAAAAACTAGTGGCAAGGACTCCATCCCCTCTACTCTCCCCGTCACACAGCCGATCCAACAACACCTTGAATCTACTTGTGTGTATGTTGTGTGTATGTGTATATAGGACCCCCTCAGCAGTACCCAGGGCAGGAAGACTACTATGGGGACCAGTACAGTCACGCAGGACAGGGAGCCTCAGAAGGTAGGAGAACCCTCCAGTCACTTGGAGAAAATCAACCAAAAATAAATCAATTTAAACCCAGGACTGGTGTTAAAACACAAATAATGCAAAGAGACTGTGACAAAAGCATTGTATCAGTCTCTTCATTATTTTCTGGGAAATCAGAGTGACTTAGGGAAAAATATCCGATTTGAAAAAACTCCACAATGCATCCTATATGTGCTACACCACAGATAAGTAAACATGCACCTAGTCTTTCATAGCCACCCCCCAAAAAAAAACAAATCCACCTGTTGGTGTGAAAGAAAAGTTAGGCTAAGTTTTATCTGTGAGAAGGCCAAAGCTGTACCCAAGTTGTATAAAATTATGTCACTTAGTCAGATTTTAAAAGGACGATGCTGCATATGCAGTATGAATATTCATGAAGTGCTTCTCAAACGACATGCAAACTATTAGATTTTTTAAAATAAATTGTATGTAGAGACTAAACAATCATCAGGATTTAAGAGAAGAACTAGGAATGTATAAACCATCCCCTATTGTAAAGAATCATTCTACTAGTGAAGAGGTGCTTTCATTACTTTATTAAAGAGTCTTAAGAAACAACTCCTTCTCTTTCTTTGTCCTATTAACATTTACTTATTTGTTGTTTGTTGTTTGTTTTTTGTTTTTGTTTCTTCTACTGACAACTCTATTTTCCTCAGACCTTCCAAACATGTTTTCCAATGTTTTGAACTAAAGGAAAGGTATTTGAGAGAAAGTTTACAAATGCACCCACACACAAAAGCACAAAATAGGCCTGCGTCCAGACACACTTTGTGCATCCCCAAACTTCTTAAAAACATAATTAGTTTTTCTTTATACCACCAAGATTATCATAACTTCCTTAAATGCCAAGCATTACCTGAATATACTAAAGCTATACAATTCAATTAAGTTGATTTAGGTTGTGAGGATTACAGTCTGCCAAATTAAAGCTTTGGAATTCCCCCCAAAAACTTCTGAAAGGGATCTTAATCTCTGTTTTAATGTGTGATCATGATGGTGTATATGTTTGTTTGTTTAGGGTTTTTATTGTCAGTTAGCATGCATTGTTTTTACCACTTGCTGTTAAACTGTATAGCCATTAGCTTTTTCTAAAAACTGATATTTTAGAGCTCATTAACTTATCCATCTTAGACTTCAACACTTTATAAGTGATCATTTCTTTACTTTAACTTCAAAGCCTTTGCTGCTACACTGTTTGTCATCTATTAGAAAGTATCCAATCGTATCTCATATCTGGCTCTACCTGCCAGTGAATGCTTTGTTGCAATCATAGTTGCATTTAAAAAGCATGATCTGGAATGGAAAGAGTTTCTCTCTACTGTTGGGCCACGCAGGCTTAGGACAGTCAAACCATGGACTTTGAGTTATTTACTGAGATGGCCTAAAAGAACTCTTTATCCCAGAATTCCCTGCGGCACTTCACACCTACGTGTGACGTAAAGGGGGGACCGGAACCTGAGGGAGACCCCACAGGAAGGCGGCCAGGTGATAAAACTCTGAGACTCCCCTCGTTCATCCTCTTTCCACGCGCCGACTTAAAGTGCTCGGAGATACAAGCTCACCTCCTGTTTCCTGCAACAAACTTCCTTTGTTTTAAAGTTTTGGCGCGCAGGTAATCCGCGGCCGGCAGTGCTCCAAATTCCGAGCTCGGATTGTCCAGTGAACGCATCTCAGTTTCTCGGAGAGTGTTAGGCTATAACAGTTAATCAGAAAGATAACGGCCTTATTCCGTCCTGCACGAAAGGACATAAACGGACATCTTTCCCCTCGACGGAGAACCAACGAAGCCGCTCTTGCCGTAAGGAACCCTCGCCGCCATCAGACGCCTCTACACCAGGACGGACAGAAGATCTGTTTTTATCGCCGGACTCCCCTTTCCTTCACCAATCGCAGGCAAAGCGATCCACAAGTGAGGCTTAATTAGGTCTGGGCAGAATTAGCTTTAGAGAGTGTTTTTTTTTTTACAATTGTTTGATTTGTGCAGAAACTGTCATTTTTATCTTTGTTGGACCGCTGCGTCCTGAGTTTTACCGACTTAAAACTCTTGTTGTTGTTTCGGACCGCTGCGTCCTATATGTGTTCAGCGTAACAGCGTTATAACCGGGTATTATTCTTCCGATCAGAAAGACCAGTGTAAGCCGTATTAACTTGAATTCGGCCACTGGTTTGTTTCTGTGAATGAAGGGAATTACTCCGAGTTGTGACGCGGGAGTTAGACTGTGATCCGGCCTCTTCAGGCACGCATTTCTCTCTTCCTCTACGCTCCTCTTTTCCTCCCATTTTCTCCCCTCTTTCTTTCACACACATATTCTCGGGGAGACGTATATCGGGAGACTAACTCCCCCACCGCGCCATTACGCACATAGGCCATACATGCGCACACACAAAGAGAGAGATTTATACACTCAAGGCTATCCAGACGCCTCAGAGACACATATCGTGTAGGGCCGAACTCGGTCCCTTGCAGACATTAAGGCCACATTAGGTCTTTGTTAGGCGTGCGCCATCGGAAAGGCGACCACGCGGGACGGAGTAACCTCCCCCCCCTCTCTCTTACGCACACGCACGCATATACCCAGGCCTTTGTTAAGTGCGCCATCGTGAGCGACCACGTGGGACGAAGTGATCTCCCCCTTTTCTTCTTCCCCCCCTCTCTCTCTCTCTCTCACACACACACACACACACACACACACACATACACACACATTCACACCCCTTCCACAAGCCTTGCTTGGTAATGTTTGTTTGCTTAGATTAGTTTATAATAGTTATTTGTTGGATTAAGTTCATTGATTTTGGATTGATGTTGCTTTGTTTAAATAAATTCTGTTATAATTTAAGAGAGCAGTTGTTCGTGATTACTGGTTGTATTTGCATTGTGATATAAGCTGGGTGCGAAGGCTTTGTGTACGGATTTCACGCCTTCAATTTATTAAATATAGTTATTAATTATTAATAATATTAGTAATTAAATAACTAATCTGAGACTGATTTGAGTGATATTTTGGTTATATTTCCCTGAGTACAGGGTGGTGCCCCAAAACGAGATTAAACATAGTTTAATGATATTTTATTTATATTATTAATAATTAGAAATAATTATTAAAGAATATAACCAAAGTTGACTTGATACAACCCCAACAAATGGTGCCCCGTGTGAGGCCTTCAATAAACCAGCTTTATTGCACTGTAAATGCACAGTAATCCGAACTTAAATCCTAAAAGGGATCTTTCTGAAGAAAATTATATTTTCTTTAAATTTTTTGTTGTTTAAGCAAAGCAGACATCAAGCTGTGGCTTAGTTGTGTTGTATGTTGTTGGTTAACAGTTAAAGCAATAACTGTTGTCCCCTTTGTGTCCATACAACAATTGGACATAAGGATGCAGCTAGTGTGACGTTCTCAATGAACTTGATTTGTTGCATTGATCCTGAATAATTCTACTAAAGGATTGTGGTGCTCCTTGTTGTTTGAGAGCCATTTGGCCAGATGAGAGTGTAACCTCATCATTGTCGCATAGCCAGCTGTCCGAGAGGTGTGAGTTCCTCCCTTCCTTTGAAGACTTGAGGTGTGAATCCCCTCTCTTATCTTCCAGGATAGACTACAGTGATCAATTGGGAAACCTAGATAAGATTTGCTCTGGTGTTGATCTAGCTTTGTTTAGCTTAGCGTTTTTAACAGTAATCCACTGTGGTTCCATTTTATCACGAAAATGTGTACCAAGACCCTAGGTGAGCCGGGAGCTGAGACTCCTTTTGGATCAGACGACGGAGCACTGCAAGAAACTGCTGCCGGTCTGACGAACCTCTCCTCAGAGGAGAGTGCCAACCTATATAGCTATTCAATTAGCATTAGGGATAAGAAATTAGAGGAGCTAGTTGATCTTGTCAACCACAGAGCCAGGATCACCCCTAACAAAGACAGAATGCATGCAGAAGACATACATCAACCATGGGCCAAGGCTCGCTGTGGATCAGACGATCCACCCCTTCAAGACGTAGTTGCTAATCTTATCCACCCCCCTATAGAGCAGCTCGACAGTCTGAACTCCTACACCCTCAGCACATGTGAAGAGAAACTAAAGGGCTTGGTTGAATATGCAAATCAACCAACTGGGAAGCCAACACGCACAACTTCAGATGTTCTAGGCAAAATTCTCCTCCTTTATCAGCACAAATCAAATGTGCAGAATGAGATACACCGGGCACAGCTAGCCCGGGTACAAGAAGAAGGACAGATCCTGCGGGACGACTTCGAAAGATTGCAGGATAAACTAAAGACCTTGCAGGAAAATTGCATGGCCCTGCAGGAGGAGAATAAAACACTGCATGAAAGCAGCAAACTGGCCGAACAGACGAAACGAAGTGACACGGTACCCAGATTTCAGGATAGGCAGATAAGTACTGCAGCCCCCATGTCAGCTGAGGAAACCTCAGACGAAGGATGGGAGACTGAACCAAGCACATGGAGGAGGGAGACAGACATGTTGAAAGATCTGGAGGAGAGGGGAAGATACCGCCGGGTCGACCCAGGCACAAAAGCGCACACGTCCTCAGACTACCCGGTAAAGAGCTGGGTGAGTAAAGATGAAGGGCGCCACGCCTCCCCAGACCATGAAGCACCGTCATGGGGAAATGCCCCAAGGCCCCCGCGTTCTGCAATACGCTTTGAGCCAAGAGAACCCTCACCCCGCAGGAAGAGGGACTTCACGCCCCCTAGAGACAGGGAGGAGGCACGGGTCCAATCGGGCACCGAATATTACCTGTCCCATGATAGACGGCCACGTCTGAGCCGAACACAAACCCCGCCACGGTTGCAACCGTACTACCGTGACAACCACAGGGCTTACGATTCGTCAGACGACTCGGACGGCCCTCGCCAGCCT
This sequence comes from Labrus mixtus, assembly GCF_963584025.1. Classification (NCBI taxonomy): domain Eukaryota; kingdom Metazoa; phylum Chordata; class Actinopteri; order Labriformes; family Labridae; genus Labrus; species Labrus mixtus. The sequence continues at coordinate 17,024,759 of NC_083619.1, read as the reverse complement.
TCGGGTCAGGGTCTGCGAACCAGGCAGATGGAACCTCAGGCCAAAGATCTGAAGCGTTTTGACCCAGATAGCCCAGATTCAAGTAGTAACGACTACCTTAGAGAAGTCGACCATTGTCTCCGTGACCTGCCTCATGCGTCCTCACAGGAAAAACTGAAACGGATCTGGAAGACTACGGCTAGGAGTGTCCGTGCTTTCATGGGGACACTCCCACCAAAGGTCCGATCCTTGCAGAAAGGAAACAAATCTGTTAGTCAGCACTTACAAACTGCCAAGCAGAAAGTGTTGGACTTGTTTGAATTAATTCAGGGAGTACAGGTAAGCATGGAGCAAGACATATCGTCAGGATATGACTCCGATCCTGGACCAAGCCCCTCAAATGATCAAACAACCCTGCTGAAAAAGCTCAGTAAAGAACCGAGCAGCCAGGACAACCAAAGGACTGAGGAAATAAGTCTATTTTTCCCTGATTTTGACTGTGGAGCCCCCCTCCTTGGGGAAACACCCCAGTTCCCTGACAGCTGTGACACCCTTTCACACCTTCACAGGTTGGAATCACCACATAGAAAGGGGGGTGACTTCTCGGCCCCCAGAGGCAGAGATAACACCCGGCCCCCTCCTGCTACCTGTAGGTTCCCATCGCAGGATTCACAGCTGAGGAATATCCAAACCTCAGATGACTCGGATGGCTCCCTTTTACCCAGAGATCAAAGAATGCGCATAAGGCTCATTGAATCTATGGCACAGGATGTAGAGCGGTTTGACCCAGATAACTCAGACCGCTGCATCGATGATTACCTCAGAGCGATTAACCTGTGTCTCAGTGATGTACCTGATGCATCCACAAGAGAAAAACTCAGGCTGATCTGGAAGACAACTTCCAAGAGTGTCCGTAACTTCACGACTACCCTTCAGCCTGAGATCAGATACCAGTACTCTGCGCTCTGCAATGCTTTGCGCCAGGAATACTCCACCTACATTGACCCTGCATCTGCCCTTCTTAGTGCTTTCAGTGTCCTGCACCAGAAGCACGAGGCCCCCAAAGATTATTACTGGCGCCTAAGATCTGCATATTTCCAGGGACGTGAGGCTCCAGGTTTGGAAGAGAACCAAACTTTCAAGTCCATCTTCATGCACAATCTGCATGGCTGCGTGCGGTCAGATGTCACCCTGCATAGTCGTACACATCAGCTTAGGATGAAAGAGATCAAGAAATTCGCACAGGTGGTTTGGCAGACACGCTTATGTCACGTGACACGTGAGGGCAACAAGAGACCACATCACTGGCAGAATAGAGAACAGAGCCAGGGGGGTGAACGTGGGACTCAACCACAGAGTAGGTTCCAGCCTGGAGAACTGAGAACTACCAGATCCAAACGGAACTCTCGGGATGGCCGTAGCCTGAGACAGAAGGGTAGGTATAACCGGAGTTCCTACGAGCTCCCTAAGGAAGCAAGTTCTGCCAGGGAGTTGGAGCGCATGAAAGAGGTGGTAGGTCAGGGGGCCTCCCTCGCTTACAGAGAACCCGATTCTGACTCCACATAGGAGTGGGGTATAGCCTCCATTCTGGAAACACAACAATGTCACTCTCCCGACATGAATGTTTCCTAGTCCCTGTTTTTGTGTTTTGACATTGGTAGGGAGACACATAATGTACATGTACATTTACACACCTACATGCCACAAACACCTTCCCACAGGCTTACTCCTGCCCAGGCTAGGAGTTCACAAATCTACACCTGATACTCTTCTCTTTCTCTCCTCCTCTTGTCTGTTTGTTTCATTTGTTTTGTTAAAGAATGCACCTTGAGTAGCAAAGCTTTGCTAATGCCTGGTTATGTTGTATGCCTAGCTTTAGACATAATTAGACAGTCTGCCCAGACTTTGCCTCAGTGTCTGCCCAGACCGAATGCCTCTCAAAATGTATGGACTGTTGCTCACTAACTATTTGAACGTTTGTCTCCTAACACATGGACTGTTGGCCCTATTTGCCCTAAAGACTGTGACCCGCAATCCCATTCTTCAGGACAAAGGGGGGATGTTGGGCCACGCAGGCTTAGGACAGTCAAACCATGGACTTTGAGTTATTTACTGAGATGGCCTAAAAGAACTCTTTATCCCAGAATTCCCTGCGGCACTTCACACCTACGTGTGACGTAAAGGGGGGACCGGAACCTGAGGGAGACCCCACAGGAAGGCGGCCAGGTGATAAAACTCTGAGACTCCCCTCGTTCATCCTCTTTCCACGCGCCGACTTAAAGTGCTCGGAGATACAAGCTCACCTCCTGTTTCCTGCAACAAACTTCCTTTGTTTTAAAGTTTTGGCGCGCAGGTAATCCGCGGCCGGCAGTGCTCCAAATTCCGAGCTCGGATTGTCCAGTGAACGCATCTCAGTTTCTCGGAGAGTGTTAGGCTATAACAGTTAATCAGAAAGATAACGGCCTTATTCCGTCCTGCACGAAAGGACATAAACGGACATCTTTCCCCTCGACGGAGAACCAACGAAGCCGCTCTTGCCGTAAGGAACCCTCGCCGCCATCAGACGCCTCTACACCAGGACGGACAGAAGATCTGTTTTTATCGCCGGACTCCCCTTTCCTTCACCAATCGCAGGCAAAGCGATCCACAAGTGAGGCTTAATTAGGTCTGGGCAGAATTAGCTTTAGAGAGTGTTTTTTTTTTTACAATTGTTTGATTTGTGCAGAAACTGTCATTTTTATCTTTGTTGGACCGCTGCGTCCTGAGTTTTACCGACTTAAAACTCTTGTTGTTGTTTCGGACCGCTGCGTCCTATATGTGTTCAGCGTAACAGCGTTATAACCGGGTATTATTCTTCCGATCAGAAAGACCAGTGTAAGCCGTATTAACTTGAATTCGGCCACTGGTTTGTTTCTGTGAATGAAGGGAATTACTCCGAGTTGTGACGCGGGAGTTAGACTGTGATCCGGCCTCTTCAGGCACGCATTTCTCTCTTCCTCTACGCTCCTCTTTTCCTCCCATTTTCTCCCCTCTTTCTTTCACACACATATTCTCGGGGAGACGTATATCGGGAGACTAACTCCCCCACCGCGCCATTACGCACATAGGCCATACATGCGCACACACAAAGAGAGAGATTTATACACTCAAGGCTATCCAGACGCCTCAGAGACACATATCGTGTAGGGCCGAACTCGGTCCCTTGCAGACATTAAGGCCACATTAGGTCTTTGTTAGGCGTGCGCCATCGGAAAGGCGACCACGCGGGACGGAGTAACCTCCCCCCCCTCTCTCTTACGCACACGCACGCATATACCCAGGCCTTTGTTAAGTGCGCCATCGTGAGCGACCACGTGGGACGAAGTGATCTCCCCCTTTTCTTCTTCCCCCCCTCTCTCTCTCTCTCTCACACACACACACACACACACACACATACACACACATTCACACCCCTTCCACAAGCCTTGCTTGGTAATGTTTGTTTGCTTAGATTAGTTTATAATAGTTATTTGTTGGATTAAGTTCATTGATTTTGGATTGATGTTGCTTTGTTTAAATAAATTCTGTTATAATTTAAGAGAGCAGTTGTTCGTGATTACTGGTTGTATTTGCATTGTGATATAAGCTGGGTGCGAAGGCTTTGTGTACGGATTTCACGCCTTCAATTTATTAAATATAGTTATTAATTATTAATAATATTAGTAATTAAATAACTAATCTGAGACTGATTTGAGTGATATTTTGGTTATATTTCCCTGAGTACAGGGTGGTGCCCCAAAACGAGATTAAACATAGTTTAATGATATTTTATTTATATTATTAATAATTAGAAATAATTATTAAAGAATATAACCAAAGTTGACTTGATACAACCCCAACACTACCTTTATAGCTTAAAAAAAAGTGTTTCTTTCTCCTTTACTGTTGTGCTGTGATCATCCAACTATCACATTGTGTGCTTTTGCCCCCTGAAGGTAATGCCCAGTATGGCCAACAGCAGGAAGCATACCAGCAAGGCCCACCCCAGCAGCAGGGCTACCCTCCTCAGCAGCAGTACCCAGGTCAGCAAGGCTACCCTCCACAACAGCAGGCATATGGTGAGTTATCTTCCCTCGCATATGAGTCACATATTTGTCCAGTAGGAGGCACTATTAGCTTCCTTTAGCTGCATTTTTATAACCACTGAATATAAAAAAAACTCCTGGTGGTTAGTGCCCCTTGAAATTGTTTCTTTGCCAAATGCAAGTCAAGATATGAACAAGGAATTAAAGGAACAACTTAATGAATGGTTAGGGGATTGGAGCTTGTTGGAAGAGAAATGTAATCAGTAGTAGTGACTGCAGCCACTTTTAGCATTTCTCCTGATTCTACAGTTTGATACATCAAACTGTTCTGAGGGAGCAGGGGGGGGGTCTTTGTACGATGGGTATGTACTATTGTCAGGCAGTGTGAGCAGACATTTTGAACTCCAAGTTTTTGCATTTTGGATAAAAAGTTGGGTAATGCCCTACTGTAGACCAGGAGTTCTACCCTAGATCCTTTAATTAAATGAAATTGGTATTTAGTAATAGAAGATGGAAACTTGATGCTGTAAGTAGCCACATCATTATTAAAACATCTAAGAACACATGATACTTCTAAATCTTTCAAATAAAATAAAAAGATTTAAGCAGGGAGAACACTACACTAAACTTTAGTAACTTAATGGTTTTCTTATTGAATGTGTGGCAATGGAACTTAACATAAAACATGTTAAATAAAAAAAGTTCCATGTGAATGAAGGTTTTTAGGCTGTTGCAACTCTTTGGTCTTTTTACTTCCTTGTTCATTTTTCAGTCGAGCTTTCCATCACAGCCTCTGTCAGAGCCAGAGCTCATGTCAGTAATGAGCTAGCAGAGAGGCAGAGGCTGTGAGGTGAGATCCATCTGGCACACGCACACATGCTTTCTCTCACAGGCCTCCACAAGGTTGTGCTCAACAGCATCGGGCATTATGAGCGCCTAACGATGCTGCGTGGGCCTCATTTGACTTCGGCCCCAGTCAGGCTGTGCTCGGTTGTTCACTGCACCTGCATAGACAGCCACAGTGTACGGGGGCTGGTGAACAGATTTCTTTTTTTTTTAATGAAGCCTGCCCCTCCTAATGAAAACCAACAGAATCTCCTTGATGTCTCCTTTCATTAGGGAACCTCAGCCCTGCTCCAACCTGACTCACTTATTCTCATTCATTACTCAGTCAGGCGTTGTGGAGGCCGCCTAAACAAATGGGTCAGACATATCCACCATCATCTCTTTGTCATCCATCAGCCTTTTTTTTTTTTTATCCCACCTTATTAGTGATAGTAAACTCACAGGGATTCTCTAGAGTTCTCAGAGTAAGAAAGAGGAAATGGAAACGGTTAATGAGCAAAAGTTGAGACGCTCGGACTGGCTTCCTTGTTAGAGTCCAAACCTGAGTTGATAAGTTACATATCTTTTTGAGCAGTTGATAATAAAAAAAAAATCTACCTTGTTCAAAGAAAAATGGGTTTGGTTTGAATGTTATTCAGGACATTAGTGTTTATTACAAATGGTCTTGTAGTGCTTTTGAAGATTGCGGTTTTTGTTAGGGTGCTTTTTGTTTGCTGTACAAAACTTCTTGCCAAACCGCTCCTGGATTAAAACAAGCAGCGTGCAGGTGTTGCAAAAAAAAAAAAAAAAACAGGATGATGGTTATAAAAGGCTAGAAGTAAAATGATCGAATAGTCTGATTTGACTGCCAAACAGCAAATTCACCTTACTTTATCTTACTCTGTCGAGCATACATGATTTTTAAACTGCTCTCTCTACATTTGCTGTAGGTCCCTCTCAAACTGCCCCAGGACAGTATCCTAACTACCCTCAAGGGCAGGGACAGCAGTATGGAGCCTATCGCCCTCCCCAACCTGGACCCCCACAAGGCCAGCAGCAGCGTCCCTATGGCTACGACCAGGTGAGTATAACTAAAACACAAGAGAGTCACAGAGACATATGTATGACTCCCTCTTAGTCCGTCCCTCTTGTTATGTTTATTGCCAGTGTTAGTTGTGTATTTTGTGTACCAGAGACCAGTGTGAGTGTGAGTGAACATGAACATTTAAAGTTAGTATGATATGCATGTTGCCATCATATTGGGGGTTAATTCTGTTCTTCCAAACTTGTGTGTGTATGTTATTGTCTTTCATTGTTAATTTGAATATTAATAAAATACTTCCTGGCTAATGTGGAATGCCGATTCAGTGAAATATGAGGGCTTTAAGACGAATCTTCCTTGAACATGATACAGACTGCTCTCGTGTTTAAAGGGAGATCTATTTGTTGCCCTGTATTTCCTGTGGTCTTATGTGGGGACCACAGCTACACTTTGATATCTTTATCTTTGAATATTCAGGGGCACATGAGGAAATAAAGACCCGGGGATTTGAACCCCTGACTAGCTCTGTAAGAAGCAAAGGTAATGGTTGCTGTGAAGACCTCAACGTCCAATCTAGACGTTTGACCACCTAGTCTTAATTTGCATCTCTTATGTTTCTTCTGTCTTTTTCTTTTTCTTGATCTTCCTTCCATCTTTCTCCTTTCTTATTTTTTGTTCTTTCCTTTGTTTTTATGTTTTCTTTTTTTTCCTTTTTTTATTAACCAGGGGTCGAAATGTAAGTCACGAGGTCCTGAAACACAGCATGCTTAGTCTGCAGACACAGCCAAAAGTTTAGCACTTTGACTGTGTTCTTAATCTCTGCTTTTTACAACACTGGTTTCTATTGTCCCTTCCTGTAGCACAATTTTCAATTTAATGTTATGTATGACAGACCCAAATCCTATTGTTCCTTCCAAATTAGTTCCCATTAATGTCAAACACATACTTCGACCCCTGCTTAGAATTCCATCAACTACAGTTGTTCTTGCATTGAATTCAATTGAATCTAGTTTCCACTGTTTAATAAGGAATTTGCCATTCTGCAGCTGAGGTATCCAGTTAGAATTTAGAGTTCCTGAGTTATAAGGCCATGCTGCCACCTGCTGGTCAATACCAGCAAATGCAGGCATAAATCATGTTGTGGAGTATTATATGGTTTAAACCACAGACGTTTGTTTGCAACATATTGAGATTTGTGAATTGAAGTTCTTACCTTTCCTTTTTTAGAAGGTCACTAACAAAGACATTTCTCTCCACAGGGCCAGTATGGAAATTACCAGCAATGAGAGATGGTCACAGCAACCCACACAGCTCTGCTCTGATCTCTGTTGAGCTTTGACATCTGGTCAACTGCTAAGCAGACTTAAGTGATGGCCGTAGCTCCCTGAGATTCTCTCAGACACGAACACACAACTGAAAATACAAGATACATTTTCCCCTGTCTTTGGGCTTGCATTCTGGCCTATAACATGCATTCAGTTTATCTCGAACATGGACTTGATAAAGTGAAAGTTTATGACTCACCCTCTGCTCCAGTATGTCTCAAAGCAGCAATGCCTTAAAAATGGAACTGCCTTATCCTTTAGCATTGCAGATTGTGACACCGGCTTACAAAATTTTGGATATTGGAGAAGATTTAAACGTACAGTTTCAGTCTACTGTGGTGCATTGTTCTTTATCCTTCAGCTCCTTGGTCATAAGAAGCAATAATGCCAGCAGTAGGTCAATGTGTAGGAGTGTAGAGATGAAGTAATGCACCAGAAGAACTTCCCATTAGGCCATGGTACATGTCTTGATGTATGTGATGATGTAAAAATATATTTTATGCTTTTTCGATCAAGCTAACTTTGTATAAGACATTGGAATCTAGTACTGAAGCTGTGTTATTTCATGAAGTGTATGTGTCAATGTTTTCTTTTTTATGAAGATCACATCCAGCACATTTTCTTTTTGTATTTCTTTGTTTTGTTTATTTGTAAAGCTATTCAATTTGACCTGATACATTAGTGACACTGTATGGATTCTTTCTGTAAAAATGGAAAATGAACTGAAATAAACAGAAACTTCTCAATGGACATCAGCATGCAGAGAAATAGAAAGTGCTCCATCTCTAATCCAAAAAAAAAAGAAATGCCTCTGTGCATAAAAATATGTGTTTTATGTCAGTAAGAAAATTTGAGACTTGGATCTTTTTTTCACAATTCCTGACAAAATTTGTGGCCATATGCCCAGACATATATTTGGGAAGAGACCATATGTAGTAGATACAGCCACAAATTACAAATGTCTGCTCCCTGAAGTCCTTTTTTTTTTTCTGTACAAGCACCTGAATCTTGTCCATTGACTGCAAACCTGGTATGAGACATTTTTCTGAAATATTTTGTTTTGTTAGTCTTGACAATGCTGGAATCCCCGTCTCCCTCTTTGAAAAAACGTCTAAGTTGATGTCATTCGAATAGTGTTGTGTGTGAATAATAAAGATTGTTACTGTCAAATATGTAACATAAGATGTGAAAATAATGTTCTGAAATGGATTTTCTTAATTTCAGTTTCAGTGCAGTTTTATATCACTGGCTTGATATCTGTTTTATGGTGCAAACTTTATTGATCCCACATGTACAGTGGCATAAAGAAGAGGACTTCATCATCCTCGTATTGTTTATATGGCTGTTTTAACATTTTGCATTCTACACCCCATCCCAGTGGTCACATTTGTGTCATGGCAATGTATAACTGTACAATAAATTGGAAGAATCTTTAATATATTTTGACTTGTGTTATTTATAGCCTTTCATTGACAGCTTTAATTAATAAAATACTGCAAATCCATTCATCCCCCCCCGACAACATAAACAAGATGTGCGAGTTTGGTGCCGTCAGAATGTGACAGTTTGATGTAATTGTTTTGTCTTCATCTGCTATCTGGTAATCAGTTTCCTACTGATAATGACCCAGCACCGCTCAGCAGCATGTCTGCTTTGTCCAGATGCATCCAGAGAGGTCCAGAGCACATTTACACCCAAAATTACCTTCCGTGTCCCTCTCTCCCCCTTCTGCCTTCCTCCAGAGAGGGAGAGGGACTACCTGTCACATTGGGGGGAGTGATACAGATGGTACACCAGATGTGTGGCCGAAGCACGTGATGGGAGGCTGGTGTTGGTGTTAAGAGGGCCACAGAGTGCTCAGGTTGCCTCGGTGCCGGCTGATGAGTGTTTGTGTGTCAGTGTGTGTGAGTGCAGCATGTGAGAGGTGTTCTCCAAGAAAGGAAACGTGGTTGAACTTTTTTTTTTTTTGAGTGGGCCTGTGCAGACTGTTTTTTATGTCGATTTGAGTACCCCTGCTCAGGTTTAGTGGCATCCTAGTCACCTCACCATCCTGCTGCTCCACAGCTGGCCGCCCCACCCCTTCCCAGCTGCCACTGGGGCTCCCCCCTGGCCCCTCAGCTTGGCAGAGCTGGTGTTTTGGGCGCTCCCCCACCAGTCCTCCCTGGCAGCTGCTGCCCTCAGCTGCGCTCTCGCAGACGGTATTGGGGTCGGACAAAGTCACTCCTCCTGTGACTGTGTCTGGGGCCATTGGGGGAGGATGAAGAGGAGGCAAGGAGACTCCTGCATCCTATGAAATATCTCCTTTAAATGGTCAGGATTTGAAATTGATAGGCACATGACAAAAAGTAAGGAATTTGAAGACTTCTTGTTGACCCTGAAGTCTTAAATTACCACATTAAGTTACTAAATGTTACAAAAATCTAGTTGAACACAATCTACCTCTTGTCTGTGTAGACCTAAAAGACTTATTAAGACGGCTAATGGGACAACATTACTCCTTGCATGTTCCATGGTTGTATGGCAAATAGTAACGTGGCGGTATCGTTTAGGAGGATGATTATCTTGTTCGATATTTTGATAATTATAATTCAGGGCACTTTTAGAAGAGGCTCCTGAGCACTGAGGGGAAAATGACATTGTGCATTGTGATCATAGCTGGCAGGCAAGATGTGAGCTCTCACTCTCTCTCTCTCTCTCTCTCTCTCTCTCTCTTTCTTTCTCTCTCTAACTCTCCCTTTCACTCTCTCATAGCCACACTCTCAGTGTGACAGAAAGTCTATGGGGAGGTATAAGAGGTAGTTATGGGGGGAATGCAGCAGCCTCCACAGTTTAATTGGAGATGTGTCACACTAAATAAATGGTGCAAAAACAAGCGCTGACTGGAGGCTTGAGGGAGGGGCCCTGGGGATGCAGCCTGTTTTATTGGGCAGGAGCTTTGCACCGCTCCAGGGTGAAACTGGGCTATGCACTGCTGAGATACCCTCCAACCACCAAACCACCAGGCCTCCCTCCCAAAGACGACTGTGGAGGCATTAATTTCACTCTGCAGAAAGGCATCTTGTTGGTGCTGTGGAGAAGGTGTGGGTGAACTTGGTAACCCGGCTGTTTCCTCCTCCAATGAGGGGCACATCATCTTCTTCATCTGCAATTTCAATTTCTGCACGCTGGTGAACAAATCCATAATTGTAAAAAATGTTCAGCAAATGCTGTCTGCCTCACTTGCTCCTAGATCTTACGTATGTCAATTTATGTTTTGAGAAGACGGCAGCCAACAGCCTGCAGCCAATCTTATTTCCACATGTAATCCATACATGACCTCCAAGATACCAGGAGAATGTGTTTTCCAATATTCTATCAATGTTGATATAACTGTTGTCTTGCCTCGCTCATGCCCTGTGCGTGTGTGTGTGTGTGTGTGTGTGTGTGTGTGTGTGTGTGTGTGCACCTTAGATTCTAGAGTTCATGGCACGAGGTTTGATTTACCTCTACAGTGTGCCGCAGTAATTGGATGTGACACCATTCTCTCTGCTCTCCCTGGGGGATATAACAGGAATCTGACTATTATGGCCGCAGTCATGAATATGTCACGACAGCTGCAAACAAAGGCCCGTGATTTGGATAAGGCTCCTCTGTATGTTGTGTCTGCGCTGATATATGAGATAAATGCTGCGAGGGTAAATGAGTTTTCTGTAAAGTAATTTGCGGTGTTTACAATGAATGATTAATTGCCATTGTTTGGGGAAAAAACTATGTTAGAGACGTTGTTCGATATTACATGTTCATCATGACTGCCAGATACATATTTGCCTCACAGATATTTGTGTAGGCTATTACATCTTCTTTCAAAACAACTGGAAAGATTTTTTGGACCTGACATTCACGAAGAGGTTGATCCCCTAGAAAGACATTGTTTTACATGCATCTGATGTGCAGTGCTTTGTTTAAACCCCATCGTTTGTTGAGGGTTTAGCCATCAAATCAAATCGAGTGTGCTGTTTTGTATGTGTTCTAGCCTCATAAAAGTAGTCTCTGGGTGGAATAGCAGGTATGCTGATATCAGTATTCCCACAGCCTGCATAATTGCTGTAATTTGCTTTCCCTTTGGGTAATCTGTAAACATGGCTGTTTTGATGTTTTTGGCATCCTCCATTGGCTGGGCTCTCTACTCCTCCAGTGGAGCCCCCATCCCAGCCCAGGGTGACACAAATAGATCCTTCCCCAGAAGGCGCACGTAGTTCCACATGGGCACAATCAATACGGCCCAGTTGCACCAGGTCTGTGGCGGTATTAAAAGAACCCTGTGAGCTGCTTCTCACCATGTTGGCGTTTTAGGGAAATAAAGCTATTGATCCTCCAGGGCCTCTGGCGGAGCATTAACCTGGGCCTACAAATTAGAACGTGCTCATCTGGACACATCTGCCTGCAATGTTCCCAAAAAGCCAGTCAAAGGGAGAGAAAAGGAGGGCTGTGAGGCCTGCTGCTTCGAATGATGAGTAGAGCGCTACTTGACGTCCTAGTCGGAGCGGGGGAGGCGTCTGGATGCCCAGGACTTCCATTAGAGGCCCAGGATGGTGGCATGGGTCGATGTGGTAAGGTTTGGTTGGGGGTACTCCATCTCAGATCAGTGTGGTTCCTTCCCCCACAATGCAGAGAGAGAGGGGGCTGACCCACAGTAAACCTGATCTCCTGACTGGAAGGACAATGAGGGAGAGGGTTGCTGGGTCCAGTTCATGTTCCAGCAGTGTCAAAGACTTTTCTCCTTTTGAACAATTTTATATGAAAGAAAGAATCTACATCATTTTCTATGAAATAGCCAGACTGTTCAAGCAGGACATTTTTAGGCAGATTCCCTCACAAAGCACACAACAAACAGTAAATATCATTGTCACCTGTGAAATATAGCATAACTTTTTGGATTTAGTACAAAACTGAGTTACAAAACCTAGAATTACAACCCCCCTCCATGGCACTATGAGGGTATTAGAGCCATTGATTCAATGTTATCACTTGGTGGGGTGTCCTACATGTCAGTAATTATATTTGACAAAGGATCAGAGTCTGGGTACACTGAGAGAATCACAAACAGTGATGTTGATCTATAAGCATAAACATAGCTTGCCTAAAGACCATTTGGATTGATGTTCCCCTTTTCACAACATTCCTTCCTCACTTCCTGAATGACTTGAGAAACCCAGTTTGACCCCTATCATTAAACACACAATGTAATTCAAGTTTACATTTTTAAGTTAAGTGTGCCACTTATAAATGTTGAATACTAACTTGATATTGGTGAGCTGTTCTTTGCTTTAATTTTTTTTTACAGGGTTAGATATGTGCATACTTGTGTAAATAAAGCTTTAGGAAAACACCTGCTTGATTAGTTTTCCTTCTTTTTTTTAACCATGTCTCCCTGACTATATCCCTGTTTAAAGTATGACCACAGTTTGATCCCATCCCTTTTTCCTATCAAAAAATGTAATTCAGATCCTTCCCCAGATTGAGACACTTCAGAAAATGTCCCTATTTATTTTTAGGGTGTCATACAAATTAATAATTTTGTTAATACTTTTGCACGAATTTCCCCCACGGGGGTTCAATAAAGTTTATCTTTAACTCTTAATCCTGGGCCCAGTTGTTCAAATGTAATTTGATCGGATTATAACTATTAGATTTGATCAAATCTTCAAAACAGGTTGTTAAAAAGGGATTACAAATATCAGATGTGATCAGGTAAGCCAGTCTTGTTTTTTACCAGGATAAGAATTTTTGTTTGCATTGTTCAAAAGATTGGAATAACTTTGACACAAACAATCAAGCTTATACCAAACTAAACAACATTTATTTTTACAGAGAAGTTCACACTGTGGATTTTATTTTTTTTATTTTATTTTATTTTTTACATATTTTGCTCTTGAATTGCTGTATTATACAGGGATATAGTAGATGTAGTAGATGGTAGGGTTTTGAAAACAATTAAGGATTTTGTGCCCATAAAATATTTCACCAAATAGCTCTTCATATTATTAATAAGAATATGATTTATGTGATGTGATTTAAAGCAGTTTTGAAGTTTTATGGATTTTGGCGCCCCCTTTGGAAGTATACAGTATGAAGTCTAATTCAGAGCTCTGGTAATCAGGATTTGGTGATCCTTAAAAGTCTGTATCTGGATCAGGTTGATCCTATCCGGTGTTTTTACTGGGGGCAAAAGTAAGATTTATTACTGGACAGGAGAAAAAAAAGGCAGATTTCACAATTTGGATCATTCCCATTCCTGATTGACCCTTTGAACTTCCAGGTCCCGGAGGTCATATTCTAAAAGATAGAAACACAAATACATTTACATGCACCGTCAAGTCAAATGTGTCTTTCTTCAAACTTATATTTCAAACTAAAACCTCAGATGACCCCAAGTTTTTTCTTTACACATAAAATGTGATTTTTCCAGATTTATTTCACCCCGAAAACGCACTAAAATGTCAGGCACTTACAGTATACTGGAAATAATTTTTCTCCTTCCTTTTAGAAACATTTACATGATTAGTGTTTACTAATGAAAAGACTCCATGCATCTCTTCAAACAGCACATTTCACCAGCTATGCTCACACAGATGGAGACACTTTGGAAACTTTCCCTCTTTTTTTTCTCAGCCTGCCCTACCAGTGGGAAGCCTGGAAGTTCTCTGCCCCAGTTCTCCATGTCCTTGAGAGTTGTGCCTTCGGGCCGGGGCTGGTGGGGTCCCGCGGTGCACAATGTGTGCTTCTCACTCCGCCTCCCGCTGTACTCCGCTGCCCCTGCATGGCTCTGGAGAGTTGCCAAACTCGGAGGGGTTGTCCGTGCAAGTGGGGGAGCGTGCATGTTACCACAGAACAGCTCTGAACATCAACTGGGTACAACCGGGTATAAATCACTTTCCTGGATTGGCCGACTACAATGGGGTGCTTGGGAAGATGTTGTTATGAACAATCAGACTAATTGTTGTAAACAGTGAGAAGTGATGTGCAAATGACTGAGGATCTTGCTTCACCAACATCCTGCTTTTACAAAGGTTAAACCAAAGAATAGAGCATGAAGTCAGACAAAAGCATTATGCCAGTTTGACTTGAAAAGGGAAGCAAATTAAATTCCTTATGAAGGAACTCGTGGTAATGTATTCTTTAAATCAACATTATATTACTTTTGTTTAATGATTAAATTAAATCACAAGAAGAGGTAATTATAATGGGTGGTCATAAATTGTAGCAGTATGTGTTTGACAAATCTCTTTATATTTTATTCAGTACATATGCAATGTTTTTTTTTTGTAATTAATATGGATATTGGCCGAGAGCAAAGATAAAGATCCATTTTCTAATATTTTGTCCTTGGATTGTGCACTCAGGGAATTTACTCCCCCTTCTCTCTTTCGTTTCCCTGGCTAAGGCATGGGGAATTGGTGGGATAAGAGGCTATTCCCTAAATAGCCCATGGCAAGAGGTATCCTGATTAGCATGCTGCCTGCTCTCTGGCAGCAGTCCTCCAGGCCACCAGCGCTATCACTTACGTGCTGTTTGTATTTGTAGTTGATAGTGTGTGCTGTTATAATTGGAATGAGCTCAGGAACCTCGTTTGCTTTTGATCCGCTGCCAGCCACTCAGAGTGCTACTGGGCCACAGCTCTCACCTCCACACTCCCAGTGGATTATGGGAAACTGCAACGCTTATGTTCTAAAAAGCGCCTGACAGCATCTCACTCAAGGTCGAACAATACAATGGTAAGTGAGGGGAGTAGAACAAAAAAAAAAAAAAAAAGATGTAGGGAAAAGTTGAACAGATATTTGAAGGAACGCTGGGTATTGGGTCCGGAAAGTGGGTAAAAGGTATTTAAGATTTCTGAAACTGAAGGGTAAAAATCAAAAGACCTTTGTGAATGTTTGGGGTAGATTCAATAGCACACACGGATGAGTGACATCATAACCCCCCAGAAGACTCTGCAGAGACTTAATCTGCCTGTTTATGACCAACATGCAGAATTATAGTTTTATACGGAATAAATCTGTGCAGTTAAATTTATTAACAAAACACAAGAGACATTTTGACTTGTTGTGTCTTGCGTCTACTGCTGGTTACTTACTTCTTTTCTTATTCCGAAATCCAACCGAAGAATAACTTGATGCAACCTTTTAATGAGCAACAAGACCAAAGTTCAAAGTTCAACAATTGAATGCTATTATTGTGATCAGTACTAAGAACTGTTTTTATGATGACTGGAAAACTTAACACAACTGATACAGGTTAATGTTGAGGTTGATATCAGTAAATAAAATAACAAATTGGAACTTTTTACATGGTGCATAGTTTCATGTGAATCACCTGTGTTGTAATTCTAATCCACTGCAGGATTAACATGACTGAAAACCACCATTATAATATATTATAATACATACCATAACTAGGGTTTGATTTAATGCAAAATGTTATTATAATTACAACATTCACAATGGCTTGGTTCAGTGAAATTGTTATTTACACTTTCTGTTTTCCTACTCCAGTATTTCAATATGTTCACCTGGAGAAGTTCACGTAAAAGATATCATTTGGTACTTTTCTGGACTACTAAACACTTAATTTTTTGTGATTTGTCAGTTTGTCACACAAGTCAACTTTCAAGAGCATGCCTCATCTGGACCTCGTCAAGAACGTTAATGTCACTTGGAAGCAGACTCTAAATTGATGCATGCTTGTGGTTCATTTCCTTTCCCTCTCCGTGACATTTCTACAGTTTGATATGCTGTGCTCAGCACTTTTCCAGAGTGGACCAACTCCAAGGACTTATGGGAGTTTGATGCTCCCTTGCTGCCAAATGCCAGCAGGCCGATGAAAAAAGATATGCGAAACTTCTAAGCTCAATATTTAATCAGGCGCCGGGTTACACTTGCTGTTTGATTAGGTGAGAGAATTCTACCTCCCAGAGTCTTTGATTGCTTTGAAAATATTTGGCCAAAAAAATTAATACTCCTTTTTGAACAGTGTGTTCTCAGCACTAATATCCCAGCACCAGTTACAGTATATAACCGTCATCATTACATTTGTATTCTGTTATAGATGGCTCTTAAGTACTTCTGTCCCTCTATTCTTCTACTTCATTTTCCTCTTTGCTTTAGATTGTTCTTTTATTACCATTACTTACATTATAACTCATATTGCAATCATTATTAGTGATGTGGCAGAGAGTTTTCATGTTGTTGTCATTGTTTTCCCATTCGGCAGCCTCATTATTTTCCATGTTTTCTGACCAGAAGTCCATCTTGTCGCATCCTAATCATCCAGGACTGCAGAGATTCACCTGAGAATAACCCTGATGAGCTTGTTCCAGGAGGGCATTACCACTGGTTAAGTACAAACACCTGCTAAAATATTGGCAATTAGGACATAATTAGCTGCTAATGTATTTCTAATCCGAAGCGGGCCATAGATTTGTCTTTTTTGCGTAGACTCCCTTTTTTTTAATGTTCTCTGTTGTTATTGTTTTCCTCAGGTATTTGTATCCCGAGAACATTGACTAAGTGCCCTAGTTCATCATATGCAAATGGCTTATTAATTACACATGCATTATGCCCGTATTCAGAAGACATCAAAGGGCCTGCGAGTCTTCAGATGGTCCCCCTCTGTACCACACTCAGGTTACAAATGCCTGCGTGTGCACTTTCCTGCTTGCCTATTCGGGGAGAATAACTACATCCTCAATTAAAAATTTTCACTGGAACCTCTGTTTTTTTCTTGCCTCCTAATATTTGAGAATAACCTCCGGTGGTCTGCAGTTGTTTGGTAACCGCAAATTGCAAATAATCCCTTGAGACTAGATTACATAGCATTATTAGAAAGCAAGCGAGTGTATCTTTCTTTCTAGCAAAGCCAAACTAATATTTGCATTACTAAATGAGACACAGTTGTCAGTGTATGACCTCACTAAACTTTCCATTGATCAGCTTCTTGATCACCATGTCAGGGTTTTGGTGTCCTCAGCCATGAGCTTCAGATGTTTCTGCTCTGTGTCTGCATGTTTTGTTCCGTCTATTCCTCCCCTGTGACTTCTCTGTTAACGACCCGAACAGCAGGTGTCAGAGTGTGATTTATACAACCTATAATGCCTTACATTGATTAGCAATACAGCTCTAATGGGATACCAGCTCTCAAACTACTGCTAGGAGAAAAAAAAAAAAAAAAAAACATTGCATGCCACACCTTCTTCGTGCTGTACTTATTTCTGCATGAATATCAGCAACCCAACCTGTCCGATAAGAAGGCGTGGAGAGAGTTTGTGGTGTGCAATCACTGTAACCCTGGGCAGTCCTCTGATATCAGTCTCCGGTGGGCTGCTCTGACTGGGTGCTGCTAGCATAATTAGCACAGCACTCACTTTGATGATAAAATGGCTAATAGAGCATTCCTTCCCTCCCCTGCCTACCTGATTTTACCGCCATTTATTGATCTAATTAAAATAATTCTGCTGTTAGTGGCGTGTTTTTTTTTTCTTATGTAAAGGAACTTTTAATTACAGATACTTAAGAAAAGATTGTGTGTACATGTGCTAATAAAGCAGCACTCAGAAGATGTTTGATTTAAAGGTATAGATCTGTTAAGAGTCTGGGTCTATTGTAACAATGCAATCAGTGCGTACACATTTAGACTTGATGCTGAAAATAAATGTCTTCTGAAGCCGCTCCCAAGATGATAATAGATTTTCAAATCACCCAAGACAGCTGAGAAAAAATCTGTCATTAAAGATGTTGTAAAAGAAAACAAAGAAGTGCTGCAGATTACTGACACTAATGCAGAACAATGTTTCCACCACACACGTATAGGAGCGGGTGTACATCAAAGCCACCAGGTGGGGCTGATTCTTTCACAAATGCATCCCACTATTGGCATTTTTGTTGAGAGTCTCAGCAGAAAATGCTTAAATGAGGTTCTATTCTATGGCAGATTTGTATGGCACCTCAAAAACTATCCTTTCTCATTAGCAGACCAAACTGTTTGTGGTTGTCCTCATTACTAAAAAGATAGAGCTCTACCCCCAAAGGTAACTTCATCAACACCAGAGACAAATCTATCTTAGGTGCTCTATTTATATTTCTGACTCACTGCCACAAAGATTTATTCTGCACTCCTGTCAATCCATCTCTCTAATGGGCAATGGCATCCTTTTTAGTTTGGATCGCTGGTGTGTCTGTGTGTGTCTGCGTGCACGTCTGAGTGTGTACACGCACATTTTTTAGCACCACAATCTTTTTTTTTTTGTCAGATGTGCACACACAAAAAACAAGTACCTCGAAGTCACGGAGCCTGTCTCATCTCTAAAGAGAGCCATCTTTAGATAGAGACCTCAGATGTCGTGTAATTAAGATGATAAAAAAAAAAAAGCTATTTGCACTTCCATGGGTTATTAATGTGGTTTAATGATGCCGAGATCAACTATAAGATGTCTGCTTGTTATGGGGTTAATCTCCTCATTCTTGCAAAAGCTATAAAGATAAACATCTTTACACAGAAATGGGCTCATGAAACTCCCCAGAGAAACACGTCCCAACTTCAGAAGAAAGTTTGAAGGACCAAAAATAAAACTGCGTTGCAGATTAGCATGGTCATTCTGGCAAAATCTTCTAACAAAGCTACCCAATCTAAGAAATGCTTGTAAAAATGAAGACCTTGATTAGCATTTTAGGCTCTTTGGAACATAGCATCAATTCATAAAATTGTAATACAGTCATGACACATCAATGCAAATGTTTCATACTAGATTTTTGAAGTTTGCAATCATTATTATTCCATAAAGGCTGATGTTGGTGAGATTGAGGATGGCATTTTGTAATAAATCAGGGATATGAATGTAAACAAATAGAGCAGTTTTAGAGGTTTACAAAGTATAATAGGTCTTTCATAGAGCTATGAAGAGCATACTTACTATTTTTAAAGAGCTTAATGCATAGCTTTTTTGGTATGTTTTTCAAACGGTCCTAGCAGCAGGGTTAAAGTATTATATATTACATACAGGGAAGATAGCAATCCTAATCTAACACTCACTTTAATTGAAGAAAAAAAGTTTTTGTGAAAGAGGCAAAGATATTAGAAGTTCTTTGTGTTCACAGAAGGTCACTGTTGTCAACTCTAAATCCCATTTTTAATCACTTCTCAGTTTCTCAAATGGATCCGTTTATGATGACTAACCTGGGGTTCACTTGAGTGTATGGGTGGTAGATCTCCTCCTAATACATCCAATGTGTAAATGTCATGCCTGCTGATGACTTTATCATGAACGCTCTGATCATTACACTGTCATTAGTTAGCAGACATGGCTGCACCTCGTTAATGTACACAAGCAATCTGAGGAGCGGCAGATAATGTTGTGTGGTGGTGGTGTTTAATGAGGGTCCATATTTGCATACTGGCCTCCACCCCCACTTGCAATCCCAGCCCAGTCTCATTTATAAAAATAAATCACATTAGAACATCACCGGCTAATAAAGTCGACTCCGGCCCACATCCCACGTCCCCGTGATAGCCAAGTCTCAGTGCAGGAAATACACAAAGCAGTCTCTCAGGATTAGAGAAAACCTATTATAGAAAATCCTCCTATGGCTCCGGAACATTCTTCATATTAACACTGTGCTGCTGAAGTAAATTACGCCAGTTGTTGTGCACGCTGCAATCAAACACTTTATCATGGAATCTCCTCTGAAAGTACGAGCAAATATTGAAAGTCGGCCCATCAAGTAATGCAACCACTTAGAGGAGTCAGATTGAATTACACATCCTGTCACTGAAAATGGAACTAAAATAAGAGTGTCTTTGATTTTGAAGTAGTTTGTAATCTTGATTGCACATAATTGTACAGGATACCACCTGAGGCGAGCTACTTTCACCGCTATTTCTGCATTATTGAAAGGCTTTGATTCTGCGAAGAAAAGATTAGGCTTTGATTATGAAACGAACGCAATTAATAGCAACACTTGCATTTTGAAGTGAAACAGCTAAGCTTGTTTCATTTGATTGTGAGCATCTCAGTGAATACAGGGTGGGGTGTGGGGTGGGGACAGGGGGGTCAAGAGCTACACCCTTGTAACAGTGTTTTGTCCTGTGTCTGTGTGTGTGCCCAAGTGTGCACACGTTTGTGCCCCCAAGTCAAACCCCACTAAATAAACAGTGTGTTTCCTGATGCCTAACGGTGTGCACAGCCCATGCACCACTGATGTCAATCCACCCAGGACTACCAGTGGCTCCTGCTCCACTCACTTACTTACTCTTTGGCTCACTCCATCCTTCCTTCATGCTCAAATTGACACTTGGTGCAGAGGCAGGCAGACAGGGGGCCTCTCCGCCTCCAGAGATGTGGCCCAGCTGTCAGCCGTCTAATCCAGTCCAACCTCCCCCCGAGCCAGGCAGGAACTCCAGGCTGCTCCCCCCTCATCCTCACGCCCAGAGGCACGGCAAACAGCTCGGCCCTCGTCAACACTACAAGCGGTACGCCGGGAGGGGGGCACTTTGCTAGTCAAATCAGTCTTGACCATTCATCATAAATCAAGTGCCACAGTGGGATGGCACACCAGTTAGCCTGGTGATTGTAAATGAAAGCCAACAGGTTATTGCCATTCATGACTTTGTGCTTAAGTTTTTTTAAATCTTATGTTACAACTCACAAGAAAGTATAGTTTAAATTGTTTTTTTTAAGTTTTAATGATATTGTCTATGTATTTAGGTTATAAAGGTTTTTCAGACGATTTAATAATTTTGTTTCCAAGAACTTCCACAATCTGATCAAGGACTACCCAAACTATACCATCTACTTTTCCATCACGAAGAGATGTTGACTGTTGGCATTGTTACTATGGAAACGACTGTACAGAGAAAATGGCATATTGGCAACTTTAGATATAGTGCAGGCATAAATGAGACACTATCTAACACTGCATTATTTTTCAGAGACACGGTAATTTGACCTGACTCTAAAAAACATGTATCCATGTAAATATATGTATTACATTCATAGGCAATTTGATAACAGCATTTTAAAAGCATACATTTTTGTTGTGGTTTGCAAGCGCTCCTGGCGAAGTCGTGGGCATGTGTGTGTGTTTTCAGGAGTGTGTGTCTGTACCTCTTCGTGTGGCTCCCCATGGCATTCCCAATATCAGTATTCCTGTAGATGTGTTTGATGTGTTTGAAGCCACGTAGCATACCTTGGAACATGACAGTAAACATGGCAGAGGCTCTCCCTCAGAGGAGCAGTGATGCACGTCACCCCTCAGAAGTCTGTGACGGGTGTACAAACCAAACCCACCGGGCCACACGGTCTCCTGGGATTCTCCCCTTACGATGCTGTGCAGACTGGCTGCATGTTGCTCAGTGTTCAGAATCATTCCACCCTCAGCTTGGAAAAACAAAAGAGCAAACTCCAACGGGAGACAAACAAAGAGGAGAAATGCAAAACGTGGACTTATGTGACAAGTTATAGGGCCCACTTAACTGGTAATCTGACCCTGCAGCCTTGGATGTCATGATATATCCTGATCTAATGTTTTCCCTGTGCCTTATCCCTAGAAAATCACCAGTGTACGTTTCCTGCATGCATCCCTGGGGAAATTAAGAGGCACAGTATGTATCCCGAGAGGATTCCCCCCCCCCCCAAGAATGAGAATGAAGCAGGCAGCATGAAAGAGTAGTGTTGGTGTGAGGGAGCTATTGGTCTGGCAAAGGGATTGCCAACACATCAAAATAGCATGGGTGTTGAACAAGACAGAAACTTGCACCATTTACACCTGCCAGAGAGACATAGAGAGAGAGAGAGAGAGAGACAGCACATCCTGACATGGAACATTTCCATAGCCACACACGCACCACATGATGTGTGGTGCACAAGTTGACGCTTCATGTCAGGCAGAATTTCATGAAGTGACATGTACAACATGTTCACATGACAAAAGGTGCTTTGAGTGTTGTTTTTGGGTTGGTAAGATAAGTCATTTGTATACAGTAGCAGTTTTGTAATGCCACAATGGCAAAGCTTTGAAAAGAAAATTCTGTGATCTCGGACAGAAAAATCTGAGTGCATCAACTGTTTGGTTACACAGTGAAAAGTGTAGTTTTTCTCAGTGAATGACAAGAAAATACCATTACTGTTCAACATACAATTTTACAGTGTAATGAATCTGATTCTTTATTACTGCCTATAGTGGAAAATTGTCCCTGGTCTGACCTGGGAAATATTATAAGAGCAGACATACAGGGTGATGAGTAAATATTCATCCACAGAAAAAACTATATTACGTTTTAAAGCGATAATTAACATCTTAAAAGATTCTTTTTTTTTTTTTTTTTTTACGTAACTCATAAAGAAGGCTTTCTAACATTACAGTCTTAATCTGTGAGGTGCATGATCTATACCCATGAGACGTCTTTTATTCTTAGAAGACATACCAGCAGAGACTGTATGACGTCTTTTTTTTTTGGGTGCTTTGTGATGACGCCCCTCCACTTGCATATTGTCAGTTCTAAGTTTTAAATTTCAGTACATGCTATCAAATGTCTTATTTTTAAATGTGTCTGTATTTTACAATAAGGCCCCCTCTTTGGAAAGTATTCTGAGACAGACAAAAAGACAATGACCTGCTTAACCACAACAGCAGCATAGACTTTGAACCACAACCCGAATAAGCTCTCCTGCAAAAGTCCACACAATATTTAACACAGTAACATGCATGATCAAGCATTTTATAAAGCCCATAGGCTTTTTGACTGGACAATAAAAAAATTAAAAAAACAGATAGTGCTAGTTTGCACGCCAGATAGAAAATTATCAGGTAATAATGAACACATCAATCAGCATGTTGACTTTTATCTTCAAATTGATCTCTAGTCCTCAATGTCAAATAAAGTCCGCACAAAGCATAAAAGGTGCAAGAAAAATCAGTTTACTTTGACTCTGCATGGAGGAGCTCAGCCTGTCAGTCAAATACAGACTCACACACGGCCCTCCTGCCAACTGAGAGGAAAATGATTCATTCTGCTTAGACCTTCCTTTCTTCCTGGAAGAATTTAGTATTAGAAATATATTTTCAAGGGACTTTTCCCTGTTCAAGGATGAACTTTAATGCTCACCAAATGTAAGTCAATGAAAACATATCTAAATAATGGCCCCAAGAACAAGTAGGCCTACATATTGAACATCCAAAAGCTTGATTATTTTAATAGTAAGTAATAGGAACCTTGTATAACACATCTGTATTTCATGAGCTGAATTCTATCACAATCAGTTCAATTGTTCTCATAGCTGTGTCTGGCTTTGTAATTTACTTTGTGCGTGTAGTTAAAGATTATTGATCATCAACAACACAATGAAAAAATTGTTTATTTGTGTGAAAAGTGACTGTTTTGATTATATTCTTTCCAGTGAGGAAACATTACAAACAGAATGATAGCATGTAGCATTGATTTGGACACATGTATATTTGTGTTGTTAACAAAGAGAAACACTGAACCAATTCTTAAAATGTAATTTCTACAGAGTAACCCAGGAGACGTCAAAACAATGAAGAAAGCAAGACAGGACAAAAGCGAAGGGATGGAGAAGTGGTGTTGAAGGAGGACAGTTCATTGAGGTCAGGATGACAGTATGAAACAGATGAGATGGGGTGGCTGAGGAATGTTTTGTAGGTGGTATGTTGTAGGAGCTGTGTCGGGAGGGGTTGTTGGCGGGCTGTGAGGAGGGAAAAACTAGGCCAGTGTCCAGACTCAGAGCACCAAAGGCCTCACGTCCCAGGATGCTCCGTGTCAGCCCTCTGACAGGAGAGATGGGACTTTAAAACAGAGTTTTTCACCACCAGACGCTTCTCTGAAGAATACCCCTCACCCCCTCTCCTCTCCTCGGCGCACACTCACCAGTCAGAGTTTGAGGAGAGAAATGCACTCGTTACAATAAGGAGGGCACATGGCATGGGACCTGAGGCTTTGAGTGCCGCCTCCTCCACACTCTCGGTAGAATTGGGATCTTTCCTGCAAGAACTGTGCATTTCCAAACCTGACATGCAGTAAATAGAATTTTTGAGCTGTCTTCACACTGCTGAGATGCATGACCACACAATATGTGTCTCTGCTTGTTATATTTTAAAAGAAATACCTTATTGAGCATGAATACTCACTGATTGCTGAATTTGAATACTCCTCCTCATCCCTGCAGTCTATTCTGCTCATTCCTACTCCACAGATAAAGCAGACTTATTGTCAGGCTTAATCAGGTGGTCTGTTACCTTGGCAATTAAAGCCTTGTTAGGGATATAAAACCTTGAGATTCAAATGGAGGGTCCCTGGCGAGTCAAACCACTGAGCAAATCCTTAAACCAAACAACCTTCCAGAGGGAACACTTCTTCTCCGAGGAAAGATGTTTAATTATCTCTGCTTGTTTGGGGGGGGAGAAAGGAAAAACTGTTTCACTCCCTCTTGTTTGTCTTAAAAGCTCATGAGTATTTAATGGAATTAATCTAAGTAGCAATCAGTGTGCTATGTTTGATTGTCGCAATGCATTGACCCATGATGGAGAATATAAGGATCATTTGTGAGAGCGGGGTCAGTGTTCATTCTTGTGTTCCAGTGAAAACAAAGAACCATGGTACAAAGATACAATCTTAGTTTTAAAAGCATTCGGTCTTATTATTTCTGGAATATTAAATGGATTTAGCGCTCTTAGTTTACTTTTATGAATTAATCTTTTAATATTGCGGCTAAGTATTATCATTTATCATTTATTCCCAATTGATGCAAAACACCTATTCCAATGTTAGCTCTCCTAAACTAGGCCAACTATTTTCCCAAAAGAATATTCTTTTTTGGAAAATAGTGCTACATATTTGAGCAACATGGAGCGATAATTTATCATTATTTAATGATATCCACCAGACAGTACATCACACATGGTGCAGTCAGCAACAACAGCTGTGCAGGATCTTGATGGGCTTATTCTCAGTCTGAATTTCTCCGCGTGATCAATCCCAGGTAGGCCTTTGACCCCTTATTTTGTGTCCAGTATGACTTTTTCTCTCTGAAAGGCTGTTCCAGTATATCTCATGGTCTCCTTTCATCCCACTCTTTGTCTGTTTCTCCTTACCTCTGTGACATGCTCCTCTAAATGGGCCTGGCATGCATCCCACTGTCTAACGAAGGTATGTGTGTGTGGGCGGTGTTTAGGGAGGTAAGACCTTCTCAGGGACACACTAATCAGCTCCAAACCAAGGCCCAGGAAGAGGCACTGGACAGGTGAATGGAACCACTTGCTACACCCCCTGGCTGCTCCTCAGTGTGAGGGTCAAATCAGCTCCATCCTTTATGGCCCAGTCACTCCTTCATTCTGGTGTCCCCAGTCACCTGGCTTTCATCCCTGGTCGCTGGTCCCCTTCCTAGGGGCCTCTGAGGGAGGAAACAGTCAGCAGCTGCTCCACCAAGGGAGCCTCTGAATGCAGCGTCTGCCAGCCCTGTGTGTGTTAACCTTTTCTTTTAATTAACTCCATCCCAACTCCCAACTCCCGTCACCGTAGTCCGGAGAGAGGTTTTCAGGGCTTATGCAACTGTCAGGGAAGTGGGGGAGTCATACGGGAGCATAAAGGTGGTGGGCGGGTGGGAGTGTTGAAGGTGAGAGGGGTGGGGAGGAGGAGGAGGAGGTAGGATGAATAATGTGTGCAAGGCCTGGGATTGAGGGTTCTTCTAATCCTTGAGAGCTTTTTTTTAATCCACATGCCTTCACACAACTACAACACACCAGTCAATCTACACATCTGCCTGTATCCCAGGGACAACCCAGAAATAAATTGGAAATGCTGATGAGAATGGCCACTCTCGATTATCACTTGAGCTCATTATTCTGAAAATGACTTCATCACGTAGGCTACTACACAAATTTCACATTCGTAAAACTCATTAAGGCCTAATGGACTGGGTTAAGACTTTTATGTTTGTTCTAGAGGCAAACAGATCTATATAAAATCTATTAGGCTTTTACTTTTTTTTTTTTTTTTTTTAACAAATTACTGCGAGAGTGAGGGGCTTAGCCCTCCAAAATATGGCGGACACAACCTTTGATTCCCTGGTAAATTTTTGTGATGAAAAATCTAAATCAACCATTTAATTCACAGTGTACACAGAGACATAACCAAGTGAACATATTCCCATAAAAAGAAATACAAAAGTTTTCATAATTTATGTAATTAGTTGAAGTAGGTCTTCCATAGCGACGGTGACGTTTGGCCGCTGACCATTGTGCGATGTGATTGGTTGATTCTTAGCAGTCCAAGACTGACTGCGGGATACTCTCTCCTTTCCAGATTTGTTTAGAAGTTTCTAGACAATCAGTTGCTCCAAGGGTCGAATTGAAAACATTGAAAGGTGCACTCAGTTACTACCAGTGTGTTGAATCGTATTAGCTCTTTATGGGCCGTGTTACATCTGGAGATTGGGTTATGTTGGTTGTAACAATTCAGAGACTGCTTATTCAAGGAATGGGGGTGCTAACGTGAAGGAGCAAAACTTTGGTGACAAACCTTCACAGTCTATGTTACAAACATAAAGGATGAGGACGACGCAAAGGATGAAGGTGACGGTCTGTGTCACGGGCTAATGTTAGCTAAAACTCACGCAGCTGTTAGCTAGCAGGTAAGGTTGGTGCTGTGTTCCATAGTAGGCTAATGTTAGATGAACCTGCTGTGTCGTTTCAAACACAGCGCTACAGATATTCTCATTGGCTGAATTATTTTGTGACCTTTGTGGGAACTATTGTTTTGGGTTGTGAAACTTACTGGTCATTGTATGTTTGTATACAATTGATTTTTTTCTAACAGGATAATTCTATCTTTTATCTTTAGTACTATATATTTTTTTATTGTGTCAGAAATCATTAGCACACTCCCTCCACCCCTCTCTTTTTCTCGCACAGCCTCCCCAATCTCACTTCTTTCTGCTGCTGCATGTAATCCAAAGCATTACTACCTAACTTTAGAAAACATAAAACACTAAACAATATATGTATGCTTGATTAAATCGTTAAATTCCTGTGAAATTCACTGAAACTTGTAATCAGACATTGATATCATGATTTTGTCTGATAGTATGAAATGTTCTGTATTATAAGGGGCTCTGTAGCACACTTAGATGTTGCATCTTAGTTAACTAAGAATATAGAGAGGTGAGTGGGTTTGATCTCATCTCACAGTGAAGATCTTCTAATGAGAGAGTAGTAATGAGCAAGAAAAAAATCACTCTTATTTCAGTAAAAAAAAAAAAACAAGGTTTGCTATCTTTTGCTTTCATCTTGTGTGTCAGTGCCAAGTGGAAAATGTCCATCTTTCACCGGGAGATTTTAATGTTCATCTTGGCTCATGGTAATGCCCCCAGGGGATCTTCTTTCTTGGCATGTTCATAGTGGTCACCATTTGCTGGAGACGGGCTGTGGAGGTCAAAGCCATTTTAGAAGGACATAAAACCCCTAGAATGATTTTTGATCACACTATGAAACTACTCCGTTGTGGTTGAATGGTTCTCTTCATGCCAATAGCATCTTTGTAGAGGCAATTGTCATGACAATCACATTTACGTTTGTATAAGAAAATATTGGAATTAAAGTGATGAAGACAGCTCGAGAGTGAGCGTAATTGTTGTAGTCTAGGAGTTTGAATATGCTACAAATCAGCTAGCCAATGATGAGGAGTGCACGGCTCTCTACGCTGGAAAAAGTCTAACAGGTGATTATATTGTCGTTAAAACAATGATAACAATGGGAAGCCTGGGTCGTGATGTTGCAAGGAAGGCTACATGACTCTAACATCTTGTGAGTCATGTAGCCCTTACAACTCCATTTTTTGATGGAGTAAGTAAGGGAGAAACTGCCAGGACCTTCTCCTCATGAAGACCCAGAGCAAGGGCACTGTCTCCCCAGCCCCATAGATCAGCCAGCCCTGAATGTCAAATCGCACAGCAGCCGCTGCAGTGCCAGGAGTCCCCCACTTGCTCCCTCTCTGGCCCGTGATCTGCTGTCTGGTGACACCACTGCGCTAATGACCCGGTTTGGGAGTTGCTCTGCAGGGCTCCTTGGCTTGGGAAGATGGAAGTTGTGGATATCCAGCTGGAAGGTCACTTTTGACGAGGACCACTCACTCTACATTCCCCCTACTTTGTTGACATCCTTCAGTTTGCAAGGATGTTGAGACACGGAATCTGTCACTGACCCTGTGTTTTAACAGGCGTGATTATCAACTGAGTGACAACTTAGGACTATTCTCATGAAATATCCCCACTGTTGTATAATTATATGCAATAGTTCTTGGGAGAGAAAGACATAAATGTAAGCCACATACAGATGACAAGTTTTTGCTCTAGTGTTTAATTGGCCAACAATTTGGATAACAGAGAAGTTGGAAAGCAGCACTCATGCTTGCTTGCCAGCTCTAAAGCCCTCTGATTGTTAGTTCTCTGTGCTGTTTTTGTTCTTTTTTTAATCAGTTTACTGCGGAAATATGTCTCAGAGAGGGCAATGTTTTCGGTCACTTTTTTTTCCCTCAGCCTCGGGAGCTTGGCTTGTTGGAGCAGAGTTAAAGTCCCAGGGGAGCGCTCCTCTGGTGATGGGGGCACTGCCTCGACCTCACTCATGCCCGGTGTGGGTGGCATCCAACCAGGGAGACACACAATGGAGAGCGAGACTGAAGATGGTGATGCTTCTAGTGGACTCTCCCAGGACTCAGCCTTATTCTCAGGGTCATGCATTCCAGCAATCTCTGTAATTATAAGCAAGTAAGAAAAAAAAGTTGAATCTTCTGCCTTTCTCAAAATGAACGTGCCCCACTCCTCAAGGGAAACATTCACATCTCTGAGTTCTAGTAGTTGGATGGGTTTTAATGAGGCAAGTCAAGAGTGTGTGTGTGTGTGTGTGTGTGGTTGGTGTACATGCATGTCTGTGTATCTGCCCTCGTCTAACGAGCGTAATTGACCGACTCTGCTTTTAAGCCTCCGTTTTTCACCATTTGCGAGAGTATTCTGCTAAATAGCCTTCAGTGATTATTATTTCTTCTGGAGACACTTCATTGGGATTAAAACTTTGTCTGAGTTTTAAAGTTCAGATACTGCTTGTATTTTTGGACAATGTGCAATTGGTGCCAAATGGACAGAGGTTGAGTGGGGCCAAGGGTCAGCCAGAACTGCTGAAGGGTCCCACCACCTGAGGGTGAAGGATTCCACTGGGGAACATTTTGCCCCACTGAGAAGCGGAGTGAAATCTCTGATGCTGTGGCACACACACTTGCTGTGGCGTCTCGATGTCTAACTAAAAGCTATGGGTGGTAAAAAAAAATCTCCACATAACTGCTCAGTTTTACTCCAAATACTGTGGTGAGCTGAGGTGATCTGAAAACAGACTGTGCCTTTAAGCGTTTGACAGAATTTCAAAGGCTTGTATTGTGCTCGGAACATTTTTGAAGGACGACACAATCAGAGAGTCTATTAAATCTGTGTGAATGTGAATGACTAGATATGAAGATGCATCATGTTGGCTTACACAAAAGACAAATCAATAGCTTTATTTTGCAGTATCATGTTGGCACAAAATAAATATAAATTTCCTTTCTGGTATTATTTTTTTAAAGACAAAATTGTCACATATTTTTTTTTGTTTGATTCCTTATTCCCCTCACACTCGGAGGTGAAACTTGAAACAAAAACACTTTAGTTGGTTTTCATTGTGCCTATTTGCTACCCCAAATTTATATTTGATTCTCTTTTCCATATTTATAAAGTTATCCCTGAGGGATGAGCCATGTCAGACAGTTTTCGGAGCAACATTCCTCACATGAGGTTTCCTCCCCTTGAAGAAAAAAACAACAACTTCTGAGCCCGAGTGTACTGTAACACAGAGACTGAACTGTGTAAGCACAGAGCCAAGTCAAGCCTTTTCCCAGTTACTTTGTCACTAATGAAAGTAGCAAAGAGCCCTGGAGGACTGAAGAGCACTGTTTGTTTGTGTTTGAGAGAGCATCCAAGAGGTACAAGGGGGGAAGGCAAGGTGGTAAAACTTTGGGAGAGCCGCCTGACAGAGCGCCGAGACAGAGAGGGAGAACTTTGGAGCATTGTTAAGATTGAAGTTTTAAGGCAGCTGAGACCTCCTGACAGATTCCAAGCACCTACAAATAGACGTTTCATATGAGCGTGTTTACCAACTTTACTGTAGTTTGTGAGGGCTTTGAATTTACCAAAGCACATCACGTCAATCTGTGTCAGGCTGTTTTATTGATCTTTTGCACATGTTTTATGGCAGCGTGTGGGTGGGGAAATTATTTGAAAAGCAAAGGGTGCAGATGGAAATTACAAGATACAAAATGAAAGCTTTGGCATTATATTTAGGTCATGAGTCCCAACTTATTATGTTAATGTTTCACGTTTAAAGCAGATGAGGGACATCTTACCATACAAGGCCTTTTCCAAATGAGAGGCTAATAATGATGGCAAATACCTTTTTCCTCTGTAGCTCTGAATTTTCCATAACTTACATTAACGTATGAGAGGTGATTACTTTAGATGTCTGTACCACTATATGGCCTCATTATGAACTCCAAAGTAAAAGCTGGAAATACCCCATAGAATAAGAGCAGCCTTATTATGTACTCACATCATTAACTTTTATAGTAATAGTTAACTTTTATAGCAAATTTCCTTTAACAAAGTAAGATTCTGCCACAGTAGAGGCTATCAAAGGTTGTTGTTAATTTTCTTCCTCTACACCAGCACGTATTTGGGAGTTGCCCTATGGACTGTTTCTCTCCTTCTCTCCTGTGCAGAGAAAAAAGACCTTGGTTTCCTCTTCCATTTGTGTCTGTGAATCAGTCAGAATAGAAATGCATTGAAAGTGGGGAAACAGCAGTTTGCGTGACTGTGATTTTTAGATGGGGCCCCTGACAGAGGCTACCTCCAGGCTGCCGAGGGGCAGAGAGCCGAGTGAGAAGCCCACTGCAGGACTCCTCTCTGGATCTCATTTTCACATAGCAGGGGGAGTGTGGGGGTCCTGGACGTACACATGCAGGTGAGAGTGTAGTCCAGTGCACTATTAAAAGAAAGAAAGAGGTTGTGCATTTATACAATCACAGCACTTCAAATTCTGCAGGCTAAAAGGAGTCAAGGTGCATTTTACGTTTTTTACCTGACACGATTATAAAAAAATCATTTTTAATGAGAAAATTAAAGACAAAAAAAAACCCATCCTGTGTGAAAATTAAAAATGAATGTGATACATTGTTTTAGTCAACCCGAAACAATCATTACCTTTATTGGTTTTAATCTAAGATTTTTTTTATTATTTTTTTTATAGTATTTAAGCTACTTAAAAATATAAACATAACCTAAAAAAAAAATACTCAAATCCATTTTGAAACAATATAATGACAAAAGAACTAACCCCATATGTTAATGAACTGATCATCCCATAGCCTATTTCTATGCGTGCCTTTACATGTCATATATGTCAATAGCTGAAGAGAAAATGTCTCTCTGCTTAACCGTTTCTACCAGAAGGGGGACCAGTCCGTCTGCCGTAGACGGAGAGTGGCCGACGGCGAGCTGAGGCAGAGGAGACGCCAGGGTGAGCAAGCCGACTATGGGTTTAGAGTTCGACTCCGGATCCGGGGACCAGCCGATCCAGCATTCCGCATCTTGCCATGATCCCTAGGATTTTAATCATGCCTCTCTGTCTGTGTGTGAGTGCAGGCAGGCTGACAATGATTTCCTCAGTGATTACGTACAGAGCGAGTCCCTGCGGGGTAGGGGCCCCCTCTGGAGCCATCCTGATGGCTTTGGGGGCCTTGCTTCCATTTTCCATTATTATGTGGACTACCGGAGCGACAGCGCAGTCCAAGACCTTGCAGGTTTGTGATGAGGAGGGAGCTTCCATCTTCTCTCTGCTTCTTCATCCTCTTTTAAGGGCAATTTAGACGTAGACTTAGATCAGATTCCGAACCTAATTCATGATTAGCTGACTGCAGTGAGAAAAGGAAGAGTCTGGAATAGTTTTGATGCAGTTAGGTGGATATGAAGTGAAAAGTGTATTTATCATTTTTCCTCCTTTTTTTGGTTTTGTTGCATTTTTTGCACTCTCACAGGAGGCGTTTTGCTGATGTCTTTCTCACGCGGATGCATTTGAGATGAGAGGCGAAAAGCAAATATTGCTCTTTTATTTCTAAACGAACACCATGCCTGCACGCGTGTGTGTTTTCCCGGAGAATGGAAGCGTATGACGGGATTACTATATTCTCACACTTTTCCCGATACCCAGCTCAACTAAATAGAGTCGCCAATACCGATCGGGCTAATTGGATTTTATAACATCCACCTACTCATCATAAAATAACAGCAAACTCGTGTTTTTAGCGCGCGGCAGAGGGGATAAGTTGCATATTTCTGTAATGCTCGAAAGGCAGCCGCGATTTCGGGCAGTGCAATTTACAGAGACTATACCTTTAGACTATCTCGTCTTACACAAATTATCCGACAGAAACTGAGCAACTTCAGCGTGTTTTTTCTGTAGGATGTCGCGCCGCAAGCAAGCTAAACCAAGATCACTGAAAGGTAAGTGATAAGCCTGTGTTTGCTTGCTCTCAGAACATTTGAATTTTTAACGTCATGACAAGTCTAGACGAGCTTTAAGTGAACTTATCGCTCGCAGAAATGTAACTGTCTTCCCTTTTACGCATTTCCTATAGTGTTCTTCCTGTTGTGCTGCGCATGAAATCGACTGCATTTAGCTACATGTATATATACGTACTGTGGCAAGCAGTGGGGAAAAAGCTGGTCGGCTAAGACTGTATTGTATGATAGTTGAAGTGCAGGGGCAGTGTATTGACAGTTTAGAGAGAGCAACAGTGCAGCGCGTCGCTGGCTAAACATCTGGATGTGTTAAAAGACGCTCGTGGTCGGAACTTGAGCCGTCTGATGGAATGGGGCGCATAGTCACGTGACTCTCCCCGTCTGTGAAACTAAGGAGGAAACATTTTATATTGGGGGGGGGGGGGGTGCTGCTGCTGCTGCTGCGATGTGTACGTCTGCATGCGTGTGCATAATAGTTAAGAGGAATTGGAGGTGAAGTATGTATTGGGTGCTAATTGCATACTTTAAGTAAAAAGTTGTAGCATCTGGATTCATCACTCAGGTTGCTATGTAGCTTGAAAACAACTGAACTTTTTGCTGTTTTTATTACAAATATAATGTATGGGCAGCATAAATAGTAGTTTATGTGTGTAGGCTACAATGTATTGTTTTTTTGTTTTTTTGATACTTTTTTACTGTATTTTGTTTGGTTGTTATTTGAGCTTGCATTTGTTTCCGAGTGTACATGTGTTTGAGAGGGTGAGCAAGGGTGAGAGAGTGAGAAATAGAAATAGAGCAACATGCTTGAACACACACGCGTACACACACACACACACACACACACACACACACACACATATTCACACTCTACTTTTCTCTGTAGCATTTTGGTGGGGGAGCTGCTGGGTTTTCGGGGGGGTTGAGCTCCAGTTCATCTGGCAGGCATTGTATTTTGCTCAGCAAATAATTGTCCACAATTTCACATTCTCAGCTTGTGGTCTGTGGACCCCTTTCTCTCTCTCCCCTTTCCTTCTCGGAAGTCTTCATCTCAAAGGAAGATTACATGGTCTGCGGTAGTACATTCATGCAGCCACCATTTTAAATCAATACCCAGGAGAGGGGGAAATGTGAGTGCATGCACATCTAAAAATTCTTACATTTTGTTTCCAGACTGCTTCTGCTCTATTCACAGTAAACAGCTCTATACATAGATTTTCTATTTTCTCAGATTGGCATTGACTGGTTTTTTTTGGTCAGGTCATGTGACATTTGCAACTCACAAAAGACAAATCACTTACCGTATATATAATTGTCATCTGCCTGCATGCCTACATGCTACAAGTGTGTGCGTGTGTGTGTGTGAGAGAGAGTGTGTTTGCGTGCGTTCAGAGGAACATCTGTCAGGATTTGTGTACATCTATGTCTGCAACAGAGCAGACTAGAGAGTGAGCAAATCAGTATGCAAATGAGGCTAGAGTGATGACATTGTTTGTTTTTTATTGTCACCAAAATTTTAAATTAGAAAAATGTGCCGCACATTACATTTCGACTGGCACGTCTTCATCGCGGCTGCTCGAGCGAAGCAGGCAAGCAGATACGTCACCGATATTTCCTTGTTTAGGATCTGACCCAAAGAAGGCCAGGCAGATGTTATTAATTATTCTTTGTCTATCTCTTTCCTCTGAGACACTTAAGCAGATGTCCACAAAAAAAACTTTCCATGTACATTTTTAAAACAGTTGCCTCACACTGTTTTAGTCACTGCTGCCTTAATGGAATTGTAAAATTATTTGCAGACACTTTAAAGGTTGGGAACAAAAAAGTGCTGCTTGGTGTCTCCATGTTTTTGCATGTGTCCGCATGTGCATTTGTGTGAGCCTTTCTCTGCATGTGCTGTATTTGGCTGCAGAGTTCAGGTTTCACTTTTTATAGGTTGTCTTCTGCTGACTTGAGGCAGTGGTCAATGTGGAAGGGTCTTTTTTTTGTGCAGAAAGAACACTTTGTTCTGCGGTAGGAAAAAATAAACAGAGGTGCCGATGGAACATGGAGGGAAGGCAGAGCGGCATTTTTAGTGACTGGTTTAGATAGTATGGACATGGAGTGAATGTAGAGGAGAGGAGAAAATAATGCTGTGACAGTTGGTACTCTTTTTTTCCCTTGTGTACCTCCAACACACACACCCACTTCCTTGGTATTGGCTGCTTGTGCGAGTCAGAGGTTATGTTTTTGGTCCCATCGAGGAAAAGGGCAACATTACAAGTCCCGTTTCAATTAAGTCTGAGAGACAGATCCGGCTACGTTATTGCTTGGGGGAATAAATGGCACAGGACGAGACCATACATCATTCGCTTATATGCAAACACTTCACCCTAGCCACTGACATTTACTCAATCCAAAGCCTTCTACATTTCTCAACTGTA
Source organism: Labrus mixtus (assembly GCF_963584025.1). Taxonomy (NCBI): domain Eukaryota; kingdom Metazoa; phylum Chordata; class Actinopteri; order Labriformes; family Labridae; genus Labrus; species Labrus mixtus. The sequence goes on along the minus strand of NC_083619.1, from coordinate 16,989,465 downwards.
GGCACATTGTAATTTTGTTTTGATGTGCAGAGGCTTTGGGTCAGCACATTGCCTCAGTCAGTCGTGAGCAGTGAGGAAGGAGGATCTCATTCCAAATCCTGCATGTTAGCGTGTGATGACTGCCACGTTGCCTGTCCTACAGCACTTCCTGAATAATGTGAGGCAGGCTTGATATTTTCATTCGGAGAATAAATGACACTCTCAAGCCTCAGTCCTGATGTGTTCATTGGCTGAGGAGGAACTTTCCACGCCCGTCGTCCGCATATATAAATGTGTTTTCTGCCCCATATACTTTAAGTACAGCAGTTGTCATGAAATCAGCGCTGTGTCATGTACACCTTTAAATATTTGATGCTCATGAGGAGCTGGAATTTGCGGCTACAAGAGTGGACTCTGAGTTTTTCATGGCTTTAAAGGAAAGGACATTCGTATTTTTTTTCAGGCCAAATGTACCATGTTGATTTTTCGAAGCACTTCTTATAAATCAATTAAATATGAACGTTTTTGAGAATTCTTCTGCTCCGGCAGAAATTCAATTTAATTTTGATATCATGTCAGGAAACAGAAATAAACTGGTTTTACATTTTTTTTTACAATCTAAAGGATAAAATATATTTGGGTTTAGTTTTAACCCAAATTTTACATGACAGTATCTGTAACACATTGTCTTTTATGACCAGAGATTCATAACCACTCCCCCTGTCACTCTTCACTGGCACAAGCCTGAATCACTAAAACAGTGTGATGGCACTTTAAGCTCGTTGTTTTGTCAGATACAATCGACTCTTTTTCAACTTTTTTTTGTCAGACATGATCTTAACCAGAACGCTTTCTTTAATTACACACTGCATTCGTTAAATACAAAGTTAAATGTAATAAAGGCCTCTTCTTAATTTGACCAATTAAAATGCAGAAACATACTCTACCCTGCTCTATTTCTTTCTCCCCTGTTAAATTGTCTATTAACAGTTACATCATTCTTAGTTTATAGGAAGCTGCAGTATTCCAGTCTGTTCACAATTAATGATCTGTGGCATAACACCCATTAACACTTTTCTAATGTGACACAAAAATATGGTTAGTATTATCATTAAGGAAATTATGATGGAGCCGTGGAAAAATCCCATTAGCACGGCTGTCAGTGCTCTTGACATGCGGCTCAGTGTGTTGGACGGGGTGTCGCGGGAGCTGGCCGATATCTCTTCTTATTCCTTGGCATGTGCCTCTCTTGTTGTCATGGATTGTCTGCCACATGGAAAAAGAGTTCTGAATCAGAGACAATGATTGATTTCTACCACTGCCGCAAATGAACTGATAAACACTCACCGTATTTTTATCAGCAGGAATAGAATGATTATTTTTTAAAGCTTAATTTGCCATAATTCCATAATGTGATTATTGAGTCATGACATTTTTTGATTTCTACAAGTGGAGTCCTTTTTCTTAATACGTGCTCTTGTGGTTTTACATTGCATGGTGCCATATGAAGGATTACAAATATTATGCAACTTGATTAACATGCTCCTCTATTGCAAATTATTTATGACACTAATCACCAGTTCAAATAATGCTCATTAAGAAAGTTATTCATGTGCAGTGTGTGTCCTCCTCCCTCCCTCCCCAGCCCTAATTGAGGAGGGTTGACCTCTTGACCCGAGCTAAATTGAGTTGTAGTCCCTGTGGCGAGCGTCTCCTTCCCGGTCAGTCAGGGCGGATTACACAGCCATTGTGTTCGGCACTGTATCGTCCAAACTGGCTGTAAGCAGATGAGTCACGCATATCTAGGAACACACTCAAGGCTTCTTTTTTTTTAATGCTCGAGAAGTGCTGTGTGATACCCACACACACAAGCATACACACAAATACGTGGAAACCCCCAAATAAAAGTGCAAAAATGTAGTCGTTTTACACACTCAATTTTCAGTGCAGATACACACTCCTCACTGTATTCTCTTACGCAACAGGAATCCATTTGATTGATGAGGAAGGGTCCAAGCTGCTAAGAGTTTGTCATGTTTTGCTTATTCATGTCTATTGAATCAGTAGTTTAACAAGGGTGTGATGTATCATAGGCTGTACATGTGGTGATCAATCTGTTCTGTTATCGGACTTTTTTTCTTTTTTTTAAATCCTTCATTTTGTTTTTGCTCCTTGTTTTTTCTCCTCTCTGTTTAGAAAATTAATTTCCGCCTAAAAAGAAAATGTGCCGTCTCGGGGATTGTCACTCTCAATATACTGACAGTAACTCTACGTTCATTTTTCTCTGTGTGGCCACTGTGTTAATTAGTGGCCTTTAATGCTGTGCCACTTGTTGGGGGATTATGTTTTTTTCCTGCTCCGCATTTTGAAAATCAAAGGAGCAGCTCTGAAACGGTCCCATGTGTGTTTGGTATTGTATCAACAGAACCAGCATGATTACAGTTTGTCACTGACTGAGTGATACACTGTACCTTGTCAAACATTAATTAACTGATAGCAGTGTTTTATTCACTTGATGTTACAGTCATTATGAGGTGATCAAGCACTTGAGCGTGTATTAATTAAAAGTGTCCAGTATTTGTATTTGCACTGTGCTCTGACTGTTGATCAAATGTCTAGCTAGCGTAAAACATCACAGGAGTTTGCCCTTACTTGACAGCTCACCCTCTATAATCACTCCTGGCTAGCTATTAATTATTTTGCAGACAGGTGCAAATGAGAAAAGAATTTGCACTGTGATGGAAGTTGTTTACTTTAAATGACAAAACTTTTAATAAGTTCACAGTGGTGACAAATCGCTGCAAACGGCAGTAATGTTTAAGTTCTTATGGCATTGTGAATTTTCTGCCTGAACTGCCTCATCTCACCAACAGGGACGGTAATCAAAACAAAAACTCGGGCTCCCACCACCAATCTCTGATAGAACCATGGGGGATTTATTAGGACCCCCTATCCCTGGCCCATTTAAATGGCTCTAGATGCAAGGCGCACAACAGTGCTGGAGAAACTCATTAAACTCTCAGGGCGTCAGTCACTAAGGCCTCCTTTAAAAGGACAAGGTTTCTGTGTTGGCTGATGCAGCCGTCTTTGGCAGCTCAGAGGGATAAACCTATGGTGTTCAACTATATTTATTCCACCACTTTTAATTGATTTTGTTAATTAATTGCCTGGCACATGACAATTTGTTTATCATATTTTCTGTGAGCTTGAATTGTTCCCAAGATAAATATTTCTGATCAGAGACATTCTCATATGCATAAGAGTGAAGCGTGGCATTTATTTACTTTTTCAAATAAAAGCTTCACTTCCTTGGGAATTTAGTTTTGGCTGGACAAGGCCCGACTGCGAAACATACTTGCTCCGTCGTTTGCCATCTTCACAAAAAAAAAAAAAAAAACAGCTCGACACTTTCCTCTTCATTTCTCACTGAGGTTTGACACCCTGGTTGACACTGACTCGTGCTCCCCCGAGGGAAAGGCTTCTGCCACCATAGGATCCTGCCTTAATTATGCAAAGTACAGGATATTTTGTGCGATTTTAAAAGTGCGCCAGTTTCTGCTTTGGCAGTCGCTGCCACACTCCCCTACTGGGAGGTCCTGTCAGACTCCCCCCTTCCTCTTTGCCCAGGAAAATGAAAGGCTAGAAAGAAAAGACATAATGGAGAATGCATTTCAACTGCAGGGGTGGAACGCAGAGGCGTAAGAAGTCCTCAGTGAGACCCTCATTTTACATGGAACAGGTGGGAGACTCTTTTGTTCTCTTCCCGCTGTTAAAATCCATTTCATTTCTTGTACTTGACATGCCACAAGGAACTCTCACCAGTTTTTGAAAGGCTCCAATGTAAAAGGTTCCTGCCTTTTTACTAAACAGAAGTCGTGTTTTTCAAGGCTGTTGCTGTTGTCAAAAAGTCAAAAGTGGTTTAGTTGCCATGCACCTAATGAGTGCCGATCAAGCCGTCACTATTTTGTCAGCCATCCTGTTAAGAGCAATGCACTTAGTCGCTGCTTTGGCTGTTATGATATGTACTGTGAATATTTATTTTTTAAATAAACATTCCCCTTTCATTCAGTATGAATTACGGTCAGCTTTAGTGCGCGCTACATTTATCTAGAATCTACAAGTCTTCTCTTTGATACCCATCTCATTTAGCCGTCCCAGGCACCACACAACCTTTTTACTAATGCAGTCATCAAGGTGTTTTTTACTTGGTCACTGTTGATGTTGGGAGGACGTTTCATGGGAGACCTTCATAATTCATCAAGTCATTACCCAGTCCAATATGTTATTTACGTGGGTGGCTGTTTGCCTTGTTGCCAAACCTCATACATATGAAAGGCTTGTGCGGAGTCCCAAACTACAGGTTGAGCTGTCGAAAGCTGTTGAAATCTCATGGCGTTTCCATACAGAAAATCTCAAAAGTAAATAATAAAAAAGAAGCCAATCTCAACTTGTTTTTCCACTGTTAACTGTTTCTTTCCCTCCTTTTCTCCCCCTTCTCTTCTCTGGCAGTAGAAGACAATGTGACAGAGGACCAGCACAGTCCTGGGCAGACTGCCATTCCAAGCGGTAATGCTTCATTTCATATTTCATCATTTTCGGCTGGAAAGTGGATCATGTGTCTGTGTGCGTGTCTGTAAAATCTTTGTTCCCTTCAGAACTATATAAAGTATGTATTTCCTGTTTTTTGAGGTTTCCGCGTGTATACTGCATGGTTGCATTTGTTTTTGTACAAGTCGGGCAGAGCCGTGATGGTCTCTTTCTTTGTTTGTGTGTTTGTGTGTGTGCATGCTTACACGCAGGTGCGCTTCCAGCCGTCCTTGTGTTTCTGTGTGTTCCTGCCGGTTTTTTTTTTTTTTTTTTAAAACTCTTTGTTTCCCAACCCTCTGTATGATGTAGAATAGAGCTACCCAGATGAATGTGTCCTGTCTCAGCGCGTGCCATTCACAGTGGCCCTCCAGGAACAGAGCGGTAATTCAGGTCAGGCTAGCAGAAAGCCCCCTATGAATGAAGCCTGCTCCTGATGCACCACACTGTATATTTTCATTTCATTTGTCTCTGGTAAAGGTTAAGTCTCAGGCGTAGTTATTTTAAACCCGATATGGATGGCTTTGCCCAGCAGGCTGGGGACCACGGGTACTCCTAGGCTGCCATATTAGTCCAGCATTTACCCATGCCTTTCTGTGTGACCCGCATGCACGATTCTGACTTTTTTAGCAGCTTGACCACTTTATGATTATTTCTGTTTGTGATCTTTACTTAAACCAAGGCTTTAGCGTCTACCATGTAATTAGATGCCAGTGAAAGTATGCAGATTTGAGATTCTTGAAGGTTGCGGTCACATTGGTCCGGCTTTGTTTGATAGATCAAATGTGCCAGTAAACATTTTTGTATCAATTTAGTCCTCCTCGGAAAATGTGTATCAGTGGCTTTGTTAATGTGTATTGATAGGTATTGCTGGGTGGTTCTGGGGAAAGAAACTGCCTTCTTAGCCCTTCTAACCCCAGCTCAAGGGGATGAAGGACTGGGCATAAAAAGCAGACTTGCCTCAGAGACCTCCTGTCATCCAGAGCCAAAGTAGAGCTAATGAGTGTGCCTGATTACAACGACCCCCTCAGACACACGAATCTCTCCTCTCCTCCCCTTCCCTCCACCACCTCCATCTCCAGAGTGAGGGGAGACAGCCGCCACATGATCGATGTCTGCCTGTGGAGAAATCAGGAGGGCGCACAAATTAATTTCTCACTTTCCTCATTTGACTTCGTCTGACTGATTTATTTTTTAACCCCCTCTCAGGATGCAACTCGACGAATGGTCAATGAGGAAAGCGATGTTTATGGCAGTGAACTTTCTAAGACGCTGGAAGATTCCTAATGCTATTTGCCAATTTGACAGTTCCAACTTTTGAAAACGTTTCCCTCTGTAGCCGTACTTCATCCTTACGGTTAAACTGCAGCCCAAGCAATCTCCTTTTTTCTTTGGGGCGACAAATTGAAAAGCAGCGGAAAAAGCTCACCTGCTTCTCATGCATCAGCCACTTTGACAGACGTGGCCACAATAGCCATTAGACTCCTGACAAGCTAAGGGCTTAATCAGACATGGTGTCAAGATCAGCCTCATAAGTAGACCCCCAGTTGTGCTCTTCTGTGACTCTGCAAGCATTCTGAGCGCCCTGCATCCTGTTTCACATTCTTGTTTGATATGTGGCAAAGCCAAAGGAGAAACGCTAACAAAAGGGGCCCTCTAAAAGACAGACAGTATTATGCATAGTACAGAGGGGCTGGAACAGTATGATATCTGAGATTTAATGAGGCAGTGTGCTTTTTTACACAGAGAGTGTTGAGCAGGCTTAAGATCTGCAGCTTGGCTTTACCACTGCGCTGCCTGTGTGTAATTATAACCACATGCTCCCTGCTTTTTCTTCTCTTATATATACATCCCTTTATTTCCCCTTCTCTTTCTATTTTTTTTGTTGCTCTTGGCTATGTCAGATGGAGGCAGTTTCTTTTTTGGAGAATAGTGTCATCTCTGTCACTGTGGAGTGGACTGGGAAAAATAGAAATGTTCCAGAGATCTGAAAGTGCGTCTGGGTGGAAAGGTGCCGTGGCGTAGTGTAGAGTAGCGCAGTGTAGTGGTGCGGCATCTAAGACTTGGGCTCTGGCTGAGGTTGAGGCTGCCCACAGATCAATGTACTGCAGGGCTCAGCAGAGCAGGAAGAGGAAAAGGACTCTTTCACTCCACCACTTCAGAAAATCATACTCTCTATTATTCATTTCCTTTGATGTTTTACTGCACTAATGGCATAGCAAGGCGCTCCGTTCAATATTATCACTCCCTGTGAGATAGCGAGTGAGACAGGGTGAGAAAGGGAAAAGGAACATTTTGTATGTTCAAATGTTTCTCATTTTGATCCCCGTTTTTTTTTTTAATGTGTTTTTTTTTTTGTTTTTTTGTGATGCAGACAGTATAGTGATGGATGAGAGCGTCTGTGTACCTGTGATTGCATGTGCAACTTCACGTAGTACTCTCCTTCTGTAGTTCGATGGCACCCATTTGTTTTTCTAATTTGATCTTTTTTGCGTCGTATCATTTTCATGAATTTACTGCATGTTTTTTTGTTTTACGAATAACAAGGTGAGAAATATTTTCTTGTCAGCCCGTCCCTTTGAGCTTTTCAAGCATTTAGCATTTTGAGAAACCGCTTTTGACAAATGTGATTTCTAATCTACTTTCAAATTTCAATGAATCATGCATCAAAATATTAAACAGCAATTAGTTCTTATTATGAATATCTGGGACTTGAAGCAGATAAAACAAATGACATGCACCAACCATATGAACACAGACACACACCCCCCCCCCCACACACACACACATTTCTTGACGATCGTTAACAATCTGGCAAGTGTCAAACTCACAGGCTCGTCGTTGGATCATGACACTCTTTAATGGTGGGGGATCAGTAGATGTGACGGTCTGAGTGGAGAGCCCAAAATCCCAGCCACACAGAGGAGGATACACTCGGAGGCACATGTGGCATTAGAATGTAGTGTGACCTATATATGGCGGGTGCTCTGCAAAAAGTTTTTAGATTTTTAAATAATGAGGTGCCAGCAACCATGTGAAGGTTATTCAATCTTAATGTCCTCCTATTTCTGACAGCCTCCCTCACTCTGATAAAGGAGCGCGCTCACCTTTGATCAGGCCCGCCGACATGTGTCGACAGAAGCTGCTCGCTGGTTAAAATAAATTCTTAATTCGAACTTGGGGGTGGGCGGTTGTAGGGTGGGTTTGCAGAGGAGGGGGCATCATTGAATCAGGATCTCTGGGAAATGATGGGGAAATGAGGAGATGGGTGAGCGGGTAATGATGTTTTTTTCGACACCAAGGCCATTCACTGCACAAAGGCAGACTCTGATTGAGGTAGACATAATGTATCTACAGGCAATGAAGAACATAGCCCTCAGTGATTTCACAGTTTTCCTGGTAGTTTTGGAGCTATATTTGCGTGAATCTCAGTTTAAAACACTGACATCCCTCACATGTTGCATTTCAAAATGATCTTTGTAGCCACGGCAACTTACTGGTGTCTCTTTTCCCAGTTGTAGGCGTTACATTTCTTCTCCTCTGAGGTTAAATGTTCAGGGTTAAGAATAGGATTACATTTTTAGATCAAAAAATATTTTAATTTCAGGCTTTGCAGTTTGGCCAGAGTCTTGTCTTTATGCTTCACCCCCCCCCCCCCCCCCCCCCCCCCCCCCCCCCATTAAATATTCCTGTACATTCATGCCCTTCCTCCTCTCCCTACGGTCAGTGTCTCCACCTGTCTCAGTGTGTGGGCCAGGCAGTAGGGGAACAAGTGGAGGCTCCCCTGCTAGGGACCCCAGGTCCCTGGTGGGGCTAATGGAGCAGAGAAGAGAATATCAATTAAAAGGTTATAAATATTTAAGAGCAGAAATATTCAATAATATAAGGGTGGGGGGTCCAGGGGACTCTTTAAGTCCCAAGATGAAAGTTGTGGCATGATAAATGTCACCAGGCACCATTAGAGACAAGAGTGTGTCTGATGGATTGAGTGGGATTGAGACCGATATTAATTGCCTCTAAATATGTCAATCACAATTCTGATATCCATATTTTATTCGTACAGTTTTCATGTTCTTCCGATACTGTAAAGACCAGAAACTCAGCCCTAATCTTTATTTTATTCCTCATATGAATTGTCTCTCAGTGTGCTCTATGGTTATCTTGCACAGAGATGACCTTATTCAAATATGGACCAGCAGTCAATGTACTTTCCCACCTGTCATTACCTTCATCAAATCAACATTATTAAGCTGATTAACACTGTTAATAAGGTGTTGAAAATTCTCGATATGCCACACATCTCCACCCCGTATTCCACATATGATTGTCAGCCATTCCAAGCATGCTGCTATTGATCTGCTGTCCAGCCTGTAGAGACTGGTAGAAGAGGATGTCCTGATCTGATGGATTACTGTATGAGGCCCAGAGGCACAGGAACCTCAGTATTGACGTGGCTCTTTAATCCCAGGGTTGGACGTGACCTTGCCGTGTCAACTCCCCCCAACAAACCAACCCCCCCCCCCCCCCAAACATGAAGCAGTTTACACTTCCAGCGCCGCATCACAGTGGTGCACCGGAGGTCACTCAGCTCGACCGAGAGCACTGACCCAGCTTGGTTTCGCTGGCAGTGGAAGCAGAAACTTGTCACTTGAAACAAGAGAAAACAAGAGGGGGAAAAACACACACATACATAAAACTCATCAGTATCCCAGTTTCCCAAAACTTTTCTTTCTTAACTTGTTATCAAAGATCTGTTACCACTAAAAAAAAATATATAAAGATAAACAACTTAACATTCGTCACAGAAAAGTGAATTGAGTTCTTTTGAAACAAGAAATGTATTCAGTTGAAACATTCAGTGCTTAAATGTATCTGTTGTTTTTCTCTGACAGGACTGTGTTGTAATATTTCAGAAATTAATGATTCATAAAGGCTGTTTGAAAAAAATCAAAGTCTTAACCTCCTCCACAGGCCCCCTGTAAAAGAAGACATTCGTGTTCACATTTCAGTGCATATTGTGAGTTCTGCTCCTGTGTGTGTAGATGAATCATAAGTCCATATTGTGTGGCTTTTGGCCTCAGTCAGAAGTGTTTCCCCCAGAGCAAGAAAGGCCTGCATCTGTGAGGATTGGGTTGGGATTTTCATTTTCTTGAAACACCTTCTGTTCTGTTCTGTATGGTCCCACTGGGGACCACAGTGCTGATATTTTTAGAGGGCATGTTCCGAGAGCCTCAGTCGCCAAGAGGGAAGGACAATGGAGGGTGTGATGTTACATCAATACTTGGCGCAAGTGGGGGAAAAGAAAAATCCTGGGTGGCCTTGATGAGTTCTGGAACACCTTTTTCCTGAAGGAATTTAAAAGAGCACCCCAAAGAAGAAGAACTTAAAATGGCTGCTCATGTGTGTGTGTGAACACCCACAGTATAAACACCCACGCCTGCAAAAAAAATCGGTGCCACACAGTTCTTTGTCTGCAGGCACTGTTAAGTGGGAGCTAGGTGAAAAAGAGGGCTTTCTCCAAAGTTTCCCTCTGGAGTTTCAGGACAAGCTGAGGAACATTCAAAATGGCTGCCACTGAAGTGCTAGGGTTGCTTAACATTAAAACCTTAACCAAGCTGACATGATTGTTTGATAGTAGGTATGGCTTTATAATCCATCTTATTGTGAAGTGTTATGGTCAAAGCGGGGGAGAAAGGACGCTGCTGGCCATGCTGCTTATTCATAGGATGGGGTTGCAGGCTAGATTTGCGTCCTCGAGGAGATGTTTATGGTGTCTCCTTAAATTAATGATGCAAGCATTGATTTTTTTTTTTTTTTTTTACCAAACATTTTAGTAAACACCTCCACCTGATTCACAAACTCCAAATTTGACTGGGATTTTTTGAAAGATGATTCCTAGTCCAAGTTCAGGAAAGTCAGTCGCCCACCCCTGGCACTGCTGCAGCACAAAGCCAACAAGAGACAAAACTGCAGATGGATTGAAGAATATTGATGTGCGCGACCCGCGGCTGCCTGCGAGCAAGGCTGAATAATTTAGGGAAGTGTGTCGTGACGACAGAACTAACACACACCAATCTCAGTTTTCACTGTCTTCCTGTGCTACACTCCATACGTCCACAGTTCTGGCCTAGATGTCTGGATATTATGGCAAGGTCTTTCTCCTTTGATAGACTCTGACTGATGCAATTCGGCACTCACTGAAGGAATTTCATATTTCTTTGATCGAGCCAAAACTACAATCCAGGATTTATTAACTACTCATATTCCCATCTGTCTAGTTTCATATACTGAAGTTTTGCTTGGGTGAAGCAGGGCAAACACAACGTAAAACCATTTCTAATAACAAAGTGTGTGTGTGTTAGATTTGTGTGTGTGAGCGTTGTGCCACCTTGTCTGTGTGTGCCTGTATTTCTCTCTCAGCCTCACCTGACCAACAGTTCTGTTATGGCATGAGTGGTTGAGTTACAGAGGCCCAAATTGAACCTGCATTTTTATTACAGCTTTTATTATTGTTTTTATTAAATCCAGAGTCTAGAAATCCATTTTATTGTCACCCAGAGGAAGCTGTAGTACCTTACTGTGTGGGTCACCCCTCTGACTATGTGGTGCTGTCATTTCCTGTGGCTCGACAGATCCAGAGTGCGCCCTCGAGAGGGCGGCGGAGGATGGTGAGACTGGGCGTCTGAGGAAGAGGCTGCTCTCTCCAGAGGAAGGAGAAGAGGGAGAGGAGGAGGACGAGGAGCCCGCGCTGCACAGCTGCGACAGCTGCCGGCAGGTGTTCGAGTCGCTGAGCGATCTCACCGAACACAAGATTAATCAATGCCAGCTGACAGGTAAACAACGTTCAGCCCACCGAGCCTCCCATCCACTCTGCCACTCAGCTCTTCTCCCACTCCCACTCCTGCTCTATGCCTTCATGAGAGAGTATGCCACACTATGTTTGTTAGTTCACTGCACCAAGGGAAGCACAACATCAGACTACCAGTTTCCTTGGTAGATATCCAACAACATAGTCACACATAGGCCTCACGCACAGAGCTCTTTATTTATACACATCAATACAGACAGGACATAAATATGCCTCCATCAATAGATCACTTCAGGCTACAGAACTGTATTCATAGAATGTGCATTGTATCCTGGCCTAATCAAGTGAAACCAGTTATTATTAGTATACAAACATAAGTGGTGCTTTGAGTGTAGAAATCAAGTACGAGGCCTCGTAACCAAACCTACAACTGGAAACGGATTCCTAGCTCTAGGAGAGTCCATTCACTGGTCTAGCTAGTTGCAGTGGTATAACATAGTGGGACTGAAAGAGAAGGATGTCATTGGCAGACTGTGTCGTTGACCTGTTGATGGATGAATAGGACTATAAATACCCTGACAAGGTGGCAGACAGAACTAATGATGTGTACTGAAGGTTTCCATGTGCTTCTCCTGGACTTGCTGTCCCCCTTTACGTGTACTGATGGGATTGAATTAAAAAATACCATGCGACACATTTTCAAATGTTTGGATCTTCCTATCTTGTTATGAGATTGATATAGTTTAGAAACAGAAAAAGGACGTGCTCAAGTGTAATGATTCACTTTTCGATGCAGAACAGAAGCCTCTGTTTATCATTTCTGAAGCACTGTTTAGGAAAAAGCTAGTGTAGTTCCTACTCTGTTTACGTGCAGGCACAGTTTGATTTCATATTTACAACCCACAACCAGCAAACCACTAATTATAGTGCAGATTTCCCACAAGTTTTACAATGATTTTCCGTTAACTGTTAAGACGGTTTCCCGAACCAAGCCATGCGCTTGTTTGTGTGTGTTCAGGCCTGCGCATGTGCATTCTGTCACGGCCCCATCGGTGTGACTGAGAGCAGAAATGCATACATGTTAACTGTGTCATTGACTGTGCATGCGCTTGTTTACATTTATGTGTGCCTCGGGTGTGCTCATGCGTGTGCAAATTCAAAGTGACGCTCAGTCGACTAAAGGTGTGAAAATCAATGCACCATTCACTTTCACATTACTGTCATCCAACAAAGGCATTCATTGGTTTGAGAGAAACATAGTGACCAACCTCCTGTTACCCTTTCTTTTCTAAATATTACATTATTTCCATTAAGCCCACACAGATAAGTGGACAGAATATTTGGGCACAAAGGCATTATTCAAGACATAAGTGTGACTGTTTGGATTAACATTTTCATTAGTTATTAAGTACTTGGTAGTGCTTTCTTCTTGAAATAGTCATCGAATGGTATAAGAGTTGTGATTCAGGGGCAGATGTTTTTTATGCTCTGCTCTGTAGTAATGTGGTCATGACTGAGTCAGCCATATTTTCTCTATAATTAAGCCCAGCTTTTATAAATGTCAATCTTACGGACAAATAACTCTTAATTGCTCAATGATGAAAAAACGCAGTTTGGATAAGAGCCCCTGTGGAAACCAAACAAAAGAATCTAATTGCCATTAGGGTATTGTGATTGTGCAGAAACACTCTATTAGTATTCAAACACAGTGGGAGAAAAGAAACTTCTAGATGGCATACTAAGTACTTTGTGTGTGTGTGTGCTTGTGTGTGTTTGTGTATTCTGTGGAATATGGGAGGAGATTTCCTATGTGGCATTATGTAGACATCCATGACCAATTAATCTGCCTTACATCAAGTCTCTACTCACAGATGGATCCTTTATTAGAAGCATTTTCTAATCAAGCACCAGCACCTGCTAAACTCCCCATTTTTTACAATTTCAAATGTTTTATTTTTGGTAAACAAATTGCAGAGCTTGACTGGAACCAATCCACATATGGAGATTTGCTTTCTGCTCCCTGACAGAACGCCGCTATTTTCCACCAGCTGATATCCCAACAGCTTTTACATTGTATTACCAGAACCAGGCCTGCCTGTGTATACCCACTACCGCATGTGTTCTGGGCCTCATTATACTTTGCATCTATGTTCTACATTGAAACCCCAGTTTCACAACAGGAAAGAGACAAAACAGACAAAATAAAATCTAAACAGCATCTATCTGCGAGACGACCACACCCGAAAGACAGAAAGAAAGAGAAAGATGTAACATGTCACTGCGATCAATGGCAGCCATTGTCTCCCCACCGTCTGGCAGAGGTATAACACCTTTCCATGCACTTAAGCCGTGACCACTGCAGTGCGCTAAGGGAGCACATGGGTATGGATTGCCTCGTGTCCCTGATGCGATCGGTGCTATTGATCGCGCTAATGCTGGACTGCGGCGCAAGGCGAGAGTCTGAGAAAGGGAGCGAAGGAGAAGGAGGGAGATGGGGAGAGAGAAAGCGAGAGAGAGAGTGCTGAAGGAATGTGTCCCCAGGGAGCCCGTCTTGGGCTGGGGCAGGGCTTCAGGAATGCTCCCCTGGAGATCCTAGTGAAGGCTAGGGCAGGGCTGGAAGAATGCTCCTCTAGAGAGTTGAGAGAGGAGGCTGGCTGGGGAAGGGCTAGAAGAATGTTCCCCCAGAGCACCCCTTTAACTTCGGAGCAGAAATGGAGGGGCTCCAGGGGGGAGAGAGCGCTCTCCCCCGTCCCCCCTCTGGCTCCAGGATGGCTGCGGATCAGGTTTCCGTGTGGGGATCAGCATCCTGCCGACAGGGCTTTAGGCTGCCCTGGGGAGGAGACAGGAGGCTAGAGGCACTGCTATTCCATAGGCCTTTCCGAAAACACTTCACAAATGCTTTGTCTCACTGTCTCACAGCATTGTCTGCACAGCCTTGTATTGTTACTGATCCTTCATGGAGAAAAAGAAACACTGTCTGTAGTTTGACTTTTGTTCTCGGTTGGCACAAGACACGTTCATATGCTAGATATGAGATTGCGATGGAAGGCAAGGAAACATGCCTTCACACCTATTCACCAAAGAAATACTCCACTCCTCAACTCATTTTAGCCCGTGTTTACTAGCTAGCCCACACTGTAAATAAAAATAACACCTCTAGCTCAGAGTTTAATTCAGAAGATTGCATTTTCACAAAGCCTTTCTTTCACAGTCAGTTTTCCAATTCCGTGTCTCTGAAGGTATTTGAATAGCCCAGTGCACACATGGGCTGTCAGCCTGGTGGCCATTCTTTCATTACGGGTCCAGCTCCCTTGAGCAACACCTTTTCTTGTGTCCTTCACTAGAGGAGGGGCATGGCTGCTCCCCTTAGAGAGCTCCGTGCCCTGCTATTTTAACCCTCTGTGAGATGACCTTTTTAATAAGTGTCTTTCTCTGTTTTCCTGCCGGCCACTGTGCGAGCAAACAGAGCATGTCTTCTGCTTCCCTCAGATAAAGGAATCAATCAGAGAGGGTGAAACAGAGAAAGAGAGAGAGATAACTGGGCCATATATGGATTTATATTATGTAGATTTCCCCCTTTCCTCTTCCCTGTAGACATTGCAAAATGCACTCAGCTTCAATAAAATACATTTCAGATTTATGAGAAAAATACAAATGAAATATTAATACTCAGTGAAAAACAATAAGCTTCCCCAACAATACAGAGGATGGCAATATGATAGAAATAGTTTAGACAAATTTCTAATATGAAATCTCTATTTGCAACGTGGAACCAGACAAATTTTTCAAACCCACTGATATATGTTCCCCCCCTTCCAATCCTAGCCACGCCATGTTTATTTGAAGTGTTTGAATTCATTTACATTCAGTCTTTGGGTCAGCAGCATGGAAACATTCTGTAATGCCCTCAACTATGAGCAGGCTCCTGGCAGCCCGTGTTTTTCGACTAACTCTTTCCAACAGGCTCCTATTGGTTGAGCTATATTTTTTTGTATAACATTGTGTATTGATCCAACAGCTGCTTTTTGGCTGCCAAGTAGAATGTGGCAAATGGCAAAGACTTTATTTGCTTCAAAAGGGCCTCACATAAGAGGAAAGCGACAGGAGTGAGACCTGATTAGCCAAACTCTGAGCCTCTGCCGTTCATCAGAAATTCTGCTGTGTTTTTGCCGGGGCGTCTTGCGACATCCTGGTACAAAGAGCAGCGCACTGATTACAAGGCTTTGAAAGGAGGAGAGGCGGTCAGGGGAGAATAGCTACTTCTGGCACAACGCAGCCACTGAAAAGAGACCTCATGCTAGAGCGAGCTCTCAGAATTGGGCTCGAGTCTTTCCTGTGTGTAAGTGTTCGTGTTGGGGGGCATGTTCTCTGTTAGTGTCGATGGGTGAAAGAGGTAGGAACAGAAAAAGAGTCACAGAAAGAATGGGAGTATTAAAGTAGATGTTTGACTCCGTTGTGTAGCATCCCTCTGCGTTCCTTTTTCTGTGCGACAGTGCCAGCAATGTTAACAGGAGTGTCATTAGGAATTCAAAGCATATGCCCTCGTGAGGACGCCCTCTTTCTCTCTCCCCTGTGCTTCACACCGTACACATTATGCACTGTATAAAGTATTTATTGGTCTTTGTCAGACAAGGGCTGCATTTTCTACAGAAAAAACAATCAAACAAAGAATAGAGAATCCTCCGTTTTATGCTTGTGTTTGTTTGTTTAAGGCAGAAATCACAAATGTTAGAATTGCAACATCTATCCTCCTTCATACTCAATCCCCCCCCTATCTAATACCCTTTTCTCTCATGTGTTTGCCTGCTCAATCAGTCATTTGCTAAAGCATTCAAACACATGCACGCACATGCACACACACACACATACGCGCGCGCTTTACACATATTAAGACACACATGCACACACTCGCAGCACCTGCGTGCTTGCACTTTGCATTTTAGACGACACATAATTCATTGCCCGAGAGGCTAAAACACATGCTGTGAATTCATCCAGTTGACCTCTTTCTCAAGTAGGTAGCCACAAAAGCAAGGATGACATGTGGAAAAAACAGAGATAATCTCATGTTCAACACGGAGTGAAAACACTACAACATCGACACTGTTATTATTTCCCCCTTCACGATGTAGCATCCCTTTGAAACATCAGACTTCAGTGGTGTGACAAAACCTCGGCCATGGAGCGGTTGTCTCGGTTTCTCTTGCTCTCTTCATCTCTCCCTGGCCCTGGCTCTGCCTGCTCTTTGTTCACTCTTCCTCAGCCTGCAAGTCTTTTTCAGCGGCACAAGCAGAAGAATGGCACATTAAATCTTAATAGGACTGCGTCTGGCCGTGTTGAATTGCAGAGCGTGTTAAGCCGGCGCTTTCCTCCCCCTTGGCACACGCTCGTGGAAGTGGAAAACAATTGAATAAAAGAAACCGCTCCCTCCCTCTGTAACACAAGTGACTTCGGCTGCCCTGCTGAAGCTATGAGACTGAACCAACTCAAGCTCGCAAATAGCATAAGCCCTTGCTGTGAAACTGTAACATAAATGACATTAGTTCTTTTCAAAATGCAAAGACATTCCCTGGAAGGTAGAGACAGGATTTACCTGACCACCCACTATGAAGCTCTTGCATATTAATTTCTCAGTGACAGGTGGAAAATACTGCCATAAAACTCACCTGCTGGATTTTCTTCAAAGTATAAGAGTTAAGGACATAACTAGCCAGAAGAGACAATTGAAATGTTCTTAGTTTTGGGGAAGGGCAGAGAAAAAATGAACTTAGGGGGAAGTGGGGGATGGATTGAAAAGACAAAGAAGTGAAGAGAGACACAGTGAAGAGCCAGATTTAGCAGCAGCAGTGATGTGATTCCAGGCCTGCTTTGTAAGGCAGTCAGAGGTGGTAATTAGCCAATGATGAGTTGACTGGTTGTGTGTCCAGTGCACATCACTGCTGGGTGGGGCTGTGGGAGGTAGATAAGGCCAGCAGTGGGCTTATCTCTGAGAAGGACCGGCACCAGGCCTGCCAGGCAAACCCACCCACAGACCAGCCGCATTTTATTAACAACATCATTAATGCAAGACAGGTTATGTGCGGTGGCTCGAAAGAGAGACAGGAAAAAAACTTAAAAAAAAAACAAAAAAAAACAAATGAAGTCTCAATTCCTGCTTGGCCTGGCCAGTCTAAAGTACATAGGCAACGGTTGACGTGTTTTGAAAGCAAGGAGCTTGTGGAGATGTTTACCAGGTGGGCAGCCAACGGAAGGGCACGGAGAGCGAGCTTGGATCTTACCTCTGGGTTTTGCTCACTCTCCTCTGGGTCCCCAGAATTCAAATGATTTTCTTTTTTTCCGTTTCAAACGTGGGACTGCTCACCAGAATAATGATGAAGCAGATACAGAGAAACATAACTGGGCACAAAGAAAAGGCAAAAAAAACGTGTTTTAAAACTTTCCGGACATTCAGAGCTCAGTTGTTAATGCTTTGTGAAAGGTTGATGTTTTTTTTCACTCTTCTCTAAATCCACATAATACAACCAGGAGTGCAAGGTTAAGGTTGATCTATATCTTTTTAATTTACAGATTACAATTTGCTGATAAATTACAGTGTTATTAAAAAACACTAAATCTTGAGACCGTTTTTATCTTGGTTTTCAAAAAAACAGATTTCCTTTGATTAGATTGCACCTTTGCAGGTGTGTGGTATGTTATGTAGCAAATGAGCCCTCACTCAGTTTGATTTGATTTTGTAAACAACAGTGTGAAGTGCATAACATGAACAAACACTTGGTTTGTTATTAACACTCTGTATTAGCATATCAAATGCCAGAGAGCTTTTCAGTGACATGTTTGCCTTCGTTAATTTACACCAGGAGTCAACAGGATGTAACACGGCTTCGAGACAAAGAAAAGTTCACCAATCAACGTGTACCTCATTCAAAGACAGCTAAAAAAAAAACCTTGTCAGGCTTTTGAATCATGTTGTTACTCCCTAATGAAAAGGTCATATGATTTTGCTTATGTCTGCCTGGAAATGTACTGCACATTGATCCCCATAGGGCTTTTTTTTCCCTTAGATGGCTTTTGCCAAATTCGCCAGTAATGGGAGGAAAGGAAGGAGGGAGACGGAGGGTGGTGGAAAGAGTGACCAGTCCGACAGGTTTATGTCTCCCAGCAGGCAGAGCTCCATGGAGCTGGCCCACAGGAAGGAGCAGGGCCAGCTGTGACGGCATCCTGCTAGCCTCTGTGGTTTAGGAACTTTGGGGCTACGCTATCACCGACTCACCATTTCCCCCTTCTTCGACCCCTCCCAGGGGCTGTTTTTGTTGGCCAGGGGGTAGTGTTTGGGTGGGGGCTGCTATAGAGCTCCGTGAAACAGCCACTCCTATACTTCGAGAAATGGGGAGTTCAGCCACCCACAAGGACAGGGATTCTCAAATATCATGTGAAGTAACACATTTGTTCTTTAGTGCTAATTGCCATTTTTTAGACTGGAAGGTGGGTTCATAAATTTAGTTTTATGGGCAGGATGGGTGTCGTTTAAGGCCTCCAAGGCCACCAGCTGGACTTTGCTTTGGCAGAGGGAACATTGTGTCAGAACAGAGTGTAATAGTTTGACAGTAAAGTCATTCTGTCAGGTAATACAGAGATGTCCTCTTAATGTTAAAAGTAGTGGACAGTGGGGGGGTTCAACACCACTGAGAATATAAAGGTCATCTAATCTATTCCATCTCCAACCTGCCTGGTTGATCGATCATCCTGGAGGAGTCAATCGATTTGATCAGAGAGCCTCTCCTAAGAGATTGCCTCCCAATGACTTGCAGAGCGTGCCAGCTTGGTACATGTCCTTGTGATAAACCAAGCCATTAAAATCTCTGATTAAATAATACCTAAACCACCTGTGGTCACCATTCTCTGAATAAGCCGCAGATTTAAGACAGCAGAGTGCATGTGTAACTCTTACTATCACTTCATCGTGCTGTCAGGCTCATTCTATATGCAATGCATGTACTCTAAAATCAGATCAGCAAAATCCTGCAGGACGGTCTGACAGTCAAGAGAGATTGGGCCATGGTAAACAGAGTGGTAATCTGTATATTAGGACATTATGTGCCCCCAGTCAAAGCATGATGCATCTTTCTCATCATGAACTTGGTTTGTAGAACATACCCCACAAACAAAGTCAACAGACAAAACCATTGTGTGATTGGATTTTAATCCAATTGCATTATTATTCAGGCCTCCCATTGGCCATTCATTACTCTCACATGGAGCCTGTGTGGGTTGTTATCACCCAATCAGGCTCAAGACTGTATTCTGGAGAGCATGCTTTCGTTTGCATCCTTTAAACCCTGTGAGCCTTCCCTCTCTCCGGGCCCGCCAACGGAATACCTAATTCCAAAGTAAACTGATTGCTCTCTCCAACAAGATTACACTGCGATGATGTTAGCCAAATGAGATCGCTATTCAGGATGCAACCAGGGCAGGCAAAGGATGCTTACTGCAAGATGACTGATCAGCATGTTAAGAGAAACAAGGTTGGGTGAAAAAAAAAAACGGGGGGGGGGGGGGGGGGGGGGGGGGTAGAAATCGAAAGAGTGTGTGAGAGTTGTGCGTGTGGGGGTAAGCAGAAATGTAATTTGCTTCTCACCTCAGGCGACTGGGCTCTGAGGCCAGTAAATATGCAAACAAGCTGAGCCTGGCCATCAATATGAAGACCCTAGATGATTACTAATCTCCACCACAGAAGTAGATTGAGGTCTGCTCAGCAGTGTCATGCAACATGAGGAAAAAAATGAGTCCAAACTACATCTCAACATTAGCCTACGAGATGATTCCCTACTCAGAGTTATGGGTATATTTGACCTTCAGTTTGAGATAATAAATATTACTTATGATGCATACAAATGAGCAATACAGCAATATTTAAAATACAAGTGTCTTGAGCATATACTGGCATTATATCACAAGTCTGTCCTAGAGATTGTCCATTACCATTTTTTAACCTTTCCGACACTAATTCTGGTACATGTAGTTGAATCAGCCAATACTAAGTACACCTCCGCTTTCATGGAGTGAAAAACATGTGCAAACTTGTGTACATTTTATTTGAAAACAAAAACTAATTTCTGATGCATTGGTTGCTTCAACTAACATTACACTCTCCGTTAGCATTGCACTGATTTTTTTTTTATCGTCACATGATACTTTACTCTAAAATGTTTCTCTTTGAGAAGACTAGTTATTTGCTTGATAGAATTGGTGCATTGATTTGCATACCAACAGATACCAAAAACCGCTCTTGAGGCAGTATCAGAGGCAAATCAGAACAACTTAAACATAATTAGTCTTACGTCATTCTGTACAGACAATTGAGAAACTAGTGTTATAACTTCTCAGTAACTTTGAACCTGGCTCTTAACTTAACCCTAGTCTTTTCATCATGGAGAACTCCTCGTCTGATATGACTTCTTAGACGTGAGGCGCAGGAGTTTACCAGCCTATTGTCATTCCCCATCCGTAATCCGGGATAAAAAAAACCTTTGGGACATGGACCAGGCTGGAGTCATTAGGTGTGTGCGTGGCTTACCCAGACAGCCAGATAAACCAGATGCCTCGGGATGGCCAGGGGTCATCTCTCTGAGAGAACACGTTGTTGATGTCCTTGTTTCTCTCTACCTCTCTTTTGCCCGCACTCCTCCTCTCACGCCTCCTCATCATTCCGTCTCTTGCTTTCTTTTTTCTCTCCCTTGATTGTTCTGCACAGTCATCTCCAACACAGAGGTCCGTGTTGGAGCTTAGCAGTCGAAGAACCTGTCAGCTAAAGGGAAAGGGGGGAAAGACAGACATGGGAGTTGTCTGTGGCCCTAGGTTGAATGCCTGAGGGTGTAATACGTGTGGAGGATAGTTAGTGCAAGAGGATGCATTGCAGTCTGCAGGTGAATCCTCTCATTTTGAGAGACTTAATGCTTAGGAATCATTACCTCTAGGGAGGAGTGTTATGACTTTCTGTTTTAGGAGGGACCTTGATTTGGAATGCAGCAAAAGTTGTTTTTTTTCTTTTTTACATTTTCTAAATACAGCAGGAAGGACAAGTAAGAGGAATATATATTCTTGGAATGTCTTCGCAGTCCTAAACATAATTGACTATTCCTTGTATTTTAGAGTATGTTTCCATTGAGCCTTACCCTCTGCAGTGAGTGCACAAGGCTTGAGGATGTTTACCTGGCATGGTGCCTGTTGTAGTTGCCCTCCTGTTGAGGAAAAACAGGTCAGGCTACAGCTTTGTGTTTGTTTGCACGTGCGTGTGAGCATTTTTGTGGGTGCGCATGAGTTTGCAAACGTGCATGTACAAAATGTGTGTGAAGGGGAGCTCATTAGGATGGAAAGGGTCAGAGAGCACACTACATTCTGCCAGAAAAAGAAGATGCATCTTCAATGTAAGCATTTTTTTTTTTTTTTTTTTCAGGCGCAAACAGACGGGATGAATAGGTTGTTTTGTAACTGGACTCCCAATCCGACTAAACCATCCATCTGTTAAGCCATCAATCTTCTCACTTTTTCTTCCTCTGTTCATTTACTCATAGAGCCATTTATCTACCCTTGCACTGTGGCCAAAGGGCCATGTCTCTTTGTGGCCCTGATAATCTGGACCAATTTCCTCAGCAATTTATTTCCCAGCCAACCACCCACCTGGTCAAGCAGCATCAGGCTTCTCAAGGTAGAGCCACTCATCCCAGCAAGCCCCTTTCCACCAATCACGAACTTGTTTTTTCCCTCTACAAGCCTTAGATCTTTTGTCTTTTGTCTTTTGAAGCTTCAACTGGAGAAACCAAACCATTTCTTCTCTTACTGTAAACTGCAACACCATTTAGAAACTAACGCTTACCCCTAATGTCTTTCAGCCTTTCTCAGTTTTTGTTCTGTATCGTCATCCTGTGGCCCTATCTCTTTGTGCTGCCTCCCTTTTTTCTCTCTCTTTCTTTTTCTCTCCCTCTCCCTCCATCCTGTCATGGCTCCTCAGTATTCTGCTGCTGTCTTGTGTGGAGTGATTTTGCCCAGACACGTCTGGCTCTGGGTAAAGTGCGGTCCCCAGAGAGCACGCTCCGCAGCCCCCAGGTCGCCGGCACCATGAATACATTATGATCCCCATTTCCATCCTGTTGCCACGGCAGCACTTTTCGAGCCGCAGGGCGATTAAGACGTGTGCTGTCGATATCGTGATAGGAGCAAAAGTTGGATCTGGAAGCTGGCCTTTGATCAGATTCCATCCTCCTGCCTGCTAATAGTAGCATCAGTACAGGAAGACAAAGAGATCTTTTGGGGGTTTTATTTGTTTGACAAGCTCACCTGCTGTACATAAGCATACCATGCATCCTCAAGCTCCTTTTCCCACCTCTCTGCTTTATCTCTGTCTTTCCTGCCTGAAACCATTTCCCTCCCTTATTCTCACTTCCGTTGCTCCTCCCCATCACCGCAGTTCAGCTAAGGCAGCATTATACGCAGTCTCTCTCTCTGTGCTCTCTGATATTCTGCTTTCCTCACAAAGGAAGCAACTCCCTTACCTTTTATTGTTTCCTTTTTTTCTTTGGGGGATGATGTATAAAACATGGTGCCTCAGGTAGAGGATGTTGGGTAGGAAGCCATGTCCCCCTAAATGGCCAGCCGTGTGCATGCGCCTAACACTTCACTGAGCAATCTGTCAACATGTCAGCAACACATGTTTTGTAAAAAGCCTCTGGTGGGAGCCAGGGGAAAAAAAGGCACTCCTGCCAGACCAGAGAGGAAATGCTTTTTTCTTCTCTATGCAGTGGATTTTCTATTGCTGGTGCTCAGTCCCACGGGCCCCCAAACACCACCCTCCCCTCCCCCCACACATACACCCGTTGTCTGCACTTCAGAAATTTGAACTGGGGACCCTCCAGGGGGTTTACCAGGAGGGTGGGGGTAGGCTTGGCGGGAGGGGCTTCCTCTTTCTCAGAGCATATGAAATTGTGAAGGTATATTGTGGCAGGTCCCCAAGCGGTCTTTTCTAATACCTGAGTTTCTGGCGAAGCTGGAAATTACCAGCGGCTCCCCCGAGGGACGGCTTTATCCACACCAGGAAGGGGAGCAGAACTCAGTGGGGAGGTTACTTAATGCATGGCTGAAATAAAAGAATTTCTAAGAGACAGAGGCTGAAAAGCTAGCTTTTTTTCTTTTCCACCCCCCACCACCCTCCCTTTCCCTCTCCCTCTTTCTTTTCCTCCCCAGTAGTATAGTTTACTACTCTCTGCCTTCTCTTGAAGGGTTCTAGTTTAATAAACTTTCAGAGGATCCTGCTGGTGCAGACAGCTAGACAAATACCCTTGTGTGTTCTCTTTTGTCGAAGATACAGCTTTTTGTTATGTTCTTGCAAATTTGATTTCTCCCTCTGTCTTTCGTTTTCTCTGCCGCCCTCTGTCTCTCTCCCTTTCTGCATTTGTCTTCATCTCCCTCGTCCTCCTCCTCTTGCTTTCTGTCTCTCTCCTCGACACACACAAACACACATACACACTACACACACAAAGTCAAACTGTGTCTCTTGTGGTTGAGTTTATTGTTTGGTCTGTCTCTTCGTTCTCCCCCTCTGTGCTCCCTTTTGTTTTCTGTATGTTTTGTTGTATTGTGCACAGAGGCTGAGATGCAGATAGAATGCAGACAGTTTGCCCTGGGTGAAGAGAGCGCACAAGCACCCTTGGTATCTATTTAACAAAACACATTCATCTATTTACACAAATGTACAAAAGTCTACCTACTTTTTAATCGCAGAATATAAGGTGTTTTTCATCAAAAAGATTTAATGAGTAATGTTTTGGGGGCAATTTATCCAGCCCTCTACACGGCCTTATTTTTCTATTTACTATATGCCAGCATGCCCTTTACCGTAGTAATCAGCACCTGCGTCTAATGTGCATGGATCATTAATCTTGCCTCGTTCATAACCTCAAAAAATAAAAACATAAAATTCTCAACCCATGTATAAAATGCCCCCCTCTCTCTTTCTTCCTATCTCTCTCACTCGAACTCCCCCTCTACTGTTGGTAAATAATTCAACCTTTTCCCTGTAACAAGTGCTGGCCTTAATAGGGAGCAGTACCTGTAGTTGGGATAAACAAGGCATCAGGCCTCAGCAGTGAAACAGAGGGATTTGGGCTTCATGAGGGCAGAGGAATACGTCTTTTCCTTCTGAAAGGCAGAGCAGACTGGCTGACATTAATTAAACCCTATAGGATAAAGGTTATCTGAGGCCCAGCAAAGCCGAGACCGTGCATGCGGGACGTTATGTCTGTCGAATCCTAATCAAGACTTCTTATTAAAGGGACATGTGTGGGCTCAGGCATGTAGAATATGTCTGATGTGTTTATGCTGTTATGTTCCTAAACCTGACTCTCTCAGGGATTTATTGATGCAAAGACTTATTATTTTAACTAATAGGACAAAAGTGCTGGCAAGTTCTGACCATCCATCTTCACATCAGATAATCTTAACAATCAATTAATCAATTAATTTTTATTTATTTGTTGCCAAAAGACAAAAAAAGTTATCTCATGACACTACATATAGTGCAGTTATATCATACTCGTATTATGACCATACTCTACACTTAATTGTCATTATGGGTAAATGTGTTTTGGAATCAAGAGCTGCACACATTGAGCTGCTTTCACAGTAGCGTCAATACATCTGATGTGACTTACTGTTCTTAAAAATTATGAACAAAATGTAGTTACCATGTGTGCTACATTTTCAGTGTTCTTCACATTCCTAAAAATACAAATTGAACTTTCTAGAGACCTCCTTGTTTGGAAAACATTGTGATGCCCGGTGGGTTCTGTGGTGGGAGGTTTACCTCCTCTCCAGATATCCTCCCATGATGCACCTGTGACTCTGTCACCTGACCTGAGCTTTTGCACGGTGCTCGGGTGCCATGGCTCATGTTTTACAAATTACCCAGGGGGTTGTCGAGCACAAACTCTGTGCCACCTATTTTCTCCCTGTTGTATGCATAGTGCGTGGGATTATATTCCCAAACTCCAGCTACTCCCTCAGACAATGAACAGCTTTACAGATGACACTCACCTTACTAACCCACGACAGCTCAGGAAAATCTAAATAGAGGAAGGCGGAAAGTGCTGCAGAATCTTGTATCTCCATGTATTTGTGCTGTGTGTTTACTAGGTTACGATAGTCAATATGGATCCTACAAGTAGTGGTAACCTAAGAACCTCTCTTTTCCTCTCTCTCTCCCACCAGCTTATTAGCATAAGTCAAATGTAATTTAAGGTCACCTTATTGGTAATATTCTCTTGATATTTGAAGTAGCCAGGTGAGTGGAGCGACACAGGTTTTATTACCATCTCATTGTGTGCTGTTTCTATATAAGTGAAATGGTAACACTGGCTCTTTCACTCTGTAATTGCGTAACAGTAATGTCTTCTCCTCCATATACAGATAAGGCTGATGTCCTCTCTACAACAGCCGAGTGAAAAGTAATTAGCTGATATGGATGGTGCTGTCAGAGATAACTGATATTGGGGGAATATTACACTTACTCTCTCCAATGATGATCCCTGAAATGGGTTCATCACAGTAAGCTGCACATTCAGATAGATGTATGATTAGCACATATAAGGAGGAAGAATTCCTTATTGCTGCTAGAGATTTGCATATTCTCATATATGAAGAACTTTTAAGAATCAGTCATTATACAAGATACACTGAGATTTTGAATCCTCAAATTTAATTTGATCGGAGAAAGATAATTCACTCTCGGTAGTTGGTAGGAAACATACTGTAAATATACTAGGTGTTGTTGTGTAAGTTAATTGATACTTCTATATAGGCAAAGGAGTGCTTGGCTTTAGTAAAAAGGAAGAGGAGAAATATCATCAAAGCTGTGTTGTGAGAGGGGTATTGACAGGTAAGATGATCCTCAATAATCGAATAAATATACATTTTAAGGATTTTTCTACTCTGACCCTGAAAGTTTTTTGCAAAGTACGTCAGCATGCAAACTTTTAGCAAAACAATTTGAGGGATTTTTTTCAGCTGATAAATAGATAAACAGGAATAAATCAATGTGAAGTGATGGATGAATAAGTAAAATGCCCTGTAGTCATTTGTCTGGTTGTATTCAGGCCCCACTTTCCAGCCTTGTTCTGCAAATGAAGATGAGGGTGAGGGCAGTGAAGGAGTTGCTCCATTCTGTGAGGCATGTGTCACTGTGCGTGTGTGTGCGTGTGCATGTGTGTGTTTTCCCAATACTTAGTAGTATTAAGATATGATGATGAGCTGCCTGGATACCAGCAGAAAACAATGGAAGAGGAAACAAAGCAAACCCCTAAATCTGTCTGCCATTTGTGCTCACATACTGTACACACATGTCATGAGTATTCTGGCACAGTTACTGGGCCAGGGAAGTGCTGGTCTGGGGCCTGGCCCATTCTCCAGAGACACCCCCCCCCCTCCACACACATACACACACACACTCACACACACACACACACACACTTCCCTCCCTTGCCTCCTCCCTCTCCGCCCCCCTCCCCCTTCCTGTGCAGTCTGTGGACACAGTCTGAGGCGACAAGGTTGCACAACAGCTCGCAAAACCTCCACTTTACAAACATGATCATAAAAAACACAGCCTGCCATTAAGAATTGGTTTAAGAGGAAAAAATAATTAGGAGGACTGTGATAATTGTGTCAAGAGGGAGATAGATCAGACGAATTATGGGAAGAACCAGAAAATCTTGCCGTGGCTTTGTTACTTTGCTGTTGGTTCATTTCGACATTGATCCACCCTTCCATCTGTCATCCTTTTTTTCTGCTCCTTCGTCAACTCTCCATTTCTTTCTCTCTCTCTTTCTTTCCCACTTTTTCTTGGATTGAAGAGTGGAGGAGCTTTCTGGCTTTAACAGAGAGGGGATGAAGATGTTTATTCATCTGGAGGGTATTAGAGCCATGATTAAGGAGAGGAGGGAGCAGAGAGGCTGATGCGACGTCTGCATCGCTCGTTCATGGGCCTGCCTGCGGGACTCTGGCCAACACACCAGGAAAACAAGAAATGAAGAAGAATGAAAAAAATAAACTTCTAGTGAAATTCGATTCTCTCGGGAAAGGACAGAAGTTTGAATGTTAGCCGTTGCACTCGCCCCTCTCATTCTCGGTCTCACTCCCTGTCCTCACAGCTCAGCTAATTATTAATGAATGCGGTTTCTGTTGAACCTTGGAGAGGTGTCAGTGCTGCAGTCACTGAGGGTTAAGAAATCTTGACATTTAAGACAGGGATGCATGAAAATACATCGTCTTGCTTGAGTTGATGCTTGTTTTTCTTCCCCCTCCCGCTCTCTCTCTCCCTCCAAGATGCATGTTTTCTTCTCCCTCCTGGGCTGTCTGCTGTTGTTTTACCACTGACAAGCCGGGATGGTGTTGAGGAGATATCAAATAGAGCCAGAGTGTATTAATCAGGGGTACCGAAGGGCATGGGTCAAGAGGCAGGGTCAGGCTTTTTTTATAGTGCTAATGCTAAAGCTAGCCAACGCATTAAGTCGGCCAGTGATTTCTGTCTTCCTCAGTGGAAAAACAAAAAGGTGTTGATATAAGACTTTTTATGGGCATTTGGCAGACCAACTGTCTTTTTTTCTTAATAATCCCAGTACACCGAAACGTAAATCCAAATGTCTGAAGTTATCCTTCAAAAGTGAAATCACATGTATTTGATGTCTAGCCCAAGTTTTATGGGTCACAATGAGTTAGCTTGATTTAAAAAAAAGTTAGACCCTATTATATTTTTCCAAATTCAGCGTGTGCTGTGCTGGGTTTTAAGTAATGGATAGCGTCTCTAGAAACTTGCAGAGCAAACCCTATTTTAATGAAGCAACCGTATAGTAACTCAGCATATTTCTGTACGCACAACAATTTTTTTCTTCTCCACAATGATCACATAAATCACATTTCTGTTAGTAGCTAAGAGTGGGGAAATATAAAAGAGCATCCAAACAAACTCCTGTACAGTGAGGAAATATAAATAGAGAAGTGATAGAGTGCAGCACAGCCATGCAGCATCTCTCACATCAGCTGACCGACTGACTGACTGACTGACTGGCTTGATCAATGTCCACTATGTCCTGCGCATGGTCTGCCGCAGGACCACGCACACACACACACACACACACACGCGCACACACACATATTGAAGCCCAGCCCAGCCCACTCCTGACTGGCCCAGTACTCCCTCAGAGCCAGTGCAGTGAGGCAGGCGGTGAAGGGCCATGCTGGGGGACAGATTGTCGTCCTCCTCTCTCCCCCTGGGAGGCTCACTGTGGCTGCTGATCCAGCCAAGACCTGGGGAACTGCCTCCTTCCTGTTTGTGCTGTAGTCCACCTGAAGTGGTCAACCATCCTTCCTCTCCACACCAGCAGCCGCTCTGTCCTGCAGGAGATGACACCATCACCACCAACACTCTCCCACACACAAACTACTCCACCTACATGTTAAACACAGCTCTCACCAGCTTGCGTTGCAGGAGATTTAGATCTCATCACTGCCTGTGTAAATACATATTGTATGACTTACGAACCATTTCCAAGTATTTATCCTCCTTAGCAATTTTCATACAATTTATTTATGAAGGAGAAGAATTCTGCCCTGTGTCACACAGGTAATGCCATGCACAATGTGAAGTGTACTTTGCTTCCAGTGTCATTTCCTTTTAATAATTCCAACACTTAAAATCGAGACAAAAATCAACTGGAACAATAAAACATCAACATTAGCCCTTGAGCCCCCCCACTGCACCCTGAATAGGAACCTGTAATTAATTCACCTTTCTTGAATAATGGTGTAATTAAATTTCTCCCCTTCATGTTCACCCTTTAGTTTTTTTTTTGTGTCTTTTGTCTTTTGAACAGAAGACTTCATTTCAAAAGCAACTAAATGAATCACTCCTCACAAAAACATTTATTGTTAACCCTTTGCTTCTCTCACATTGAATACATAACAGACAGCCATGGCCAAAACATTATTAGACAAGATATCCTTTTACAAATGCCAACATTTATTTGAAGCATTTTTTTAATTGAATGATATTTCATTCAATTAAAAACAGTAGATTGTGTGATTAACAGGCATTCACCTCAATATTGACAGATAGGTGGATAGAAAGATAGATGTACTTCATTGATCCCAAACTAGGAAATTGTGGAAATAACACAGTAATATCACTGTAATAGTATGCAGTTGTTATGCAGGATAAGGAATGTGTTACCAGGCAGAAAGTCATATCTGGCATGCTTTCAAAGTTCAAACACTGCAGTTAGGGCCTGTTACATGACGTTCATTTTCACAAAAACATCCTGCGCAGACATCCTCCTTCATTTTAGAGGCATTATTTTCAGAAACATCTCTATTGATCATCATCGTCAGCAGTATAGATTTTAGTTGGCCCATGCTGGTGTAAAGACACTAATGTAGCAGAGACACACATCTGCGATAAGTAATGGAACACCACTTTTCATTGTGTCTAACTATTATGGAAAGAAAGAGCCTAGTAAAGGATGACTGGCCGCCCTACTTTCTCTTCTCTGGCCTTCCATTTGTCTAACTTTCCTGGGACGCCACTGGGGCACTGTGATTTCTGGGACAGTGACCAAGTACTCCTGTCTGAGCTGGGGGACGTGGGTAATGTGGACAAAGTAGTTGACAGTTTGCCGCTTCCCCATGGTTGAGAGACAGAGCCATGAGGGCCAGAATAATGGACACGCAGACCACAGAGACGGGACAGCGCTTGATGTTCCAGCTCTTGGTGTCAGGCCCCTGTGTGAAAAAATCCCCATGACTGCAGTTTCCACACCCACACACATACACGACACAAAATCCAAGTGTGTGCGTGGAAATGTGTGCATGATCTCGCTGCTAGAGCACTGATGATACCCCGGGAAGTGACTCCGTATTTCATCTACCATTTTTCTACCTCGGTTCAGTAAAAGATAGCATCCTTGTTCACCGCTGCTGCTCCAGTCGTCTCACACAACCCCTCCCTCTCATCCTCTAGCATAGTGGATTTGATTGATCTGTAGCGAGGGGGGGCAGGGACCTGACATTTCTCAGTGATGTGTAAAAAACATATTGTGTTTGCTTAGAAAAAAAGAGAGGGAAGAAGGGAGGCAGCATGAGTATAAACACTACAAACACACCCACACAAAGAAAATACTATGTCTTCGGTTGAGTATGACTGCTCTGTTTAATACTTGAGCTTATTTGTGTTTTAATCAGCTGCATGCTGCGAAAAAAAAAAAAAAAAGTCTTGCCACCTGGCACTTTTTTGACAGCTACTGGGAATTATCAGTGTTTCATTTTGACTGGATTTAATGTCTTAAAACAGGGATGTAGCAGGACTACTGTGAGCAAAGCACAGCACTGGGCCTAGTCCAATATGTCCTCTGAGCTCTCTGGCCTGAATCAACTGAGTGATTTGTTCATCTGACTGGAGTTAGTCCCAAAAAAAAAATCGACCACTGCTTCCTCCTTCTCTGTCAGGGAGATTGGATTCTTTGCTAATGTAAAAAGTTGTTTCACCACCTCCTCTATTAGAGCTTAAGTGGTTGTGTCACAAACAGGGCCGTACATGATAGCGTGTTGTTCAGACACACATCGCTATTTGGGCATCAGAACAGAAAAAGCGTTGAGATGACACATGCATTGTCTCATGGGACGGGCTCACTACTTTTCCGAGTAACTGTAAAAAGATCCCCTCTCTGAATATGAAGTGGGGTCATGGTGTTACATCAGACAAGTTGTCAGCTTTTTGTTTATTCATTGAATCCCCAATCCCCAATGTGCCACAAATACACTCACACAAACACATCTCTTATGACAACCACTACGAACAGATCTCTGCTACAACACACAGGAAGATAAGGTTTGGCGGCTGAAAGCGTGGCCATGCTTTGCTTCACTGGAATGGCTTTTGAACAAAGTCGAGCTTGCTATAGAAGCGGCAGATGATAGCAAAAACACTTTTCTGATAAGATAAGGTCCTGGACCTGGATAAGAGTTTGGCTTAACAAATAGAAGATATGTACTCAGTTGCTGTCAGACTGCGATAAGCCATCTTGAAATGCTTCCAGGACCTCAGACATGGAGGTCTGAGTGCCAACAGTGAGCTATTCCCAAACCAAGGTCCATGAAAGGTTTCAGGGGGATGTATTACAGCCTAAAACAATAGAGTAACAAATGCATGGTTAAGTAGCACAATTTTAAGATTTAGCTTTTGGTAAAACTTGCCCAAAAAAAAAAAGAGTAAATTATTGCTAAGTATGTTAATGTATTTATCCTCCTTTCAATATTAGGGTAACAAATTACTTCACAATACTAAAGTAAAAGGTCAGCTTAGTGAATTGTCATTATTTATTATCTTCCTGACAAAATATTTATTTTCTTAGGCTGCTCATGTATATTGTAAAAAAAAAAAAAATCACATCACAATCACATTTGGTTTGATTTTCATTTGTAGACGTCTAAGTGGTGCTCATGTTTTAAAAAAGATTTAACATTGTAATGTCAAGACACAGATGATTCTGAGTGAGTGAGTAACAGAACACCTTTGTTAAGATCTGTGCGTATGGACTTTTATAGCAATTTACCTAAAAGCCATTTCTGTTAATAAGGGGAACCTGCCAAATGTAAACATCGAAACATTCTAGCAATGAGCCAAATACATTTGTTGTGTTACTGTGGAGTTAGTTGAACTTTTACTACTTGTCTTATTCAAAATCCTTATTAAGGTTTTCTCAAATTCTATTATGAAGGAAATTCTCCCAAACAAACTCAGTTTGGTTGGTAGAATGGTGTGCAATAAAATTAAATTCACTAGATTTCAATATGTCTAATTTTGTTAGAATATTTTATTGATTGTGCCACTGATGAGCTCACCAGCCATTTATTATGGAATCTTGCTCTGAATTAGTAAGCCAATAACCCTGCTAAGTTTCAGACTATGACTGAGGGGTATCTGTCTTAATAGAGTACAAATGTGATAATTCTTTTTAAATGATGTGTATCTTTTGGCATTTAAGGAAACGAGACGATATTCACCACCATATGGATTAAGGTCCAAGGGAAAACATTGTCATCTGGTAAATTAATGAGCTCTCTAAAAAATATATGTTTATGTCTTGCTTATTCTTTAATACATTAATTGCATTAATCAGCACGCTCTTTGGGGGGTTTGAAGCTCCGGCGCTGTGTAGAAAAATGGAAAACTTACCTGTTCCCAGCATTAAGGATATTATTTGAACAGCAGTATTTACCCTGGGAAAGGGTTCTATAAATGAACATAGAGGAAGTGGTGCACAAAGAGTAGTTCAGACTTGCTAAAGGAAACTGAGAGCTGCGTGTGAAGGAGGAATTTTCAGTGGTTACTATTGCAGTTCAAGAAAAGAGAAACACACATTTATATGGAGCTCTTTTTAAGTTGTTTATTAACTTTATATATCGATTCTTTTGCCTTGACAGGCAAGATGTTTTGTTTTTTATAAGTTTTCATCTGCTGTAGCTTAGAGCTGAATTTATATCTCAGTAATAAATATAGCTGTGGAACATTTTATGCCAGTCCCTACAGAAATACTCCAAATGAGGTTGTTTTGTTCCATATAGGAGACATTTAAAAAGAAAAAATAGGGAGGGGGTAGGGACAGAACTCCCAGAGAGGGACAGGCCTTAAGATGGAGGTCTTCCTCCCAGGACGTGACAGGCTGTTGGCTGGAGGATGCTCAGGAAGGCCTTGGCAGACCAACAAAGACAGCCCTTCAGCTGCAGGGTGTAGTTTTTCAGGCCCCAGCATCCCCTTTGGCAGCAGCACAGAGAATGCTGGCGTGCACAGGCCCCCGGCCCGAGAGACTGGGAAGTAAGGCCCGTTCTTTTATTTACTCAGGCTGCTGCTGAGGCCTGGGCATTTCTTGTCTGGGTGAAGAAGGAAAAAAACAAGTCTCTCTCTCTCTTTCCTCTTGAGGTCTCCTGAGGAAGATTGCTCTTTCATCTATAGTTGTTCACACACTTGTTTCGGCCATTGCGCTTCTGTATCTTTGTATTCCATGTGTACATTTATGCTTTCACATATACAGTATGTTTGTTACTGTGAGTTAGTGCACAGTGTGTGTACTCATTCTCTTCAGTGTGTATTTCTGTGTGAGACAGAGAGAGAAAGAGTAAAATTGTATTAAGTTTTACTATGTTGGACAGTTGTATCCGGACTTTACAGTTTTCACCTCTGAATGCCCTGAAAGATCTTTCTTATTTAATAAAAAATAAAAAAAATCAGTACTTTTGGACTACACAGGAAGACGACAGTTTTTTTTTTTTGTTTTTTGTTTTTTTTATAACAATTCAATTCAAAACCTTTATTTTAACTCAAAAGACACTGAGGTTTCCCTCATTAGTGACGTCGAGCTCACGGCAAAGAAGAGGGGACACAAATAAAAAGCAGGAATTTTGAGGTTTATGGCCTATTTATCTATCACATTTAAGTCAGACTAGTATAATATCAACAGAGGCAAATGACTAAAAGATGTATTGCATAATATAATATGTTTTATAACACAGCAGTTTCTCTCATGTATCATAAAAAGTACATTAACAGAGCTGTTTTCCATTCTATATAATCAATCTGCTAGACCTAAAGCAATGTTTTCAACTCCCACTACTTGTCCCCCAAAGATACAGAGTTATACATGTGTGTTATTGGAGTAAAGGCACTAAATAAATAATATACATCAAATAAACAAATCAAAAAAATGGAATGGAAAGGTTGTTCTGGCAGCTCAGTATTGTCTCAAGGCGAAGGCATCCTCATTTAAGACTGTAGAATTTAATTTAGCCTTGTATACTTGTCCATTTATTTGTTTGTTTTATACTTTTGTCTCGAAGCCAATATGTTTGACTGTAAGGCATCGGCAGGGGTCATTCTTCTTGCACTGTCTTCTTCTCCTGTACCCTGGGAGGCAGTATGAGAGAGGGCAGATCCGCCCCCTCTGTGGAGGAGGGCATAGCACTGAGTCACCCAGCCTCCCTCAAACCAGAGAGAAATGGAGAAAAAACATTGAGACATGGATGAGAGATATAGCAAGTAAATCAACAAGGTTTGCTCCTTGAGTGAGATGTGTGTGCAGAGTGGGCGCCTTGCCAGGGGTGGGAGGTTTCCGGGAGGGCCACGGTGTGGAGGTGGGCTCTCAATGTGCAGCTTTCAGCAGTTTGGGGGGGCAAGGGAATGGCCTCCGACCCCATCTGTTTCCTGAAGATAGGCCTGATGGGGGTAAGTGCTCAGAGAGGGCATGATATCCTGACAAAGGGCAGATCTCCCAGCAAAAACAACAGAAAGTTGGGGGGAGAGAGAGACTTAGATTTGTCAGCTGAAAGGGAGTACAGAGGTTGGATCCTGGAAAGAGCGCATGCTTTTCCTAAGTCCCTCTCATAAATCTTTGCAGTTTCCTTTTGTTTTTCCCATTTCCCAAGTTTTGGCCTTTTGACACAGTTTTTTTCTCTAAAGGGGTTGGGATTACGTTGTTTTATTTAGGTAAGGAAGTTCACAGCACTTAGAATTCGGCAGCGGGAAGAAGTGGTCTGTCACCTTTTGAACTGGAGGAAAGCTGTGTTCTGTGTTTTCCATTCATATCACTGTACGGTGAACCATTGGAATGGAATGTCAGCAAAGAAGATTTGAAAAGGGACACTTTAAAGCTATTGTAGAACAAATGGGATCTCCATTGTCTGTTGACTGGTGTTCCTTGATCATTCTCTGCACCTGCTTGTCCTTGAGATCGTTAGCTACTCAGTTGTTTTCCCCTATTTGTTTTCCTGTCTCCTCTTTTCCCTCCTTACCACCTCCCCAGCATCCGCATGTGGCACATTCATACATCTAGTATCACTTGCCTCACAGTTAATTACAGACCTTATAGAAAAATGTCATAATAAAGCTTATTCTTTTATCTGATATCTACTGACTGCTGTCTGAAAGGCCTATGTTATATTAAAATCATCTGTTTTACAGTGCAGGGTTCCTAAAGTCTTTGCAGAACTCTTGTCTAAATGTAAAATTTAATCTTATTCAGTCTTGAGAACTTCTTTCCTTTTTTGTTGTCGTTGCTTGTTTTAAGGTCATTTCAAGGGTTCTTGTTTTTCAAATATATGCTAGCAATTGTTCAGGAATAATAGAAATGTTCTAATTTACCTCATGCTGTGCTTACATCCTAAAGTACACAAATTGTCTCGTGTTGGCTTTAAATGTCAGGGAGATTGTGTTTTGAGTCACAGTGGGCTAAGCCATTACACGGCCACATACAAGGTTAATTGTATCAGAAGTATTCCCACTTATACTGTTCCCTAATTATACTTTAAATTGCATATTCAAATGTAACTTTCAAGATAACACCTAACGAGAGGCATTGTTTCTGCTGAAGAAAGAAATGTCTAGGTTGCAAAGACTTTTGATTTGATACACTTGAACCTTATAATTACTATGACAAACAACACTACAGTGGCCCACCTTTTCTATTCAGAAAAGGGAGACAAATTGAATTGCTAATATTGTCTTTTAAAACAGCCCTCTAACTCCCTCGTTTCTCTCTTTTCCCTCTTTCTGTCTCCTTGTCCAGACAGTGCTGATCTTGAGGATGACCCATCATATTCATGGCCAGCATCATCTCCCTCCAGTAAGGATCAGACTTCTCCAGGACATTGTGAGGACTATGATTTTGGCGAGGATGAAGGAGGCCCTGGCCTGCCATATCCATGTCAGTTCTGTGACAAGTCCTTCAGCCGCTTAAGCTTTCTCAAGCGTCACGAACAGAGCCACGGTGACAAACTCCCATTCAGCTGTACCTTTTGCAGCCGACTGTTCAAGCACAAGCGAAGCCGAGATCGACACGTAAAGCTACACACCGGGGATAAAAAGTACCACTGTGGGGAATGTGACTCTGCCTTCTCCCGCAGCGATCACCTCAAAATCCACATGAAAACTCACGCCTCTAACAAACCCCACAAGTGCCCTGTGTGCCGCCGAGGCTTCCTTTCCTCTAGCTCTCTCCACGGCCACATGCAAGTTCATGAAAGGGGCAAAGATGGCAGCAGTTCAGGCCTTTCTAGAACTAATGAATGGAATCTGAAAGAAACCCGCAAGTGCAGCCGTTGTGAGGAGGGCTTTGATGTCCCAGAAGACCTCCAAAGGCACATTGCTGAGTGCCATCCTGAGTGCTCTCCATCAGAGGATGGAGGCCTGGGTGCCACCCTGCAGTGCATCTACTGCCATGAGCCCTTCAGTGATGAGGGCACCCTGTTAACCCACATTGACCAGGCCCACAGCCGAGACAGAAAGGGCCACAACTGTACTATCTGCTCTGAGCACTTTCTGTCTGTTGAGGATCTCTATGCTCACATGGACATTCACCAGCTACCAGAATCTAGTAACCACAGCAACAGCCCTTCCTTGCTGACTGTTGGCTACACCTCTGTATCTAGCACCACCCCTGACTCAAACCTCTCTGTTGACAGCTCCACAATGGTGGAATCTGCTCCACCTGTCCCCAAGGCAAGGGGAAGGAGAAAAAGGGCTGCTCAGAACACATCAGACATGGGAGGGCGTTCCTCCAAACAGCCTAAAGTCTCCTACAGTTGCATCTATTGCAACAAGCAAGTGTTCTCCAGCTTGGCTGTGCTTCAAATTCACTTGCGTACCATGCATCTGGACAAGCCAGAGCAGGCTCATACCTGCCAGTTTTGTTTGGAGGTTCTGCCTTCTTTACTAAATCTTAACGAACATCTCAAGCAGGTCCACAATGCAGAAGACCATGCTGCACTGTTGGCCAGCTTGCCGGATGCCCTCCTTCAGTGTAACTTCTGCCCCGAGGTTTTAAGCGACCTCAATGCCCTCCAAGAACACATCCGCTGCTCCCATGGCTTTCCCAGTCCTGTGGCCAAAGAGAGCAATGCCTTCTTCTGTCCCCAGTGCTTCATGGGGTTCTTGACAGAGACAACCTTGGAGGAGCATGTTCGTCAGACCCACTGTGATGGGGGAAGCCTGCGTTTTGACTCCCCTATGGCTGTAACTCCGAAGGAGTCTATAGTAGAGGTGTACTCCTGTTCTTACTGCACCAATTCCCCTATATTTAACAGTGTTCTGAAGCTCAACAAGCACATCAAGGAAAATCACAAAAACATCCCACTGGCATTGAACTATATCAACAATGGAAAGAAATCTCTGCGCACCCTCAGCCCCTCTTCTCCAATATCTATTGATCAAACTGTTATGCTGAAACAAGGCAGCTCAGCCACACGCAATTGCAATGAGTTCATATGTAACCAGTGTGGAGCCAAGTATACCAGTTTAGACCTTTTCCAGACTCACCTAAAAACTCATCTGGATGGCCTGCAGCCTCAACTCACATGCCCACAGTGCAACAAAGAGTTCCCAAACCAGGAGTCCCTGCTGAAGCATGTGACCATTCACTTCACTATAACCTCCACTTATTACATCTGCGAAAGCTGTGACAAGCAGTTCACTTCAGTGGATGACCTGCAGAAACATCTGCTGGACATGCATACCTTCGTGTTCTTTCGCTGCACTTTGTGTCAAGAGGTCTTTGACTCAAAGGTATCTACCCAGCTTCACCTGGCTGTAAAGCACAGCAATGAAAAAAAGGTGTATCGCTGCACCTCCTGCAACTGGGACTTCAGACATGAGACTGACTTACAGCTCCATGTCAAGCACAGCCACCTGGAAAACCAGGGCCGTGCTCATCGATGCATATTCTGCGGGGAGTCCTTTGGCACAGAGGTGGAGCTGCAGTGCCACATCACCACTCACAGCAAGAAGTATAACTGTCGCTTCTGCAGTAAGGCCTTCCACGCCATTGTACTTTTAGAGAAGCATTTGAGAGAGAAACACTGTGTGTTTGATGGAAAGACACAGAACTGTGGTGCTAATGGCTCAACCATCAGTGATGACCAGCCTAAAGAGGATGTTCAGCTTCAAAGTCTCCTAACTAACAGCCATGGTCCAGTGGCAGCAGGAGGATCTGTGGTGGAGTCCCACAACAGCCATGATGGAAGTGAGGAAGAGATTGACACTGCAGACCCTATGTATAGTTGCGACATCTGTGGAGCGTCTTACACCATGGATTCACTCCTTACTAACCATCAGTTGAGGGACCACAATATCCGTCCTGGTGAGAGCGCCATGGTAAAGAGGAAAGCTGAAATGATCAAAGGGAATCACAAGTGCAATGTTTGCTCCCGCACCTTCTTTTCTGAGCCTGGGTTGAGGGAACATATGCAGACCCACCTTGGGCCTGTCAAACACTACATGTGTCCAATCTGTGGGGAGCGCTTCCCTTCCCTGCTCACTCTGACCGAACACAAGGTCACGCATAGTAAGAGTCTGGACACAGGCAGCTGCCGCATCTGTAAGATGCCACTGCAGTGTGAAGAGGACTTCCTTGAGCACTGCCAAATGCACCCTGATCTGAGGAACTCCCTCACAGGTTTCCGCTGTGTGGTATGCATGCAGACAGTCACCTCAACATTGGAACTCAAGATCCATGGTACCTTCCACATGCAAAAGACAGGCACTATGTCCTCCAACCAACCCATTGGTCGCAGCAATGTTATCTCTCATAACCAGCAGCAACACCATATCCAAAAACCTTTCAAGTGCGCCTCTTGCCTGAAAGATTTCAGGTCTAAGCAAGACCTGGTGAAGCTGGACATCAACGGACTGCCTTATGGACTCTGTGCATCCTGTGTGACAGCAGCTGGCTCCAAGAGCTCAAGTCCAACAGTAAATGGAGGAAGGCAACAGCAGCAGCATGGGGGAGCCACCACTCCGGCAACAACTACAGCCGCATGGATTCAGGGGGAGAGTCTCAGTCCTGGAGATGGAAAAGGCAAAACTGTCTCCTCATCCTCCTCATCCTCTTCTACATCTTCATTATCAGCTGCCAAGACACGGTGCTCAAGCTGTAATGTGAAGTTTGAGTCTGAAGCAGAGTTGCAAAACCATATCCAGACAGTACACCGGGAACAGGCTGGGGACAGCAACAGTGGGCACCTCAAGACCCCTCAGGTTTCTCCCATGCCCAGAGCCAGTCCTTCACAAACTGAAGAGGTATTGTTGAGTGTTGTATTGAGAATCTTCTGCATTCCTTTTTTAAAGTGACTAAAAGAGATTTCAAGTTTGTAAAATTATTTTTTATTTAGAATTGACCATAGTTATTATCCCTTGGTCTTGGTCTAACTTACAGAAGAAGACATACCAGTGCATCAAATGTCAGATGGTGTTCTACAGTGAATGGGACATCCAGGTTCACGTGGCCAACCACATGCTGGGTAGGACATAACTCTTTTTGTTACACTCATTATGGTCTCTGCTGCACTCCTAAAACAATGTCATTAAAACAGTGCATGTCTACTATTATTTTAAATATTTATTTCTACATTTCCCAAAGTATTAGTAGAATGTAGCATACATTTGATTTAGGTGTGTGATTAATATGTTGGAGGGAATGACTTTCCAAGACCGTCATCAATATGAAATACATCTCATTAGGCAAATTGAACAGGATTTTCATCAAAAAAGTATTTAATGGTTCTCAATAAAAAAAAAAAAATCATACCTAGTTTTTTAATACTTTCAAGATGAATCATATACTCAGGACGAATGTGATATA
Organism: Labrus mixtus; assembly: GCF_963584025.1. NCBI lineage: Eukaryota > Metazoa > Chordata > Actinopteri > Labriformes > Labridae > Labrus > Labrus mixtus. Next base: position 16,949,373 of record NC_083619.1, on the reverse strand, counting down.
TGTAATGAAATATTTGACCCTGTCTCATTCAGGCTCACAAGTGTCTGGATCACATCACCAAATAGGTGGAATTATTTTAATATTTTGACCATCTACTGCATCCCCAGTGTTGTGCGTTTATAATCCCATCATTTCCCCATGCATGTGAATGATATATAAAGTGTGCATGCTTGTGGAGCAGAATCTCTCCACTTCAAACCACTGTGAATGATGGTAGTTTGAAGTAGTGGGAACATACAGACTATTGAATTATCTAAATACCAAAACACAATTCATTTCATTTTAAATTTGAACATTTTAAATATTCAAAGATATTAAAAATCTCCACATTTTACAATATTTATTTTTGTATATTGTGCTTTTTCACTGAAGAAGTCTGTTCAGATAACTGAGATCTTGATATTTAATATTCGATACAATACTTTCATGGTCTCTGCATTTAAGGACGTCAAATCACCTGAAACAATGATTGGTTTTATTTGGTTTTATTACATTTTGTATCACAAAATGATTTCAAATTTGTCATCTTCTGTCACAAGAGTCCTAAACAGTGAGTGCTGTTTTGAAACTAACCTCTGCGAATGTCTTTACTTTTGTTTGTCATTTGTATGCAGTCAGAATAATTTGTTGAAAACAGACAATTGGAAAACAGGTTTTTTTTTTTGCCTGCAGTAAGTAGGCGTCTGAATTCCGGTCTCATGTTCCTTTATTCATTCATTTATTCAGCTCGTTTGGCGGCTCTTTCATTACACTGCATTATCTGTTGTCTTCAGTGGGAGAGAGACTCATTGATCTGGAACCAAACCGCCTCTCTGTTTGGGACACGCTTCTAGGCGCAGGTGAATTTAAACACGGTGGGCAATTCTATCAGGACCGGTAGGCAATTCTATCAGGGACCCACTGTTTGTGCATAAACAATCAGAAGCATGTGATTTGTGATTTTGATGCTTCGGTGTATTTGCAAAGGAGAGAGACGAGCTGAGAGTGTGTAGGTGTGTATTTTGTATTCATCTTTGCGATCTGCTCACCTACTATTCTACTGGGGGTGCCTAATACAGTACCATGCCAGCATTAGTCCTTTCTCTCGCAAAGGCAGGCACGGAACACACTGGGAGGGTAGAAAACAAACCCCCCTACTGGTTATTTTATGTCTGTCAGCCACACAAGCACACAGTTTCCCCATAATAGTGGAATTCAGACAGCTTAAGATAACAGGAGGATAGGTGATTGGGTTATTGTCTGATGTCTTACTTCTCTGATATGCTGTTGCTTTGTATTCAACATGATCAGGGGTTTCATCAGACTCCTCAAAAGGGTTTCTGTTAGATGCATTTGTTTTTTGATCTCTAAAATATGGACAAAACACAACTCATCATAATGGAAATTTGGTAGAAAGATAAAGTTATCCAGAAGTGACTGCATTGTGTAGAACAAAGAAACCAAAGGAAAACTGAATCAAATAACTGAATCAACTACTGAAAAGCTCTATATGCATCAGATTATTTGTGCTACATGTAATGGTGATCTTGTGGTTTAATATAGCTTGTCTCTTTGAAGATAGAATTTGTTTTAATTCAACCCAGCCTGTTATCACTGGAAAGTAATTTTGGGCCAAAAACACAGAAAAAAAAACTCATTTGGAAAAGCTCTAAATACCTTCTCTACTGAAAAAGGGACACTTTCTCCTTTTAATGGCCATCTGCACAGGAGAGGGGAAACAGGGGGCTGGGGTCATCTCCGCTCAGCTGTCAGCGTTATTAGCGTAGGTAATGGAGCAGACGCTGGATTCATAGGGGTGTTGTTTTCATCCATGCCCCGCTCCATGGTGTCAGTTCACACTGATAACTCTATATATAGTGATGTGCCGTGACATAACCATAGTGCTAAGTGTATGGAACAAAAAAACCTGAGCCTGTCTCACCCAGACAAGTCCATATTAGCTGTCTTTGTAATACAATAGTCTCCCTTAACCAAGTGAACTCAGCCTCCACCCATCGGTGCTTGTGGCTGTCTCCTCTGTACAACTGCCAGCACATTTTGATGCATAGATATTACATTCAGATGTAGACAGGCTTCTGGTGTAAAGTAAAGCTCTGGTGCACATCTACTCAACATTTACTATGATAATAGAGGTAAATGAAAGGGAAAGAGATGGCCATGGGTGGAGAAGGGTGTGTTTCAGACCAGCCCCAGCCAAGCCTATGAACAGCCCCACGTGTTTTAAGATGGCGGCTGCAGCCTGCTAGGGCCCAGATGGATCAGTACACATTTGCTGTACAGCTGGTCGCTCTGTTTGGGGACCTGGTGTGATACTCCTATGGAGAAAAAAATGATATCGCCACCATCCAAGGAGCAATTTAATAGCAGGCCAGAAGACAGCTGGCCACTCTTTAGTTTAGAGTTTTTTTGGCATGGCTCACTTACAGAATCGAGGGTGTCCGATTTTTCTCCAGAGACACACAGATTTATACAGCTTTCAGCTGCCGCCGTCACTATCAAACCTCTTATTTGTATTTTTCTTTGAGATTAGAAAACAAATCTGTCCTTCAGTTTGGTTTGCCATCTTGAGCAGTAGTAATTGCATTGGAAAATATTTTTAAAACCACAGTGCTTTCATAACGTCGTCCGTCTTTTTAAGAGGACCGTTGAAGGTCTTTCATTGACACAAAGCCTGTTTGGTTTTATCAGCATGACATCATGCCGCCCCATTGCTTCACTTTGACCCCACTGTAAACTATGACATTTGGAGCCTCATGGGGGGCACGTTTGGCCCATTTATCGCTCTGTTTCAAATGTCCCTATGAGGATTTTCAGAGCCCTGACATGTTTTGAAGCGTGGGCTCTGTCTTAAAGGATTTTAAAGGTGAAAGGGTTTTTTTGCTTCTCTGTTATATCTGCTTTCAATCCAATTTTCTTCTCACTTCTGTCCGTTCCAAACAACTACTGCCAAGGTGGCAGTGCTCAGAAGGACAATTGTAAACAAACAAACCAAACCACATACCAGAAAAGTGTTTTTTGGGGTCACCTCTACAGACTTTTTGGGTTGGTGACAGCACTGAGCTTGAAGCCAAGTCAGGGAGGAGCCTCCTCTCACAGAGAGGAGCCGGTGGCCTGGTCGGCCCAGGTGGAGGGGGGCACTAGAGGGGTGGAAAGGTTTGGGGGCGGAGAGGGAAAGGCACATTTGCTGTACAGCTGGCCGCTCTGTGTGAAGCAGGCACTGTGGGCCGTTACAGAGCTGGAGAGGAGAGCAAGTGAGAGGCCTTTAGCTCTCCTCTAGTTTCTCCTCCCCCTCTCTGTTCTCTCATTCTCCTTTCCCCCCTCTCTATTCGCTGTCTCTCCATTTTCCTCTGTATCTCTCTGTAGCTTTCACATTTTCATATAAACCATGTTCCAACCTGGCAAAAAATACAGCATTGGCTGTTAGTGAGGGAACGGGCAGGAAGCACAATGTAAAAGTATTTGAAGCTGAAATCTGTGTTTGTTTCATCGCTAAGAGCCCTGGACACATTTCTTCTGGTCTTGGGATGCTAGAGCAACAAGGCCAGTGTGTACAGATTACATGGTTTCCATTACTGTCTCTGTCCTGGTGGCATCTCATTTATTGCTACAATTAGTACTGTTTTCATAAACAGAATATGGTACTTCCATTCTTTGTTACTTTTCCTATAATCGTCTTTGATTATGTGTGTCTGATGGTGTTCCCTCCATTTCATAGAGCACATACACATGTAATCTGCTAACAAACACGGCCAAACACTCCTCATTCGACTCCTAGGGGGCTAGATCAGAGTCAGAACTCGATAGACAACACGGCACAGGAACAGGATCAATCTTATGAAATAAATAAGAGAACAGGATTGGACCAGCCAGTGGAAACAAAGGACACCATGCATGCCTTATACCGAGTGTGATATCTGCCTGCTTTTATTAATTGGTGATTAATAACGCCTTTCTGTTCGTTAGCGCAGTCACCTCCCGTGCAGCCAAGTGTGTTGCTGCTAATATGCAATTATGCGCACCTTACTGCTCGTTACATTATACCTCTCCCTGACTAATGTGGCGTCCATGAGGAGAATAGAAATCAGAGTGAGCTGCAAGAAAGAAAAAGAAAATTATAAATAAGCTTCTCACCTTCACTGTGTTACCTACCTGTCTGTGTTGAAACAGGAAAAAAAAGAACTTTCTTACAAATTCCTCAATGTAACCAGGAGACTGCATTAAAAGTTTTACAGCATTGCAGAGACGGTTTTGCTCTTCCCGGTGTTTTTGTTGTAAAGCAGAGGTAATTGACATCACCATGGGGATGCTCTGTTGCTAGGCCAGACAAGCTAAGTCTGATGTGGTCCTTATCTATTGATTTTCCTGACATTTCCCCACACTTCACAGACTAGGCCAACATGTGAGAAAATATCTGATGCTCTCAGTTCATACAGCCTGTTTGTACAAACTCGGTGCGAACACTTGCTGCCCCTTACTGCATTGCAATTGGTAGGTTGGTGTCACCATGGCGATTTGGGGCATGCTCCTCTCATAGATTGGTCAAACTGTTTTCATATGTTAAGTAAATCATTCTAATGTATGGAATTCCAATTAAATGCAGATTTTTTGTAAGTGTAACATTTTTATACTTCAATTTGAAATCATCATCCAAGTAGTATTGAATGGTTTGATTTTAAACTCCTTCTATGTATATCCACTTTGGCGACCTGAATAAAGGTAAGCTCTTCCTGTGCCTCTGCCGATGTTTTATTGATATACAGGAGGGATGTCTCCTTTAGAGTGTTAATGCCAACCCTTGTTCTGAAGCAAAGCCCATAAATACTGGATGATCAGAATTAACCTCTGCATTACTTCACCTCCCCACGGTCTCTGAGATGTCACAAAGGCCGTAGGTGCATGCGCCCCCCTGGTCTGATGGGGTTGCTTAGTAGTCTGACTGGAGGGGGGCTCATGGGCGAAGTGCAAACAGACAGTCCTGCCGTAGTAAAGGTCAGAGCTGCAACCTACACCTCTCAAATCCCAGCTCGGCCCTGATGGCACCCGGGTTCCAAGCGTGCCTAGAGATGCTTGTGGTAAGGGAGAATTACAGTGGGAGTAAAGTAGTGCGCTGCATTGCTTTTAGAGGTTGTCAGCACCAATAGAAGTGTGACAGATTTGATTTAACTTTGTGTAGAGGCTGTTACTTGGTGTGTTTTAGGAATGATATGCAACGCTGGAACACAAGTAGCTTTCATATGCCACTGAATAGAAAAAGAGTTCCAACGTTTTTCTGATGATTTACATTAAGTATGCTGAATAGGTTTTAAGCGGTTTGTTTGAGAATATAAACTAATTGTAAAGATCATCCTAAAAAGTAAAAACTCTCTTTATGGAGCACAGTTGTGGTTTTCCAAAGTACCAAGTAACGAATGACTATCCTCATCGAAGTTTGGCGGTGTGAATGGCAGACGAGGGAGGAGAGGGGAGGGGATAGGGTTCTGAAAGGCCCCCCAGCGTCAAAGCCTTAATAATCATGTGAGCAGCGCTGGACTTCATTACCCTCCTGTTCGACAGGCCGAGTGCCAGCCTGGATTGCTGGCTGGCTGTGGCAAGGTCAACGGCGGAGGAAAAACCAGTTACTGTGTTACTCTGGAGCGGAATGGAGAGGGGCGGCCATCTGTCAGCTTAGGCCTGCCATACCCGCAGAGCAAATGGACACGGGCGGCCAGAGGAGAGGCCACAGACACCCATAGAGTTAAACCCAGTGAGCATAACACTGAGGCATGGACACAGATCCAGCCAAAGAGATGGGCCTTGGTACCACTAAAACACATATATACACACATTGCGGGGTAGATAAGGCTATCTCCAAGAAATTTGGCAGCAGCTTGTGTGTGTTTATGCATGTTTGTTTTTAGTGTCAGCGCACTATTGGGCCCCTACTGTTTTAAGTCCAGATGGCAAACCATTTGATAAAAAGTTGATAAAACTTTTGCTTGGCTTGCCAGGGGTAAATGTTTTAATCATAGTGTTTCTTTATGAAGACAAAAGCCTTGTAAATCGAGGTGCAGAAAATGTTTTTATTGCCTCTTGGACCACATTTTATATTTCAGCAGGGATGCGGGGTTAGCGACCTGGTAGAAGCAACATGTTTTCTTAATAACAACACAAACAACACCACCATCATATATATATATATATATATATAAATATATATATATATATATATACTTGACTTTGATGTCAGGCTCTACCATGTCTGACTCTAGTTTTACTGTTTCACCTTGCTGGGTGTTTTTGTCAGCGTCTGAGTTGCTCCGACCCTCTCTGCGAGGACCTTTACGATGCCCTCTGGCCAAAGTGGAAGAACCCTGTGGAATGTTCCAAAGCTCTCTAATAGGTTTCAGGTGCTGCGGGCCACCGGCCAGCCCCCCACCATCACCTCACTCTGTGTGTCTTGTGTGATATGACTCCCTGCTCAACAGTCAAAGTGCCGCCATTTCTCCTCTAAAAGAGAAAGGGCAGAGCTCAGAGCTAAGAAATGGATCCCTGTTATTGTTTATTCTAATATCTTCACTTTTCTTTAAATAAATCAGGCATTAGTTTCTTGGTGCTTTGTTAACTTTGAGCCTGAATTTTTAACATTCTAACGCTAGTCAAAGACAAGTGTGGTAAATCTCTTACAAACATGTTTGAAGTTCAGGCAGCTATGGTAATTTGTATCCCTATCGTTCCACAACTCAGAACAGCTTAAGTTCCTCCTCGTCTTCCTCCTTCCTCCTGCACCCACTGCACCAACCCGCCCCCCCGGTTTGAGCATCAACATGCTCCGGAAAACAGGGAGATGGTCCTAGGCGATCCCCCCCCCCCCCCTACTCCCTAGGTTTCCACATTAATGGAAACCACACAGGAACTCCCTGGATGAAAGCTTTATAAGTTATTAAGCTTTAATGTTGATATCAGTGCTTATATGTTTACTGGAGTGCACAGGGCTGCTGATGTTGAATTGTCAGAGAGGTGCAGATTTAGTATGGAATTAGTGTACACCCAGGATTTAATTAAGGGGATCTATTTCCATCTTGTTAGAAAGAGATAATGTGAGTACTGCATGCATCATAGGTTACCATATTAAATGTTGCTTCCTGTAACAGCATTATATCCACTCTAGTAGTGTTTGTAGATTATAGAAAGGAAACAACATTATTTATGTGCGTGCAAGACTTGTTACTTTAATCACATAACCACAATGCATTATCAGACATTTTCTGATTTCACTAAATACTTCGTCGTATTTGCGTCTTTTCCCAGTGATAAAACACACTGTGACATTCATTAGAGGTAAAATGCTCACACTTGAACTTTTCTCACATGTCTCGTTCCATTTCCAGCGTGACATTGGCGTATGAACACTGAAGCGACATGGCCTCTTTGTCTCTCCATTTGTCCCGGCACCGCCTAGAGACGCAAACCTTAAGCCACTCACTCTCTGATTAATCTTTAACATTTATAATTACTAATTAAGTTAGTAAGAGACTTTTAATGTAGTCCTCCTTCAATGGGGAGCAGAGAGGACAACAGATCATTAGCTTCAATAATGAACGCGGATGAGACAGATAATGGCCTATGATAGGTGAACACTGACAGTTATATTAAATGAGGCAAGTATATGGGAAACGCACCAACGTACTGATTCAAAGGCATGGGTAGACACACTGTTAAAGTACTGCATTAACCCAGGAAGGGCTAGAAGAAAGGTAATCTTAAAGAGTTTGTACAACTTAAATCATTTATTTATAAAGTAGTCAAGGCTGTAGAAGCTGGCAGTATGTATCTTTACATATGATTTACTACTGCAGTGGAAGTTGTGTCAACTCCAGTTCAAGCACAGATTTTATTTATTCATTCAAACTGGTTTCATTGAGTTTTTGGTCTCCCTAATGACTTTGGAGTATCTCATTATCACATTATTACATTAGTGTCTGCATTATCCTGGTGGCTGTAAGATGCTGCCCATTAAAAGAGTCATTTCATCTCAGCTTTTTTTTTTTTTTTTTTTTTTTTTTTTTTTTTTACCTTAACGACGATTCTACTCTGGCACATTCGGCGAGCCTTCCCACTTTGGGGAGGGTGCTTATGCCATAATGATTATTATCATTAAGAAGATATTAATGTGCTTAGTGTTTGCGACCCAGCTGCTCATCATGGCCTGAGCTCCCTGCCGGGGAGGGGAAGAGAGCTACTGCCAAAACGGACAGTGCACGTAGGCCACCGCCCACCTGTCCAGAGGTTTTCAGGGTCAGTGGAGGTCACACCTACCTGCCTCCTCACCCTCTGCTGGACAGGGGGAGTGATGGCTCAGGACATAAAAATTGGAGGAGATGAATTGTGTTATGTGGAATGAAGTTAGCAAGCATTACGGAATGAATTTAGTTATTCTAAAACTATACTTGGATTGTAGGTGCGTTACTCAGATACAAAATAAGCATTCAATTTATTATAGTTGAATTAACATACGGTAGTTTTTTGCCTGAAGAGAATCATGACACATATTTTTTCAATTATTTGGTAGTCTTTCAGTCCAAGATATTTATTTAAATCAATTCAGACTTTTTGTTACAGATTTAATCATAAAGACTTTAAAAGCTTAATTTATTGTTTAAGAAAGGTGTCTGGGTGTTTTATTCAACCTGGTTTGAAGCCTGGTTTGTGTGCATATGCACACATATAGACAGTGTTGAGCTGTACACAGCCTGGCTCAGCACCCTCTCAGTTTCAAATTGCTGCTTCATTAGGGCTTGGAAAAGAAACCCATGGTTACATTTAATCAAACCAATCGGTATGGCAGACCCACATAATCAATCACAATCCTCATCCAATATGTTACATTCTGTAACTACCAAGCTGGCTTGGAGAAAAGTCAATTATGGCTGCTCTCTCTGCTCCTCTGCCTGGGTTGCTGTGATATTATACAGTTTCTGCAGTTGTTTTCATTATGCAAACATGGACTGTGCATCTCGCATTCAGCCTTTCCTATTCATACAGCCATTTTCTATTTCCTCCTCTTTATGCTGCTACATCTCGTATGATAGATGGACAGAGGGTTTGTTGCGGAGTATATGTGTCGTTTCTGGAATAATCAAATAAACTATTAATGATTTTAGCTCTTAAACTTAAGCTGATGCTACACTGTGGGCTGCAGTCAGTGATCATGTTCATATGTTTCGTGTCTGTATGGGTCTCTTAGTATGAAATCATTCGGGGGGGTTTTCCATATTTTTACTCTCACCCTCATATCCTTGAATGCAAGCACTCACACACAAACACTGTAAACATACTCGCATACTGGACACACACTCATCACTCATCCATCAATTGTTTTCCTTCCTCGTTCCTCTACTTGTGTGTTCTTTCTCCCTAGCTTTTCACTTCAATGCTCATCCTTGTGCACAATCAACGTGCTTCATGTAATACACACAAGAAAGGAAACGCACAAAAGCACGCACACACAAGGTAGCTAGGTTGGTGGGGGCCACGGCTGCAGCTCTTCTGCGCAGTCCCAGAGTGGCTCCCGGGGCTCGGCTGCCAGTTGTTTGCCAGCGTCTCCGGGTGGAATTCATTCAAATTAAAGCGGTGGAATGAGGCCCGAGTCCCAGAATGCCTCGTCCCTCTCCTTCATCAGCATTCCGCCGATGAGAGTAATTAAAGCAGAAATTAATTCTGCTGTAAGCAGAGGAGCCACAGAATAACTGATATTAGAGGCTGGATGATGAATGCTTGGCATCAAGGGAGGTCTCAGGGGAGGAAGGGGAAATTCACAGATCTCTTTTTCTTTCTTTCTTTCTTTATTCCTTTCTTTCTCTATCGTTCTCCTTCCCCTCTCTTTTGCTCTATTTGTCCGTTCCTGTGTTTTTATTTCTTTGTTTTAAGTTGTCTACATTTTCCCTGTGTCTGCTCAACTCTTGCACCCTTCTCATCTCTATATTTCTCTCATCCTGTGTAGAAACATTTGTCCTTCCGCGTCAACTGAAGATTGCCACAGACAGCCAAAGCCATTGGTTTTAAGCATGACTGAAAACATCTCCACTAAGCCCCGTTTGCTCAGTAACAGTATTTCACATTCTGTCAGCGCCAGTGCTCTCATTTTCAGTCAACAGGCATATTAGAGTGTACTGATGCTGCAAATGCTAGCGTTTTGTTGTTTGTCAACAGAAGCCAAAATGGAGAATGCTTCCAGGTGAATTTTGTGATACCAGGGGCAGACTATGAGGTGTTTTGAAGATATGAAGCTATGAAGAATTATAAATCAATGTTATTGTTATTCAGAACGTGAAAAGCCATAGAAATGCATAATTTTTCAATTAGACTATGTATATAGAGTGGGCTTGGAGCTGAACACTACACTATGTATTATTTCCAAGACAAACTTTCTTTTTTCTCAGTTGAAGACCGAAGCTCTCCAGCTGATGTGATAGTCTAACCAGGATGATTCAATGATCCCCCACGTCCCCCGACGCTTTATTTTTGGATCAGCACATCTTTAGCAAGAGCAGTCACAAGACTAAAAGACAAACAACTGAACTCATGAAACACTGAGGGTAGATGGGGCTGTCAGTGAGCCTGTTTTCCTCTCTTAGAATCAAGTGGAATTGAACAAAGGTTAGCTCTATGGGGCTTTATGGTAATGTGATATACGATGCTGCCATGGAATTTGCCAATGCATGTCTTAGTACTGTCTTACTCCAAGGAGGGAGTGAATGGTAATTATGCTGACCTCTGCCCCTCCCTCTCTTATTCTGCCCTCAGGGTAAAAAGCCTGAGGAGCTAATAAACAATAGATAGATTTGTCTTGTTTGTATTTCAGATGCCGTACCCTTAATGACACACGAGACTGGTCTCTTTTTTGAAAAATAATGCATGCCAGGATGTGCTGGTTGTTGTATTACATTTTTAATTGGTTTGTGGAAGAATGTCTCAATCAGATGTAAATGAATTGGGGCTCAATGTGAGAGTTTCTGGCTGTTATTAAGAATTGAGCAGGTTGGCGTTGAGTGGAAACATTGCATGAATGATTAGGAACCATAAAGGACCCAAATACAAAGTAGATGCAAACTGTTGAAAGAGGCTGAACCACCTTCATACCTGTTGCTAATGCCAGGCTGTGATACTGAAAAGTTGAGGTTCAACTTGTACTGCCCAATTGTTATCAGTCTTTAGGGGAACAGACATGCAGTGTTTTTGATTGTTGATACACAGTACAAGGCACATTGTATGAAACAACAGATGGACTCCATACCACAACAAAAAGATGGTCAAATATGTATAATGTAATACAGTCTGCAAGAGAGACTTAAAAAACGTGTTATACTTTTATATAATCATTTTTTAATCAGTGAAACTGCTACATAAATACATGCTGTGATGCGCTTTAGTACTTGTTTAAAATGTGGGAAAAAACAGGTTGCATAATTTATAAAAGGATGTCTAATATTGCATTGAAACTCTTGAAATCTACAGAATAAAAGCACAATATCGCCCCACTCTTCCATGTCATTAGCCTTTACTGCTCTCGTAGTTCCTCTCTTTGGGAAACAGGATTTGAAGCAGGAAGCAAAAATAGTGTTCATACAGTAAAGGCATTTCCTCTAAATTATTTAGTGATGGTATCTTTTTATAGACCCAAGGCTTACCTATGGCCCTTACTAAAAGCTTGGTACTTAGCAGCAGTTTTTTAGAGTGTAGCTCGACAGTGGATCATGTTGCTGTAGAGCATGATATTTCTCTCCATCATTTAGGATGGCATTGTGTTATGAAAAGAGAGGGCACAGCTTGATGTCTGTCATGCTGGAAACGATGACAGCATTGTTTGTTTGTCTACTTTGTTCCGTACACCAATAAAAAACACTCAAAATGAAACCTTGGTGTAACGATGACCTTAAACGCAATGACAGTCTTTCCCATAACATTGTCCTGTCCAATAGTCCAGAACTCCCCAAGAGGCTTTACAGCAAGTCTAGGAGGAACCAAATGAGAGAGAAATCGATTACTTTCCTCTCTCCACTGTCTCTGCCCTGGCTGAATTACTGAAACAAGATGCTGCACTTAGAGGAGTCTTTGGAGAGGCAGAGGGAGACAGAACAAGAGAGGTGGGAGAGAGAGAGAGAAACACTTTTAGGGACATGGGTGCCATTTAGACCAGGACCCATCTTCTCTGAGAAAGCCACTAAAAGCAGTGAATGATCGTCTTCCTGTCCCTGTCCGGGAGGTGGTTAGCCTCCTGTGGTAAGGTGAATATACAACAAACACTCAGGTTTGAGGTCGAAGCAAGATCATTAAAAAGAATATTAATTCCTGAAGTTCAGACCTGACAGTCGTACAGATATGACTGAATTAGTTTGTCAACTTGGGCTATGTGTGATAGTTATGGTGCTTAAGACAAGGCCACACAGAGTCAATGTGCTGTTGTTTTCTGATTTCCTAATGTCAAATGGGTGTTGTTTAACATCCACACCAGATTTTATTGTCTGAACTATGAAGATGAAAATGAATCCCGCTCGTTTGGTAGACAGAACGTGGTGCTTAAGGGACCCAATCCCTGTAAGTGCCATTAAGTGGAAATTGCCGTTCACATATTCCAGTGGTTTGATTAATTACACTCTCTCATGTGCTTTCATAAAGGCCCAATGAAATATGGTGAGCAAATTGCATTGTGTTCCGGTATCCTGTTATGTAAAAGCAGTTTAATTATTGACACATGTTTTGCCACCTGGCAGGGGGAAAGGATGGTGGACATGAATAGATATCATACAATAGATAGTACGGACAGGCAGAGCTAGCACCAGAGATACCATGTGTTTCCATATCTGTGGATCAGTTTATGGCCCGTTTTTACCTCGGCTCAGGTTCATCTGCTGAATCAGAGCAGAGAGAAGAAGTGATCAGCCGGATGTGTCACAGTTGTAAGGGAAGCATTTTGTGGAAGTGACTGCACTTTAAAACCTGTTTTAACTTTATGAGGCAGGACTGCTTTTTGAAAGGTCTTTTCTAATGAAAAATGTTGTTAAGGAGATATTTCATGAAGGATACGTCGTCTCTCCAGGGGATTAAAGATCATATCTGGTTTTGTGTGATATCTTAAGATAGCTTTATTTGATCTCAGCACAGGCTTAGTAACTGACACACTTTGAATTTCAAGGAAGCAGTGTAAGAAGACAACAAGCAAATTTGCAGTTTTAAAATGGTTTTCTTAATCTTAAAGTCCAGTGCCCTCTACTGCCAAGGAGACCAAATAACACCAGTGTTAGGGTCCTGCTTCCCTTCTGTTGCAGCTAGTACTTAGGCTCCACTCTATTCTGTATTCTACAGTGTATGTGGAGGTATTAGCTCATAAAACCCTCCTACTGTCATATGAACCCGCAGCCGTCCCAGAGCTCTATATGAACAGCAGGGCTCTGATACTTAGTCCCAAGCTGTTCCTGTTTGCCCAAAACGATCAGGCCTGGCCTCATGCTCTCTACCTGATCTAGTTGACTGGGCTGTGTAAGTTAGGTAGGCAGTCCCTGTCTCCATCCCCCCCCTCCTCCCTCCCAATATGCACTTGGACCCAGGCTCAGGCTGCACCTTTTGTGTTCCACAGGGATAGGGGGGCCAGATGGAGGAATTTGATTAACCAGCAGTGGAGGACCAAATGTTCAATTGGATACAGAACCAGTTGGAAAGGCGGGAGGGAGCGAGGGATGAGGCAGGGTAGAGGGAGAAATCTAAAATGGTTGGTCATGTGCGCCGGCCAACACTTTCCAAAGGGGAGCCCAAACAGACACTGAGGTGTAGTAATGCAGAAGCCCTTTTCCAAGTACCAGCTGGGCCTTTTAGGAGTCTCTATCCCCACAGCAGACACTCGGCAGCCTCCGAGCAGCTTGACTTTACCATATGTGGAACTTTTTTATGCTCCACCTGGTTTCCCCAGGGGGCCCGTGCCACTGGGACGCTGGAGGCAGGTGAATTGCTCTTAATGCAAGGCACTGAATCACTGGGCCAACAACATGAGGGAAGTGCCTAGGGAGAGGAAATGGATCTGCAGAAAGACTGGCACGGACTGGCGTGACCTTGGTGCTTGTGCCCACTGCGGAGCAGTAAGAGGCCCAGTTACATGTTTTTGTGCCTCCTTTTACCCTCAACTCTTCTGTGATAGTAACATTTGTATTTCTTCTGTAAGATTATGTTTAATTTTGGGAAGTCCTTTTAAACTGAATGTAATCCATTGTTAACTGTAGGGCTCTGTTAATTTTCATTTAGCGCCTCTTTCCCAGTCGGGTTTCTCTTAGTCCCTTGTATTTAGCTTTTTGGTGTTTCAGATAATGGTACATTGATTTTGCAAAATTGGTTTAGTATGTCTGTATTATGCTAGACAGCATTTTTGTCAAAAACTTGCATTGGAAAACAAATACCAATTCACCCATTTACATCAACCTCTGGTGAAAGATTCCCTTTTGTAGCTTAAGAGCCAAGACCATCAGGACAAGTAGGTCGGATGAGAGAGCTATTGCCTGGACCATGGGGGTGTGGTCACTCTCCTGCCTGCACCTGTCTCACCGAGTCTGTGGCACAAAGCCAGAGGTCAGGGGTCACCACAGGAGGCTGTCAAGGTCAAAGGTTTATCACTCTCTGAGGGGTCTTGGAGCCATCACTCAGACCCTACAGTACACACGATTTGCCCAGACGAGTTTTTTTTCTTCCCCCACTTTTTCTAATCCTTCCAAATGGCTCGGGCAAAACTCCTGACAGCAGCAAGAGAAACAAACTGTGGGGTGTGGAGCCCTAAGCCATCAGCTGGAGATTTCACTTTGAAAAGATTCCCTTTTTACTCACTGCCCTTTTCCACCAATCAGAGGGCCCTGCCAGAGTCCAGGCACCCAGAGCAGCTGCCCTCTGACCCTACCAGCGGTTGTTGGTTTATTTTGTTTGGGCATTTTCTAGAGGATGGGGCTGTTTTTGACAGGTCAGGCAGCAGGATTTGGATGAGGTCTTTAGCAAAGACAGCCAGAGAAGGAGAATTTCACAGCCCGAGAAAAAGGCTCAAGCTACCCGTGGCTGGTGCTGCAAGTTCCAGTATTACACTCATATTGCTGGAGAGGTTGTCATATTCATTGAGACATGTGGAAAATGGCCCATTTTGGGGGGAAAAGAGGGGCCATCATGCAAAGTCAATTCCACCAAGCAGACAGAAATTCCTCGATACCCCTGTTTATGCAGCTGTGCCCTCTGATCAAATTACACTAGCCCTCTTGCAGCTCCCACACCCCCCTTTTACCCCTTTAGCTGTCCCTCCAAACTCCCTCTGAATGTGCCAGGAGCCTCAGATGGGTCGCCCACTCATGGGGGAGAATAGGAAAAGGTAAGAAGACATGAGGGGGCACATAACCCAGAGTTTCACCTACCCGCAGAAGTAATTGGGGCAAAGCCACGACGCTTCCATGGGTCAGAGGAGGGGCCTGTCATCTGAGGGGCACATAGGGGCAAGCAAAGGAGGCACATCCCCAGAGAAGTACTAACCGTCATGCTGTAGCACCAACTCTGACAGACCGGGGGGAATGGACCCGCTGCATCGAGCCTGTCAGCTGTTCCAGCAGCACAGTGCGATTGCGGAGCCCTCCATTGGGACAGTATTACTGAAGGCTTTTCTTCTCTGCCTCTGTTTTATTTTTTGGGTGGGAAGGGCAGGGTTGCAAGGCTGTGTGCGAGAGGGGGTGTTGAGGGGTATAATTGAGAGCACAGAGGGAGCTTCGTCTCTCCATCTTATGATTTGGAGGTGAAGACAAGCGCCCTCGGGGGCCCCCTGTCAGAGCTTTTGGGCGCGCTCGCTGCAGACTTCAATAAAAACACACAAAAAGAATTCCCCCACAAGGGCGCCCGGCTGAATTGCTGACGCCAATGTAAAAGATTCCGTTTTCTGTGAATCATTTAGTACGCGACCCTGAGCTCTCTACCCAACGTGACAATAACAGGAACCCCCAACCACACACACACACACACACACACACACACACACACACACACACACAATCCACCCCCCTAACTGTGAAAAAATGAAAATTGCAGCAAACCCAGAGAATGCCAAATTTATGTTTTTTTCACACATACAATTACACACATCGATCACCCTCTGCCACTCCTCCATTTTCCTCTTCCCCTTCCACCTCTCACTCCTCTTTTCTTCTTTCCTCTCACTGTATTCCTGTCATGACAAATGTCAAACACAGTCCGTTAGGAGAGTGTTTTTTCTTTCTGGTAACCAAGAGCTTGCCAAGTTGAATGTGCGCTGGGACAAGACTGCTGCGGAAGCATCACATTGGAGCATCAGCATCAGATATTTCTGTGAAAGTAACAGAAATGTTTGAAGGTGTTGTCACAAGCTCACAGGTTCCTGCTGTTTGTGTGCACCAGAGGGAAATGGCGCCTTCTCACCCCTTTTGTCTCCTCCCTCCCTATTGTTGTTTTTAAACTTATTTCTCTGTTTGGTTGTTATCACTTTTATTGTGGTTAAGAATCTCAGCATGGCTTTTTCTGAGGGTTTTGACAGAGGGGGTCGTTGTTGTAGTCAGAGTTAAAATTAGAGGAGTTGCTTTTCTGTGTGACTTGGAGACATGTCATCTTCTAGAAGCGGTGGGGAGTCTGTCAGTCACAGCCATGGTGTGTTTTAATCATCTCTGTCCCACTTGGAGACGCGCTGACGGTTAGAGTGAGGGTTCCCTCCCCTGGACAATACCAGTATGCTAGAATCTCATACACTCTGATGTCAGACGTAGGAACCAGTTAAGAAATATGAGACGTTTCTTCCTCAAGTTAATCCTACAAATTCAATGGGGGAATAAGGCAACGTCTGGTGAATTTGAAGACGTATCACAAGTGCGTTTGAAGGTTTTTGTGATCTTTCAAGCAGTATGACAGCTTGAAGGAGATTGGCAACAAAATAGCAGGAGTTTGTCACTATAAAAAGAGAGTGAGGCTGATAGAATAATCAAAACCCACGACATCTTAGAAGCTTAATGAGCGAGGGCTCCCCCCAAGCGAGCAATAATAATAGTGTTTTGTAATTCTATAGCACTTTTAATAATACTCCAAGGTATTTTAAATAGGCATTTCTTTGTAAAGAAAAGTAGGTTAGACTGCACATGATAATTTCCATAATGTGATGAAGGAATTGAGTCTTTACAGTGATTGTACATCCAAAAGTGAGAAAATGTGCCACAGAGTCAGGCTTTCAATTTTTGTTAATCCTTCCCTGATCAGCCGCCACTCTACACCCATCCAGCAAACCCTCCTTTAACCCCGACCCCCGTCTGTGCATGCTCCCCACAGACCTTTAAAGAGATATGGCCTCTCATTTCTGAGAGCATCCTCTGACAGTCTTAATGGACAAGTAGTCTCTCTACAAGACCAGGAGAGCTCTCGCTGAAAACACCACTCTGGGTATGTCTGGGATAAGTACTGTTTTCTCTTCTACCGTCTAAAACACATCCAAGGCTGTTTATGGGCAGAAATTAAACCGAGCCATCAAACAGCAGTGAAGAAGGGAGATGGAAAAACGGAGGGGAGATTCTTTGCTTTACAGGACAAAAAACTTAAACAAAAACTTGCAAATGATATGTGTGTATTCATCGAAAAAAATGAAGATATTAGAAGATAAATAACTTTTTTAATTAAGTAAAATAGATGTAAAAGTTGTTAAATCTAACTCTTAATATATTTTGTAATTGCAGCTAGAGCCAGAGGAGATTTACATTTTAAGCATTTAATGTTCACTCGAGTGATGTACACCACTAAATTGAGCTTTAAACAGAAGTACTTAGAGAAATATTCCTATAAGCCCCTAAGCAATTAGTCCAGCTGCCCGCCTTTGTCCACCTACCCATTGTGTTCTTTGTAGAAACCATTCTCTTATACCTCCATTTACTTCATCCTTGGAGACGCCATTGGAAATCCAGGGCTCCGAGTTGAACCCACAGTTGGTTTAAGTGTAATGAAATGTATGTCATGTCTCCGGCTCTCTCCCTCTGGCTTCCCCTCACCCCTGGCCCCCTGAAAGCACTGCCTTTGACAGGAAGGCCTCTGTGGCTTCTTCTGCAGTGATCTTTAGCCCCTTCAGGTCCCATTGACTATTTCAGGACATCACTGCGATTTGAGGGTGGACTCAACCGTTCACGCATGCTTCAGAGCATCGACTGAGAAGAAAAATAGACAGAAAGATGGATTTGAAGTCTCGTACGACTAAACCAGGCCTCTGGGAAATCCTACCCTGATGCTTGGCCATATAAAAAAAAAAAAAATGTTATCCTCTAAATAATCTTTTATTGTATGCGCAATGAAAAACACCAAGTCTGCAATGCTTATTATACATGCTGTGCATATGTGCTCTTTTACGCTTTATTTTGTAGATTTTCTGTTTTGTGTGATCTGCCCCATATTGCACACATAAAAGAAACTATGGCAACAGAAGTCAGGTGCGGTTTTCCAAAAGGACTCAAGCTGAGCCATTCCAGATGATGCACATTTAAATTTGAACATACATCGACTTTGTCCCTAGTAGCTGTTTATTCATCATATATTCAATCTTTATGCAGATGATGGCGCACAATTCATGCATGGATCACTTAGCCTGCATTCGTAGTGTGTGTGTGTGTTTATGAGGCCATTTTCAATCACCTGAACCTTTTTTAAATGTGTGAGTGTGTGTGTGTTCCCATATGTACATCCGTGCGTGAACCTGTGTCTGTGCATGGACATTGCAGCTTGGAGAGAGTGTGCATGTCCACTATATTAGACAGAACGTGTGAGGGGTGCCTCAGCATGTGCGTACTGCTGTCTGTTCAGAGCTCTCAGCACCAGCAGGGTGCGCCATTCCAATTTACCCGTCAGCCAGGGAGGTGGGGGGTAAAGCGCGGGGCATCGCTGTCGGAGATTTCACATTCGAGGGACGAGATTACCAGTCAGGGGACCCCTGTGTGGAGGTGATGAGGGAGGGAGACTGCAGGGGCACAGTGAGGGGGAGTTGGGACTGTCGGGGGACGGGGGAGTGGTGGGGGGGGGGGGCTCAACTCAACACCACCTTGGAATCCGTGGGCTCTCTGTTTTCTGGGGAGAGTAGCTGCCAAGCTGCACATCTGTTTGACACCAAGCGCTGTGGTATAGCAGAGAGGGGCTGCCTGTCCAAATTCACATCTCTTCGCTCTCTAGTTTTGTCTAAGCATCTGGACAACGGCTGTAGCTCTGCCTCTTTAGAGATCCTTGACAATTATGTGTCATGTAGAATTTCAGAAAAAGAAATCCAAAATGAGAATGCCAAATTTAAAATGTATTAAAGCATTTCTTACTTATTCTGCTTTTTTTTTATTTATTTCTACCTGCAGTAATAACATACACAAAGTGTGTCTTGAAACACTTTAATATAATCATGGAAATGTAAAATCATTTTGAGTAGTTACTCAGCCTGTGTTTGAGTGTTGGCCAAGTCAACTCCGGCTGCTCCAGAGGCTCTGAAGCCTGTTGGGGAGTCGGGACATTCCAAACAGCATAACTCATTCTTTACACCCTTTCTGCTGCCATTAGTTAATTATATGCAGGTGTTTTCCTTTCTTAGTTTTTTTTTGTAGATCTAATAAAAATGTAACTATACCTACATAACGCTTGGTAGATGAAGAAAAGAAAGGGGAAACGGTGCTGTGAAGTGGCTGAATGTGCTGTGTGAAGCAAATTATTGCCCCCATGTAGATTCATCAGTTCTCCCTGCTGGATTAAGGAAGGGCCTTTCTAATGAAGTTCGCCCCGTCAAAATGAAGGGACTAATTCTGATTTAGCTGAGGTAATGAACTTCCCCTCTCCTAGTGAGAGCAGCACCATGGGGCGAGGAAAGAGAGGTGGTTGTGTAGTGAAGAGGGGGGGGGGGGGGGGGGGGGGCAAAGGAGAGTGGCAGCAATAGGGAGAGGGAGAGAGGTAAGACGAAGACGAGACAGGAGAGAGAGATAGAGAGAGAGGAGGCTAGGTGGAGAGTGAGAAAAAAATTATGCAAAACGCCTGTCTCGTATTTGCTGAGATGTATTAAATTTCCTGTGCGGGTGCCTGTGTTATATAAAATTATGCTAATGTCTCGCGGCCCGCTGCGAATGGCGGCTTGCTGGTCCTGAGCATGCGTGGCTGGCCGCTACACGGAGCGCGCTCAGTGGGACTCAGCTTTTCTATTAAGGAAAACCTCTAGACACCTGATGATGAATTCTCTCTCACCAAATGTTCCCCCTTTTTTTTGTCGAAAATATGAGCGCTTTTCTAAATGACTTTGGAGAGCCTGGCGTGGCACTCGGCGGCCTGCGTCAAGCAGGGGGAAGGGGGTATGAGGGGGGGGGTCCCTCTGCAGCAGGCTAAGGGAGTCAATTAAGGCAAGCACTGATAATTATAAGCCGGCAGAACGCAGGGGCTGGCTAATTGTACAGTGTTCCATGCCGTGAGCTCAGCCGAGGGGCCTCTCGGCAACGCACTCTTTTCCCGTTCCTTTGTGTGGACCATGGATCCCATAGAGCCACATACCTCAGTCTGACAATACCACAGCGAGGCCAGCGAGCATGTGCCCGTAATTAACTTTTTACATTCAGGCCACTCACTCTTTTGAGACGTGAAAGAGATTCCAGTTTGATTCACACATCATTTCTTCTCTCCTCTTTGCTGGAAGGAAGTTCTTTTTATTCCCATTTCACTGTTTCTTTGCTTGTTAGTATATTTTTGTTCTCACTTTGCATGGCAACTTTCATTGAGCACTGGAGTCTTGGAAAGTCAGGGCATAGTCACTTGACCTTTATTTCCACCTAAAAAAGAAAAAAAAAACTGCAGTTTAGAATAGGCATGTAAAGAGTAAATTAGAGCATTTCAGAATTGTGTTTGTGTGGCTGCAGGGGGTCCGGCACTTTCATGCAATCCATCTCGGCAGCCTGCACTGTTTGTCCCCACTGGACCTCCATACCTGCCTGCAGCTGCAGTGCCTACACATCATTCGTTAACTAGTATTCGGCTCTTGCCTTTGTTGTTGTGGATTTCTCCCTTCCCCTTTTTTTTCTTTTTCTTTTTCTGCCTCTGTGACCTACACACTGTTCATTTGACCGAGTTTTAGACATTGTGTGTTCCAGCTGTAAGAATAACAGGTAATGTTGAGGCCAAATGCAAAATTTTGCCTCTCCTTAAAAAAAAAAACTCCTCCACTAAATACCAGCTTCATCTGGTTTAAAGGACCAGTGTGTAAGATATCTACTGAATTAAATCATAAAATTACCTGACTATATCATCAGACATTACGGAAACATGCTATGTTGGAGTGCTGGTTTCTCTGACAACACTGCAGCAGCCAGTATGTGCTCCTTCTAAATTTCGATTTCGGTCAGAAATGTATTTGTGTGTCTGTAGAAGGTAGGCGGTTTTGAGGCACCCCTACATGGCTGTTTCGGATGCCCATTGGTTTGCCCGGCAAAAAGCAGATCAACAGGTGTTTCAGCGATGGAAGTGGGCAAGCAAACTGGTTCAGAATATAACTGATTCCACCAGACCTAAAAGCCTCTGCGTTTTTATAATATGTTCCATGACTAGACAAGTGGTCAAACTAGGATAAATATTGGAGATGCGTTTAAAAAATGGAGAGAGGTTAGAAGACAGAAAGGACGCTGAAGCTTCATTGTCCCCGACATGGCAACCTGCATGCACATCGACAGGAGGAGGGGGCGGGGGGAGACAGAGCTCTCTAATGTTTTGAATTTAGACTGCAGTACCTGTTTTAAACGCTACATGTCAGAGTTACATATTGCTCCTTTAACCAGCAAGTATGCCTTTGGGAGAATTATACTATAATACTATAAATCTTAAAAGCAATTTATACACACAAAAACGATTATACAGTACCAGGCATGGTATGACCACCATGAATCTTTTTCTTACTCTTTGATACAGGTGAGTCACAGTGGATGTATAATTTACTACAAATATAGGATTATATATGGAAAATATATGATCTCGTATATAATAGAAATGATCTCTACATGTTAGAGAATCAGATGTAACAATGTTGCAACATCAAAATTAAAGATACAATATCCAATAACAACATCCATCCACGGTTCTCCTTGATATCACGCTGCTGTTTGCTATGATGCCTAATGAAAGATATGCACAGAAAAATATAATGCACAGCAGGTTCTTAAAGAGGTTTCTGATATCAAATGATTTAACTTAATAATGATGCCAATCAGTGTTTTTCTCTCATATGTCTCTAATATTAATCAAACAGCAATTACTTTAAGTAATTTATTTACAGGTTAAAAAAATCACAGTATTGTTAAACACATGCACAAGGGTTCTTGGCAAATAACTCAAGTGGAAATGTCTGCTGTTTGTGTTTATTTTAGAGGGAGGGAGAAATGTCCTTATGCTTTTGTCCCCCATGTTTAGGGAGCGTCAAAAGGTGTTCAAGTCGACTAAACCTTTTGTAAGATTCATTCAAGCGTTACTCATGTTTATCTTGACGCAGAAACCATGTCAGTTGGTGTTTTCTACCTCTGGCCCAGTAGCCAAGGGAGCTGTGAGGCGGTTAATGTAGGCGCTCAGTGGCTGATACTAGCACGAGCCTAGCTCCTGCTCTGATTAGCACCTCCAACGAGCTGCCATGCATCAGAGCTGACATTCTCCCAGAGACTTGTTCCCCCAGAATCCTTTGCACTTGCTGTGCGAGGGCGTTGCTACTACTGACATGTCACAGCCAACAATCTTGCCTCAGCCCTCCTTATCTCTCTGGAGGTTGGAAAACAGCATCAGGCATGCACAAAAAACCCAGGACCCTGACATGGCTTTGGTACCTCGCTAAGCTTTCCTTTTACTTTTCACATTTCCCTTTTCCGACACAGAATATTTCTCTATCATGCCCACTTCCCTACAGCAAACTGCAGTACAGCTTCTTTTTTCATGCTGTGGTAGTTTTCCAATCTCTTTGTTTTTATTAGCGAGCACTAGCGAGCACCACATTTCCATCACTGTCGGTGTAATACATTAACTCTTTGATAGAATGGGGTGAGTTTCAAAGGTGCCGTGATTAAATCATACTTTAATTTTTTTTTTTACATTTTTCACTTCGTTCTCTCTGTCCTTCTCAAACTGTGGAGGCAGGAAATAGATATTAGCAGTGTTCCCCCAGGCGCCAGTTCTCCAATCAGCTTTGGTCCAGGGGGAGTCCTTCCCTTTGCGCTCCCACCTACCACCTTCCCACCCACCCATATACAGCATTCTCCAGCCCTTAATGGTTGTAGTTCTTCTGAAATGAGTTTGTTCCTTATGAGCATTGCTTCTACCTCAAGAGAGCACACCACACGGAGGTGGAGTCAATTTGTATTCACCCATAATTCCCTGGGCCTTAATCACTCTGATTTTCCCCCCATTATCTGTTAATGGATAGTTCCCGTGGAGAGAAGAGAGAAGTAAACCCACCTACTGTTTACAGGCCTGAAGCTGTCTACTCTGCTACCATCCACAATCCCACAGTGGGTTGTATATACAGCAGCGAGTCTGCTGAAAAACCAAATCTTCTCAGTTTATTAGCATACAACTCCAACATCAGGCTGAATATAAGGAAGCAGATGGTAGAACGGAAAGCTAACTCTTGCAGAAGGTGAAATTCCTCATTAACAAGATTGCCAGTATTTTTGATGTTTGCAATGTTTGGCATTTTACAAACACTGACCCGCTAGTTTGACTGGACGAGCTTTCATTACAGTGTTCTATAAAGCTTTCCCAAAACAACCCATCCCTGCCTACTAAATATTCTCAATTTGTTCTCCCACTTGTTTACTTGTTACTTTCAGCAGAAGAAGTGCTTTGATTGATGTCCTTAATAACATTTGTTTCGAGTGTGCTGCTTTGGCGACATGAGCAGCATGGGTCCCTGTAAGAGTGAGCTTCAGAGAACCATTCACTTTGCCCCCAGAGATGAGTGTAAATCTAAGTATCAGATTTTTCTCTTTCAAAGCCAAATGCTTAAAGTGATCCTGATCTCCTCTTCAATTCAAACAGCTCCTCTGTCGAATTGTTTAAATATAGTAAGGGGCAGTGGTGGGGGACTGTGGGGGGTGTTGCTGGAGTAAGCAGAGGGAGAGTTTTTAATTAAGAAATGCCCTGTGTTATACTTTACACTCTGTTATAAGAAACTTAGACTGCCTTTAGTTACTTCAGTTCCAGTCTTTCACTCACTGTCAGTGCATTTGAGCAAACTTAAGACATCTCTTTAAAATTCGTAGACACCTTTACTGTAGCACTGCCCTAAATACAGTATACCCAATTCAATACGCTGCAGCCTTTTAAATGTAACATAAAGAGTTCACAAAGCTAAGCAAGCCAGACCTGCAAGCCCCAGTGTCCCAAACAACCTTCAACAACACATGAACTTCAGCCCAGAAAAAAAAAAAAAAAAACAGCACAAAGAAATAAAGACCACTCTTTTTGAGAGTAGTTTTTCCTCTCTCCCTCCACCTCTCCTGTCCTCCACATGGGAGAGATATTAGGCGTTTGTGTTTTAAGGAGCTGTGAAATACATAAACCATGAGCCACAGGAACGCAAGGCCCTGTGGATATGCAGATGGGCTTACTTTGCTGGTGTCAGGGATGCTTAGAGGGGAGCAGGCACAGGAGCAGTTCTCATCTAAAGGATTTTCTTAGGAGTGCAGAGGGACAGGGTGGCGGCAGCGGAGAACACTCGGGAGACTCAGAAACTCAGAGTCGTAGGAGGGAGGGAGAGAGAGAGAACTAGAGAGAACCGACAGTCCCCTGTGGCCCTGTAACTATATCCAGAGTCTGCTCAGTGCATAGAGAGGTGGGTGGGGGCTCACACAGGGCCGTGCTGATTGGGCAGCCCTGGAGAAGGGCTCGGGGAATGACAGGAAGTGACCTCAGCCCAATGAGGGAGCTATAGGGGCGAGCGAGCTGACTTCCTCCCTTGGCTCTCACTAAGAAACAGGCTGCCAGCCTGATTCAACCCCTGTTACATCGAGTACAAACCCAGCTCTAGACAGACTGCATTACAGCCACTAACATAGCACGTTAACCCATGACTCACTCTCAGCCAAACATCATAGCTCTGTCAATCAGTTTGATATATCTATATCTTTTTAATTAAAACTATATATATAAGTAATCAATTGATCAAAAGGAATACGTTAGCCTCAGGCCACATCAGGATTGGAGAATTTATTTTCAAACAGACATACAAATATTCAACTGTATTTCATGATTTTTTTTTTGTTATTTTAAACAGAATAATAACTTACTTGTCCTCCATATTTGAAGCATACTGTATTGAAATGGCTCTGCTATTTTTTTCTCTTGATGCACCTGCTCACAGACACAAACACACACATGCACGCACACAAGGTCAGGCAGGCAGGTGCAGAGTTATCTGCATAATGAAGCATGCCAGGTCTCCAAAGGGACAGCGTTGTGCTCTGGGGTCAAATGAGGGCTGCACATATGGCAGAAGAAGAGATCTGTGAACCCTGCAGCAAGCTTGACCTCAGTGTACACCGTCACACACACAAGCAAACTGATCGCTGATCAAAGAGGGCAGTGATCCTCCTGCCGGCTGCATGGATGCGCTTGTGCCAACACACCCCCCCCCCCCCCCCCCCCCCCCCCCTCCCCCCCACTCCTCCTTTTCTAATGCCTGCTGCTACACCGAGACGCACATGTAGGCTGCAGAATATCTCATTTGTCAAATGCATTAATGCAGAAGCCACCAATAGCTCATTCCCATTTTAGCTTCCATGAACTGCTTTACCTTTTAACTAGACAGAACAGTGTGCTGATGTTTTTGTTTTGGGCTGCAGACACCTCTTTATGTTATATACTACTATGCCATATGTTTATGTTATTGAGGAAAGACTGTAAAAGAACATGTGGTTATATGTTCCAGTTTAAGTTTTATATGTATACACTCCCACTGTTTCTTTTGGCAGTTCAGGAGATGTTTCCATCCCCTACTCCTCCTGAACATTTCATGGGTCATTGGGTTGCTGTTGTCAGTATTAGTCAGATCAGTCTAGTGCAGAAACATATACTACTACACCTCCACTTAAGATCCATCAGGCTAACACCATGCAGTTTAAAAATACAAGTGTATCTTAGTTTTTGAACGGCAAACCTTTTTTAACATTCTTCTTTTTGTTACACACTAGTTTTTCTGTTTTTTGTTTTTTTTATTCTGTCGCATAAGATTAGCTTTCAGTTCAATTGTACACAAATAAGAAAATGAGTGGCAGACATAAATGGTTACAATAAATTAAAATGGATATGTTATTTTAGTATAATATTTGATAAAGAAACGATTAATTACAAAGCAGTTACTTATGTGATAACCTAACCCACCGCTAATCGAACAGTTCAAAGCTGATTCAGGTGAGCTTTTAGTGGTCAAAACAACTCAAACATTTAGAACAAGTCAACTTCCTGGTAAACAAAAACCAGACATGTCTTGTCCATTACTGGTTAACATTTTTTTATATACTGTAGAAGTACTTGCAGCAGACATGTTTTACTAGATCCGCCCAAAGTATCCTCTATTAACCCTCTGCTCACATCCTGGAGAGCTGGAGCCAGTCATGGCCAGCTAGCTTTAGCTGCATTGTGTATTCCTGCTTCTCTTACCCGGGGTCTAAGCGGTGGGCACTGGGCTGTAGAGACCCGGGGATAAACCTCCAGATGAGTCCCCAGCGTATCCATCCACCCCACCCGGCTTTTAGAAGCTGGCCTAGTGTCAGTGTTGGCAGGAGCATGATAGAGCACTTGTCCAGCCCCGTGCATGGCAGAGTGAACAGGCCTTTTATTGACCAAAGGAGATGGGCAGCTCTCTGGAAGTCTGACTCAGCAGATTGTCGAGCTGCAAATGAGTGTGCAGGTTCACAGTCTAAACAGCATTTATTTGAACTATCAGTGGCCTTGACTGAGGTAGCCTAACGTTAGACCTTCAGGGAATTCTAATGCTGCACGGACAGGCGGGGAATCTGTAGTGCTCTGTATAAAAATTGGTGACATTCTGTAACAGAGAGTTGTTTTGTAATCCTTGAAATGTAGTAATACGCACTCCAAAGAAGTGATCGAGATGATTTGGTGCCATTAAATGAAAGACCCAAAGCTATTTTCTGATTTTTTGTTTTTGTTTTTGTTTTTGCAGTAATAATAATGATCCTCTGCATTATCTGAATGTGACTCTTTGATTTTCTTGATATATTTTGATTCACCCTCTGCATAAAAATGGCTGTTTCCTTAGTTAAGACATCATTCAAATACATTTGAATTTGCATATGCCAAATTTTTTTTATTTTTGCATCTAAGCTAATCAAAAAAGGTGACGCTCACCATGTTCAAAGGGCAAAACCTCGTCTGAGCGATTAGGTACCTGGCTGGTCATCTAATTTATGCCTGATGTGAGCAGATCACACCTTACATTAGTTCTTGTTCGAGTCATGACAATCACATTCAGGAAAAAAAAAAATTAGAAACAGTCCTGTGACATTCTTGCGCTGCTTGTTTTTCTTCTCATGATCTTTTTTGTGTTTTTTTGTTTTTTCTTCGCTGCAGAGGAAGGACTGAACCATGAATGCAAGCTCTGTAGTCAGTCATTCGACTCGCCAGCGAAGCTTCAATGCCACCTGATCGAGCACAGCTTTGAGGGCATGGGAGGAACCTTCAAGTGCCCTGTCTGCTTTACAGGTGTGTACTGCGTGCATGTGTTTGTGTATCATGGATTTTCTGACCCAACACTCTCTTTAAAGGCTGCAAGGGGTTGATTTTTTTTATCCTTACATTTCAGTGACATTTCTCAATATGCAAAGCTTTGCATTTCCTCATTCTCTTTTTTTTTTTCTAATTTGAAAAGCCAAATGGGTTCTAAATGAGTTGGGAAAGGTCAAGCAAGCAGGTCGGCTAAAGCTGAGAGCAGTTTGCTGCATGTGGCTTTTTTATTTAGTCAAATTGCCTCTAAATCAAGGCCAGAGAAGTGTCACGAGGTGAGAGTGGGGGGAACAGAAAGAGAGCAGGGGGGAAGACGGTGTGAGCTGAGGGGAGAAGGGGGGATGGAGGAGTGGGGGAAAGAAAAGGAGATGTGCTAATTGTGGATGGCAGTGGTGCTGATAGCTGTAATGATCTCATCTGTCTCTGTGCGTGGAGGTGGAAGGACCAGACTCCTCCTGAGAGGATAGCGCCCTCCTTCAGTGTCAACAGGGTTAACTATCTCTATAATGAAATCTGCAAAGTCGTTAACTTCAGCTCTTCACTCTTTCTCCCTTCTCAGCTCTTTACTCTTCCTCACACTTTTTGGGTCCTCAGCTCATTTCCCTCTTTTTCGCTTCCTGAAACCCTGCTTACTCAACCATCACCCAAAACAAACAGAATCTTTTCTCCTCCAGTTATGGCGTTAACTAGTATCATTAGCTCAGGTTTCATATTTTGCTTAAATGTCCTAAACAGTTTTTACCTTTGCATCCACTGCAGCTCCTTATTCATTTCCTTCTCTCTACTTCGCCTCTCCCTCCTCCCTACTCTACCTCTCATTGCTGTTTTGGCCTTATCTCTCTTTTAGCAGAAGCCTATTGATATATCCCCACTCCGAATCCCCCCTCCGCACCTCACAGGGGTCTGGGCATTTAATATACAGAGCATGCCTCCTTCATCTGAGCCTTCATTTTCCACCGCCAGCTTTGACAGACAGGTCCCTCCTCTCCCTCCGCGTCCATATCGATCACAGTGCATGAGAGAGAGGGATGCTGGGAGGGGAGAGGGAGGAGGCAGAGTGCACCCTCAGGACAGTGGTCGCAGAGCAGACAGACAGATGGGCGAAGGCCTATGGTGGTGGTGGTGGGGAAGGCAGGCTGTGGAGAGTTTCGATAGACTGAAAGGCCTCCCTCTGTTGGGGATGCAGGGGACAGGCAGACTGAAGGAAAAGGAGGAACTGAGCGTTTGGCCGACAGCTGCCCTTGAATATATTTCTTCAAGTTGAGGCTGGTATAAAATAGAGAAAAGGCCTTGTACTTTTACAGCCTCCCATAAACGTATTTATTGTATATTCTTATATAGATGTTTATTTTATTTAAGAAAAATTGCATGGAAGATTTTTTCATTTATTTTCCTAAAGTTCAGGTTGAAATAGAAGAAGGACAAAATGTTTGAAAAAGAAGTTCTTCATAATATAATGGAAATAACGTAGTAGTTCATTTACTACAATTTAGCAAACGCAAATAGAGTTTAAAGAACATGTTAGACCACTAGAAAGATAACACACTGACCGCATTAGGAAAAATGTTCAATGGCAGTATTTTATTTACAATATCTTCATTTTTTATATGATTCACACAAAAACATGCTTACTTGAATAGTTAAGGCGTCAATAGTGACTTGAAGTATTTAAACGATAAAGTTTTTTTAAATTGAAATAGGGAAATAAATAAATATTTTTCTTAACCTTGACCATTATGCTTAAGTCGAAAAGGACTTAACAATTCATTTAAGCATGCATTTAGGTTCTCGTAAGGTTCTGTTTGAAGGCCTATTTACTAGAGTTTGGTGCGAGGTTCTCAGTTACCATTTGGTAGTTTCACAGATTTATTGTATTTTAATGAGCAGCTGATGATGAATCACAGCTTGCATGTTTCAAAAAACTCCCTTATACAGATATAATAAGTATGAATGTTAATGTAAAACTCAGATTGAACTAGTCAGATTCAGTAATATCAGCTTGTTCAATGAGTTCACTCAATAAACAAGGTTACTCTTTGTTTAAAAAATCATCCCCACTCAATGCCCATGTTTCAGTTTGATCCAACCCCCAGTCACCCAAAACTCCTTGGGAGGCAGAGAGTTATTCTTTGACGTACCTGATTATCCTCAATCCACTCCGAAGGGAACAGAAAGAGGACAAATCGTACCACGGAGAAAAAAAAAAAAAAAAAAACAGACCGCAGGAAAGTATGGGGAAAAGTAAGTTGTGTAGACGGCAGATGAGGGGAGACAAAATAGAGGAGAAAAGGAGACAAAACTTGGAGGAAGCTGAGAAGGTTGCAACTGGCAAGTTTGGATGTGAGATGAAAGCGGAGAAGAGAATGAGGAAAAGAGAAGTGTGTAGGAGAGGGAGGGTAAATGGAGAGAGGTCCATAAGCCCCTGGATGATGAGAGAGAGGCTGACTCTCCCAGGACAGATTTGACAGGTTTCAGAAGTGGGGGAGCCTGCAGCTAGAAGTGTCTGCCTGCACCCTTAGGAGCTGTAGTGAGGGCTGGTGTGGAAATTGTGATTGGGAATATGTGCTTAAGACAAACAAAACAGAAGAAAGTGTGCCTGATGAAAGTTGTGCATGTGTGTGTATGTGTGTATACACCTTTTTTTTTTTCCTTTTCTTACTTATGTCACAGCATGAAGTGCAAACTTGAAAAACTACAGGATGCTCTGCTTTCAAATTCACCCGAGTCTGACTAAACCTGTAGTTTAATTGGCTTTTTGTTTAGTTGCTGCCCACGTTCTGCTTGTGCGTGATGTTACAATTATGACATCCTACTTGGGAGAAAAACGACAAAGGCTTAGCTTTAACTCAAAATTAATAGTTATCAACTTTACACAGCTGACTTGTTTGTGTAGCCTCAGAACTCTTGGATCAGCCTCTGCATTGTGGACTCTTGGATTAAGCAGAATCAAACACATGTTAGGCTAGACGAATAAATAAATGAAAAGGAGAAAGGGGGCGGGGGGGGGGGAGGATAAACTTTTTTTTCTCTCCCTGCACAAACAGCTTAGTATTGGTGCAGTGCAGCCTGCAGAGAGCACCACCCTGCCAAAATAAAGATGAGCTGGGGCCTGTAGTAAAGGAGACGTCTGCCATGGGCGGCCCCTGAGATCTAATCAGAGGGCTTAATATCCCCCACAGCGAGGAGACCTTGGCCCCTCAGCCCCCTCAGCCCTGACACCCCTGACGCCCAACCCGGCTCAGCGCTCTGTTCAGCTCTGCTCTGCGCCGGCTCCACAGCCAACAAACTCCACTAAGTTCTCTCTCTCTCTCTTTCTCTCCCTTCCTGATTCTCTCTCCCTCTCAGCAGGGAGAGACACAATGGCCAGCCACTGATCCTGTTTGGATGTGGTTTTGGATTATTTCTTCCCCGATTCTCCCTGTCCTCATTTTAACCCTCCAGAAAGACATGCCTCTGAATGGGCATTGCAATTGCATATTTCATATATGACTCAAGCTGCCAAATACCAATACAACCCCCCTCATTGCCAGCTTCAGCTTGTCCCTTTATGACATGATGCATGCTAATTTGAATTATGATGATTTAGACAAAGAAAGTCTTAAATAAGTACACATTTCTCAAATTGTAAAACTTTATTGAAAGCAAACACGGTCCAGCCATCTAGTCTTTGTCACCGTAGATACAACCCAAGTGCTTTAAAATGCTGAAGAAATGCTTGATAAATTAGCTTAAAGAAGGTGGACATCTTTCATTTATATCTTTGCCCCTTCTATAGTTTAACAGTTTCTTGTTGTTACAGGAGATAATGGTGTGCATTTAAGACTGGCACTTTGAATCAACAGTCATTGGCCTTTTCCTATGAATGAAAGTAGCGCCATAAATGAGAAACGCATAACTGATTTTATGCTTCTCTTGCTGGAAATGGTCCAGATATCCATGTACACAGTGAGAAACAACTAACTTGACATCTCAGTTGTGGTTGGCCCTATTGTACAGTATTTGAAGCCCCCCCAAGTCTCAAATCCATTTTTATTTTTGCTGTATTGACTTTTTCCTCCTCTAGCCAAAGACATAATGAAGGCTTCCTGCAGCTGCTGTGACCTGCTTCTGTACAGTATATGCAGACAAAACACAGCTAAAGGAAAAGGCTATTGTTTATCAGCACATATTTTTCTGCCCGAGCTTGTGTTCCCCACAAAGAAAATTGTCATCTTTTGGAGCAAAACAGGAGCTCAATTGTGCATGATTGCCCAGGCCCTGACCTTGAGCGTAAATGTTTTGTAACAGACTGTAAAATGCGGCCATCTATCTGCAGTCATGTTTGTCTTCATATTGTCGTGGTCATTAGTCTCAGAAATGGACCATGGAGTTGTTGTTTGTTCATTAGCCGAGGTTTGTTCATTTCTGGTTAACACGCTGCCATGTTCCAGAGACAGCTGTCACCCAGGCATTAGCAGTCTGGAAGCATCGCCGCACTGTGTCTGCTTTGAATCCAAACTTTTATTTCCCAGGTCAGGAGTGTGACATTCAATGAAGCTGAGTGTGTCTCAAGTGAACACAGCTCAATAATTAATAACCGCTCTCCCAGGTGAGTCCAAATTGGGACGCGGTAATGTTGCAGAGCCCCGCCACGGGGCAGCAGCGACCCCAAAGCCATCTCCGAAAGACACCTCACCTTTTGTGGCTGTGTTTTTGTCCCCCCTCTCTCTCTCCTTGTGGCCCCGCGGTGCATGCATTAGAAGAAAAGTTATTTTGAGCTGTAAGAAATTCAAATGAAGCCCCCACATGCTAACTTTTCCAGAGCATCCAGACCTTTGAGATTAGACAGCCATCCTTAAAGCACAAGGGTCTGGGATAACAAACGGCATGTTTGAAGTGCTCCTTGGAGAATGCACACACACACACGTATTGAAGACACATACACCCAAGACTCGCACGATTGCATCCCCCTTAGCATTCCAGCGTGGACTATGGCTTAATTAAAGCACAAACATACGGTATACGGAGTAAATGGCAGCAAGTTGAGTGTGTTTATATGATGGTGAATGCAGTTTGAGTCTGCATGAGTAAGTAGTGCAACACCATGAATATTTATATTGTCAATATAATTAGCTATGTAGACTAATGGAGGCCATGTTTTGCACTTGAAGCCATGCCAATTTTTTTGTGGTTGTTTATTTTCCGACTTGTTGTCCCCACAGAAGTGCTAAATAAAGAGCATCATTATCCCCAAAACATTATGCATTCACTAGCTCTGGTGCCATGAATATGACCACTCTAGTTTCACGGTTAACATCTAGATTGTTCTTCTTTTCTTTTTTTTTTTTTTCAATTATATTTCTCATCACAATGTTTTCTGCTACTGTTGATAGTGCATTCATTTGTTTGTAATTAAGTAATCTTCCTTGCCATTTGACATAGTCTGTCTTTATTTTTTATTCTGGCAGATGCAATTACAGCGCTGCCTTTGTTCCTTTATTGCAGGCAGCAAGGCCCTACTCTAATTTACTACAGTCAACAATGTGAGGCAAAAAATACAGGGCATCTTACTGTGGAATTTCTTCCAACTGAATATGCACCTCACTTGAAAAGCCTTTTAAACTCGCACTACTTTTATTAATGTCATCTCTTTCTGTCCTTGTGTCCCCTCTCCCCTTGTGTGAGCAGTGTTCGTCCAAGCCAATAAGCTCCAGCAGCACATCTTCTCTGCCCACGGCCAGGAGGACAAGATCTACGACTGCTCGCAGTGCCCGCAGAAGTTCTTCTTCCAGACAGAGTTACAGGTGAGCCTCGGGCTTGGTGGAAGCAAAAGTGGCCACCAGCGGAAAGTGCGACCGCTAATCACACATGACAGCTTAACAAACACTAAACAGCGTTCGCCGCTCTCCGGCTGTCCCCTCGATCCCGACTGGGACCAGAGACTCAGAAGGAATTATTTCAGTCCGTTTCCAAAACTCATTTGTGATGTGCAGATATGATTTGATTTGCTCATTAGACCAGCGGAGCACTAAAATATCTGGAATTAGAGGATTAGTGGAATGCTCGTTTTTGAAGAGGTAATTACATACAGTGCAGAGGCAAAAACACAGTTGAGTCAATATGCCTGCATCTCCCCTCCTAATCACAGAGGAGGCCTCATGGCTAAATATGAGCTTTGTCCTCTGGGAGACCATATCTGCCCTTCAAGAAAGTTAGTAGTTGGACTTATGAACTTGCAATGTTAGAGAGATAATCTATTTTTCAGCAATCTTTTCCCCTGCTCCTTGGAGAACCTGAAAAAATGAAACAGACCTTATTATATTATTTCAGTGTGGTGGTGTTTTCAAGCAGCTCTGTTTTGTTTGGGGGATTCTCTACCATTCACATGGCACACTTCTCATATCCAGATCTCTTTCTCTTTGCTTCTGAAACAAAATCATTAAAATATGAGTTGCCTTTATCCACCGTGTTCAATCCAATCACTGAAAGTGTTGTTAACTTGCCTTACAGTGC
The DNA here is from genome assembly GCF_963584025.1 of Labrus mixtus. Lineage (NCBI taxonomy): Eukaryota > Metazoa > Chordata > Actinopteri > Labriformes > Labridae > Labrus > Labrus mixtus. The sequence goes on along the minus strand of NC_083619.1, from coordinate 16,915,107 downwards.
AGGGGAAAACCAAACGCTTCAGACCACATCTTTCAAGTACGTGTTACTGAAAGTTGGATTAGCAGCACTATGTATTAGCAGGTAGCCAGAGGAAGTATCCAGGGCTGTGCCGCCCATTGATCGGCTACGATTTTCATATTGAGATTCAGGTTGTAAACACAGAGGTGTGGGTCTGCCAGGAGGAAGGTGAATGTGATCATTATCTGCTGGTCATTTGAGCAGCACAGCCATGAATAAAAGAACTCCTGATCCACTAGCATGCAATTCCACCACAGAGAAGGTAATTTAACTAGCCTTGTGCTCCACCAAACTGAGTCTTTTCATTCATGTCAAGGCTCTCTGTTTATCACATCTCTCATTGGTACCAGTGTTTGCTGTATAGGTACTGTTGTTGCAGGTGTCTGTAAACAATCTCAAACAACCGGGGGATGTTTCCCTACTTTTGTGTTTGACATTTTGGGGAATGAAGTGATCTCGACCCCCGGAGGTTGTGTTTCATGCGTGATTATATTGTTTTACGCTCTGTGTGAAGAGACAAAAGGAGCACATGAAAGACCTGTGGTACTTTGTGGTGAAACGGGGGGTTAGGAAAGAGGAGCAGAGATAAGCATGGGAGATAAGGCAATCGTTATGCTCATCCTGTGCCATGCGCTAAAGGTGGTCCCCAGTGAGTGCATGCTGACATACATATAGAGTACATAGATAGATGCATGCAAGCGCACTTTTTGGCAGACGACTCCATAATGTCAAGGTTTAATTTTGACTTTGATAAAACTCAAGAAATCTTTGAGTCTAAGTTAATTTTAAGCTACAAATCTGCAATGTAATAGTGCTTTTTATAAGCTTAGCATTTCTCACTCTTTTCTTAAAGCCCTCAACAAAGAGTACAGGTCTGAGTCTCACTTGTTTTTTGTTTGCGGTTGCCATTTCCGATGCATCACACTTCAAAATGTCTCACTGACACAGGGCAGTCGTTTGTCAGTCTGTCTGAAGTGAATCTGTCTTCCAGCAGTGAGAGAAGTGGAATCTTTCTCTCCCTCTTCCTCTCTCTGCCTGGTCTTGAGTTTGGAGTTTCTCCCTCTTTCTCCCTGACACTCTGGCCCACTCGCAGGCTGCCTGGGCTCCTCATCTCTCACAGTAGTCGGAGGGGTCAAAGGGCCAGTGCAAGCTGGGAGAAGGAGCTGCAGAGAGGGAGAGCTGCCACGGCAGGTAAAGGGAAGCAGGAACGATATTTTATTAATTTGCTGCTGAGATCCTGAAACAGACCAAAGGCTGTGACAGGTATCCAGTGCACCGCTTCACATCCTCCCCCACCGCCTCCCCCCGTGAACTCTACCCTGCGAGGGGCTAGCCAATTTTCGCCAGCCTGTCGAGATGGATGATGGGAGAGCATCCGTCTAATCAGCCCTCTCAGGACCCCCCGCCCAGCTGCCCCCCTCAGACCGACCAGATTGACTGACTCCTGGGCCTGTGTGCCCCAGAATCCAGATTCCAAAGGAGAATCGTCTTTCTCTCTTTCTTTCTCTTTATTTCTCGCACACACAAAAAAAATAATAAATAAGCACTGAGATGCATAGACCACCATTCTCCTCAAACTCTCCAGGGGACTCCCCCTCCACCATCGCACACGCTCACACAGCCTCCATCCTGCGCATCCCTCTCCCTCACCCCATTAAAATATGGAGCAAAGTCTAGATATTTCATGAGGTGCTGATGGGGAGGGCAAGTGGGCTGGCTGTGCAGTGTTCTCAATGACCCTCAACTGCTGCCCACCCCTTGAGCAACGAGGAGACTTGGTTTTACTACATCCTCTTTCCCAAATAAGATTCACTGTCTTAGTCACTTTAAAACCTGTCACCGCCCCCCCCCCCCCCCCCATGAGAAATGTCTGGGTTCTAGCAGAGGCCACAAACTTGATAGCTAACTCTCCTTTCCCCTTTGCGTTGGCTTCAGATACAGTAGCTGTTTCCATGAGAGAAGGAACTGAGCCACTGACAATGCTGCTAGGCTGGATTAATTAGCAAGATTCATTAACTGATGGATGCACAGTATTAGCCAAAGCTTAAATATGACATTTCTCTGAGTGCGGTTTCATTTGTGAAGAAACACAAGTTCTGCTCCTCCAGCGGTGTATGATGTCTACTGGAGGGCTGCAATCAGAGACTCCCCTCCCAGTGATCCCGAATTCTCCCCTGACAAGACGATGAGACTAGAGTTAAACAACAGTCCCTCTTCAGATTCCCTTGTTCCTTTAAACTCGACTGTCTTTTTCCCCCGCTCCATCATCCAATTTCATTATCATTCCTTGGAAGTGACACGAGATTGTAAGTCATGTGTTAAGTCAGGGAGGAGAGGAAGGACCTGGGTGCTGTACGACTTCTCCCTCTCCTCAGACGCCCGCAGGACACGTACCTTAATTGGAGTGTCTTTTAAAAGGATTCCTTCAAAGACAATTCGAAGCTCCCTGGCCTTAATGAGTGCTGAAACTGACATGAGAGCACATCTGCATCATGTTCTACTTCCACACACAAATGGGATTCTCCTCTCCCTGTGTGATAGCCATTATTGCCAAGCTGTGACCAATTCCACTGTTTTAATTAAGCATATTTATAGGCTTCATGGTCACCAGGTGTAAACAGCTATTTATGTCATATGGTCTGTCCAAGACAGGAAATAGGGGGCAGGAGTGAGATGGACAGTGGGAGAAGAAAAAAAGAACAGAAAGATAGAATCAGATGAAATGAGTGCATTAAATAGGTTAAAAAAAATATCCCCAACAAATATTGTTATTTGAATGCATGACATCTAAAAAGTTGACTCTTAAAAAAATATATTGAAGGCCTTTCTTCTTCCACTTTCTTTTCATATAGTCTCAGGAATGACGCTCTTCAGTATGAAGCACAGAGACTTTATTCCCCAGAAGTTTCACTTTTCTTTCATGAATTTTAAAATATGCCCCCAAACCGCCCTAACTGCCCTGCGTCCCTAAAGTGTCGCACAAAAAGCAAAGCTTCGTGTGTTTATCCCTAAGCGGCTCTCAAACACCCCGTTTTCCCTGAATATCTTGATCTGCCAAGTATGACAGCTCGTCACGCTTTTGAAAGTTGTATATGTATTTTTTTTTCCCTTTTATTTGACAACTTGTTTTCTTCTTCATCACCCCAGGTGCTCCGATTTCTGTCACCATTTCAAAAAAGTTTCACTACAAAATAAAAGAACAAGGAATTAGAAAAAAGAGCAGCTGCTTGTGCGGCGCCATCATTAATATTTAAGCTTATTTATAATTATGTACAAAACTGTACACACTGTAAACGGGGACATAAACAGCCTTAGATGAGTAGAGATGTATCACAATAGTGGTGTTCTAGTTTTGTAGGTGGATCAGAATTAGACAGCATGACAGACCTAATGATCCTGGGAGGATTTTCTCTTTCTCAGAGCTCGTGTGTGTGTGTATACATCTGTGTGTGTGCTGTATGTATTTGTCTTTGTGTCTGTCTCTCCCTGGGACTGATATGTGCATGCAAACACATTGTCTGGAGGGAGACATGACAAAAACTCCCAGAAGCCTTTGAGCTGTTCTTTTTTCTCTCTCTCTTTTTCCTGTGTTGCACCACTGGGGAAAGTTAAATCCAAACAAAGAGGAGACGCTCGGTGTGCTGTGCTAGAATCCATCACCGGATCTCTCCCTCAAACGCGCCGCCTTTACTTTTCTTAGTTTACTCTTTCGACAACTTCGATAAACACCATTTAAAGCGCTTCTCAGGAAATTCACTGCAGCTTTAATTTACTGCCTTTAGTGATTTGATTTTCAAGTGCGCTATCATGTTGTTGATGTTAACTAAATGCAGCAGAGGCCAAAATAAACAGCATTAGAACAATTATTCCCTCTTGAATTTCATATGCACACATCTCAACACCAAAGTAATTTAACTCTTCAGTTTTTAAAAGGGATTTTGAATGACACTGGTCAATTAAAAGCTCATTGTCTGACTCTCTAATTTCATTGGGAAAAACATGATGGCACACATCGACTCTTGCTTTCTCATACAAGTGTAGATATGCAGGAGGAAAATTTAGTCCTCACAAATCTCCGCATTTGTGAAGTGGCATATCAAGCTGCACAGGAGAGGGAGGGCAGGCTGGGGGGGTGTGGGGGGGGGGGGGGGCACACTGTGTAGCATCCCTAGTCAAAGTCTGTTCCCGACTGAAGTGGTTAAATGTGAGAGTAATTGTGTTTTGTTTCTGGGACTGACATGTGGAACCCCATGGACCCCATCTCCCTCCCAGTGACAGGCAGAGATCCTCCCCCCTCGCTCTGTCTAATTAGAGGATGTAGCCCAGGGCTCATGTCCCAGGAAGACCCATCCCCCTCCCAAGATGGCTCCCCTAAGAAAGCCCTTAATTGGGTTCTTTAGTCATAGTCTTCATTTTGGCTGGAAAGGCATCTGTGTGTTGCTATCACCTCCGAATACAGTTTGTATCACTCTCTTGTGTTGTTGTTTTTTTTTTTCCCTCCCTCTCACTGGCCCTCTCTCTATTGCTCTCCCTCTCCCGCTCTCCCCATCTCCCACTCTCTCCTCACTTAATGAGGCCCCATAATAACACAGCAGTTGTGCAGTTGTTTTGCTACCTCAGTCAAACAGCGGGATCACTGCATAGTGTGTTTCTAGTACCATTCACTTGTCTACTTAGACAGGGTAATGAGTATCATTTGGCGCTACAAAGCACCAGCCCACAAAAAGGGTGGTCCGTCATCTCTGGTTACACCTCAAAAGCATTTGCTGGGGGTAGTTAGGCATCTAATCAAAGCATTTCAAGCCATTTGGATTTATTCTATATTTTTACAAGCGCTCAGTGTGAAAATGACTGCACATAAAATGACACATGGAAGACATTGAAATCTATCACTGATGTCAACTCCAACCCTTGCTTGGTGCTGTAAACGTACAACCCGCCACTCCCTGGGCACCTCACTTCAAACAAGATGCTCTGTTACCAAGGAGACCAGGGCTGGTTGTGGCACAACAGAATTTGGGGTCAACTCTCCCTACGGCCTGATAAGTGATGACCGTGGAGAATGCCAACTGCTGTATTATTTATTTATTTGATTGCGTTCTTCATTGGCTAAACTAGCCAGCAGTAAGCCTGGCCTGAGGTCAGAGCAGGGAAGGATTACTCCCTCAGTGGACCGGTCAGCAGCAGGGAACGCACAAAGGGAGGACTCAGTCAATACTGGACCGAGTTCAACACACCATTAAACATCAAGGCACAATGCAGCACTCTTTTCATTTGAAATAAAAAGAAAACACACACACAAAATTAACCGCACTAATTGGGTTATTGGTTGAGGTGCTCTATTCATAATTCAGTCATAAAACAAACATGAACTACCTAATTATCCGAGGGGTTTTGTTTCTTAAAGTAACTGCAGGTTTTTTCAAGGCTCAAATGAAGACCACAGGTTCTTTGTTTTAGTATCACTTGATGACGTTCTCTTGTGCGTTAATTAAATTCCTGAGTGATGACTACGGGTGTGAGCAGGTCTCAGTGGTTTTGTGCACACTCCCCGTGCTCCAGATGCAGCTATACACACTTACTGTATATGAACCATGCCGTGTAGGAGAGAGAAGCTCGGCAAACACCGATAAGACTTTTAATCAGAGCTTAAGAAGAAGGATGTTTACAGTTTTGGCTGCTCCTTCAAATTTTTGATTAAAGATAAACTAAATAAGAAAAAGTAGCCGCAGGGTTTAAAAAAAAAAAAAAGAATGTGTTTAACACTATAATCAATTGTTTCCTTAATGAATCATCTTTGAGTGTGAGTAAAAATGTCTAGACTCAGAATAGCAAGTTTAAACTTAAGTGCTGGCCTAGTTAGTCAACAGATTAATTGTCTTAAATAATTGTTTATTTTTAATTCTTTTTTACAAGAAGTCTTAAAATTGCAATCATTTCTGAGAACGATCCAAGCTGTTCTCATGTAGAATATTTGCAGTATTCTTAAAATGTTCATACACATGTGACCATTTTTACCCCACAGACTTTTAAACTTAAAGTCATGTAAATCTTAAATGTCACAAAATGATAATGAATTGTTAAATAGTGATTAATAATCTGTTCTATAAATACCATTTTCACGGCCTCACTGTTGATATTTTATTTTCGATCCTATTTACATGTTAAGAAAAGTCATTACAGATCCATTACCCTCTTACTGTATTTATTTATACTTTTATTCAGTGTAAGTTCATGCATAAATATTATTTTTGTATTATTTCCATGCAATGTGATTCTGCTGTATACTTATGACTAAACTGGTGTACAGCACTTTGAGTTTAAGGGCTATAAAAAGTCACGGTGTCTTATTGTCACTGTTCTAGATTAAAGTGCACACCGCTTTGTTTGTTTGAGAAGCCTTGAAAAGGCCGTCGCTCTCAAAGTCGTTATTGCTCTCTCAGCTCTCTAATCACTCGATAAAATCCTGCTTTTAATGTAACATGCTGCATAACACCAGGTGAAACAATGTATTTAACATGTGCGCTCTGTTCTCTGCAGGCATTAACATTATGCTAATCAGATGTTGTTAGCGTCGTATTTAAGCTTTACATGCTCACTCTGTGATGTTGGACGATGTGAGGATTGTCTTTAATACAGCCGGATCAGATGAAAGAGTGTGTGTGTGTGTGTGTCTGCTGGTCCATTGGCCTTTCCTCTGCAGAGCTGATGTAAGAGATGCACCTCTGTTGCCTCACTGGAGACCGGCTACTATCGATGGAGACCGGAGCAATGGGGAACGACATAAAGAATGATTAGTTAATAAATCAACTCCCCAGCCTACTTGCACTTTCCAGCTCTCTACTCTTCACCAATTGCTCCCCATTTTTTTTCTCACTCCTCTCCCTCTCTCTGCTGCAGTGTTAAATTCCTAAGACATGTTGCACCTGTTTGCATGGGTACACAAGACCCCCGCCGGATGTTCCCTCTCCTTTTCCACCACCCCTGAGGGCGTTGCAGTGGGGTGATGTAATCAGATGAAAGCGGTGGTTTAACGGTGGCACAGAGAGAAAAAGGAGAGGAGGAAGAGGCTCGCTCCAAGCCAATGCAGCCAGTCTTCATAAGGGAGAAGCGGGTGCGCATTATTGATCAGAGCAAAATTTAATTTAGTGGGGAATTGACTGCTATGGTTTACCTGAGCACTGCTACTAACCGGGCCCTGCAGCAGGCCTGTGTGGCCAGCAGGTGGTCGAAAGGATCGAGGAGGAGATTAAGGGTTGGAAAGAAGGGAAGGAAATGGATGATAAGGGGAATGGCAGAGTTTCAGGGGGAATAGGAGGCATGGAAGGAGAGAGAGCAAGGATGAGAGCTAAAAGGCTTAATGGAGGGCATCTAATCCTAAATTGCAGCTATTCTAGTGTCACACCATCAGTGACATCCTCGTTTCCTTGGACATTTTTTGTCATTTTCTTGTGTTAGTCGTGAATTATGTCTCAAATCTAATTTGACATCTGTGGTTTGGAACTGTAGGTGTTAACTTTCAAGCATTGGTGCAGAGGTACTTTAAGAACTTGACAAGGATGGAGATTGGAAAGTGAATTTCCACCCTCCCTCCCTACTGTCTCCCAAACTCACATACAGAACTGTTTGCAGATACTCTGCGGAGTTAAGTATCCACAGAGATAAAGGTATCAGTTTCATTTTCTTTGAACGTTTTTCCCCCCACTTTTCCTCTATTTTCCCTTTAGTCTGCATGGCTGCCACAGCCACTGAAGTCGTTTAACACCGTCCTTGAGAAAGCCCTCAGTGAGAAAACTCCTGGCATGTTTAAGGAAAAGGTAGAATGCAGTGTGTGTCAGACAGAGCTGGGACATGCAGTGGGGGGAGCCATTCCCCAGAGGGGTTATTTTCCCCTCTAATAGCTGTTACGAGCCCTACATTATATCCAAGGAGCTACGTTCCTTTGGGGTCCACACACACACACACACTCACACACACACACACCTAGACACACTGGCACACTTGCACAAAGGCATGCACACTCAGTTGAGCACAAATTTCCCTCTCTGTTTCTCTCTCTTACACACACACACACACACACACACACACACACACACACACACTGACACACTCAGTCCTAGCCGCTTTGCTCTCCTCGTGTCAATATCCTGCCATTTGAAGTCACGTACTGCAGGGGCTTTTGGGAGTCGCCGAGGAGCCAGGCTGACGGGTAATGGGCCGCATTCATTAATAAGGTTGCCGTGCTCCTGTCCCTCCTCAGCAACGCCAAGGATGTCTTCACCGGGGGGTAGGAGGGGGAGGGGGGTTGGTGGAGTGTGAGGAAAAGGAGGGGGGAAGGAGGTGAGGTGGGGCGAGAGAGCATCCCGTGGGGAGTCTCCTCCCAGACTCACTTAAAGGAGCTTTATTTCAGCAAGAGAGGAGAGTGGGAAGCAAAGGAGCTGTCCGGGCCGCCTCTTTTTTAAAAAGAGGGAGAGTACGGGGCCCAGGCAAGGCATGCTAACCCTTACAGGGGTCAATCCGCTGCTCTCCGTCAAACAGCTTATTACCCCACCTGTCGGGAAGTAATCGCCCTAGCTAAAAGGAAAGCTGTCGAGGTCTTTAAATGCTTTATATGGAGGCAGCTGAAAGGGTAAAGAGGGAAGGAATGAATGCGAGGGGGGCTAATAGTCGTATCCCAGCACTAGCCCGAGGGACCCCGCACCACCAGGACTAAAGGTGACTGCTTTGGTAAACCCTCTCGGTGAGGTTGCACTAATCATTTTCACTTTGAGGTGTTATATTTTAAAGCTAAAGCTGTAAAACTGTCATTTCACATACTTGTGCCCTTTATTCTGCAGCTATGTGTGCACCGGGATGTGTGTGTGTTTGTGCATGCATGCGTACAGATGTCTCTGTGACAGGTGTGTCTAGTCCATGCCAGTTTAGAGAGTCCAAGGCCGTGTTTTAAACAGAGCGCAGCAAGTGGGGCATGTAGTTTGCATTAAAGGGATTAGCAGTCACTTCAAAAGATGACCTGGATTCAGCCCACCAGGGACACCAGTTACACACCCCCTGGTCCACGCTCCCTTTAAAGAACCTGGCACAGCTGCCCCACTACAACCACTCTCAATGGTCTGTGTGTGTGTGTGTGTCTACATAAATTTTGGGGATACGGCAAAATAGAGAGATACTGTCAAGCTTGTTAGCCTGTCAAAATAAAATTTGCATCATTGTATATTCACAGCAGTGTGAAGGATTAATGCACCTAAACTTTTTTTCTCCTGTGCTGTGAATTTGCTGCACATGATTCAATACATGTAGGTTCTCGATAGACACAACCCTCAGGATGATATTCCATCAGGTGACTGTCGGTACATCGTTATGGATTTGTTTCCATGGACACAGTGGCAGGATTTCTGAGGAATTGGATGTTATCTGTCAGTGGTCTTTTGCCTTTGTGTTAGCCCAAGACTTAACTATGCCTAATCCCAAAGCCAACAGCTATTGATCCGCATACAGATTTGACTCGCGTGCAAGTTAATTGGATCTGGATAACGATAACATTCCAATCTTAAGATAAACTAAAGATGGTGCTTGTCAGTAACATTTCAAATTATTTATTAAGGTTGTTTAAAATTTGGTGTGTAAGATGAATGATGTTCCGCTGTCCTTTTTAACCAAAGGAAAGCCAAATATAAGATATGATTTTTGTATGTGATCATAATGTTTCCCCTGTTTTCTTTTTGTGTCCTTGCAGAACCACACGTTGACTCAGCACAGCAGCTAACGTGGCAGAGATCACGACGCAGAGAATAATGTCTGACCGGCAATTACCGTCAGCGCAGTTTCCCACTGACTGTCTCGCACTGAACTTTCGATTCAGTTACACCACAAGGAACCACGCCACAGCGAGAAAAAAGAAAAGCAAAGAAAATAAAAGAAAGAGGGGGAAAGATCACAAATATCCCCTCTCTCTTCTCTAACCATTATTTCAAAAAGAAAAAAGCCAACTTGTTTGTACATAGAATTCTTCATGTGTTGCTTAACTACAGCTATATTGCAATCTTATACAGTATTTGCCAATGTACAGTTCAAAATGTTTGTCCAAAAAAGAGAAGACGGTTAAAAAAAAAAAAAAAAAGATCAATGACGTTGTCAATCAGACCAGATGGGACTCAAGCAGTTGTGTGAAGGAGAAACAGGGTGCCACTGAGAGCAAAGGAAGCTGAAGGAACCCGTCAGGAGGACTCTTTTCATCAGCACCCCTCCTACTGCGCAGTGTATCACTCTCTGTCCCAACATGGTCAATCATTACGGGACAGAAAACGCTCGATTCACCAGCATTAAGTCTGTGTGTCCGTCTTAATATGGCTGCCAGAGGACCAGCTGAGAACGGCGGTGCGACTAATCTGCGCTGGAGTTCAGACAAGAGGCGGGAGGGGGGGGGAGAAAAAACAACAGCGAGAACAGAAAAACAGGACAGGATGCTGATATATGCAAACGCAGTGACACAGATTTGGAAAAGGCTAGTTCCTCTGGCTGGCTCGTGAACAGAGGCGTGAAGCTCCCATGTGGCTCTCAGAGCATGGGGAAAAATCTCCGGCCCACTGACTCAACCTGTACATTTCTGTTGTTAATGTTTACTGCTCGTTGAAGCCTGGAGATTACTGGATTTTTTTTCTTCCCTTTTGTTCTGTTATCTTTACATATTTTTCACTGTGGGGAATAAATCACGTTGGATTTGGGGTCATGAAGTCTTTCTCGGGGATAAAGCGTGGTAACAGAACTGCGTCCCTGGCTCTCCTGGAGAGTGCCCAAAGTTCCTCCTTTTTTGTTTCTCTGCAGTGTCCCATCGCTCTCTGCTCAAGCTGGAAGCCACTGTGGCATCGTAAAAAAAAAACTAAAAAAAACTTTAAAAAACATTCTGTTCTGTAAATGTTTGCATTCATTAAACCTGAGATGCACTTTTGTATAAAGACTTTAATGTTTTGACATTTTGATTGAGAATTGTTCGTAAACCGTTTACAGGAAAATCACCACCTCCTGCAGCAAAAGGACAGATATCTCTGATGTTATAAAAAAATGTATTGTACAAATATGGAGTTCTGTATTTGGCAGAACTCGTTTTTTTGTGTTGCACATGTGATGGAAATATTAAAAAACTGTATGAGGAAATGGCTTCTTTGTCCCTTTATTTTGTATCTAAAATATGTGTGTGTATGCGTGTGTGTGCGTTTGTGTGTGCATGCGCAATTAACCCATCAGACAGGACCTATGACAGCATAAACACATCATCGTCAAAAGCTTACACTGCTTTTTGTTCCCATTGTATCAAATTGCATCCTATTTTCTCAGTCCCTCGTGGCTTTTGCTAACAAACATCTGAGCATCTTGAGGGAGGTCTGTGTTATTAATGACTCCATTACCCATCACCCTGTGCGGTCCCATTCCACACACACCCATGCGCGAGGTCTATTTAGGGATCCTCCAGCACTCCAGGAGATGGAGGGAAAGATTCTTCTGCCGCTGCAGAGTGGGACGAAACCCGTGAAACAACATCTGTCTGTCCCAGCGAATGATTTATCAGCAGTGACACGCAAGCAGCAAAACATTTGTCCAAGCTTTCAGTTTATTTTGAATAGAGCCAGCGCTGTGGCTCATAGCATTGTAACAAGGTTATGAGGAACAAATGGCTAAACTAATATACACTTCTGATACAGTCATAGTGTTTGCATATTTTAACATAAACAAGAGTAATAATGTACATGAATATTCCTTTTATTTCTGTTGTGATAAAACACATGCAAACCATTATGTTGAAATAATGTTATCCCTCTGGATGATTATATTCAGGCTTATTTGTCAGAAAATTATTCCATGCAGTTTGGAGTCTGAAGCTTGCTACTGAATTTTGTATCAAAGTACAATGTCAAACATGCGTTTTCCTTGTCATCCACAAGCTTTTCTTTCATTAGCATAATGGGTATCATAAGCAAATGGACCATTCCTTTAACAGCGACAGATTTCAACAATGGGGACCCGACCCCTCGTCCAAATCCAAATGGTACGGTCCAACATTAACTGTCATACTAAATGCAAGCTGGGCATCCATTAAACAACTTTGCTAGCATCTCCCCGTGCCAGGCACTTTTAATAAGCTTCAAGGGCATTTGAATGGGTCCAGAACTTTGCGTTGCCAGAGATGGACTGGCCCACATCATCCATTACATTAAATTGGGTGGCGGCCTCCAGCTCATATTTATGATTTAATTAAATTCACTTGTGAGGCGTATCAGAAGCACTGCGGCCTCCCTTTTAAAGCCAGCCTAAGCAGCACAACACACACACACACACATGCAGCTACACACGAGTGCATAGACAAGCGCTACGTTTCTGACACTCGCCCAAGTGTTAGACTTTGTGGGCGCTTTGGCAGCGGCGTTCTCAGGGGCTCATTTAAAGCAATATAATTACTCAGCCCCAAAGTATTCTTCCATCAGAAAGCAGCAGAATGGATGGCTTGTTCAGAGATAACTTAGCCCAGCTGATCCTCTGTGGTGTCATCGCCTGAACATAACCTCACTGCGAGTGGCACTCATTCTGCTAAGAGCCCGGCTAGTGCTCTGTGAAACTGGGCGGCCAGGCCAGATGTTTGGGAGTTGCTGAAACGCCATTGTTCTTGTCCAGGATGTGCGTGAAATGGCATTTTGTTTTTTCATTTGACAGGCTAATACCCACAGTCCTCAAGAGGGAAGGTGGCAGCCTGTGTTAAGACTTTATTAAAGAATTATGAGATCCTTCTGAACCTGTTCAGTATGTTGCTGAAAATGTGCCATTTCCTCCAGTAAGAACAAACCTGGCACAAATGTAAGTATGCATTCAGCGCTCTTATCCCTTGTGTTTCCATGTCCTTGCTATAACTCTTCTTTGGTGCAAAAATTTAGTTTGGTGAAAACTCCACATTGTTAGGCCGTGCATTCCTCCTCCTGAAGGAGACCTCAGAGACCTCTTATGGCATTCAATATGTGCGCCCAAGCGTGAGATCCAGATCCATTTGGCCGGGAGATCCGCTGGGACTGTCTGGGGTAACCCAATCTCTCACACGGGCACTCCACATCCAGAGAGCCATCTTTTCACTTCACAACTGTGTCAGCAAAATGGACGCCTCAGCATCAGTATGTAGCTTAGACACAATGTTTGTAGATAAAGCACAAGGGCCTTTGCTGTTGTGTATCCTGTGTTGTTTTTTCAACACTGTTTACCCGTCTTTCAAATCTAATTGGAGTAATGAGAATAACGTTGTCAAAGATTTCACTTCAATTTCCCTCATTAGATTAAAGTTGTATTTAAGATTTTTCAATGTATATCAGCAAAGATAGTTTTTAGTTATTAATTGTTCGTCAGGAGCTGTGAATATCATTTTGATAAAATATTACAATTTAAACTATTTAAAGAAAAAAATCAACCATTAATAAAAAAATAAATGTAGAGGTTTATTAAGAGTGTATTGCACAAATATTCAACCCATTTGGACTTTATTCACATGTCAAACTGTAGCAACCCTGAATTTAAATAGCAGCACTGGCTGCACCTGATTTAAGTTTGAAGGCTCACAGCAACGCACATAAGAGTCTCTTATTTTCATGGGTAAATACATTCTGAAGAACAGTATTGCCAGTTGAAAGTTATGGACAATTTTGTATTGTTCAATGAAATTGAACCCCTTTAAAATCCATTTTAACTGACACTTGTAACATGATAACATATGGAAAAGTTAAAGGGGAATGAATACTTTGGCAAGGAGCTATATGTAGGGAAAACATATTTCATCCCCGTATCCATTTTTCAACTCTATACAGTCCCATGTATGTCACATGGGACTTGATCTCAGCACACATTGGGAAAAAAGCTGGTTACAGCCTGGACGAGTCACCAGTCTATCACAAAACTCTCTCTCTCTCTCTCACACACACGCATGCACGCACACACACACACACACACACACACACACACACACACACACATATCCAGGCAAACAAACACACTCACACTCCTCTGCAGCCCCTCCTAATGATCCCCCCTGTCTCCTGAACTGGGAGAGCTGAAGGTGAGTCTCCCCCTCCAGTCATCTCTCCCTCTGCCTCACCAAGACAAACACTTGAAATAGACACTAGATTCTTCTTTCTGTTTTTTTTTTTCCCTTTCTTTTTTTCATGGATGGGACAGGGGAGGATTTTCAAAAATGTATTAAACAGCAAGCAATAAAAAATAGACCAGGTGGGGTCAAATTCCCTGCAAGTCTTCAGGCTCCACAGGCAGTGTGGCCCGTGATGTGATGATGATATGAGGACAAGGGAAGGAGTCTAACAAGAGGAGGGAAGAGGGAAAGAAATTATCAATAATGCAGCGTACAGCATATACAGCTGACAGTAAAAAAAAATGGAAAACACACTGCCTGAGAGTGAGGAGGACATGACCAAATTCAGGACTGAGTTGCTTGAATGACCCACACCAAAAATTCACTGTTTTCTTTGTGAGTTCTGTTTGAATGCTGTGGTTGTGTGTGACAATTACATTATATTTAATTACATTTACTTAACTTAGATACAAACCAGCTTACAATGAGGTAATTATACCAATGTGCACACAGCCCAAAAATCGCATTAAAATCAACAGAGATTATACATTCAATGTCTTCATCCACTTTTTATACTGAGCAGAAATCTCTGCATGTGAAATGTAACTGGGATGTGAAACAATCTCTGCACACTGGCATCTGCCGTGTGTTTATTTAATGAACATGTTGCAGACAAACACTGAGATGTGTTGCAAAAAAAAAATGGGGAGAATGAGGCCAAAGTAAAAACCAAGAAGAAAAATGGCTGTTTGATTTTATTTTGGTTATGTTTGCTGCATTCATTTCCAGGGATCTGGTATGTCAGTTAAATACATTTAGTCAGTTTCAGGTTTATTTTCTTTTTATTGATGAACTAAAAGATGCTCCATAATGGAGCCCCTCGGGAGAACAAGGCCCTTATTCTCCCTGTGTCTCTTGCTTTCTCCCTTTTTCCTTTTCTAAATTCTATCTATCCTTTTTGTAAAATTTTAAAAGCGCCCCCCCCCACCCCTTTTGTATTTCTTGTATTGTAAACAGCTCACAAAAGCATGACAAGGTCTCCACTCATGTTCCCCCTGCCTCCCTCTCTGTTCTCCCAGCTATTTGTTATTGTCTCCCAGTTATCTATCGCGTGTGTGTTTGTCTCTATCACGCCTTCTTTATTCTGTTTTTCCTCTGCGTCAGAAAAGTAAAAGTTAATTAAATATGGAACGAGATGGAGCAGCATCTCTTTAAACCATCATGTCATTAAAATGGCATCCCTGGGAGATCAGCTTAAAAGGAGTCGGAGAACAATGTCTTCTCCGTCAGATATTTATGGGTCTGGTTATGTAAACATGCTCCCTTTATTCTCTATGTATATTTCATGTAATTATCACTTTTTGTAGCGCTTCTCCCCTGAGACTGCAAGAGGCAAGAAGTTACTGGGGGAATGTCATTAGAAGAGACTATTGTTACAGTGCTGCTGATATACTGCGCGAGGAAAGAGGCATCACACCCGGTCCTGTGAAATCTTTTATCTATATTTGACTTCATCATATAAAAATCATCAATGTCTTGTTTCACTGTGTCTGCAGCAGAGTCTGAAAACCACGGCCTGTACTCTGCAGTTGGCCACCTTTATTAAAACCAAGAAAGACAAAATAATTTTTCTTATTTGCTGCCGTGTTGAAATTTAGAAACAAAGTTCAAAAAAACCCTGATGCCCCTTACTAAACATGCCCATGTATCAATCTTTTATAAAAGCTAAAGATCTTGAATTTCTTCTGCGGCAGAGGCCAATGAAGGTTGCTCAAAGGCCTGGGTGTCAGCTGACGGAAGCTACTAATTAAGAGGGCTGGAGAGCCAGTGGGGGGCCTTATGAAACAGGGGCACCTGGGTTTCACAAGAGGGGGCCGGGTATCCATCGCAACTCATCTGCGTTGCACAGGGAAGACTATGCAGTCCGCTCCAGCAACGTGCCACGTAGCACTCTTTCATTCAGGTGTAATGTGGAATAAAACAAAAGCCCTCCTCCCACGTGCCGTCTTGCTGCATGTTTGCCATCACAGAGGGAGATGTTACTGCATTGCATGATGAAACTGTGTGTGTCAAGGTGCATTTTATTCAAGACACAGGCACTGTAACATACAAGTTGTAGACGAAATGGAAACATCTTTGTTTAATGCAACATGATACAGTATATGTAGACTTTTTTCCTCACTATCTTGTAATTAAAACTGCACACAATCTACCTGCTATTAGCCCGACCTAATTTTGACTCTGACAATTTTAAAACTTATCATATGGTTCCAATTTTTCTTGTACAAGCCCACTCATGGTGGGAATCTTGAATACAGAAATTTTTGCAAGTCTTGTGAACATATATCTGACCGATTCAATCATCTAACGGTTTCTTGTTTTATCTGCAACTGAAAAGACAGCGGATAGCGGAAAAATAGTGTGTGATGAGGTCATATTACAAGTTAAAACATTTGATAACTCATTATCTACTGCAAAACAACATCGAATATAGCATTCAATCACATTAAAGCTAACGATACTGCTTGATAGGAAAACATAATATGATAGATAGGAAGAAGAACAGAAACTCCTAGCTAGGAAAAAATCGTTAGCTAGCCTTCTGTATACAGTGCTAGCTAACAATACTGTTTGTTTATGTTGTTTGCTCCAAAAACATGATTCAAATTATAAATATAGAGAGCTTTTTTTGTTACTGTTTAAAAAGCAGTACATTTTGTCTGGTTCCCTATGATATTGATTAGCAGACCTGGTATACAGCAGTTCAATATTGTAACAGCTTTCGAGTTTCCCACTCTCCCACTGAGACAATAGAGGTAAATAAATCGCTGCCTTGTGAATATGGTGGAATATGTAGGCTGCTTTCTTAGTTCGGTAGAGGTGTAACAATCCTGTGTTTGTGTATGTTTGCAACCCAATGTTGTCTGTTGTAACTGTATAAGAACTTCATTAATCTGGTTTGTGAAAAATGGTTACTAAGAGCGATCAATGTTAGTGTCCAACTAAGCTAACATACATGGTGGGTTTTTTTGTAAGACCTGGAGCAGGAAGTTCAACACAAAGGTTCTGTTTCACTTTGTGTTTATCAGAACAAAAGAGATCCTAGTGTTGTGTCATCTTGCCTTTCTACCAATTAAATATGGACACAGTCAAATAATGTAGCAAATGTTAACACTTACACTGGATCTGGACTCCCACAAGCTCAACTTAATGTCCCACTCTTTTCCATTGTTCATTCCATTTTCTTTGATGTAGGGTCAAAATGTCTCCAAGTAATCTAAGTAGCTCTGACTTTGGGGACAATATGAGGTCTGCCATGAGTTCTGTCATTACTCTTTCACTCACCACAGGCAGATCCAGCTCCCGACCACCACTGAACCTGCCATATTGCTATCCAACCTGACCTCACAGACGAAGTAAACCTAAGTGAACCACAGTTTCCAAAGTCGACAGCAATAACCACTGCAGAATTGCTTTTAATCAACGTCTGAAATGAGGGTGACTTGAAGCGTCGCCCCATGCTGATTAAATGTAATTGTTTAATTGCCAAGTGCTGGGAACCCATCCTAAGAGGATTCCAATGGAATTATTTAATCTCTAGTCAGGAAGTACACTGCAGGAGAAAAAAAGCAGAGGGAAAACGGAAGAACGGAAAAGGCAAAAAAATCAAGCAGAAATACTCTTTTTTTTTTCTTTTGGAGTCTGTCCCTCATGAAATATTAACTGGGGTTTACATGCAGTTAGCTGAGAAAGTGAACAGCCTACGCGAGGAGAAAATGTACACTTAGTGATGCTACAACTTCAAAAGAGGTCACAGTTTTGGCCTGTATGTGCAGACTAAAGTGGTTTGGTCTTGTCTGACAGTTCACTTTTACATTCTACCTTACCTCTAAAAAACGAGCAGTGATGGTCTACATGGTCTTGTTGTTAAAAATGTCTACTGTTTTTTTTCCCCCTGATTAGAATTGCATCTTTACACATCCCTCATCTATTATTTTTCATCTGGCAGATCAGAGGTGTAACCTAGTTTGAAAACAAATGATTTCAGCATTAAGTCATCCCTAAAAAAATAGCTAAAGAGGATCCTTTCACATTTTAACTATTTAGATACTCTCATGGGGGAGTTATAGGCTCTTTCCCTGCTCTGATCACAGACTGGGTCTCTGCTAATGGAGCTCTATAAACTTTGGGGGCACAGGTGCAGTCCACTTGGGGTCACAGCTTTTAGATACAGAGCTTGGGGTCACAGATATCTAAACCTTACCATTAACACACAGATTTAAAGGACACATCTTTGTATAAATGTACTGAAGCCTTAAGTGGGCATGCATCCATACATTTTAGTTACTCCGTTCCCCCAGTGATAATGAGTAATGTGCGGTTGTTTTCTTTACATCTCCTCTTATTTATCTCATATTCCAAAAAGCAAAAGCACAAAACAAACATAGAAATAGGCTGAATTCATTAGTGTGGGAAATGGCACCATGACATGGTCTGGCCTATCACAGTAACCAGCCTATTGTTTTGTTTTGTTTTCTAGATTACCAGAAAAAAAATCCATTATCACGAGATGTAACAAGCTTTGTTATATCAAGAAAGAAAATAAATAAATCTGATATAATGGGAACAAACAGCTTTGTTATCCGCTGAAATAATGAGAAACTAAGTAGAGATCTCAGCAAAAGAACTGAAATTTACTCATTATCACGAGAAAAAAACATTTTTATCTCAACATAATGAGATGAATAAGTCAAGATCTTATAAAAACAACTAAAAATTACTCTTTTTCGTTGGGCATAGTGAATGAATAAAACGTATGAATTCATGCTGTCTGCATGGGCTTTGGTGTGAACGCTTAATTTGAATCTCATCTTTATTTTTCATAGGGCTGCCTCTCCTGCATCCATCTGAGCTGGCATGATCAGTCTGTTAGCCGATCAGTTTGGCAAACATGCCATGACATTTCAATCTATCAACAAAACCAATATCAGTAGATCTCCTGATATAACTGCACATAGTGTGAGTGCTCCTCACAGTGATACGACTCGTGCTGTCGCATTTAGATACACAGAGACTAAATGCAGGCCTGCCATTCTGCTGATAAATGCAGTTCTGTCGCCCCAAGGGAAATGTGTCTGCATCCCTCTGGTCTGCACTGTTTTTCTGTCCTCCCCCACCACCACCAACACACCATGGGCAGAGAGGGGAGTGAGAAGGGGGAGCACAGGCCTGTTTCTCTGCAGCTGTGCCCTTATTCCAGCACCTGACCAGGGGCCCAGATGTGCACACAGGCAACAGCAACAATTTGAGCAATGTAGGTCCCCCGTGAGACCCAGGCACCTGCAAATGTTACCCCCTCTATGTAACATGATGTTGTAATTACAGGCTTAATAAGTCTACATCTGGAAAGAAGTCTTCAATCTATCAAACCAATATTCATACACTGTGAACAATATAGTTTTTATTGAGAATTAAGATCCTCAGTCAGTAACAGAAATGTTTATTGTTTCAAAAATCATTTCATTTCATTTACTTTAAATAAACACATAATGTATTGTTTGTTTCTTAAATCACATCATAACTTTCTTCCAGGTCTAGAGAACAACATTTAGATAATGAATCAATTTAACAAGAACAGCCACCTCAATATACTGATAGCATAACAGCACTTTAAAACTTTGATAAATCATAGGAAATACAATACTCTCACTATTCAAGTTTTGCAAGAACAATTGACACTACCTGGCGATAAAATGACTCACTAGATGTAAATGTATGAAGAGCTCCATTGAATTATATTCGTCAAATATTGTAAGGTAACATTGATTTGTTACAGTCATGATCCAGGTGCAAAAGTATAGTTTAATTATAAAATAATGTAATTAATGATTCAAACTCCGAAAGCTGTGTAAAAACATGGACGACCATAGAGAATGAATCTAGGATGAGGCAGAGTTCATGCTCAGACACCTCACACAGAGGAGGCTGTGAAGGTAAATGGTGACATCTAGTGGCTAATTGTTATAATTACACCCACTGACCACAGTAAAATAGTGTTTTGGCAATATTTGGTAAAAATATAACGGCTTACGTTAAGCCAAATACAAGCTGT